>NC_135375.1:74258173-74867673 GCF_049243985.1 Paroedura picta | reverse complement strand
GGCAGTCCCTCAGATGCACAGGGCCCAGACCATGTACAGCCTTAAAGGTTAAAACATTCCTCTACCTGTCCTTCAAGGCTGACAAGAATTGAGTTTATGGAGTCTATGTCCCCAGAAAGAAGGTTTTTGGATCCTCCATTGTTTCCAATGGAGTAAACAAACAAACAAACAAAAAACCAGGGGAGGAGGGAGTAGAAGTCCCACAGAACAGAATCAAAGTCCCTGAGAATCTCTGCAGTAGAAACTGAAGGGGGGGCATTTTTGCAAGTCCAGAAGAACTAGTGCAATATGCCCAGCAGAACCAGTGCCACTGTGGCAGTGAAAACCCAACAGGACTAAGGTCAAGCCAGGAAAGTCTTGTGGTGAAAATATTAGGCTCAGGTTCAAAAGTATATAGAACAGAACCCCTCTTCAAACTACATACACCACACGCACAGGGAACCTCACCCTGCCACCCATTCCTCTACAATATCATCAAGTTGGGAGTGGATTACAGATCCATCCCCCCCCCCCCATAAAAAAAGGTCATCCTGCTCTCTCTGGAAAGCACAGCTGCAGTTACAGGAGTCTATGGAAGGGCTCAGGAACAAGCCAGTGACACCAAACTCACAGGGAGAATTCAGCTTGACATTGGAAGCAAAGCAGCAAAAACAAAAAACAAGTCCCTATACTTAAAGCTCCCTGCCCAGTCTCCAAAGGCAAATTGGAAAGGACAGAATGGCAGACATGATTTCTGATAGGGACACTGCAAAGATGCCTGGAAACAGTGATGGGATGGCTCAAGCAAAGTCATCTGAAACTCAACCCTGCAAAGTCCTGTGGCTGGGGAGGAAAAGACTGCCTGGATAGGGTACAACTATCTATTGCATACTCTGCCATGAGTCTGAGCGTGATCCTTGACATCTCCCTTACTATGGAGGTATAGGTCATGAGTGGTGCAGCTGGCGTTTTACCATCTTCACCAAATTAAACTCCTAGTGCCCTACTTAGCCCCACAGCACCTAGCCGCAGTAATCCATGTGACAGTCACCTCTAGACTGGATTTATGTAACTCACTCTACATGGGCGTACCCTTATCCTGGATCTGGAAACTACAACTGGTCCAGAACACAGCGGCCAACAGAGCCCCTCAGGTCGGAAGGTGTCCAATATGCTACTGGGGATGAGCAGACGGCTAGTACGAGTAGTGCCAGAATAAATGAAGTGACTGGGCCAAAGCCGAAGGACGCTCAGTTGTAGAAGTAACTGGTGGCGAAAAGACAGTCCGATGCTGTAAAGAGTTTTATTCCATAGGAACCTGGAATGTCAGATCCATGAATCAAGGCAAGCTGGATGTGGTTAAACAAGAGATGACAAGACTGAACATCGACATTTTAGGAATCAGTGAACTAAAATGGACAGGAATGGGTGAATTTAATTCAGATGACCATCGGGTATACTACTGTGGACAAGAATCTCACAGAAGAAATGGAGTAGCCTTCATAATCAATAAGAGAGTAAGAAAAACACTTGGGATACAATCCACAAAATGACAGAATGATCTCAGTTCGAATCCAAGGCAAACCATTCAAGATCACAGTAATCCAGGTCTATGCCCCAACCACTGCTGCTGAAGAGGATGAAGTTGACCAGTTATTTGAAGCTCTACGACACATTCTAGAAGCAATGCCAAAAATGATGTGCTTATCATCATGGGGGATTGGAATGCTAAAGTAGGAAGCCAAAAGATAACCGGGATAACAGGCAAGTTTGGCCTTGGAGTACAAAATGAAGCAGGGCACAGGCTGGTAGAATTTTGTCAAGAGAATACAATGGCCATAGCAAACACACTTTTCCAACAACCCAAGAGATGCCTCTACACACGGACATCACCAGATGGTCAACACAGAAATCAGATTAACTATGTGCTCTGCCCCCCTTCAAGGATCGCTGCCTTGTTGTGGCAAGGGGGCTTGCGTAGTTCAGTGAAGCTATGAGCTATACCGTGCAGGGCCACCCAAGATGGACAGGTCATAGCTGAGAGCTCTGACAAAAGGTGATCCACTGGAGAAGGAAATGGCAAACCACTCCAGTATCTTTGCCATGAAAACTCTATGGACAGTTCCAATAGGCATAACGATATGACGCTGGAAGATGAGCCCCTCAGGTCGGAAGGTGTCCAATATGCTACTGGGGATGAGCAGACGGCTAGTACGAGTAGCGCCAGAATGAATGAAGCGGCTGGGCCAAAGCCGAAAGGACGCTCAGTTGTGGAAGTAACTGGTGGCGAAAAGACAGTCCGATGCTGTAAAGATTTTTATTCCATAGGAACCTGGAACGTCAGATCCATGAATCAAGGCAAGCTGGACGTGGTTAAACAAGAAATGAGAAGACTGAACATCGACATTTTAGGAATCAGTGAACTAAAATGGACAGGAATGGGTGAATTTAATTCAGATGACCATCAGGTATACTACTGTGGACAAGAATCTCGCAGAAGAAATGGAGTAGCCTTCATAATCAATAAGAGAGTAGGAAAAGCAGTCTTGGGATACAATCCCCAAAATGACAGAATGATCTCAGTTCGAATCCAAGGCAAACCATTCAACATCACAGTGATCCAGGTCTATGCCCCAACCACTGCTGCTGAAGAGGATGAAGTTGATCAGTTCTATGAAGCCCTACAACACCTTCTAGAAGCAACACCAAAAAATGATGTGCTTCTCATCATGGGGGATTGGAATGCTAAAGTAGGAAACCAAAAGATAACTGGGATAACAGGCAAGTTTGGCCTTGGAGTACAAAATGAAGCAGGGCACAGGCTGGTAGAATTTTGTCAAGAGAATACAATGGTCATAGCAAACACTCTTTTCCAACAACCCAAGAGACGACTCTACACATGGACATCACCAGATGGTCAACACAGAAATCAGATTGACTATGTGCTCTGCAGCCAAAGATGGAAAAGTTCTATCCAGTCAATAAAAACAAGACCAGGAGCTGATTGTGGTTCAGATCATGAGCTTCTTGTTGCAAAATTTAGGCTTAAATTGAAGAAAGTAGGGAAAAGCACTAGGCCACTCAGGTATGAACTAAATCATATCCCCAACGAATACACAGTAGAGGTGACAAATAGATTTAAGGAATTAGATCTGATAGACAGAGTGCCTGAAGAACTATGGACGGAGGTTCGCAACATTGTACAAGAGGTAGCAACTAAAACCATCCCAAAGAAAAAGAAATGCAAGAAATCAAAATGGCTGTCTGAGGAAGCTTTACAAATAGCTAAGGAGAGAAGGGAAGTGAAAGGCAAGAGAGAAAGAGAAAGATACACCCAACTGAATGCAGAATTCCAGAGAAAAGCTAGAAGAGATAAGAATGCCTTCTTAAATGAACAGTGCAAACAAATAGAAGAAAACAATAGAATGGGGAGGACCAGAGATCTTTTCAAGAAAATTGGAGATATGAAGAGAACGTTTCATGCAAAGTTGGGTATGATAAGGGACCAAAATGGTAGGGACCTCACAGAAGCAGAAGAGATTAAACAAAGGTGGCAAAATTATACAGAACAACTATACAAGAGCGAGCTTAACATCCCTGATGACCACAGTGGGGTAGTTACTGACCTGGAGCCAGACATCCTGGAATGTGAAGTCAAATGGGCCTTAGGAAGTCTGAGCAATAGTAAAGCTAGTGGTGGTGACAGCATTCCAGTTGAACTATTCAAAATCTTAAAGGATGATGCAGTAAAAGTGCTACACTCAATATGCCAGCAAATTTGGAAAACTCAACAATGGCCACAGGATTGGAAAAGGTCAGTTTACATTCCAATCCCAAAGAAGGGCAATGCCAAAGAATGTTCAAACTACCGCACCATTGCACTAATTTCTCATGCTAGCAAAGTTATGCTCAAAATCCTACAAGCTAGGCTCCAGCAATATGTGGACCGAGAACTTCCAGAAGTACAGGCAGGATTTCGAAGAGGCAGAGGAACTAGAGATCAAATTGCCAACATACGCTGGATCATGGAGAAAGCTAGGGAGTACCAGAAGAACGTCTACTTCTGCTTCATTGACTATGCTAAAGCCTTTGATTGTGTGGAGCACAACAAATTGTGGCAAGTTCTTAAAGAGATGGGAATACCAGAGCATCTTATTTGTCTCTTGAGAAATTTATATGCAGGTCAAGAAGCAACAGTGAGAACTGAACATGGGATCACTGACTGGTTCAAAATTGAGAAAGGAGTTCGGCAAGGCTGTATACTGTCGCCTTGCCTATTTAACTTGTATGCAGAGCACATCATGAGAAATGCGGGATTAGAGGAGTCACAAATTGGGATCAAGATTGCAGGGAGAAATATCAACAACCTCAGATACGCAGATGATACCACTCTAATGGCAGAAAGTGAAGAGGAACTAAAGAGCCTGTTGATGCGGGTGAAGGAGGAGAGTACAAAAGTTGGCTTGAAACTCAACATCAAGAAAACAAAGATCATGGCATCCGGCCCTCTCAATTCCTGGCAAATAGATGGGGAAGAAATGGAGATAGTGACAGATTTTATTTTCCTGGGCTCCAAGATCACTGCAGATGGGGACTGCAGCAAAGAAATTAAAAGACGCTTGCTCCTGGGGAGGAAAGCTATGGCAAATCTAGACAGCATCCTAAAAAGCAGAGACATCACCCTGCCAACAAAAGTGCGTTTAGTCAAGGCTATGGTATTCCCAGTTGCAATGTATGGCTGTGAAAGTTGGACCATAAGGTAGGCCGAGCATCAAAGAATTGAGGCTTTTGAACTCTGGTGCTGGAGAAGACTCTTGCGAGTCCCTTGGACTGCAAGGCGAACAAACCGGTCAGTCCTAGAGGAGATCAACCCTGACTGCTCTTTAGAAGGCCAGATCCTGAAGATGAAACTCAAATACTTTGGCCACCTCATGAGAAGGAAGGACTCCCTGGAGAAGAGCCTAATGCTGGGAGCGATCGAGGGCAAAAGAAGAAGGGGACGACAGAGAATGAGGTGGCTGGATGGAGTCACTGAAGCAGTCAGTGCAAACTTAAATGGACTCCGGGGAATGGTGGAGGACAGGAAGGCCTGGAGGATCATTGTCCATGGGGTCGCGATGGGTCGGACACGACTTCGCACATAACAACAACAACAATGTGCTCTGCAGCCAAAGATGGAGAAGTTCTATACAGTCAGTAAAAACAAGACCAGGAGCTGATTGTGGTTCAGATCATCAGTTTCTTGTTGCAAAATTTAGGCTTAAATTGAAGAAAGTAGGGAAAAGCACTAGGCCACTCAGGTATGAACTAAATCATATCCCCGACGAATATATAGTAGAGGTGACAAATAGATTTAAGGAATTAGATCTGATAGACAGAGTACCTGAAGAACTATGGATGGAGGTTCGCAACATTGTACAAGAGGTAGCAACTAAAACCATCCCAAAGAAAAAGAAATGCAAGAAATCAAAATTGCTGTCTGAGGAAGCTTTACAAATAGCTAAGGAGAGAAGGGAAGTGAAAGGCAAGGGAGAAAGAGAAAGATACACCCAATTGAATGCAGAATTCCAGAGAAAAGCTAGAAGAGATAAGAATGCCTTCTTAAATGAACAGTGCAAACAAATAGAAGAAAACAATAGAATGGGGAGGACCAGAGATCTTTTCAAGAAAATTGGAGATATGAAGAGAACGTTTAATGCAAAGATGGATATGATAAGGGACCAAAATGGTAGGTAACCTTCAGCCACACACATTCAGCCTCACACAGTTATTGTGGGATGAAATGGAAGAGACAAGACAGACGCAATCCACATTTGGTCCCGATTGCAGAGAAAGGTGAGGGATAAATTAGGTAAATAAATGTCCAGAGCTGAATCTTTCACCCCATGTCTCCTTTTCAGTGTTTCTCCTGTCTCCACTTCAGTATGAAAAGCCACCAGCCTCCAGCCTCATCTGCTGTGGGGAAACTTAACTATACCACTGAACCCTTGTTGAGAGTTATGCAAATTCTGAAGGCCTTCTAGAGGCAAGCCAAATCTACACTGTTGCATGCTGCAATACATACGGTAATTTCATACGTCCCACTATGTTTTGATGTACACCATCTTAACTGAATATCTGTGGAGAGGAGACAAAGTGGCAGAATTAATGCTCTTATTTCTAAATATATACTTTGCACAATAGCATATACACGATCCCTTAGCCTAAAGTCACCTGAGCCTTCTTCACCCTCTATTTTTTGGCAGAAAACTACAGATTTGTGCGCTGTAGCCAATAACGGAAAACAAAATGAGATCATCCTGGATAACTAAATCACACAGTTTGGGGTGAGAGGAAGCCTAATAAATAAACTCTTTATCCCTCTGAGGACCGTTCAAAAGGTTTGTTTTCATTTTCTTGACATTTTGTCAGTGTAAAATAACTGCATGTCCTGCTCTGCTTGTTATTTCCCAAGATGAAAACGACTGGCTCAGCTGAGGCATCCAAAGATGCTACAAAAAGGGTAGTAGAGGAACCAAATCAAGTCACATGATCTTTCGCAGAAAACACATCCTGTCACACACTATTTACAAAGCGAGTCCCTTGAATTAGAAAACTTACGTGGTAGGGAACGTGGTAAATTCCAACAGATGCTTGTATTTTTACTTTTAGGAGAAAATGCCTTACCCTATTGGCTGTTAACTCATTCTTCAATGCATTAATGCTTGGGTGTTTTTATTATTATTTCTGTCTTTTCCAGCATTTAAAAATTCATTAATAAATGGGGCAGGCTGATCATGTGACATGAGCTCTGAGACACTTGTGACAGACTGATAGATTCTAAAGCTTATGTTGTTGGGGGCTAAAAGGGAAATAAGTTCTTATGGCTCAGTTTAGCCGCTAGAAACAAGTTCTGTGGTCCAACTCTAACCTCTAGTGGACATTCACTCGCATCACAAAAGCAACAGACAGGCACAGGCTGCTTTCAAAAAGAGTCCGCAGAGGATAAGGTGGCTTTCAAAGCCAAGTGTGTATTTCAAATGGAGGCCTGGGGGGGAAGGCAGCAGTCACTGCAGTCACACGGCCAGCTTTTCTCTATCACTTTGATTTCTCCTATTTTAAATCAATATTAAATTTAAAAGATAATTATCTTGTGATCCAGATCGTTAGGACTAGATCACAGCATGGGCTGTTTTGAATTAGTCATGCATACAGTATGCCCTTTAGATTTACTGTTAAATTAACAAAAGCTTACAGTAATACATCCAGCTTGAACAGAATGCATATTGGGTAGAGGGAAACTAGAGAGATAAATGCTGACAGACGGAAGGGAAAAGCAGAGAGCACTTGTGTGGCAGCTTTTAAAAGAGACTATGGCTTGGATCAGACATCATCCCATGAAATAAGGACTCAAATTCAACTTAGAGACACACGACATCTTCCCTGTGACACAAGCTGGGTCAGGGGAGTTGGGTCGTTTTTGCTGATGTTGGGACAGCTGCAGTCAATGCACGTAGAGCACTACAGTGGGACAAATATGGCTCCCCACAACCATTTCAGATCAAAACCTCCCCCTAGATAAGAGAAGCAGATGCTGTACCTATAAGACATAAATGCTCTCAAGGTCTCTGAGCCAGTGAGATGGAGTGGTTAGAATGGCACAGTATGATCTGGAAGACCACTCTGCCCTGGGTGACCCTGGGCCTGTCAGTCTCTCTCAGCCTAACCTACGTCACAGGGTAGTTGCAAGAATAAAACAGGGAAGAAAATAATGAAAGTTGACATGGACCTCCATGTGAGAGAAAGGTGGTATATGAATGAAGTAAACAGGTAATAAAGCTGAAGACTAGGAGGCAGATAAAGTAGAGAAAGCAGCAGGGGAGAGGAAAGGAGAGGGGGGCATCCAGAAGGAAAGAAAGAGGCAACAGTGCAAGGAAGAAAATGCGAGGGAAAAGGAAGGCATTCCTCCAACTCCTTGGGGGTTCCCTACTTGTCCGACCAGGATTTGAAACCAGTGGCTTCTTACCAACTGTGGCTTTAAGTTAGCCTTCACTTAAATTTTGAGTGTCATATGAATGTGAGCATTTTGGCTTAGTTATGATTTAATCCCGGCTTGTTCCCTAATGCCTCACATGATGCAATGCAGGCTGGGATATAAACTGTGTGTTTGCAGGGGAAAGGGGGAAAGTAGTGAAGGCCATGAAACTATTTGTCAAAGCAAATCAGGTTTTGAATGACTGTCTGCCAGCTAAATCCTAGTTTCACATACTAACCTTTGTTAACGTGGTTTCAAGGCATGCAGAGCCACAATTTTAGAAATTTCACTAGTCACATCACATCTCATTTATCTTCCCTCTAAATTCTGTATATTTCACTTTGGGAACAACTCCCAAATTACCTTTAACTGTGCTTTGCGTAAAAAATTCTGTTGCCCTAAGGGACTTTTACAAGGAGAGTTCACATGGCTGACTGGATTGCGGGAGCAGATAGCTGCCAAAGAGAGACTTAGGCTAGAAAGCAACAATATTAGCAGGAGATGGGTCCCATTTTATCCAGCAGAAATGTTTGTGCACAAGAATAATCAATAAGATGATGGAAATGACAGATCCAGTAACTGATCTGGAGATGCCACAGTTTTTGTAAAGTGGGGAAAGGAAGAAGTGCATTGAATCAATAAAATTCAGGAAGTAGTGAGCAATCAAAATGAAAATAGATCACACCAGACAGTATTCTGTGTGAATAGGTAACTTTTTAAAAATCAAGATCTGGTGATCCAGGAATGTGAGAGCCAGTTTGGTGTAGTGGTTAGGAGTGTGGACTTCTAATCTGGCAAGCTGGGTTTGATTCTCTGCTCCCCCACATGCAGCCAGCTGGGGGACCATAGCACTGATAAAACTGTTCTGACCAAGCAGCAATATCAGGGCTCTCTCAGCCTCACCCACCCCACAGGCTGTCTGTTGTGGGGAGAGGAAAGGGAAGACAACTGTAAGCCACTTTGAGTCTCCTTCAGGTAGAGAAAAGCAGCATATAAGGACCAATGCTGCTTCTTCAATGTGAGTTGTGCTTACAAGAAGGCAATGAAAAAGAGGCTGATATTTATCTTTACCATAAGTTCCTCTTTAGAATTGGTAAAGTGCCACCCAGACGGCGGACGGCCCTGTTCGGGTGGTGTCTGAACCCTGTCTGGGTCACTGGGGCAATGCTGGGCACATCTGAATTGGGCTGGCCCCTGGAGCACCCGCCTCCAGGAGCCAACCGAGAGCCGCTCGCCGAGCCTCGCAGCCAGAAGTCTCCTGGCTGCCGAGGGGGGCAACTGTTTACAGAAATTAAAAAGAATGGATCAACTATATTTAAAGAAATTGGCATTTTACCCTTATTTCAATAGGTTGTGGGGCATCCAGAATCAAACCTCTGCTCAGCCACACTGAGGGCGATTCTGCACCAGTGGTACCATTCCAGTCCTCCGCTAGTGCATTGTGACAGAGCTGCATGTTCCACCATTTTCTGTGTCCCCACTAGGGACACATTTCGGCAGCGGACCCAGTCCACCCCGGATTTGTGTATCCCTATGAATGCAACCGGGGCAGAACAGTTCTGCCATGGGGGGGGGGGGGGAGGTTGCAGGAAGGTGGAATTACATAAGAACGCAACCCAATTTGGGTCTGCAGTGCTTTGTGGCTCTGCTGGGCTAAATTGGGCCACAAAGCACCACTGAGCCGAGTGGGGCATTTTTTGTCCCCTCCTGGCCCCCATAGAATGCAGAGTAGCTGGGCCTGGGTGTCCAGATATTCCTGTCCATATAGGCTTCTGTTGGGCTAGGCTCACTGGCCCCCAGTGCTCTTAAGGGACCACAATAAATATCCACATTCTCTTAAAAAGGAGCAGTGGCTAACTAGTAAACAGGGCTAACTAGTCCCCTATGCAATGAAATCATATAACTACTGACACCTCTACAAGCACCAACATAATGCAACCTTTTCTTTTGTTACTGCACTTGTAACAGTAAGAATACCCAACACAAGAAAGAAATCCTACTGCATGCCCCACCAACCCACTACTGAACACACTAATTAGGAAGGTAAGGATTATGAGATAAAGAAGGATATGAGCACTGCAGGTGTCAATCTGATCCAGAAGTCCCCAGATCCCTCGCTGATGAACTTATTTTCCATGTCAGAAAGCGACTAAAAAGCAGTAAGAACTTTATTTACATATATTAATTGATGTTATTCCATCCTCACTGGGCAACTGACAACAAACAAACGAGTGTTAGATTAAGAGTTACTGGTTCCGAAAATAAAAGACCCAATACATTTGCAACATTTTTCAGCACTTCTAATAATGCAATGATTAAACACATGTACAGAGTGCCCTTAACACCGTACCAAACCAAATTAAATCTAAAGCATGTACGTATAGCTTGAAGAAGATTTGGTTTTCTTGACTAAGGAGGAGTCACTTTCCATCTCCCTTTCCAAAGGCTGAAATACAGTACTTTTGTCCCTAACACACCAAGAAGTAGCTGCAACAAAATTACATCGTGAGATTCTGTGGCTAGGTGTTTGGGGGCCAAATAGGGTGCTAGTAGTTTGGCTTGGCAAAGGTAGAAGAATGCCAGCTACACTACTCTCATGGCCTGAGCCTCCACTGAGAGGGAGGCATCAAAGGTCATGCCCAGGTTTCTGGTGGAGTGAACCACTGATAGCTGAACTCCATCCAGGTTGGGTAGGATATCTTCCTTGTTTGAACCCTTCCTGCCTAGCC
The DNA here is from genome assembly GCF_049243985.1 of Paroedura picta. NCBI lineage: Eukaryota > Metazoa > Chordata > Lepidosauria > Squamata > Gekkonidae > Paroedura > Paroedura picta. The sequence continues at coordinate 74,856,951 of NC_135375.1, read as the reverse complement.
ATAGCACCTCTCTCTTTGAAGGGTTGAGTTTCAGATGACTCTGCCTGAGCCATCTTGTCACTCCTTTCAGGCAGCTGACTAATACTTGTGGGGGAGAATCAGGGAGGCCTGATTCAAGAGGAAGAACTGGGTGCCATTAGCATATTGGTGACAACCCAACCCAAACTTCCATACCAGTTGGGTAAGAGGGCACATGAAGATGTTAAATAGTATTGGAGAGAGAACTGCTACCTGAGGCAGCTTGATGATCTCTCTCCTATTGCTACCCTCTGTCCGCGATCCCAGAGAAAAGAGACAGCCATTGAAGGGCAGTTCCCCAAATCCCAGCATCAGTGAGACAGTGAGCTAGAAGCTCATGGTCGACTGTGTCAAATGCCACTGAAATGTCTAATAACACAAGCAGAGCCAACCCACCCACCAATGGAGGTCATCTGTCAGGGTGACTACCCCATGGGCAGGCTGGAAACCTCACTGGGATGGGTCTAAGACTGAAGCTTCTTCCAGGAATACTAACAATTGGTCCACCACAGGCCTTTCAAGCATCTTTCCCAGAAACACTAAGTGCAAGGTGGGACAGTAGTTGTTGGCCTCTTGCGGGTCCAAAGATGGTTTTGCGAACAATGAGCAAACCACTGCTTCACTCCTTCCAGGAATTCTCCTGTTGAGAGGGAGAGATTAATTATCTCCCAGAGGGGGCACTAGTCTTGTTTCTGTTGTCTTTAACTAACATGATGGGCATGGGTGTGGTTGGCTTTGCAGTTCTTAGTATCCTGTCCACTTTGGTCAGTGTGAATCATCTGAAGTTACTCAGTGTTTTCTCCAAAGATGGCCAAGGGGCCTCTGGTTGGCTTTCTGTATCTAAGGCTGAAGGGGGTTCGTGGTGAAGCACAATCCAAAGGTATACTTAAGATATAATTTGAACTACGCCATACTGCTGGCCTTCTGAGTTTCTGTGTAGGTTGTGCCCACTTCCAATATGAAAGAATTGTAAGAGAAGCAGTCTGTGAAGCCTGTATAGAAAGTGAGCATGCTTTAAATTGAGAAAGGTGTACAACATTTTTTTTCCCTTGAAGAAAATAATTGGAACAAAAGTTGCTCTACAGACTTAAACTGAGGGTGCTCTGCCATATAGTTTTTAACAGAGTTGTGGTTTGGCTTGGGGGGGGGAGAGAACATTGATTTATTTTTATTATATTATTTAAATCGTGTGTGCCGCTTATGAAGAAATGAAGAAATTAAAATACATTTCATGTTTCATTTCTTTTTTGTGCATATTTTTCCAATGGCCTCTATTCTCTGGTTTTCAATTTGGGTTTATTGGTTTGTTTGCACTGGGTATGCAGGTTGTATGGTTTCAATACACACTTCATATGCCATTTATATGTATCATGTACATATTTGATTTTATATCTAGATTTAGATTAGATTGCAGAACGATGTACACAATAGATGATGGTCTGGATAAAACATATTCTAAAATAGTAAATCAGGCTCAAATTGGGATCCATAAATGAATCCTTGAATGTCAACATGAAGCGCTGGCTGCCGCTCCTTCGTGGTGGTGGCTAATCATTTGTCTGCCTAGCTGAAGGTAAATTACAAACAAGCCAAAAGCATGGTCCAACAGAGAGTGGCTCACATAGAAAGACAGCAAGACACAGTAAGTCACCCTGGTTTAGAGCCCCGGGGGAAAGAAGGCATATTATGCCACTGGCTCTTTACCTATCATTTACTGAGCTCCATCCCAGTTGGAAGGGCTTTAGCATTGGCTAGATGTGAAGCCATTCCTACAACCCTGAATCATTATGCCCATGTTTAATGGGGGGGGGAGAATCTATAGGGCATGTTCTCCTTCGCCGGCCCTACCATAAAGAGCCAAGGTTTATTCTCCCACTCCTGGGTGAACCCCATGACTGCTCAGAGGAGACTTGCTTGGACAAGCTATTAAATGGTGAAAACCTGTCTTTTTCAAGCCAAGTGGACAAATGCTGTGCTTACTTTCACAGAGCCCAAAATAAGATAACTGATGGCAATCATGGCTGGGGCATATAATGATGTCTTATGCTTAAGTTTCATATTGTGTGATCTGATTTTAGTTTATTCAGATGGCTTTATAATGTTTTTATCTGTATTTGATATTTGATGGTCTAGGACTAGCAATAATAATAAACTACTACTGCTGCCTAAGTGTGCATTAATCAAGCACGAGCAGCTGCCATTGCCTGTACTCTGTATCTGGGCCACATCAAAGGTTGCCAACCTACCACTGAGGGAGATCTCTCAGCAGGTCTCCAGACTACAGAGATCAATTCCCCTGAAAAATGGCTGTTTTGGAGATGGGTGTTATGAGCCTTAGGCAAGGGCTGCTGCTGAGTCTTCTCTCATTCTCCAACACAGCCACTACCACAACTCGGGCATTTAACCAAAAGTTAGTTTATTGAATAAAAGACATACAGGCAGATGACCTTGCCAAGGTCAGAAGTAGAACAGAAGAACTGATGGCGCCAAATCCCCAAGATCAGACCTGGGCTTTATATACACACAAGTAGGCTTCCCCTCCCCTTTCCAGGAAAGCGGGAAAACCCTTTCCCATGGGGGAATCTTTAATCCTAGCTTGGTGCAAACACTGGAATGTTTGATCCTAGCTGGGTGCGAACATGAGAGACAAGCAGGCTGGTGGCCAGATGGCTGCATGGGAGCTACACAAATTGACTAGTTGACCATTTCAAATGTGCAGGAGAAGAGTACACAAATTACCACATCCAAGAAGAGGGAGGGGGGAAGTTGAAAGGCAGCAGCAACCTAGGGAGATCAGAGGGAACGGAAGGAGTACCTGACAATGGGCCCAATGGTATTACACACCACTGGTGTCCCTGCCCTCTCCAAGCCCAGCCTTTCCTAAACTCCTCTCTCAAATCTTCAGGAATTTCCTAACCCAGAGTTGGTCACCCCAGCCACATCTGGGAGACAGCCTGCCAAGGAATCCAGAAACCTGGAACCAATCCTGGGAGTGTTCAGAGAAGAGAAGAGATAGGAAAGTCTAGAGTGAAAACTGACCTGAATAACCCAAGGTAACTCAATCTGGTCAGATCTCAGAAGGTAAGTACGGTTGGCATTGGTCAGTATTTGGGTGGGAAACCACCAAGGGAGTCTAGGGTCACTACACAGAAGTAGGCAATGGCAAACCACTTCTGGATGTCTTTTGCCTTGAAAACCGTACGGGGTCACCAGAAATTGGCTGCAACTCAACAGGAAAACAAACAGCAATAAAAACTGGATTCTGCCTCAAAGACTAAGTTAAACCTGAGTACAAGGTCTTGGAGCAGTGAGGTGCAATTATTTTCTGGATGAGTGTATCAAATGTCTGTCTGAGGATTTGATTTGCCTTGTGAAATTGGGGGGGGGGGGTGTTTGATGCTGCTGAGTACTGCAATATAACTCTCCCTTAAGAAAAGGACAATTAAATGTTCCAGTTCTAAAATGATTAAATTGCTGCTATCCATCCCCTAGAAGACTAAAACTAGCAAAGTCCAAACAAAAGAAACCATGCTTAATTGTTTTGTGTAATGAATGTCTTTTGTTTCGCTCAGTGATTGAGAAAAACAGCTGTGTTAATGCATATAATCTATCTAGCCTGCTAACCAGCTTAATCCTCTCCACTGTGCTTGTGAGGAGGGAAGGGGGCAGCCCAACAGTGACAAGGGGGAGGCACACCATAAAGTGAAAGTGGGGGAGGAGAACCTTGCCACTTGATTGATGACACAAACTACTGGGCTCCAGTATGGATGAGGTTTGTCTAAATTTATTTAGTGGCCAATCAAAGCAAAACAAATTAAGTAATTTGAAGTACTAAAGGAGGTCTGAAGTGGTGCCTAAAGTGATAAAAGCTGTAGAATGCACTTACTTCTTTGGAGAATAAATAGTTTTGTGTTATATTAGAGTTCTCCATACAAAGAGTATAGGGAGTATTAAGATGAAGTATAGGGAGACACTGTGGTAGAGAGAAAAGCAGCCCCATACAAAATGACAGAACAGCACTGATGGTCACATACAGCTCTCAGCTCAAACTTATTCAAGGCATCATTAATGACCTTCAAAATATGCTGGTCAATCATACTCCCATCTCACAGACACTGGGAGACAAGCCTTTTCTTCCCCACAGACAGCCTCCTAATCTGTTCCACTTAATATTTCTGGTAAGGCCTTGGAGGAGGAGCATGTCTTATGTCTCAAGTGTCACTCAGCGGTTAACACCCACTCAGGGTGGCTATCCCACTCCTGAGTGCCTCCTCCTGCAACCGTCTTGCCTGGCTGTCCAGCAGCCAGCCAATTGCCTTTCTCGGCCATAGCAATGTCATTCCAAACATGGGCATCGTGTCAGGGACCAGGACCTGCAATAAACCAAAATGCCAGATCTGTCCCAATGACCACTCTGACAACACAGTAACCAGGCATAACAACAGCAGCCATACAATCTCAGGTTCATTCACCTGTTCATCTTCCAGTGCTATAATTAGCTGCCTAAGGAGGTGGTGAGCTTCCCCTCACCGACTATCTTTAAGAAGTGACTGGACAGATATTTATCCTGGATGCTTTAGGCTGATCCTCCATTGAGCAGGGGGTTGGACTAGGTGTGCTGAATGGCCCTATCTAACTCTATGATTCTGTGATTCTATATGCCATCAAATGTCAACATTTCCCTTCCACTCTCTCCAGCAGACAAACAGATCAGTTCCAATGCGAAAAAATGAACATAAATCCAACAGTACAAACAACAACATTCAAGAACCAGTGGGAGAACATTTTGATTTTCCAAATTGTTCCATTGCTGATTTAAGAGTGGCAGTCCTCAAACAAAAAAACTTCAAGAGGAAGTTACAACATGGGATTGCTGGATTTGAGTTCATTTACAAGTTCAGAACAACAGATTTTATCAGAGGGCTGAATAAGGTAATAGGATCCATATTTCATAACAGATGCCAAATTTCTGCCCCCAGGCATTTCTTCTCTGCTTTAAACAAGCTTATTACAATATGCACTACCTTTGTATCCCTTAAACCAGTGTAGTGCAGTGGTTAAGAGTCGTGGACTCTAATCTGGGGAACTGGATTAGAGTCCCCACACCCAGAGGGATATCTAGGGCATGGCAGCTGGGGCACAAGCCCTAGGTGCCACATTGGAGGGCATGGGCGGGAGCAATCTGTGCCCAGCCTGCTGACATCAGGGGGGTGCTAACCCACCTGTCTGCCAACAAGAGCCCACTGCCACTCAGCTGATCTTAGCCGTGCTACTCCGAGTCAACCTGTCCCTGCAGAGGTGCCCTGGCTGGAGGGTGGAGGAGCCAGATAGCCAGGCAAGAAGGGCAATCCAAGGAGGACTGGGACCCCAAGAGAGTGCAATGGCTGCTTGCCGTTCCCAGCAGTTGGCTGGGGCTAAGATGGCCACTGGCCAGGGATGAGGGGAAGGCGTGGATGCAGATCCCAAAGTGGAGCACTTCAAAGGTGCTCTATGCCCCCCTCAGGGCCTTACGCTCTGTGGGTATGAACTTATTGGTAATTCCCGGGCCCAGAGAAGCATGCCTGTCCTCGACCAGGGCCAGGGCCTTTTCGGTCCTGGCCCCGACCTAGTGGAATGAGCTCCCGGAAGAGCTGCGGACCCTGCAGGAGCTTTCAGTTTTCCACAGGGCCTGTAAAACAGAGCTCTACCGCCAGGTCGTGGGATGAGTCTGGGCCACACAGACAAGCTGGCCCCCCTTACAGCAGCAGTAGCGAAGTCTATCTGGCAACCTCTATCCTTCCCCTCTCTATAGTCGTGTTACTGAGGGAAATGTAGATGTGAGTTGAGTTTTTACTGCATCTTGTTTTACTAGGTGGGGAATGGTGTATGTGTTTTTATATGTTTTATTGTATGGTGTTAGTGGGTTTTTATATTTTGTAACTCACCTCGGGCCTCCAGGGAGAGGCGAGTGATAAATAAATAAATAAATAAATAAATAAATAAATAAATAAATAAATAAATAAATAAATAAATAAATAAATAAATAAACTTCCAGACAAAAATATCATGATGTATGTGTGTATGTGTGTGTGGGGGGGGGAGAATGAAGCTTATGGATGGCACTAATGAGGGCTGGCATGCATCTCTCTCTGGAGCATTCACACATTCTGGACTGACCTAGGGAGCCTTTCCTAGATGTGCAGGGGGGAAATTAAAGTTGACAAATATTTATGAGCAAGCAAGTCAATCTCCAGCCCAAGAAAAGTTTTCTTGGCCTCTACCAGGGCCAGGGCCTTTTTGGTCCTATCCCTGACCTGGTGAAATGAACTTCCAGGAGAGCTAAGGGCCCTGATGGAGCTGTCACAGTTTCACAGTGCCTGCAAAGCAGAGCTCTTCTGCCAAGTCTTCAGTTGAGGCCAGGGCAAGTAGGATCTTGGGCCAAGCTGAGACATAGGGCTACTCCTTATAACCCTGAGGTGGGGTGTTGTCCAGACCGGGGAAGGATTTTTATCACCACTTGGGTAGGTTGAATTTGGGGTTTTTATTGGGGGATGATGTTGTTACCTGCCATGAGCCACTTGTGAGAGTGGTGGGCTAGAAATAAATAAATAAATAAATTGGGGCAGGTGGGCATTACACCCAAAATGCCTGCCTCTGGAGAATGGCAATGCTCAGTGAATGGCTAGACACCCTGGCACATGGCAGGGGTAAGGAACTCATGGTTCAATGCAACTGGACCATCCTCCCTGCCCATGGGGAAGGTGGCAGGAAGTCGGGTGGAGGGGTGGACTAGGACATGTGTGGGCAATGGGGTGGGCTAGGGCATGGGTGGGTTCTCTTGGACAGCTACAAGCTTCAGGGGTCCTGCCACCCTGTCACCAAACCCGCCTCCTCCAACAACAAGACCCACCCCTTGCACTAGGTTGCCAAAACAGGCAGGTATGCGCCTGTCCACTCCTCCACATGCCGCCAGCTGGGTGACTTTGGGCCAGTTACAGTTCTCTTAGAGCTGTTCTCACAATACAGTTCTCTTCAGGTTAGGTATCTGTTGTGGGGAGAGGAAGGAAGGCAATTACAAGTCACTTTGAGACTCCCACAGATAAAAAATGGGATATAAAAAAACAGCTCCTCTTTTTTTTTCTTAAAAGCATTCAGTACAACACCACTCAGACCTTCTGACTGAGAGAAGAAGATTGAGAGATATCCATTCCTACTTGTGTCTGACTAAGGGAGCTTTGATTTGTAAAAGCCTACCCCCTGAACATCTTGCCAGTGAACTCTAGGGGCCTTTTCGCACAGGGATCTTTGTTGCAAATTGTTTGCGGAATGAAAAATCGCCATTTAAAATAGTGGAATTCGTCGTTATGCATACCTGCCTTTGTAGTGGAATCAGTTGCGTTTTTTAGCGTTTCCCACAGGCTTCCGGTCTCGGCAGAAATCGCTAGAAAGGAAGCGCTATTGCCAAGCTCGTCCCGCCCCTGGCCGTCAAGCAGCCAATGGGCAGCCGTTAGCATGCTCCCAAACAGCCCCTTTCCCTTTAAGAAAGGTTTTTAAAAAAAAAAAACGACCCATAGCAACGAATCTAGGTAGATTCGTTGCTACGGAGAGACCCATCCAGCTGCCTAATGTGAGCTGTCGTTTGATTGTATGATCGTTTGCACGCTGCCTCGAGTGATAAAAAAAAAAATCCCCCCCCCCTCTCACGGGCCCGATTTTCGGCTGAATTTATTTGTAAAAAATAAAGGGACTTTATTGCAGCAAACGGGCTTTTCAGTGGTTTGTGCTTAGTGACTAAAGGTGAAGGACTGAAGCCAGGGAAGCCTCTAAACAGAAAGAGGCTCGCCGGTGCGTTTATCCCCGCTCGCTCGGAGAAAAAAAAATGGCGATCGCTTCGCCGGAAGTTTGGAGGAGAGAGCCAGGGGGAGGGACTTTGAAGAACCAGCAACAATGGTAACGCACAGGTCTTTAGCGCTACTGTTGCAGATTGGTTGCAGGAGTGTATCGCTATCCGGAGGGTGAATCCACTTTTCTGGATTCCCCTGAAAGCGCCACAACGAAGCGCTTTTTGCTGATTGGTTTCAGGATTGTTGCAGATTGTCTACGACGTCGTGGGTCATGGCAAATTAGTAGCGTTTCCAAATAGCAGCCATTGTGCTACTTTGAAGCCGTGCGAAATGGCCCTAGCTGTTCTACTGCAGACAACCACCGCTGCCCTCTGAAACCCTTCGGAATCAGAGACTAGAACTCGGCCACACACTTTCCCACGTTCCATGCTGCTGCATTTGATTTTTATGGAACCCGGACAGATTCTGACAGTGGAACATCTGACAAGCCTAAGGAAATACCGACTGCCTCCTTCTACCACCATCATCGTCGCCCCCGTCAGCAACCTATATCATAGCTAGTTCAACATGAATTGGTTTCCCTTATAATTGAACGCTGCGAACATCTATGACCTATTAGCAAATTTGAATTCCCACATAGTTCAAGAAATAATAAATCCCATACGTGACTATAGAAGCTGCTGAAAATACAACCAAGTACAGAAGTATATAAGATTTGCTATGCTGAATTATACTGCTGATGTGTCAAAAATGATATTCTGCCTGAAGCAGTTTTTTCTGTCTGACCAACTTTCATCCGGAAACACAGATAATAAGGAGAAGGTTTTTTGTTTGGGCTTAGGGTAAATGCTTTGCCCCCTGAAAGCATTACTGTCAAGAGCAGGGGGGACAAATCAGTCCATATCTGTAACACCGTCTAGGTCTGAAAGTCCATGCCCTAGCTGGCATTTGTCCCCTTGGATATCCCCTACAAAGTTATTCTTTTCTCTGTTTTTTTTCAACCTTTTCTCTTCTGAAGGACTTGTGTTGACGGCACAACATATTAAGTAGTTTTATGCTAGGTTGCTTGGTCTTCATTGCTTTCATTTAAAAGACATCATATATCTTCATTTAGATGCTTCTATTAAAGATTCTAATTAGAACATAATTAGGTGCACCAACTTCTAATTGCTTCTCATATGACTTTAAATCAAGAATGGCTTTGGAATGCGGACGGCCTTCAAAAGGAGAGAGGTGTTTACGGTAGTCAGGTGTAGCTGCTCTCAGCCTCTTTGAGAAAAATCGAGCAATTTAAGTGCCCACATACCATTTACAGGTGATGCTTGGTACACCTGTGCAGTAGAGATGTGCAATAAATTTGTATTCTGGTATTCACTCCTTTTGATCATTTAAAATTTGCTTGAATGCTTTGATATCATATATCAGGTGTCCAGAGTCATTATAGCTTGTTAAATCAAATCAAATTATGTGCACATGCTGAAGATGTGTGCATATGTTACATGCATTTTAGCATGCTTCTTCCCAGCCTGCTACTACAAACTCACTCAGATTACTATTTGGATTACTCGGGGTGTCTACCAAGATCGATGTGCATTCATACTAGATAGAGTAAGAGCTCTTTAAGATGACAGTCACTCCAGCATCTTTAGTGTACACATGAGATGTTGATCTGAACATATTCCCAGAGCTTTTCCCAGACTTCTCTATTGATAGAGAAACAACAAAACCTTGAGAGATCTGATCAACACAAGTACCAGTATATGTTTAGTCCCTTTGAGCTCTAGATGGAGCTGCAATTTATGCATTCTACTGTTTAAAGCTCATTGAATACTTTTTTCATTCCCCCCCCCCTCTTTTGTTTCTTCTCAGCCTGTATGCTAGTTATAGCCTGAATACTGCAACTGGAAGGACTACAGTAAGCTATTGCTTCATGCTATCCAGTTGTACAGAATGCAACTTGGTATGTGTAGAACTATTTCCCCAGCTCAAGAATCAGAGATGGAAGGTGCCTCCGAGGTCATCTAGTCCAGGGGTAGTCAAGCCTGTGGTCCTCCAGATGTCCATGGACTACAATTCTCATGAGCCCCTACCAGCGTTTGCTGGCAGGGGCTCATGGGAATTGTAGTCCATGAACATCTGGAGGACCACAGGTTGACTACCCCTGATCTAGTCTAATCCCCTGCACAGTGCAGGAACTCACAACTACCTGACTACCCACAGCGACCCCAATTTCATGCCCAAGTAAACCCTCCCCCCCCCACACACAAACCAAAAAATCTCTAGAATTCAGTCTGGCTTGGAGGAAATTTACCTACCACCCCACAGTGGCAACTAGTACAGTAGCTAAGCGGATATATCCATCACAGTGCAAACCACACCAACTCTGCTAGCCTGTATGGATTAGGGGAAACTAGCACGGGAGTATCATGGTCAATGCCACACCTATAAAACACTTGCACATTATTCCGTCTGATGATGTGTGAGAGTGTTGCATGCTGCTTTCTGCTCCTGCTAAAGCAACTTTCAGTGCATGTGTTATGTCCAATACAGTACATGTACAATTAGTTCTAACTAACCTCTAAACCCATAAAGGAAACACAAAATAGCCATTTGGAAATTATTCCAGTTCTTGACTCTCTGAAATTTAAAAGTAGAAAGCTAACTTTCTCAGAAAACCCCATGCCATGATGCAGCAAAACTCAGAGGAAGATTGGCGGGTTGGTTTCAGGAAAACTTCCCAAAGCATTTTCAGGCACAGACAAACTAATATATTTCTCCTTGACAGCTGTAGAATGTTTATAACCTTGGCTAGAGAGTAACTAGATGTTTTCAGCTCAACTCTGGGATTTCAGGTTGCATTGCAGAACCCGCTACATGATAAGACTGTAGAGAAGTTCCGTGCAGAGCACAGAATTCTTGCTGCATCTATACTTGTCGAGAAAGAGGTGTGTACAGCGAGCGAGCATCAATCATTTCTCTCTCTAATTAAGATCCTCACCTTTAGTATCATTTTCTGGCCTGATACACGTTTGTAATGCAGACTCAGCCCTATGGTTGCCAGTCTCTAGACAGGGCCTCAAGTTCTCCCAGACTTACAACTGATCTCCAGACTTCAGAGATCAGCTCCCTGAAGAAAATGGACACGTTGGAAGGTGGACTCTGTGGCATTATATTCCACTGAGGTCCTTCCTCACCCCCAAACTCTACCTTCCCCTGGATCCACCCCCAAATCTCCAGGAAATTCTCAACCTAGAGGCTCTCCATCCCTCCACTCTTGCTCAGCAGCTCAGTGGAGGAAAAAAACATGGGGGGGGGAGCAATGTCACCATGTTAAGTGACACTCCCGGAATATCTCCGGTCTCTATGATATTTAACACAGAGGCTGGGGAAATTCCTAGAGCTTTGATTGATATGGGGATGTCATACAACATTCTCCCTTTCCATGCTCCAACTCCCAAAGCTTCTGCTATTGTCAGGCACAGCACTGGCAACCCTATCCTGCCCCAGCATTCAAGCATTTCCATCAAAGGGTCTATTTCGTTTCTGAAATGACAGAAGTAGACCATATAATAATAAAGAATTTACCACATAGGTCAGGCCCATTTTCCTCCCCACTCCTCCATCCTTTGGGCCTTTGAGCTGAACCCCATCACAACCACCATGAATGGACAATATTTAGGCATTCCCGATATATGAGGACAGTATTCAGTCTTCACTTTCAGGCAGGCAAGGGTAGGGAGTCTCCTGAACACAGCAGGGAAAGAGCTCTTGAGCTCAAACAGACCCTCCAAGTGAGTTTTCATGGTCGCTGCTGGAAGCTTCATCCCACACGACGACAGGCAAAGTAATTGGAAAAACATGACTGCGCTCGACAAGGTTTTCATTTTCACGGCAGATTTGCATCAGATTGCCTTTATCTGGGAGACCCTTGATCACCAGTTGGGAAGACAGCTGGTGCACTCTGCTCGAGCTGAGCTTGGACACAGGGGAATGTGGCATTATCGAAGACTTTAAGTGCACCCATCAATGCTCACATAAGCTGCAGCATCAGCCACCGGGCAGGTTTCCTCAAGTTTATTACACAGTTTCGCATCACAGCATGAAAGCAAACAGAGAAGGGGCCAAATCAAAGAAAACATTCTGGGTAGTGCAGAGGTGGCTTTACTTTGCTCCCCCACCCAGCATTATACTACTCAGTTTAGTCTCAAGCTTTGCAGTCTGCTAATGCTGCTCCTGGAATTTACAATGCTTAATATTCAACAATCAGTCACACTATGAAACTAGTTAAAATGCCTTTATGAGGGCCTAAGCCTTCTAGTTCCATTTCTGTACTTTTTTCCTTTCATGTGCAAGACTGAGTAAATAAAACATGTTTCGGGAAAACCGGAGGATTTGCTCAATGGGGCATTTAAATGAACTTGCTCACAAATATTGTGGTGGTCTCTGTTGAATTGCAGATTGCATTGAAATCCACACAGAGCTTTACGCAGCCGGTTAGATTTAAAAAATCTTATTGACAAAAGCTGCAGTCAAATTGTGGCAGTGACCCTTCGTTTGAACAACAAGACTTTCCCTGGCAGCCGTATCATTTCACAAGCTGTATGCTAGCCACATACAATATATTAACAGCTTTAATACCTTCAAAATACTTTACCCAGAATAGTCTCAATTGCCTCCTCCATAATACCCAAATTGACAGTATTATTTTTATGACACCTTGCCATATTCTAAGGGAATAAACAATATGCATCATCTAATAGCTTCCAGTGCATAGGATTTGCAGCACACTCAAGGATTATTTTCAGAGGAGATTTCCACCCCACTGCACGGTATTCTATTCAGCCACGAAATTAAGCCATAAATTGGCCAAACACAGCTTTTACAGATTAAGCAGGAGCTCTGCAGGCTGGATTTTTGGCTGCACATCCAGTACATATATCAGTACTAGGTTACTGGTATTAGGTATAAAGGAAATGGCATGGGGGGGGGATACATCCTTTGAATATCAGGAATACTCCTCATTTCGTAGTGCTTAGGCAAGGTCTGCACATACAGGAGAAAGAGGTCATAGAATGGCTCTATTGCAGGGGGGAATTTCTGCAATGCTTTCCCCCTTTAAAAACTCCCTATAAATTAAAAAAAAATAGTGCATCAAAAAGAAAGGCTCTAGCCTAACTCTTTGCATGCTGAACCACTGTCTGTGCACAGTGAATTGTTAAGAATAGGTAAGACTGTCATTGTAAAATATGTGGGTTCAGGGACCGCATGACACTGGAATGCTTGCAGCTCTTTAATCATGAGTGTGCATAATACAGAAAGCACCAAGGCTTCACTCTGCTGACTCCACAGAAATCCCCCCAACATATATACATATGTACAACAAAAGACTCTCCCATGGCTGAGCCTGATTGGCTCGGGGGCGCTTGATTGATTTAAAAGGATTGGCTGCCATGATTGGAAGCCTCACAAACACAACCGTAATTATCATTACTGCTTCATTCTCCTGTTAAAGCAGAAGGGAAAATATGGGACTCTGTAACTGCAGCCAAACTGTTACTCCCACCATGAACTTGTACAACAGTGTAGTAGGCACTGTACAGGATACACATAGCAAAGTATACGATAGCCAGTTTGCACAGTCCATTTGGATACACTGTTCTCAGATGACGCCCCCACATGGGAAAATACCGCCTTCAATACTGCCAACATTTCTTTGGGCACAAATTGTCCCACTATAGAGACCCAGATCCTGTAGTTATGGAGACTCTAGTGCATTCAAGACATCCTAGGCACAAATCTTAAATAATTTATGCTCAGGGTGTCTTGGATGCTCTACAGTCTCCATAAATATATTCAGGGAGCATTACGTGGAGTCAAAACATAGCATACAGATTAGGCCATAGTGACATCATAAGGATACTCCTCAACCAGATGTCTCAACTCCTACTCACAACATATCAAAACCCCTTTTTCTCATTCATGATAAGGGCCTACCTTCTAAAAAGTGAGGTCCATGATGAGTTTTACAAAACAAAATCAAATTTTCCAACAGAAGAGAAAGCAGAGTGTGGAAATCAACTAGAGAAGAAGCTACTTCACAGTGTCAAAGAGCTTTCCATTTTCCTTTTGCTCAGCTAACGTTTCCATTGCACATACTCTTCATTGGCATACCCTTTTGGTAAAGGCACCTTTGCACTCCTCTTAATTAAGCAAATTGCTGAAATGATCCTCTTCAACACTGGCACTGGTACATAAAAGGAGTCCTGCTGGAGTAAGTAAAGGATAAGTAATCATTGCTCAGGCAGTCTTGAAGAGGCAATCTTTGTGAGCTTTTATTTTCACTATGGGATTAAAACAATAATATATCCCTATTTAAATATACAAGTATTGTATACATGTTCAATAAAGCCTGTTCTCTGGCTTGCAGCAGAACAGAACAGGCAGCCTCTTGAAGGAGATCTCCCTCTTTGCCTAAAACGTAGTCAAAAAGCCATTTAAGAAAAAGAAGATGGACACAGAAGTAACTTTTGTAGGGGGGGGGAATCATTCGCCAGTAGTTTTGTTTTAAAATGCAGTTAATTAACAACAAGCAGTTAGGATCCATGGAGCATTGTCATTTATTTATTTACTTATTTATTTATACTCTGTAGAATTGTCAGGCAATACCTGGCAACCGGCAGGAAGAACACGGAGGATAGTCATTGATGACAGTGTAATGTCACTTCCAGGAAAGACCCTTAGGTCAGTGGTCCCCAACCTTTTTATCACCAGGGACCGGTCAATGCTTCACAATTTTACTGAGGCCTGGGGGGGGTGTCTTTTGCCGAGGGATCTCGCCGCCACCTGAGCCCCCGTTCCACTTGCTTTCCCGCTGGCGCCCCTGACTTCCCGCCGCCCACTGGGGGGCGCTGCCAGCAGCAGCTGCACAGTGCCACGCCGAGGGGGAGCCCCAGCCATGGCAGCCACAGGAGAGCACCAAAGGTAAGCCAGCAGCAGAGTGGCAGGGCAGCCCCCGAGGCAGCAGCCGGGGAGAGGACAAGGAGGAGTTGTGGCCCGGTACAGACTGATCCACGGACCGGTACCAGTCCCCGGACCGGGGGTTGGGGACCACTGCCTTAGGTGACATCATGGTTCCCTAGGTATTGCCAGAAACTCCATGGTGAAAACAGCTTTTTAAAATATATATTATCTGGCTATGTATTCATATAGCCACTAGAGTACTGGCAGGCAACAGTCCCTGGGTGAAAGAAATCTGGCCACAGTGTGCAGGAGTGGGGCCCATAGCACCAGAGCCAGTTTAAAAATTGGCAGGACCCTAACAGAGTACAATTGCAGTAGGAATAGCCAGACTCGGGTCAGAGGGGGCCCCCCGCAATGGAAAGGGGTGTTACTCTGGGAGTCCTTAAAGAGGGAAAAAGAGGGAGGAGATAGGGTATGGCCCTGATCCATAGGGGAGAAGACACCTGGAAGTGCAGGGCCCACAGCACATGCTACATGGATAAACCAGCCCTTCCAATGAGTATATGGCAACTCTACAGCTGCTGCAAAGAAACAACATGTTGCCATGAGTTAACAAAACGTGAATCAGAATATTGATCCTGGAGGCAAAAAAGTTATAAAATAACAAATATAAAGTCATATCACTGGGAAAAGCATAGGAAAGAGCTGTTTCTCTTAGCTGCTCTTTAGCATGTATTCATTTAATCCTCTTGCAATTGTATTTACACACAGGATTTGCATTTCCACAATACAAAACCCTTGACAAAACAAACTGTACACAATGCAAGTTTATATGAGGATTCATAATCCTATATAGATGACTGCCACTTAAGTCTGCTATGCCACAAGCAGAATAGGGTTTTGAAATGAAGTTCAGTGAAGAAAGAACTCTCCTTTGCTCAAGAACATAGCTGAAATTGAATAAATCTGCAGTCCACATTGGAATTCTAAAGTGACAGTGACTCAAAATGAGAAAAATGTATAGTCATTCCAACTTATTTTTTCCTTATTTTTTGAAAAAGGGTAATTATATGGCAGTGTTTCTGTGCCCTAATCTGTTTACAGAAATATTGAGAATGCATTACACAAACTAAATAACTCCCCCCATATCTTTGTACTCCAAAATTTGCAGTTAATTAAACTAATTTGTCTGTTTTTGTGGGTTGGGAACTCTTGCTGTCATCCATTCCAATCACTACTTATTTAAATTTCATCCTTGGCCAGTTTCATGATAATGTTTATCTGCTCCAGAGGATTTGAAATGAGAGTAATACACTGCCTTCCCATTTAATTTCTTTCTTAAAGCTGGAGAAAAGCAAGCATCAACTGGCCGGTTAGATAACACAATTTCCCTTGTAGGTTATTTGCTTAAGATAGCTATGGGCTAATTTAATTCCTGAGTTACTTATTTACTGGTTCTGTTAGGGATTCCCTGCAGTTAAAAATGAACTGTGCATAGATTTTTGGAAAAGAAAAAAAACTATTTGCTTTTTTGTCCTAAAGGATCAAGCTAAACAAAAAAGGAAAGCAAACTGAAGGGAAGGTTGGGTGAGTTTGAGGTAAATAAATAGCTTATTTTCTTCCCAGCATAAATTTAAACTTTTTTCCACTACCTGAACAGAAAATTAATTCTATATTATTTGCATACTAAGTGTTTTGAGATATCTACTTTGCATAATCAAGACCCCAAAAAAAGATGCTTTTATGCTGAAAGGATAGTTCATGAAAAATAAGGATTCCTGACTAATACTTTTCTATTTCCTGATCATTTCTTTTCCTCTCTCAGGAATTCCCAGCAAGAAAAGCAAACAGAGAAGTTCGATGTAAAACAAAGGCACCATTCTGGGTTTTGATTGTTTGTTTCAAACAGCTTTATGGATAGTAACAAATTAATTTTCATTATTGAGGTCTTTGTGAGGAAAAAATTACCTTCATCCATTGTATTTTAAAAACAGCTGAAACTGACAAGGCCCAGAGTATAGATTTGTGCCATATTTGTTCATTAATAACCATTTACATACAACACAGACATATGACCTCAGAAGAAAGGTAAATATTATCATCCCTACATTATAGATATAGATTGGTAGGCACAGGGTGATCAGAAGCGGTTTGCCCAAGGTCACATTCTTAATTCTTAGTCAAGGCAAAAGTAGAATCAGGGAATTCATGATCTAATACTAATAATACTAGGAAATTTCCGCACATTAGTAAAAAATATCGTCACACCTGTGGAATGGCAAAGCACATTATACTGTGCACGCCCTGCCCACCTCACCTTTTTGCTATTTCACCTTTCTTTGCCCTGTTTTTGCGCATCTTACCCCTTCTAATCTGCTGCTGGAAGAGGTGGAAGACAGCAACACACCTTATATGCATCACACTTCTGCCTGTCAATCAATTCAGGCAACCAATATCCTTTCTCCAACTGTTTAAAGGTCCTGCAATGCCCACATTTTTTTTTAATTATACTTCTCCATTGCAATAGAATGCATAGAATCATATATGCAACATGGCAAATGTTAATTTTGATCAGCTACATTTTTCAATAAATTGAGGGTTGTCAAAAATGTGGTTTAGTGATTAGATGGTTGGACTAGGAAATGAGAGCTCCAGATCTGAATCCCCACTCAGCCATGGAAATTTAGTGGATAGGGTTGTCAACTCTCAAAACTTACTGCAGAAGTTTTTGAGGTGGGAGCCTGAGAGGGCTTGTGTTGCTCAGGCTGTGTAAAAGACTTAAGAACCAAAAGATTAAGGAACTCAGAATATTATTATTTAATTTATATGCCACCCTTTTCTATGGCTCAGGGCAGCTCATACATACAAATAGTATACATAATATAGACTTTAAAATAAAATTAAAATAATAATTTAAAACAGGTGATGCTCATTCCATCTGAGACATCTCCTATTGGGGAATGGTGATATAAATGGATGGGTTTGGATGGGGAGACCAGCAGATGTTAACAGTATCTTTAGGCCTCAACCATAGGACTGGTGGAACAGCTCTGTCTTGCAAGCCCTGCAGAATACTTGAATGTTCCACAGGGCTATGATCTTGTTAGGCAGTGCATTCCACCAGGCCAGGACCAGGAACAAAAAGGCCCTGACACTGGTTGAGGCCAATTTTATCTCTCTAGGACCAGGAATCCTGTTATTTTTGGTCACGATGATAGTACTCTTGGGGGGAAAAGAGTCCCACAGATATGAAAGTTCCAGACTGTTTAGGGCTTTAAAGGTAATAGCCAAGATCTTGAAGACCCTGACTTCAATCTTGAGCCAATGCTGTTGGGAGAGCAACAGTTGTATATGAATTCTCTATTGTGTCCCACATAGGACCCACACAACTGCATTTTGGACCAGGAAGCTTCTGAAATAGCTTCAAGGGTAGCTGTGTGTAGAGGGAGTTACAGTAATCTAGCCTAGAAGTGACCCTTGCACAGATCACTGAGGCTCAATATTATGCTGACAGGGAAGGTGCCAATATAAGGGCCTAATAGTTCTGTGTCTAAAACTGATGCATAAATGTTATTAAATATACAAAAATATACATGTACAAATTAAATATAAAACAAATATAGTCCCAAGTAATAGCCAAATAATGGAGGAGAAAGGGAAAATATTAAAATTACTATATTATGAACAATGAATAATATGCAAGAAATATGTATTCAAAAGATATATTTTGACCATAATCATGTAAGCTCCTCTGGGTTCCCACTGAGGAGGAAGGCAGTGTATAAATGAAGTAAATCAATAATAATTGAGGTGGAATATTTGAGTTTGGGTATTTCAAAGGCAAGGAATGTTTTAAAGATATGAGGACTGACTCAAACAAGCCAGGAGGCAAATGTCTGAAGTCAGTCAAATAATAATTAGTGCAAGCCCAGAAACTACTGGAAATATATACCTGAGAGATCTACCTTTTTTGGCCTAGGTATCTCTGGTTAGGAGACTTTCATAATGTTTGGGGCATCTCTGCTGAGAGTTTTAATACAAATGCCCCAAACCTGGGAAAGCATGAATTCTGAGAAACTATTTTATGGCTTCAATCTACCTACTTTAAACCCTTTGTACTCCATGCCTTTTATTCAGGAAATACTTCACAAGCTGATTCCCCTAAAATACTAACATATGCTATAAGCCAAGATTATCTGAAGTCGGTAGTGATCTTAAGAATGCTAAATCATAGCTCTTTCATTGAGTACTCTCCCAACCATAGCTCTCAAAGGACTTGTCTAATCTGAGAGATTCACACTCCCACTTTACATAATATAGCAAGGACATAACACAGGCCCCTTATCATCGATGAGCTTTGCTGGAGGACTTTTATAAAATAGTAGGAATCTGTAGACTAGGGTTCCCAACTTGTGCTTTACTAGCCAACGTCTCTCCATTTTCCATAAGAAATTATAGGCATGTGAAATCAATTCCTATCAATGGTACATATGGTTTCTCATTCAAATCCTGCCAATACGAAGGAAGCAGTGAAATGCAAGCCCCTTACTCATGTGGGTTTTTGCCTCTTTTCTTGCTGTCTCCATGCCCTCTCCTCTCTAGACAATTACCTTCATCTCCTGTATTCTGAGAAGCCAAGTAATATCCTTAAATGGCTAACCTCGGGCTAAGAGCTACCAGTTGAGACTTTTGACACAGTTAACTGGTTTGGTCAAAACTATACAACAAAATGACAAGCTCAATCATACATCTGTATTCAGTTCTAACGTGAAATGCAATGTGTTCTTTTACTATTATTACTTTCTTAAACATTGACACCATTAGCTTTACACTCCATTTCATGTATTGCCAGCTTGGTGTAGTGGTTAGGAGTGCGGACTTCTAATCTGACAAGCAGGATTTGGTTCCCCACTCCCCCAGTGTAGCCAGCTGTGTTACCCTGGGCTCGCCACAGCACTGATAAAGCTGTTCTGACCAAGCAATAATATCAGGGCTATCTCAGCCACACCTACCTCACAGGGTGTCTGTTGTGGGGAGAGGAAAGGGAACGTGAATGTAAGCCGCTTTGAGACTCCTTCGGGTAGAGAAAAGAAGCATGTAAGAACCAAGCATGTAGAATCTTTTTCTATTAGGAGACATTTCTAGAGAAATTCCAGCCTTATACTATCACAAGCCACGAGTACTCATATTCTGTGGGTTTTCCTCTTCTTTGAGTAAGTTTCAAAAAATAGAAAGTGTCAGCCCACTGTATCTAGCCCCCTAATGGAGATTATTAATTTAAAAATGGATCCCTGTTTTAGAAATAAAAGCTTTCTATACATTACTCCTATAAAGCTTCCCTCTTTTTCCAGGCTCCACATTTGTAATAATATTAATATTTGTCATACTGCAGTGAAAGTCATGCCTCCTCTGGTATCTGAGTTTCATAATCTGTGACTAGAGTAATGAACTGGGGTACCATTTTGTCATCCCAAAGTCTAGGATTTAACCGTTGCATTTGGTGTGCTCAAATCTAGGTACAGGATAAATGATTACAGAGAGTTAGATTTCTCCATACTGGATTACAAAAATGAAGACATGAAAGTAGCTAAAGATGCCTAATTATTGGCCATGCTAGCACAAGAGATTTTCTATCTCAAATCCCTCCACTTAATGGGCCACAGCTCAAACGATCTTTGTTTTCTGGAGTGTTATACTAAAATGTATTTGTCTGTGCTTTGAATAAACTATCATCTAATTAAACCATTTAAATTGTATGCTAATGTAAAAGATCATTTTGAAAAGAAATAATTCCAAAAGGACTTCAAGGCGATAATTACAAATGGGAAATGTTGAATCTGAATAAAATTCTTCCTTTCTTTAATTACTGAAAACCTTTCTTAGCCTGGGATAGAGAATATCTTTATTGCAGTGCTGTATGCAGCTGCCTGTTTTCACCCAGAGAGAACTGGGTGCATGATTAATGTGTTTATTAGATGTTACCCACACACTGTAATTACCTCAAGGTTGGTTAGACACACTACCAGAAGTAGCTTGATCCACTCCATGCCACTGCTGATATGTATTCTTCTGTCCTTGAAGTTAGGACAGAAAGCATTCAAACTACAATACATGCACTACTGTGATGGGCATCATGAGCATAGCAAGTCACCAAACAATCCTCTTCAGCTACACAAGAAGAACATTACAAGTTAACAGGAAAGGAGTGTGCGTAAGCAAACTGATCAGCTCCCCTGGACAAAATGGTTGCCTTGGATTGTGGACTCCATGGCATTGTACCTCCACTAAGGCCACTATCCTCCCCACGGTCTACTCCCGAGTCTCCAGAGATTTCCCAACCTGGATCCAGCAGCCTTAACCCCCGTCCTGGAAATCTTATACTGTCAACACAGTGAGAACACAAAGCTCTGACATGCAGCCTTTCTTCATGAGCAGACACAGACTTTTCCCATATCTTTGGGTGCCACATAGCCCAGTAATCAATACTTCTTGTACATGGATATATATATATATTTACTGTAGTACATAAAGATGAAATACAAAGCACCCACATCCCCACCATGAAATATACCAAACTTCACTGTCTTACACAGCGCTTTCATAACTAGTCTGGTTGCAAATAGATCATACAGAGAACATGTTTCTCTTTTCAGAGATTTCTTCTTGAATAAAATGCTTCATGGCTCTGGTGGTTTATGCTGCTTTGCAGACAACACTTTGGAAAGATTAAGCATCTTCAGCATCACCCTCTGCTCTAGAGCTGACTGCAAAGGAGACTGCCTAAAGACAGGACCTTCCTGACATGTGCCTCTCAGAGCCCTAGGTAATCTTTATGAGCCTCCCATATGTACACTTCAAAGCAATCTGTCTTGTTGGCAGCCGGGAGGAGTCTGTGAACTCTGTGTCCTCCATTTTTCAGATGTTCACATATTTCTTTCTACTTATCCCCACCCTCTGCTTACAAGTATTAAAGCAGCACCACTGAAAGCGAAAAGGGCTTGTGAGGTAATGCAGAGTGGAAATGAGATTATAATCAGCA
The DNA here is from genome assembly GCF_049243985.1 of Paroedura picta. Classification (NCBI taxonomy): domain Eukaryota; kingdom Metazoa; phylum Chordata; class Lepidosauria; order Squamata; family Gekkonidae; genus Paroedura; species Paroedura picta. Next base: position 74,835,111 of record NC_135375.1, on the reverse strand, counting down.
TGTGGAATGACATATAAAGACAGTCTATGGATAGAAAATGCCTTGGGTTAAAGGACATTCCCGATCATTCATCTGGATTTCATGCACCATTTTCTGCAGCCTGGAACAAAGGATTGTTGCCTCATGGAAGAGTTTAGGAAACTAGTTTTAATACGTACCTCCATTCTGCAGGGTTAATGGGTTACTTACTTAGTACATTAAGTCAGATCCTGGCTACTAGCACACTTCCAGATAGAACACATCAAAGTTGCATGTTGTTGTTTCATGCCCAGCTCAAAATGCAGGGGAGGGGGAGCAGGAAGGCAGAAAGCCTTCCTCTCTCCACACCACAGTCCCCCCAAAAGTCTGATTCACGGCAAATTAAGCCATGGACTTCATTGGCGGCAGAGCTGACAGTCAGAGAAAGGTAGCCAGCCTTTCCCCCTGCTGCCTTCCCACAAGCCTGGGAACTCACCCACAAGCCTGCAGCTAGGCATTTTTTATTGGAGGAGAGGGCAAAAGAGTACAATGATGGTGAGCACATCATTAGTAATTTACTTTATTATCAGTGAATGATTGCTAGGGCCCCACCCCTTTGTGCACTAACATGGCTATAGGGCTATCCACTTACCTCTCTAGGGGCAGCCCTAGATTTACTAGTTGCAGTATAGGTTCCAGTAGGAATCGGGGGGGGGGGCAAATTGTCTATGCCTGGACCCCCTTTCTTTACTGCTCCATGCTGTTTCTGTGGGATGGGATTTCCTATTAAATAGGACTGGTTTTAATAACTGCTTAGGCTACTACTAGTTAGCAGGAATAGGGTGGATTGCTTGGATAGTTCAGACATCTGCATGAAGCAGGCCACCTTCAGACATCTGCATGAAGCAGGCCATCCCAAACAGGCTATCATATGTCTTCTGACTGGGTGTGCTATGAAGGAGTGGCAGTTTTGAAACATGGTAGTAGACTTGCATATTAGGGGAGAAGGGTGAATCTGGGCACCACTGTGCACATACAGCTGTTCTGGTGGTCATAAGCAAGACTGATGGAAATGATGTCCAAATTTTGAGCTGGGGTGGATAGGCCCAGAAGATAGATGTGATAGACCGCACTTTTAAAAGCTTAGAAGTACTGTACAATCAGGTAAAAGACTGTGAAGGGTTAATTCTTCACCAAGCCAGAGAACCTTGAGTGATGGCTGCTCCAAGGAATCTGTTTGGTTAGCATCAGCTGAGTAGAGAAAGTCTTGGGAGAACAGCATGCTGAGGAGAGAGTCAGTCTGATTTCTGCCTTGACTGAGTTGAATCTGATTTCAGTCTTAGCTGAGAAAAGTTAAGTACTGACAATCTTGGAATTCAGCCCTGACTGAGAGTAGTTTAACACAGAAGGAACTTGGGGAAAGTTGTCAAGGAAGTTTGGGAAGTAGGCAAAGACTCTCATTTGGGCCAAAGAAAGGGGATAGATCTTCTAGTGAGAACAGAATTCTCCAGTCAAACAGGGAGGCAGCACTGAAGAGTGCAGAGATCCTTGGTCCATTGTGGTTAGAAACTGTCTGTAGAAATGTTAAGAGTCAGTTTAAAAATTCAATACGAGTACTAGTGTTTCAAGAGAAGAGGATTGGGTATTGGAAAGACTATACCAACTTTCTGAAAATCAAAAGGGTCACAGAATGTTTGGGGAAATGATGGAACAAAACCTCTCAACAAAAATATTTTAAGTAACTGTGAATAGCTTAAGAAACTTTCATTAGGCTGAAATATAAAAACTAAAGTCTGTGCATATACTGATTTTACTTCAGAGTTATCTATACTGAGTTACCTCAGGATTTCAGATTTCATCTGAACTTTCTCCTCAATGTTGAATAACATATTTGCTTAATTTGGAATATTAAAACTTGTCAAATGCCATTTATGTTCAAGGGTATTCCCATTTCTTCCCTCGGGTTCCAGGGCTCATCAAACAGCTAAAATTACTGAGAGAGGGTGGGATAGCCATCCACCAAAATCATCAGCTGACTGAAATAAACAGTTGCATAAATCAGCCACTTATATACATTGAACAGAGTTCACAGACTCCTTCTGGCTGCCAACAAGTTAAATAAACCTGTGCAGCTGTGTGGCTGCAAAAAGCACAGGTTGGGTTAGGGAAATCCAGACACAACTTGCGAAAAATGTAATGACTAGGTTGGCCATAAGCTATCTAGTATACAACTGCCAGTGTTCATGTCCAAGAACTATGGAGGCTATACACTAGGTATTCCTATCATTTAAAAAGTCCTCTGTAAAAGCCTCAGAAAAGCATCAGTAAAATTGCTATTGCATAGATAGCTTTGAATCAAATGGTTCAAATATTCCAGTATGCAGCGAATGTGCATCACAAGAATTGCACACCTAGGTTAGCCTGAAACAGCTGCTGATAGGAAGGAAATGAGCTGGTTTAGTGATATCTGTTGCACGGAGAATGCATTCGTCAGGGTTTAAAATATATGCAGACTGCTTTATTAAATACCCGTTTCTTACCTTTTTTGTGTGCATGAAAGTAATTTGACTCTTGAGCAATATAAAGGGGCTAGTATGAACTCCAGGGACACAGAACTAATCATCTGCTTTTTCCCTGTGAATGTTCTTTTTTTCTGTTTTAGGACCCAGAGTTTCACTGACAGGGGCCTAAACTCTAAAAGCACTCTAGAGCTTGGATTAAGAACAAGCCTTAATTCTTTTTGGTTGCTACATGTGGGGGTAACTAACTGCATGTCCCTGCATAATGTAATAATATCAATTCAAATTAGTACTATGCCAGTGCAAATAAACTTTGAGCCAAGCATGAAAGGCACTTCAGGGCTGACATTTCTATTATCACCCTGGTAGGTTCCAGCAACAAGAAGTTTAATGAGATAAGCAATCAGGGAAGCTTCAGCTGTGAACGGGGTGTGCAACGATCTGGGTTCCAAAGTTAAATCTTTAACTTAAGGTTGCCAGCCCCCCACTAGGGGTGGGGGATTTCCCACCTCCCATCACAACCTCTTCCAGTCAGCTGGCCAACATGGGGACTCACCAGCTGGGAAGGCAGGCCTAAGCCACTATCAGCAGTCATGTCTAGTATCTGGTCAAAAACTCTATAGTAAAAGCTGTTTTTACCATAGAGTTTTTGCCAAAATACCAGAGCATCACAGCATCACTAACAACTAGACCCCCCCCCCACACCTCTTGGTATGTCCCCCACCTTTCCAGTTGCTGTAGTTAACTGGCAAGCATAGCCAGTTGAGCTACAGGAATGCTGTCCCAGGTTCCAGCTCCTTCTTCCTTGGGCTCCCCTGATACAGTCAATACAAGCCTCTATCTGGAGCTTCAGGCTGACAGCAGGAATACAAATCCTCTGCTTCAGCTTCCACAAGTCCCATTGGTGCCCCTGCAGCACTCACAGGCCTCTCTTAATGCAGTCTTCCCCACCCCAATCCTCTGCCTTCTTTCTGCCCTCTTACTTCTCCTCTCAGGAAAAAGGGCAACTGCAATTTAGGTCAGGGCTATTGGGGAATGTAGAATTGTTTAGAAATTCCATTAGAACATGTTACCCACAATCCTCCTATTTCCAATGAATAAAGCACCAATATGGCTTCCTGCTTCCTATACAGATAAACTGTTATAAACTGCTATAAGCGGTTAAGTTGCTTAGCTACCTTATAATTCAAACCCCTAACTTTGCCTTATTTACTTCACTTGCACTGCTCTAAGTCCCACTCCCTTTTTTGCTCTTTCCCACTCCCGTGAGACAAAGCACTCCGGAATCCTCCCAAGGGTTTATATGTATGGTAACAGATTCATTCAGTCTTGCAGGTGTTGTTAACGGGGCCTCTCTGCCTACTTGGCCCTTGTCATCTTCAGGGCCTGAGTTAGGAATGGGATAATTGGCTCATCATGAGTATCTGTGACACTCAAGCTGGAATTGGGGGAGGGGGATCATGAGTGGTGAGGTAATTTTCTACTGATTTCCAGCAAGAACACATTTTGATTGGATTGTCATCACCTGATTCTGCTTGGCCAAAATGAATAATTGAGCTGAGTGCCTAGAACAAATCTACCTTAGATTCTGATGAACTGGACTATAATATGCAAATATTACAGTAGACTGCAACATAGGTGGCCCTTGAGCTTTGACCTTCTAATTGGGGACTGTAAGATTGTGACAAGTTTTAAATGTGTTGGGTAGTTAAGCTAGATTTTCTTGTGTTCTTACTATATGATTTTAGAGTTTGTTGCCTAAAAACAAATCTATTTTTTCTGAGATATTATTGAAATAAATTCTATATATTTTACAAGGATTGCTGTCTTGTACATGCCAGTTCTGGGATCCCACAGGGTTCAGGTTTGGACTCCTTGACACCATCCTCCTTGACAAATGTGGGATTATTGATAATTGAACTCTTTTTTTAGCCAATTGTGTTGTGATAAGTTCCCAGGTGAGCAGGCTCAGGACAACTGAGGCTGTTTCCACATCTGATGGCACCATAGTGTTTCCACCTGCCTGATTACACAGCACATCAGAGGAAGGCACTGATGCTCCCTAATTGGTACAATTTATGGCACCTTTACCCTTTGAAGATTGTAGCCCTCACAGGCATTGATCGAAGCTGACTCTTAAAAAAGAAGCTGCAGAACAGCCCAAAATCTTATCCTAATTTTAGGGCCTGCAAACACAATATGTGTTCCTAGTGGATTAGCCAAGAGCTTTTGCTAGCAGTTTTCAGTAGCTTATTAAAAGAGAAAGCTCAATATACTGACTCTGGCCTCTGCACTGTTCAACATTCTGTGTCTGCAGGCACATTTCTACATGTTTAAACTGCCTCACTCTGATGGCTTTTCACAGCACAGCTAAATGACTTTGTGAGGTCAAGTTTACTTGCTTATCTGGCAGCCAAGATCAGTGCAGGAAACTGCCTACACATTCTACAGCAGGAATAAATATGAATAACTCCCAACAGTTTTGTTAACAAGACCATCTTTTACATGCTCTGACTCATCTGTCGGCCCAACCACAACCTCAACATGTCTTCTGTCTTTAACCTAAAAGTCATCAGAGATTTGGAGAAAGAGTGGAAGAAAGTAAAACAAAAACTAATATGGTATCCTAGGAGGATAAACAGTAAGCATATTTTCTACTACTTGACTGATCCAGAGCCATCTCCACCTGGGAAGGACAATGCTGGCGTGAATATAATTGCCACTCTGCCTGCAGTTAAACCAAAAGCCAGCAGGTGCAAGCTAGTTTGTGAGGAAGCACAGTGATCAAAAGCCTTAGGCTGCAATCCTGTGCACAGTTGCCTGAAAGTAAGTGCCACTGCATAGGACTGGGCTTTCAATTAGAAATGAGCCATAATTCTAGACTTCTAGTCTAATTGGTGAGATTTCCTGTTGTGTCTAGTCAGGCTTCCCATTTTCCCAGAACCTAGAGGATAAGTTTTCGGCATCCTTTTTCTTGATGATAACAATCCTATGAGATTTTAAACTAGACAAGTATGGCATTATAAAGACACATTTTAAAACTATGAATAGTTTTCAGATTATCCATTCATATTCCAATAATCTTTCAGTTCAGATAGATAAAACATCATAGGAAGAGGCAGGAAAATGTATGACCACACACCGCTTTGTCAGACATGATGACGCTTTGCTCTTCTTTGAGATAGAACCCTGATATGAACATACAAGGAAGGAATGATCAACAGACATTCAGCGCTTTGTTGACTTACTGTTGCAAAACTGAGGCAGTTTCCACAAGGGCCCCAAAATACACTCCAACCACAGCAGCAGCCATCGGAAGAGGAACAGACAGGAATTGTATCCCACACCACTATCCCTGCCCTTGTTCTTAACCTTGGTAAATCTACAGCACAGCTGGGAGTAAGGAGGGGGGGAACCTTTAAAGGACCAAGTGGAAATAAAATGCAGAGCTTATCTCTGCCATTTTAGAGGTGGGTCTAAGCTCTGTCCTTGCCCTATAGTGGCTTCAGGTGGAATATGGATCCTCTGATTATAGCCAGCTTGTCATAACTCCCTTGAACAGGATCAAAGAAGGTTTGCCCCCCCCCCCTGGATTTAATGGGGAGAGCCCACGATTCTTGCTCAGAATTGGTGCAGTGTCCTATGGATACTCTCATTTAAATCTGGGCTTCCTGTGTTCATGAAGGGGAGGAGAAATCTGTGTGGATGAAGCTGTACTCAGACAAACTATAAGAAACTCCACTGCTAGACTTGCCCAGTCTAATTGACTAGTTGAAATATTTCCTTTCATTACGTATCTGAGTGAGAAAGCCACTCTAAAGGGTGATTTTTAAAAAAAAAATTAGAAGTCTTATCAGAATAGCCCTTTTGTTTATCAGGCTCTGATTGCTTTGGAGGACTATAGTCCCCATATCCACCCGACCCTGTCTGCCCTATCAGCAACATCATGTCCCTGACTTCTAGGGTTTTTTTCCCCCCAGAGACACTCTCAAGTCTTTCCAGCTTCAGGGTAGGCCAGCTCACTGATTTGCTGCTTAATGGCAGGCCAGGTTTGTTTTGGTCAAATATATCCAGTGCTGTTTTGAAAACAGACTTCTGCTCTATGAAGTTGCAGAGCAGATGCAGAAATCCTTGATCTGCACCTAGGCCAAGTAATCAGCAAGACTTGATATTGTTTGGTGTAGTGGTTAGGAGTGCAGACTTCTAATCTGGCATGCCGGGTTCGATTCTGCACTCCCCCACATGCAACCAGCTGGGTGACCTTGGGCTCGCCACAGCACTGATAAAATTGTTCTGACTGGGCAGTGATATCAGCGCTCTCTCAGCCTCACCCACCCCACAGGGTGTCTGTTGTGGTGAGAGGAATGGGAAGGAGACTGTAAGCCACTTTGAGCCTCCTTCGGGTAGGAAAAAGCGGCATATAAGAACCAACTCTTCTTCTTCTTCTCTCCTCCTCCTCCTAAATACGAATTGCCTTACATTCTGTGTTTTTCTAAATGTGCTAATCAACCGCCTTTGCTAAACTCTCAATCAAAGTATGATACAATATAATATATATATATATAAAATACAATAAAACAAGCCAGAGCTTTAAAATAGCTGAACAAACCACCCCACAGGTCCTCCCAAAGCCTGCTCAAAGAAGAATGTCTTCTGACTAGGGTAGGTCCTAGGACTCATGTCAGCCAGCAAACTGACATCTCACATAGATGGACTGCACAGACGATCCAGCTTGGTGTGGTGGTTAAGAGCAATGACTTCTAGTCTGGCAAACTGGGTTTGAATCCCCACTCCCCCACATATAGCCAGCTGGGGGATCTTGGGCTCACCACAGCACTGATAAAGCTGTTCTGGCCAAGCAGTGATATCAGAGCTCTCTTAGCCTCACCTAAATAAGCAGCACATGCAAATTGTAACTAGTGAGGGCTGTCATGCTTCTAGAATTAAGATTGTCTAGTACTGCAGGTATTTAGGCAGCACTGCATGGGCAAACCTTTAAAACATGCAGAAAAACCAGTTATAAATTACAGGTAGTCTTAAATATGAACAAAATTATTGGGGGGGGGGGTGTTCTATTGTATTCCCATTCAGGGTTTTTGTTGAAACATCTGTGTGCCATGTATAATTTTGCTTTGGAATCCCACATGCTCCCACCCAAGATGTTTTTTCTTTGTACTGAAACATTTCAGAATGACCTACATCCCCATGTTAATATACAATATTTACTAAATCTATCTAATAGCCTAATCTGAACTAATCAGAGCTTTAAGTAAATGAGGAATTGCCGTCTCCAGCAACTACATAAATAAATCCTTAAATCATTTCGATCTTTAGATCTGCCTCATTCTTAAAATCTATCCTGTTTGAAGATTGTGAAAGCCATAATTTACTCTCTCCAATGTTATTTTTAGGGTTTTTAAAGGGTGTAATCTATTTGGAAAGGACACATGCATTTCTTGAAGTCAAGGAGGTTATCCACTGAATAGAAATGCAATGAAACACATACACAAACTACCAATAATTAAAAACCTAACTTAAAAATACATCGTTTAAACAACACTTTGAAAATCATTTTCAATAAAAGCCATATTTGTTTTTTATCATATCCCACCATCATACAACTCTCTATCTTGATTATAAATTAAAAAGCAGTAAAGAGGAAGGCTTTACAACTTATGTCCATGGTTACATAAGGTAGGTGCCACCAGCAAAAAAAAAAAACCCTCCGTAGTCACAATTTGCATGTGATAACAAGAAGGAACCACTAATCGAGATTGTTGGCTAGATTTAGGTCACAAAGGGTCTATGGAAAGAGGTGGCCTTTCAGGTATACAGAGACATGTCGTTTTTAATGGTAAATTTTAATACCTTGATTTGAGTCCAGAAGCAGTTGGGTCACTTGTGTACAAGCCATCTTGCAGGTAAGTGCTGTGTGGGTAAGCCAGAAGAAGGTATGGAAAGTATTATAGTGTATTTGCTTGAGTGGGTTGAAAACATGCTTATTGTAAAGGTACTCCCTTTGATGCACATGAGGATTGCTTCTGGTTGAGCAGACTTTGGAGCCATGTGCCATAGCAGGATCAAGGATGTTTTTAGGTTTCTTTGGGGCCTGCCTGCTGTTTGAACTAATTATACAGATCCAAGGTGCTTAGAGGGGAATGGGACTTGCAGTTTTGCAAGTTATAGACCATAGCTGCCACAGCAAGACTGTGGTATGAAGCGCGGTCTCTTCCTGGACACACAACAGACAATAAATCCTGATGATTCCATGTCAAATAGTCATCTCTGGAAAATATCTTCCCCGTGTTATAGTTTTTTAAGGAAGAGCTTCTCAAGGGTAAGAGTAAACTTCAGTGATTTCCCAATTTCATGGTAACCTCAAAGTAATGCTGCAAACCTCCTGAATGAGTTTCATAGACTGTGAAGCAAGAGACAGCACTCACAGGTACGCACACATGGAGTCAGTTTATAGAGTGAGGAAATACTGATGAACAAGAAGTGAACACACATTACTTTGGAAATCAAGAACTGTCCATTTTATATCTGGATTTTTATAACAGAAGAAAGTAATAATGCAAGTCAAAGAATAAACCAGACTAGTTCTTGACACATTTGAAGTTAACACTGATACAAAGAGTTAAAGAAAGAAAAACGGACTCCACAGGAAGTGGCTCTGTAATCGCCTGACCCAGGCTGGGCTAGAGACTTAACCTGACCCTGGAGCAGGTAATAGAAGTTGTCTTTGAGCGGGCAAGGTTATAGGCAATCCAGGCTGAGAAGAGGCTTGAAATCAGGGTGCATAGGATTCCATGTGCAGAGGCATAGCCATGGCAGCAGTTTCCCTTATTGCACCCAGTGCCTCAGCTTCAAATAGGTCTGGTCAGAGAGCAAGCACAGCATTTGCAAAGACTCAGGAATGGAGTCCTGGGTTGAATCTGCACTTACTTTGTTTATTTTGTTATGGATCCTGCTAAATCCAGATCGATTTGAACTCGGGTCTTCCTCTCCTCCCTTCCCCATTGAAACAGAAAAGAATTCTGCACATGGTTAGCGAAATTCAGAAGGGGAGGGGGATGCCAAGAACAGCTGGAGCCTCTTTCTTTTCTTGAAAAGGGGGGGGGGATAGAGAGGATTGGAGACAGCAGAGGAGGGAGAAAAAAAAACCAAGATGCAAATCTTTACCGACAGAAGTTAGGGCTTCTGGAAGCTTCTGCTGAGAGAAATTAGGGGCTTCCCCTTTAAGGCAAGCTTGTCACCTAGGCAGCCTTGGCCAATTAGGGCTTCTGTACCATGGAGCTCAGGAACAAATTTGAAGCAGCTGGAGCTCCACATCCTTTCTCATGCTTTCTCAATCTGATTCTTCAAATATTGAGAGTTAAAACCACTCCAGGATATTGCAGGATAAAGGTAGGGTCACTCCAGATCAATCATGCTTGTTGCAGAGGGAAAACTGTAATCGGACAAAATCAAAATGGAAATCACATTCAGTGGAGATGGCAGGGACTGAATCAACCTGGAATTGGAATGAAAGCTCCATGTAGACACCACCCTAGTCTCTAATCTTCATCTTGCAAAGGCTCAGGTGTGTCTTCTAACCTTCTGCTATAATGAGCAGCCAGCCAGGCACTTCTGAGACTTAGTTTTTTCTTCTGCTGCCTTTGTCACAAGGTTTGCTACTCCCCTGGGGCTCATGCCATCTCATACCTTCCTGATGGGTGCTCAGCTGTGGCTCCTCATTGTCCTCTTCCTCATCATCAGCCTCTACAAGCTGACTCATGACAGGCTCCAAGTACAGACCATCTAGATCCAAAACTATATTCCCAATGACCACAGCAGAACACTGATGATGGGGGGAAAAGAAGTAAATTAACTATAGGAAGGAAGTGGAAGTGATTCTTGGTCATCGCACACTGGAAATTAAACTGTAATAGATAAGGAACCAGTTTGTCCTTATTGTTCTGGCAGTGTGCTGAAGGCCCAGATATCAAAGCCCCAAGCCTGTTGAACAGCATTCATGCCAGTGTTCAGCACATCATTATTTCATTGGGAACAAGAAACAAAGAACTTTCAAGAACAACTCCATAGTTTGGGGGGGGGAGTGTGTGTATGGTCCTAAGCAGTCTATGGGTTATGACCCTTATGTACATGCGCTGACCCTTATCTTTTATTAAGGGCTGGGTATGCCAGGTCTGTGTCAATCATGCCTGTTTGTTTCATTTCTATAGACAAACATAGTCATATACCTGTTTTGATATTTATATCTTAGTTGAGCAAGCCTTATGCCGACAACAGGACAGATCCACATATATTTACTTGTAGAGTTACATAGTATTTCAGGTGTTCTCATGGTGGCTGCATAGTTGTGGTCCATCATAACCCCCATTCTAGCTGCCACACTCCTTGGCACAGGACATTAGATGCCAGTATCCAAAAGTATGACACCAGAAGTCCCTTTAATCCGAGTACTGTGAGGACTAGAATGTACATGTACTATGTTTACTACACAGGGTTTTCCCCTTCTCTCTCTGACTCACACACACAGAATGCCGTCCAGCACAGGAAGCTGGGAGCTAAAGGACTAGACTGCCTGTAGTTCCAGCAAACTTAGCATGAATATGAACAGCCCGAGCTGACGAGTTCATTGCTAATGTAAAGTAAAAAAATAAAATAAAATAAGCCATTTACCTGTCATTTGGACTGCTACATTTCCAGATCCTGTTAAACACAATAATTAGACTGCAAATTGGCATTGAACAACAAATGTAGCAAAATTGCAGAGCCTGACTTTTTACGATGCTTTTTCTACGGATTTTGTCTTCCTTACAATCGGTTTCCAGGATAATTGTGCCTCCCTTTGTTGAAAATGATGACTGTACTTACGTAGTGCCCTGTAGAAAGTGAAACTGCATGCCTCAGTGAATTCTATCATCATTTCACCCCCTAATGAGAGAGATTGTTTGCAGGCAGATGAAATTAAATTGTAAGCTCTATTGACTTCAACAACAGGTGCCATTTGTGAAGACCCAAAGGGAACTATTGAATTGTCAAAAAAGATTTAACTCTTCCCGACACAGACCCATCAGATAATATGTCCTTGGCGTTTGCACATCACATAGCATTAGCGCACGTAAACATCCAACACTTATAGTTTCAGCAAGACCATCACTGGGAAAATAGCTAGAAAGGGTTGAATTAACTGGGAATGGATCTTTTTTTGTTTCCTGCTTTTCAAGTTGTGTCCACCAATGTGGAACAAAACAAGGCAGGCAGCAGGGATGTTGATGCACCCACCTAACTCCACAGAAAGAAAGAAAACTCAACAATTGTTTTGGGTTGCCAGAGGGAAATTTTACTAACTGCAAAATCTTCACAGGGTCCAAAAACGTAATGAATCTATATAAAACTCTGAATTGGGATGACCTTCTCTTGAAGCTCCGGCTTGATGGAAAGCTTTTTTGCTTAAAGTTATATAGTCTGACACCCAAAAGAAGGAATAGGTTTGGTGTAGTACTTAGGAGTGCAGACTTCTAATCTGGCTAGACGGGTTTGATTCCGTGTTCCCCCACATGCAGCCAGCTGGGTGACCTTGGGCTCGCCACAGCACTGATAAAGCTTTTTGTGGGGACAGGAAAGGGAAGGCGATTGTAAGCCGCTTTGAGACTCCTTCAGGTAGAGAAAAGAGGCATATAAAAACCAATTCTTCTTCTTCTTCTTCTGAGAGGATTCCCACTAGGATAAACTTGCTGAGCAGTGACTATGCTTCCTCAATCCTTCCTTGAACTCCCTTTATTATCAGACAAGAAACCATGAGAATGCTTAAGGAATTCCTATTTAAGAATGATTACAACAGTACCATCTGTAGAGTACAAAGCGTTTCTTCTAAATTTGCTGGTATGACTGCTCATTCCTCACTATACGTGTTCCTTTATACTGGTGTGCCTTAATGCCTTACCATCTAGAATTCTGCACAAGTAGCAAGGTATCATACCCTGATAGATTATGCAACTGTAGTGCAGGTAGTATAGACACCCTGTAGCACGTGACCTTTGAATGCAATTACTTTCCTGAGCCTATAAAACTTTTAATCCCTCCTTTGCTTCAAAATAAAGATCATATGGAGACATTACCTCTTTTATTAGAAGATAGCAGACCAATCATTCTTTCAGCTGCAAAATTTTATGATTCTGAGACAGATTTTTGCAGCCATTGAAATGGAGTCTAGCTTTTTTTATATTTTAGTAATATGCTTAAAACTAATGTTATGAAGCAGTATAAGGTAGAGAGAGATAGAGATCTTCTTTGATGTTGAAGGGGTCTGAATTGGTTGAGTTTGGAACTAAAAGAGATCTTGGAGTTATAGTGGAAATGCAAATGCTGACACAGCATGTGGGAGCACTGAAAAAGACAAGCTCCATGTTAAGAAATATTAATAAAGGGACTGAAAGCATAATGGCCAATGTTATGATGACCTTATGTAGAGCCTTGGTGCTACTCCATTTGAATAGTGTGTGCAGTTCTGGATGCCTTGCAAAAAGTATTTTGCAGAGCTAGAACAAGTAAAGGGGAAGACAATGCAAAATGATTAAGTGGTTAGAGTTGTTGGCAGAGTTGAATTTTGCCCCTGGTGTATTTCAGGTCAAGAAAACATTGCAGAGATGAGGTAAGGTTGCCAGATAGATGCAGGTTCATGTTCTGGAATTCCACACTTTCTAGGTGTGCTTGAATTTGATTTGGATCAGGACTGTTGTGCACAGAGAGACCTCCTCTTAGGGTTGCCAGCTTCCAAGTGAGGCACAAAACCCACATCAAACCATGATCTAGCACCCATTGCATTACAGAACATTTACTACTTTACTACTTGTAAATAAATAATTTGTTTTGAAGGCAAGCAGGGAGGCAGTGTGGTCAAAGGGACACAAAGTCTCCAAAGAGCTAATCAGAACACTGGAGGAGATTATTTGAAAAACATCAGGAACTTCCTAAACTAACTATGCTAAATACACATTTTCTGTAATGCCCTCTGCAAGGACATTCTTCATATGTTTCTGAATCATGCACACTACAGAACTTGCATATTGCAATAGTAGCACTTGTCCTATGGAGAAAGGCTGGAATGTCTGTGACTTTTCAGTCTAGGAAAAACCCCAGGTGTTTTTTTTTTCCCTAGGGGTGTGTGGGATGGAGAAAGAGGATAAAGAGAGCTCCTTCCTTCTCCCTTTCCTCTAATCACAGAATTTAGAACCAGAATTTAGAACCTGTTAAGCAGCAGGTTCAGGACAGAGGAAAGTAGTATTTCTTTACTCAAAGAGTATTTAGAAGAAGAAGAGAAGGAGTTGGTTCTTATATGCTGTTTTTTTTTTACCCAAAGGAGTATCAAAGTGGCTTACAATCACCTTCCCTTTCCTCTCCCCACAACAGACACCCTGTGAGGTGGGTGAGGCTGAGAGAGCCCTCATATTACTGCTCAGTCAGAACAGTTTTAGCAGTGCCGTGGAAGGTCACCCAGCTGGTTGCATGTGGGGGAGTGCAGAATCGAACCCGGCATGCCAGTTTAGAAGTCCGCACTCCTAACCACTACACCAATCTGGCTCTCTTAAATTGTGAAATTCATTACCAGGGACATAGTCACAGCCATAAGCATAGTGGGCTTTCAAAGAGGTTTAGACAGATTCTTGGAGGAGAGACACATCAGTGGCTATTAATGATGGTGCCTGAAGTGAGCCTCCATAGTCAGAGGTAGGAAATAGGGTTGGGGGCTTCGGTGCTTGAAGCGGCCGTTCGCTCCTGACGCAGCCAGTCCGACGCCCACGCCTTTTCCCCCTCTGTGGTCCAGCGCCGGCTGCGTTGGGAGCGAATGGCCGCTTCAAGCACCAAAGTGCCCAACCCTAGTAGGAAATGTCTTGATACCAATGCTGTGAGGATATGTGATAAGGATATCTCAGCCTCTATGGCCTGTTTATTTGGCCCACCTGCTGGGCAACTGGTTGGATGAATGTGAAGCAGTATACTGGACTAGACTACACAGAAATGGAAGAGTGAGTTGTAAGTGAACTCCTACATCTAGATAACTGTGGCTCCAGAAGTATGTTTCTACCAAATAACCTATAAACATATGACTAACTTCCACCCATGTGTTGTGTAGGGGAAAATAATTTCCAAAGTGCTATTTCCTTTTGAATTACAGCCTGAAAAGTTCATTGAGTATATAATAATACACACACATGCCTGCACCCTCCCTTTAATTCCTCAGGTGCATGTATTGAAGAAACAAGTTAAACATTGTGGTTCACTGATTTCTGGGTCAGCTCTGTGTACATTCTTCTACTTGTTCATTTGTGCCCTTGTCAGATAATAAGTCAATCATTGCAATCTAACTGGAGAATCCTCTCCATTTTGTATATAATTTGATATTTCAGTGATGTGAAGAACAATTAAATTACTTAAGCATTACATAACTTCAAACAACCCCTTGGAGATGAAATATATGCAAATGATAATGTCTTATAGTCATGGTTAAAATTATTTAATTTTAACTTGAAAGTCAAGAGATGTTGCAACAGCATGATATATTTGATCCAGGAAAATAATCAAGCCATTCCTGAATTACTTAGATGGTAATTTGTCTCCTCTGCCAGAAGGGAAAAGATATTCCAGCTGCAATAAATGGGTTTAGGTCATTTCTCCCAATCTGTTTTTCTCAGCTACAAAATTTCAAATTCTGAAGTTCAAATACTCAGGAGATCATTAGGAGGAGGAAGGATGCAATATTTCTTCATAGACTTCCATTGGCTGCCCTCTTCTCCCACTACCATCTGCAGTGGTGGAGGAAGAAGGTCTTTTAATATCCACCTCCAGGCATCCAGTCTATAGGTAAAGGTAAAGGTATCCCCTGTGCAAGCACCGAGTCATATCTGACCCTTGGGGTGACGCCCTCCAGCGTTTTTTTGACAGACTCAATACGGGGTGGTTTGCCAGTGCCTTCCCCAGTCATTACCGTTTACCCCCCAGCAAGCTGGGTACTCATTTTACCGACCACGGAAGGATGGAAGGCTGAGTCAACCTTGAGCCGGCTGCTGGGATTAAACTCCCAGCCTCATGGGCAGAGCTTTCAGACTGTATGTCTGCTGCCTTACCACTCTGCGCCACAAAAGGTTCTTATCCAGTCTATAATGCTGGGCAATAATGTGGATGATGGTAATGATGATAGCCATTCAGTCATCTCTGACTTTTGGCAATCCTTTGGCTTAATTGTCACCACATTTTTAAATCTTGCACCACCTTTTAATTGAATAATGCTCTGGCCAGTGTCCATTTTGATCATATCTAACCACTGTGCTCTTTGTTAGCCTGGTTTCCTTTTTGCCACTGACCAATCCTAGCATCATGGCTCTCTCCACTTAGTTGGATCATATAATGTGGCCAAAGGAAGTGAGCCGGAGTTTTGTGATTTTATTTATTTGTTTGTTTGTTTCTTATATTAATATACTGCCCTCCCTTTCCTTGTTTGTGACTTTTGCTGACTGTGGAATCTGCAGAAGCCTTCTCCAGCACCAGAGTTCAAACAAATCAACTATCCTCCTGTCCAATTTCTTCATCGCCCAACTTTCAGCTAGCCCAGCCAAGCACCCCTGGGTATGCCAGTCCCAAACTCAAATAAATGGGAGGGGTTAAGGAAAGAGTATAAGAAGGACGGTCTAATAATTAAACCAAACAGAGAGAAACAGACCTATCCACTGACAATATGATTAATATATTCATAAAAGAAAGAAAAATGTCCTATTTTTTGTCGTTTTCCTTGTTTCTTTATTCTTTAGGACTTCTGTCAAAATGGAATCCAGGTAATGTCCGTTTTCAGTGAGATTCTTTCATCAGTGACAAGCCCTTATATATATTAATAGTATAATACTGTTCACAGGCTCACATAGGTATGAGGATACCGGTCTGTATTGACACGTTCCCCAATGTTCTCTCTGTAAGGGTTAAGGAAAGACCTGGCAAGCTACTTTGTAGGAATTTTTCCAAGAAAATCCTAGGAAACAGCTCTCAAACAAATAATGTGGACAGGACCCCAAAACCATTCTAGTAATCTCTGAAACAGGAACTTCTATCCATAGAATGTGCGATTAACTCAGATGGTTTAAGAACAAGGTCATATTTTCTAGTTTAAAAATCCTTTGTATTTCTGATGGGCATTTAAGTATTTTTCCCCCTGAAATTAATTTATAGTATTTTTCTCTATATATTCTAGAAATTTGGATCACTAATAACCACCATCTGTGATGGTGCTAATTAATTACAACAAGAATTTTTACATCTGGAATATGTGAGTAATTTAAATATATTTAGTTAAAACTCTAAGAATTCTATTTTGCTTTTAATTTGTACAAAATATGTACACAGTCATTAACCTAAGTCATTTGTTAACCCTTCTATCGTCAGGCATGTTGTGATTTTAATAAGTACATAGCACAATGCACATTGTGCAAATTTCAGCCACTGAGGAAGGCTTCACGGCTGAAACATATTTGGTATTCATACATTTATAGAACAAAATTCAAGTCCAGTAGGGGGGTGCTATTATCAGAGCGGAGGGAGCTCTGTGGTGTTTTTTAAGACCAGGCAAGAAATGCCCACTTCTTTTTTCTGTTGAACATCCGGGACAGACGGCCACTTGCTTAAGCCAGACACAAGCAATTGCCCAGTATGCATCACTACCGGAAAGGCATCAACAGAATCGCTGAATGCTGGTAGCCAACAAAAGCTCTTTCTTCAGTAACTGATCCTCAGCTCCCCTCCATTATTCAATGGCAGAAGGCAGGAGTGGGGGGTAGATAGGGAAATTTATGGCCTGCATTTGCACAAAATTATGATTTCCTAATGCAGATTTAAATAGGCAGCCAGCAGGTTCTCTGCATAACAAGTATTGTTGTCATTTCCTTGTAACTGTGGTTGAGCATGTCTGAGTGCACACAGGAAAGCTGAGCCCAGAGATCCATGCAAACATTGCTATTACGGGCATTGTCTTCCGCCTCCTGGGGCCAGCCCAACCACCAAGTCAAGCTAGAGAAATAGCAAGTAGGTTGCACGCTACCTGGTGAGATAATGCCTGTTTCATTCGGGTAAGAAGTGAAATGTGTTAATAACATCTCTGACATTTAATGATGTTCCTTTCATTTTAAACACATCATTGCACAGATATTGAATCCATTCATTTTGGTAATGGACTCTAGCTTGGCAAAGCATTCTCCTCTCCACAAAATAAATAAATAAAGCAGAAAGAATAAGCTAGGGGGACAGGAAGCACAACCACAAGCCCCCCCCCCCTTCTGCAATAGTATATGGGTTTGCATTTTGACAGCTTCTGCTGGAGTGCATCTGCTTCCATTGGCCTCTTTGAAATACCACTTCTGTTCCCTTTTTCCTGGTGGTCTCCTTTTCAGAGGAACAATTTATTCTTCTTTGTCAGACCTCATATTCTCAAATAAATGCTGAACTGCTTGTTCCCTATTGTAATGAATTTTTGCTGTCCAAGTAGAAAAGTGTTTAGCTAAACAACCTTCTTTTCTATCCCAGAAAATGGTTTGTTTTCAAGAGTATGTGCATTTTGTAAAAAGCTGGGACAGTTTCTCTCACCCTGGCATCACCCCAATTGCCCAGCTTGTGCAATGGATTTGCTCCCCCAAGATAAAAGTATAGTTGTTCTGCTTCTTCATCCTCCCAGGCAGATAAAACACTATCCCAGTATGCTTCACGAGGCATCCTTAATATGTTCATAAGGTATCCCTGACTGTTTATGGGAAGTTGGTCTCACTATCCTGGGCAGAGTCTGCATTTACTTTCTTTATTCCATTGTCAATCCCGTTGAATTCAGATCGCTGTCTATGGGAAGCAGTGAGCAATGTATTTATCCTAGGAAGCCTGAAAGCAGAGCAGTGTTCCTCCTGTGGCATCCAATCATCCGGAGGGACTGTCTGGACCATGTCCCAAAAGAAAAATCAGAAGATCAATGTACTGCAAAGGGTGGGCAGGCAGGGGGAGGGGAGGGGGAGATAAGATCCTGATGATTGTTTATTAAAATGCACCATCCAATGGGAATAGTTCTTGCTTGTTCTGTACAAGCAACCCTCATTAACACTAACCAGGGTAATATGTATTCATCAGGAGCAAGAACCTATCATTAAAACTCGCCATGTAGCAACTGCTTTAAAAGGGAAAAATTTAATTAAATGCTTGGAGGTATTTTGGATTAGTGATCTGAGTTAAAATGCAATCACTAAATGATCTGATACTGTAAGATCAATTATTGATAGTACAAAGATGACAGTGTGAGGATGATAAAAGCAAATTGAGGGCAAGTGCTTAGAAGTGCCTCTCCTCTCCCTCAGAGCCTGGCAGGAGCGTGCATCAGCCAGGAAGTCAGAGATTCCTATTGGAATATGCAAACGCCAGCCGGGGCACACATCAAGGAAACAAATTTGGTAACTAAACCTAATACTATTGATGTCCTTTGACCATTGCAGGTCATATCATAATAAGACATCACTTGTACCACCAGTCTCCAGAGCCAACATGACATAATAGTTAAGTGTTAGGAGACCACCTCCATTCAGCCATGACATTCACTGGATGACAGTGGGCCAGTTTCTCTCTCTCTCTCTCTCTCTCTCTCTCTCTCTCTCTCAGCTTAGCCTACCTCACAATGTTGTTGTGAGGATAAAATGGGTGAGGGAGAACGTTATATGTCAGTTGGGTCACTAATGGGCAGAACAGCAGAGTATAAATAGGTAAATTAATGGCTAGATTTTCACTAGTGCAACCATGCATGTCCCATTCAGCATCTGACATTAATGTCCATCAGTACTGCTAAAAATTACTCAATTATCATTTTTAGGAGTGTTACAAATTCTTCACCTTGACAAATTTAGGGCCATTGTGTGTCATTGTGTGCATGTGTGAACCAGAATGAAAGTGTCACAGAACACATTAGTTTTTTTAACTACAGATTTCTTGAGCTGTAAGGAAACCCTTTTCCCACCCTTGTCACGGGCCTCCTATGTTTGAATGTGTGCAGACATCACATCAGGGACATAGAAGGAGAGCTGTCTCCCACCTCCATCCCCGGCCTCTGCCAGCAATGATTGTTTTTGTTTACTGGATAATTGAGAGGGTGAACAGGCCTATGCAGAGGCCGGCACATGGCAGAGACTGTATTCACTTAGTCATAGCTGAGTTGTTAAAAAAATGTTAAAAGTTCAACCCATTTTAGAAGTTGGCTTTTTGTGCTTTCCTGAAATGGAAACAAGAAAAGAAAGCAAGGATGGAGTGAAAGAAGTGAACAGCATTGGATTATAGTAGCAACTTGAGAACAGCACCTTTGCTGACACTGTAGGGAGAGGTAAATGCAAGAGAGATGCACATCATTTCACATTTAAGTGGGAATCTTTGTTCTTTGCAATGGAGGACCCTTTATGTACTCTTTTAGAGGCTGAAATGTATCTTCTCTAATTGTATAATATTCCTTTCAGGTTTCTTCTGCATATCACAGAAAACTATTCATAGACTGCAGGTAGCTAATACTAAACATTATTTTTGGTGAGGAAACAGCTAGTCGAAAAGCCACACCTGGGAAATGACTAGAAGCAACGGACTGTCAAAATGGAAAGGCTAACAGTAAGAATATGCTCACCAAACTGAGAGATATAAAAGAACTTGGGAAAGTTGGCAGTTCTTTTGCAATAGGTTAAGCACAAAACATACAATCATTGTTTGGAAAGCTAAAGAGCTTTCCAAAGCATGGATCCATGGGATGCAACTGGTTAAGCAGCAACACCGAATAAAACTGAGGGATTGACAATCACACAGAAATCATAAAATGCCAGCAATGGCACCCGATAGCAACAGCCTAAAGCAACCACAGAAGCCAAATAAACCAAAAGTAGAAGGTAATCGTATGGTTCTAGTTTTCATAGGCGGGGCTTCAGCTGAGAGTGTTATGTCCCCTTCTGATAGGTTAAGAACACAAAGAAAATTGAATTAATTACTTTCTACATGTCACAGACACATTTACAGCCTACTTGTATGACACTGTCCACTATCACATGCCTGTCACACTGCTACGGGCTGATGTCATAGCTCAATGATGATGAATCTGCTTTGCATGCAGATGGTTTCATGTTCAATCCCATTTAAAAGGATCAGGTAGTAGGGGGTGTGAACAAACTGCTCAACTGCTGTTTTTGCAGCAATGGGGGTGGGTGGGTTTCCTAGTGCAGATATTTTATCACTGGATTATTCAACATTAAATGACTAAAGTGTAAGAATTGCCTCTATTGAAAAGGATGGAGCTAGGGAGGGAGGACTCTGATTCTTTCAAAGCAGGATCAGAAACTGCAAAGGTAAAGGTTATTCTCTTCTCTATGAGTTTTCCTCCCAGATTTCAATGGATGTACACATTCTAACCCAGGGGCTCAGAGTCAAAAGGCACTACCTCCAAACATCTTCTGCCCCAGCATAATTAATAATTGAATGTAGATACATCTTATATTCTAATAGCGAAGTCAGCCAGTCTTTGGATATTTAAATCTGATGACTGGAGATGTGAATGTGAAAGACAGATCTTTCTACAAACCTGGGTTAGCAGAAAAATGTGAAATCTAAAGAAAAATACAAAATCTGAAAATGAGCACCTGAAGTTTTATGCAATAGATTCCCTCAGTGGCTGTTGCTAGGCAGCCACAGAATGGCTGCTGTCAGTAAAAGACAGGCGGAAGAAGCAATGCATTATCCAAATCTATTTTGGCCTTTGAGGGAGGACTCATTAGGGCCAGGCCTAACTAGGGCTGCCAGCTCCAGATTGGAAGTTCCTGTATATCTCTGGTAGAGACTGAGGACAGGATGTGGAGAGGAGAAAGGCCTCAGCCAGATATAATACAGGGTGTTTCCGCACAAGGACCAATGATGCCAATTGGTCCCGCAAAGCGGAAACGCTATTTTTAAAAGTGCAATCTCGGCGTTATGCATACCTGCTTTTTTAGTGGAATCCAGTAGCGTTTCATTCGTTTCCCACAGGTTTCCTGTCTTGCAAAAATCGCTAGACAGGAAGCGATTTTTCCTGTGCTTTGTCCCGCCCCTGGCCGTCAGTTAAACGAACAGCCAATGGGCAGTTGTTATCATGCTCCGGGAAAGCCCCTTTCCCCTTTAAGCACAGTTATCAAAACAAAACAAAAACATAAATATGCCTTGATTCTTCCTAATGAACAGACCCATCTAGCTGGCAGCTGGTGTGTGAGCTGTTGAGTCATCGTTACCACATTCCCCCAAGTGAAAAAAAAAATCGCACCCCCCCTGTACGGGCGCGATTTTCGTCCAAAAATAAAGGGAACATGCCAACAGGGCTGTGTTGTGCTTGGGGACTTAGGGGAGCTTTAAAGCACTTCACTGTAGGGACTGTAGCCGGAGAAGCCTCGCTGGGTGAATGAAGGCTCACCGGTTCGTTGCTTTCTGCTCGCTCCGAGAAAAAAAAATGGTGATCGCTTCGCTGGAAGTTAGGAGGAGAGAGCCAGGGGAAGGGACTTTGCTGGAACCCCAAGAATGGGAATGCACATGTCTTTTTCGCTAGTGTTGCAGATTGTTTGTAAGAGTGTAGCGCTTTTCGGAGGGTGAATCCACTTTTCCCGATTTCCCTTTAAGCACTACAATGAATCGCTTTTTGCGGGACTGTTTCAGGAGTGTGGCAGATTGTGTGCGACGTCTTGCGGAACTGCAAATTAGTAGCGTTTACAATTTGCAAGCCTTCTGCTACATTGAAGTCATGCGGAATGGACCACAATGTTCACCATCCAAACCAGCCATTTCCCCCAGGGAGACAGATCTCTGTCGGATGAAGTTGTCATAATTATGGGAAATCCCCAGATCCCACTTGAAGGCTGGCAACTCTAAACTTGGCAGCAACTTATGGGTTACCATGATCAGTTCCCCTGGAGAAAATGTATACCTTTTTTGGGGGTGGACTCTATGGCATTATACTCAGCTGAGATCACTTCCCTCCCCATGTCTCACATTCTCAAGGCCCCCCCGCCCCAAAATATCCAGGAATTTCAAAACCTGGAGCTGGCAACCCTTGCGGAAAACTGATCTCTATAGTTGGGAGATCTGTTGTGATTTCAAGAGATCTAGAGGCCCCATCTGGCAGTTGGCAAACCTAGAAGGAGAGAAGGAAATAGGAAGAATCAATGGAGGCTTTCAGGAGAGGGAAAGAAGAAATAGTGGGGGGAAGGAAACTGAGATGCTTCCCATAAGTCCTTGCAGGTTCCCAGTTATATTTACCAACAAATCTTACATTCCTAAAGTATTTCAAAGTATGGCAGAGGAACATTCACCTCCTTAGGACCACATTTTGTCCCCAGCACCTAGGAATATTCCATGTGGCAAAGTTTAATCTGAGCACTTGAGGGGCAAGCAGAAAGTTCTTCCTTACCCACTCTCTCTCTCATGTTCTTCATGCATTTCATTGAAAGATTCACTCAAAAGATTTTCATTGTGTTCATAGCAGAGTAATTTATCACACTTATTCTCCTCCCTTCTGGTGACAGAAGAGGTCTTTCAGAAAGAAAGAGAAAAGAAAAGAAAGAGCTGATGTGAGAACTAAAATGTTCATGCAATTCCCAAATGAAAAGATTCAGTCAATTGAACATTCCCAAAGTTTGAAATGTCTGCAGATAGGCTAAATATACTTAAATAAAAGTCAGATATATCAAGTTCACACTGTCAGATATATCAAGTTCACACAGTATAAATATCTCAGTTATTGCAAACTCTTGCCAAAAGTCTCATGCCTTGGGCTATGCCCAGGCTTAAATATCTGCATCAGGAAGGAAAATGAAAGCTCAGTCCAGATTTAATTCAGCTGGCAAACATGTTCCCAAAACTCATTCATTCCTCTGCACACGCACACACAAACTATGGCAGGCAATATGTATAGCAGAGTATAGATGAGGACCTGGAAAACCCACATTAAAATCCCCACTTTGTCATGGAAACTCACTTGGGGGGCTTTGGGCCAATCATTGTGTCTCAGCCTAACTAATTTTTCTCATTGCTGTAAAGATAAAATGGAGGAAGAGAGAACAATGTGACACTTTGGGTCCCTGCTGGAGAGAAAAGTGGAGTACAAATATCTATACAATCAAGCCAAGCCTTTTGAAGACTAGATGTGCTGTTTCAGTTCACAGTATCCACACATGCAAGGTGCACCAACCCACCTAGGTAGCCCTCCACTCATCCAGAGAGATTAGAGGTGCATCGTAGGGCATAAGCGAGAGGATTGGAGGTCTATGTAGTGCTCCCTTCCCAAAGAAAACTGGTTCAGCCAAGTCCATGACAATGTCTCCATAATTATTGAGAAATTTCAGTTAGTAGGTACTGTTCAGAAACAGGAACATAGATGACTTTGTGACTTTAATCAATGGCTTTCTTGTCAGCCAGGAGGGTGCTAGCACAAAAGACCGCCCCCCCCCCTTTAACTTACCTTGCTACTTTTCTCTCCAGTGCCTTAAGTAAGTTCCTTTTGGTAAGGGCTTGTTCGCTTTCTCATTATAAGAGAGGATTAGGATAAAGCAACAATGAACATCATACGTATATGGAACCATTTGATTAGCATGCTGTCCTCGAATATTTCCGAGGACCTGTTCCAAAGAGCAACTTGGCTATTTATAGATTTCCTTTGAGACAGAACAAAACCTAAAAAAATTTGGGGTTTCTCTTTCTCATCTTAGCCATGGGAAATTCTATTAGACAATTCAAGTTACAAAGCTGGTATCAGCACTACCCCTATCTCCTAGGATTCAAGTTACACTTTGATATAGCATCCTTTGAATACAGGCTATAGGATATATTTGGACCACATTGGCAGGTATAGTATGAATTAATGCATGGGGATACAGGATCTTTTTCTCCCTAAGTTCACTGCCTGGCAAATCTGCTACACAGGTGTGTCATCTCATTTCCAGTGCTGGAAGTGGTGACCATTTTTGCTGATTAATCATCTCATTGTAGATCTCTAGTTCTCCCTGCATGCCCCTCCTAAGATCTTCTATATCCCAGCAGTTTGGCCTGTAGTAGCAGGAAGAGGTGACAGTTCTGCATTCCTGACAAAAATCTCACTCATCTCATTACTTTATACATCAAACTGCAAACTTCCTGACTTTAACATTTAAGGCTTTCTACTCACCACTCCTAAGGGCATTCCCATGGTATTAATCTCCACATTTTCCATATTGCTTTCTCTATTCTGCACAAAGACACTGGCTACCAACCTTATACCTGCTGTGTTCCTTTCATAGCTTCTTTTCCTTCACAAGTCCATGAGTCAAAGAGCATTCCCCTTTCAGCTAACCATGTCACTCTCACTCATCCTGTGCTATCACTTCATCCTCCAATCTCCTACTTGTATCATCCCCAAGCTTCAATTTTCATTGTTGTCCATCTTCCTCTTTGGAGAAACAGGCAACAGCGGTGTGACTAAATCTTGTCAGTGTGATTTGCTCACACATTCATGTGATTATGCTAGGGGTATGTCATTTTTTTTAATTCTCTAAATCTTTGCTCTAATTTGTATTCATTCTATTTGGAATTGAAGCTTCCCCTTTCCTTTCTTCCCATACCATATTCACTATGCAGGGGCTGTGACTTGCACTGTAGCCAGCAGGGTATATCCTAATGTGGTAAATGCCACTCAACTACAAAAGCATGGACACCCATGGGAACATGGTATATTGCTGCTTACAATAATAGCTAAAACTACCTTCACTTAAAACTAAAAAAATAAAATAGTAAACCTCAAATCTGTCCCCCTCTCCCCCACTTAAAAGATGCCTGCCATTCAATCTATCAAATATCCTACAGATACCGCACAAATCTTAATCCAGATGTAATGTGGAAAAATCATTTCCAAAGAACTATTCACTTTTGAACTATAGTTGCTTTAAAAGTTCTAAGGAAACAAACACACACATGTACCTTCTCATCTACCAGCCATAGTGACTAAATAGAGCCTCCAAATACAGAGGTAGCAAACTTCTGAATACCAGTGCTAGGAAACAGTATTGAGGGAGGTCCTTAGCCAATATGGCCTGGTTATTGGCTCTCCATGGCAAGTGGTTGGCCATTGTGTGAAACAGTATGCTGGACTAGACAGACAACCGGTAATATATGAATGTGTAGATAGATTAAAAGAAGTGATTATCATATGGGGGGAAAAGGGGAAAAAAGAGATGTATTTAGAGAGGCAAATCATGGGCTTCTAATGCTCTTAAAACTGCATGATAGAGAAGATATTCTGTCGTGCTTACTTAGAAATCACTTCACTATCAAGGAATAATTCAAGTATCTCCGTGTCTCCAATAGCTACCTAACTTCTGCCCAGCTGGGGAGAGGAGGATATGGTAGAGATTCAGGCAGCCTACAAGAAAATTGAGTCAACTGCAATTACTAATTCCTTCATTTCCTAACCCACTTAAATAGGACCCTAATTGCATAAAACAATTAATTTTGTTCATTAGGGCTCAATTAAATTCCTCTGGAATACAGGATAATAACATTGTTGTAGTTGAGCCACATTAAAGATGAAACATAATCTCTCTCGACTCTTTATATTTCCACCCCACCCCCTTTCAACAGAAATAAAGTTTTGTTTCTAACAAGCAGAGACGCAAGGCATCTTTTAGAATAGGGAGACAAAGGTTGCCGATTGCTCAACAGCAGGAGGAGTTGTGTTGTGGTTGCTGTCACACAGTATTATAAATAGCCGTTTTCTTTGTTGGGCAGGAAAAAAGAACTTGACAATGAAGCCTCTGCATTACAGGAAATAGCTTCCTAATTGTATCAAGGTGACATCTTTCACTGACAGACAACAGAGGAGGCAAAGGAGACTTATTCTTGCTCTCTGTTTTGCTGGAAAAGGGCCTGCCAAGCTGAAACAGACACATATTTTGGGGTGGTTACTCATTTCTCCTGATACCTTCAGGCTGGAGTATTGTATTTTCTGGTAAAGCTGACAAAAGCAAGCCAAAAAAGGTACTGCATTAGTCTGAACTGTCACAGAGTTGTCCACTTTGTATTCATAGTGCCAGGTCCACTATAAATAGATGATTGGTTATTTCCAGACCCGCTTCCTGTTTAGGGACATACTGATGTTAAACACTGATAGCCTAAGTCTCTGCATAGCTGGGTGGTGGAAAGCGCTGTCAAGTTGTAGCTGATTAATGGCAATCCCGTAGGATTTTTAGAGGCAAGAGATGTTCAGAGATGGCTTTTCCCTGCCTGTCTTTGTGTAGCAACCCTAGACTTCCTTGGTGGTCTCCCATCCAAGTACCAACTAGGGGTGACCATGCTTAGCTTCCCAAATCTGATAAGATCAAGCTAGCCTAGTCCATTCCGGTCATGTTAACACAAATTTTGTTTTAATACAAGATTACCTCTGCACATCTGCCAGCCAACAATGCGGGGGGGGGGGGGGGGGGAACCATGAATTTACGAATTAATCCATATATTTTGGGTAAGGTATCCCCTGTGCAAGCACTGAGTCATGGCTGACCCTTGGGGTGATGCCCTCTACCGTTTTCATGGCAGACTCAATACGGGGTGGTTTGCCAGTGCCTTCCCCAGTCATTACCATTTACCCCCCAGCAAGCTGGGTACTCATTTTACCGACCTCGGAAGGATGGAAGGCTGAGTCAACCTTGAGCCGGCTGCTGGGATTGAACTCCAAGCCTCATGGTAGAGTCACTCAAAACCTAGGGAAGAACTGAATATTGTTTTCAGAAATACCACAGCTCAAGAGCCAGGTTGGTGTAGTAGTTAGGAGTGGAGACTTCTAATCTGGCAAGCTGGGTTTAATTCCCCTGTTCCCAACATGCATCCAGCTGGGTGACCTTCGACTCACCATAGCACTGATAAAGCTGTTCTGATAGAGCAGTAATATCAGGGCTCTCTCAGCCTCTCCTACCTCACAGGGTGTCTGTTGTGGGGAGAGGAAAGGAAAGGCAATTGTTAGCCACTGAGACTCCTTCCAGTAGAGAAAAGTGGCTTATAAGAACTAACTCTTTATCAAAGGGGAAGAAGATGGGTCTTACAATACAAGAGATTAAAGCGGGGGTCGTCAGCCCCCGGTCTGCGGCCGAGTACTGGGCCGTGAAGGCCTCGGTATCGGGCCGCCGCTGCTGGCTGTGCCTGCCTCTCCCCCCCTCCGCAGCAAGCTTGCCAGGCTGTGAGCGAAGCGGCCGCCAAAGCGGCCACTTTGCTTGCGGCCCGGCTAGATGCTCACTGTGAGGGGGGGAGGCAGGCGCGGCCGCCAGCATGCCGGCAGACGCAAACACACATGAATGGCATCTCTGCACATGCGTGTCTGCATGGTGCTGCCACGTGTACGCGTTTGTGCCCTCCGGCGGGGTGCACGCGCAGCAGCTTCGCGCATGCACGTTTGCACGGCAGCTTTGCGCATGCGCATTTGCGCGGGGCTGCCGTGTGTGCATGGCCCCCGGGCCGCCGGCTATCCCACACCCCCAGGAGCAGTCCTCAACCAGGAAAAGGTTGGGGATCGCTGGATTAAAGCATTACTTTTGATCCTCTGACTAATTCCTTGTTTCAGTTCTTTATATGAACATTTGAGCATTATATACTCAGGCTAAAATGCAGAAGAGAAACTTCTGTGATTCACATGTACTAGAGGAAACCTTTCATGAGTTTCATACAACTGCTTTAAGCCTCACATGCAAAAACCCAGAAGGGGGAACCCAAAGGTTGTCAGCATTGGCAGCAGCAGAAGAGGGAAGAGGCAGCAAGTATGGCTCGCTAACTTTTTTTCATATAAATCGATATTCAGATCATCTGTATTCATGCTGTGAAATTGGATGGCAGCTTACAGACCATCCACTGCTAGTATTTTTTTAAGGAGAATGAACCTACATTTTTGCCTTTTCCTATCTTAGTGATTTTTTAATTGCGAGGTGTCTATGTATTCAGGCAGTTGCCTGGCCTGTCCAAGGCCCTTTTCTTCCCGCTTTGCCTTTCCATTTCTGCTGCCATTAGCACTCTTTGAGGCAGCAGCCTCTAGGAATGTCCCATTAACTAAAATGCATTGTGTGCTCTGCATTTTCTATTCGATTCAGTCATTTCCACAGCAGCCAGTGTCTTATGACATTAAGGCGCTTGGGTGCAGGATAGCTGAGCTAGACAATTTAGGCAAGGAGCCTAGTTTCTCCTCCAACCCGCCCCCCCCAAAAAATCCCCCAAACTTATGCAAGGGATGTGGCCAGAGGAAGTATGGACGACATTACAGAAAATTCATTATTGTAAAATGTGACTCCGGAGTCACAGATCAAACTTTTAAAGGTAATTTGCTATATTTCATGTTTGAAACTATATAAAAAATGGAGAAAACTGGAAATTAGAGCAGAATTACTGCCCATATTTTTCAGGAAGAGAGAGTGTTTTAGGCTAAATGAAGCTCATTACCCCGAAGGAAACTGCTGACTACAGAATTCATCACAAAAGGAGTACTCTGGTTGTCCTTGGGAAAGCTGGGGAAGGTGTTTGACACGGTGGCATTAAAAAGACTCTGCAGTTTGGTTCTCAGACCAACACATAAGCCCCTGGTCAATGACTAAACACAGCCAGAGGGATAAAGTGAAAATGGATTATGAGAAGAAAAGCCAGATTCCTAGGCCCACTTTCACTGTGGTTTGTTGCCAGGTCCTCTTGGCATGGATGTCATTCACTCACATTCCACAAAGGGTTGAATTTCAGGTGCCAGGTGGTTTTAGCTCAGGGTGCTTTTCCTGGTGACCATAAACAGAAACAGTTTGCTTTCAGAATTCTGTAGTCAGCATACTAAGGAGATGTTGAACCAAACTCTGTGCATGATAAGTGCCATTTGTTATGCTTATATATAGTTAACAATAAGTTCTGCTATCAATGACCCAACTATAGTTTGGCCTTACAGTTTAGATTGAGTACATTGTACACATGGAACAGACAAAACTTGTCCTGGGATAAAAAATGGGACCAATTGCACACAAGGAATTTGCCCCCTGGACAGCTTCTCATTGCTCTCAGGTTTTAGTTCTGCTTCCACATGATGTCGGCAGCAACCCAGAGCTCTCCAGTGGGTGGCATGAGTTTTAAGGAAATGTGCTATGAGGGAAATTGCAAAATCACGATTTGCCACTTCTTGCCGTGCTGCAAGCCAAGGCACAAACAAGGGCAAGCCTGTGTGGAGGGAGAAACGTGCAACAGTCTTGCCTGCCCTTGCACCCGCCCTCCCCTCCCCATTTCTGGATCAAGAATTTTTTTAAAAAAATGGAGCAGTCTGCATTGCTGTGACTTCAATAAAAATAAAATGTTCTCATTGTGTTTAGTAATTTTGGGAACGGGCACCCAAAACACATTCTTGTGTGTGTTTTCTGGCATTGGGATATTAACGGGGAAAGGGGGGGCATGTGATGAAGCAGCCCTCTCTCTATTAGAGTCCGTGCTCTGTGTTTTAAATCTTTACTGTAATCACACAATCATCCGAGTTCAGTTACCATGTCCAGCCTATCATAAATGTACCCAAAAATAGAGAGAGATCATTATAAGAATCCTGAAAAGAGATCTAAGGGAATGTTCCATTGTTGTGGCACGATCCCGCAACAATGCGGAAGTGTTTTTTAAAAAGTTATGTTTAGTGACATTTCCCCATAGCAACACAGAGATGCATTTAAAATAATGGGGGAGGGGGGGCTCAGGTGGGAAGTTTGAGTCCTCAAAACAACAGCTGTGAAGGGATTGGTGGCTTGCCTAGATGGACAAGCTGAGGTGCGGGGAGAGAAGTTCGGGTTGTTCTCTCTTCTGGCTTCTCTGCCACCTCATTGGGAGGCAAAAAGCCACAATGAGGTGGCAGGAAAATGCAGGAGGGGTCTCCCGTTAGGAAGCTTGCAAACGCACAGCTTCCAAAAAGTTGGAGAAGACACAACCTGAATTTGACGGTCATTTGCAGAGTTTCGTTGAAGCTCCTTAGAGGAAGAAAATTCAGGAGGACTCACCTCCATATACAGAGGCAGCATCAGAGGAAGGAAGGAAGACGTTGGTCTTGTGCCTTATTTGTTACACTCTGGAGCAACTATTTGGTTGTCTGAAGAATCACTGATCTTATTAGGCAGGATCTTCTTCTGTTCTTATGAAAAAGAACAGACTACCTGTATGGCTACATGGTACAGATGCTGCAGTGTAATACTTACACAGCAGATAACAGTGAATGGAGAGAGCCAGTTATATTACCAGTTTGACCCACATTGTCTGCTGTTGGGCAATGCTCTGGTACCACAATGCAGCTCATGACCCATATAACTGGGGCCTGTAGTAAATTCAGCAATCAAAGCAGAATAGCATTCCCTTTGTACACATGAACCTATCTTATACTAAGTCAGACCACTGGTCTCTACAGGTCAGTACCATTTACTCTGACTGGCAGCAGGTCTTAGGATCTTTCACATCATCTTCTACCTTCTAGCGAGAGATATCAGGGATCAAACCTGGGACCTTCTCCATGCAAAGCAGATGCGCTACCACTAAGTCATGGCCTCTGCCCTAGCTGTTATTAATACCATTTTGCAATTCAGTTGTCTCTGCACATGGATATTCATTTCATCATTGCACAATGCTGTTTGGAGGCAGAATGTGGCAAGGCTGTGGTGAGATGGAAGGGTACTCAATGCATGGTGACTATCAATGTGCCCAGTTCTCCCACACTACCAGTCAGTCTCTTCAAAATCATTCCACTGGCTCCACATAGATGACCTGTCTTGTCAAAAGTTGCATGGAAAATCTCAGTTTGTTCTCTAACTCCAAATCAAAGCTAATTATCACCAACATATGTATCTTCCACTAGAGATATTGTACATAATGTTCAGGATTTCAAATACAAGAACATACAAGAAAAGGAACAGGCAAATAAGCCTGCATCTGAGCACCCTAGCTCAAATAATGTTACCTATATCATTTAGACAGTTGCTTACTAGCTTCAATTTTGGGGTAAAAGAGGAAACAAGATAAAGAAGTCCACAGAGAGAATGTATGCCAGCTGACAATGCCACCTGAGAGGTGCAAAGCACAAAATCCTAATGAAAAGAACTGTTGCAATGTGGCAAGCGATATTTCTACTATACTGACTACAGCCCAATTCACTGGGGAGAATGGATTACATGGTCTGATAAGAGTGAGGGCATATTGGAGCAGAACTAAGACAAAGTCTCTACTAAGCTGCAATTCACACCATGTCTCAGCATCCATGGGGCCAAGTCTGGTGGCTTTCACTTATCCAAAATTCCAAAGAATGTTCATTTAATCTGAGTGTTGGCTGAAAAGAAAGTTATGCCACCCCCATGATACTTGCAGTGTTGTCCTGTTTTCTGTAAGCTGAATAGGAAGTGGCATCATTTCCTCATCTGTACAAGCCTTCGGCTTTGCTGATCTTGCCACACAGAGCAGTGAAACACATGCAGTGTGGTAACTGGTCTTTCTGAACAGATAAAACAAAAACAAATGAAGTTTTAAAAAACTGTTTAATACATCTGTTTAATGTCAGTGTGGCCCTGCTTTGCAGATTTAGATATCTATAAATTGGTTTCTTGGAGTATTTGGGGGGCAAAATAATGAATTTATCAATGTAGTCATTGACCAGTAAGATTCCAATAATAAAAAAATAAGGAAATTTAAATTTTGGCAAACAGTTGAAAATGACACCATCCTTTTTCTAAGTAAATTCCATACCTAGCAACATATATATAAGAACTACATTATAAGAACAAATGTAAAATACCCAATGCAACGTATAAAAAAACAGGATCATAACTATAAGAAGTACATCTTCATTAGCTGCTATTCAGGTTGTTGAAAAGTGATTTCTGTTTACATATCCCTATGCAATAACACTTTAATACTCCATGTAAAACCATATTACACCTATCTTTGGGTAGATATTTCAACAATAAATCTTTTGCATAAATTGCGTAAACTTTCTAGGGGACTAAAGCGTGTAAGGAAAAGCATAATTAACTATTTTGTCTCTTCCTTATAGAAAGCACAGTGTAGTAAAATATGGGAACTTGTCTCCACTACATTGTCAGAACAGAGACAGTATCTTAGATGCACAGGGATTCAAAGAAATCTGATGTAAAGAACTGCAGAAGGAAGGGCATCAAATCTTGCCCTTGAAAACGTCCATCTGTGATTTGAATTTGGAATATTAGCAAGGCATGTCACTACAGCCATATCTGGCCCCAATTTCAAGTTCTTATAAAAAGGAGGTAAGGCGGCATACTCCTTGTATACTTCAACTAGAAATGAAGCCCACTGTAGTTAAAATACAGCGGCGCTAGCAGGGCGCATGGCAGCCCCCCCTCGCCCTGGCGCACAGGGCCTGTGGGGAAAGGAGCAGGGTCCCCGGCACCCCCCATGGCGGGAAGCCTTCTCCGGCGCCCTCCTGCCGGTCCATGAGCCGTGTTCATGGCGGGGAAAGGAGGCGAGACACGGCAGCCCTGCTGCGTGTTCTGCGGCGAAGGCTCAGGCGGCAGGTGCTCAGCGGCAGCGGTGTAAAGTGGGGCACGGAGGTGGCGTGGGCTGTCCGCGGGGTGGGGGAGAGCCCCCCCCAAGGTCCCCATCCCTGGTGTCCTGTTGTTTGCGGGGAATTGGTGTCCTACCGTGGCGCTGTAACCGGCCATGCATCAAGACCTTGGTGTGGGGCTGGCGTTGAGGGTGAAATCGGCTGGGCGCTATGGTGAGGTGCCAGCAGCTGGTGGGCAGGGAGCAGGTCCTTGGTTTGCCGGGCAGCCAGGGGGAGTACGGGGGTGCATGGTCTGGCGTGTTGGGCTCCGGTTGGACATGACATTGGATATGTTTCCTTGTGCAGAGTTCCACAGCCAGCTCACTGGGAGGACAGTATAAAAATAATCAATCAAATAATAAATAAAATATAACTGGCATCATGTTTAAACTGTGTTGTTGATACCTGAATATACAGTGTTAGCAGCATGTCACAGCTCCATGCCCTGGATGTGCATTGTGCTGGTGTATCAATATGTTGACTCTTTCTATATCTAGGGATGGGCACGAGCCAAACTGCAGAACAAAATTTATTGTGAATTCTGCCCTGTTTGTGGTTCAGGAACAGAAGTTCATGAAGGGTCTATCGTCACAAAATTCCACAAACCTTTAGAGCAATTAAAGTGGCTCGTGGATGGAGCAGAAATCAGGGGTTGAAAAGAACTCTGAGTCCCTTTAAACCCTTGCTTTCTGTTCCCCATGAAAGCCACAACGGTGCTCCCTGCTGCTCAGCTGTTTCAGACTGTCTCATGCAGTCTTTTTAAATTTTAATAAGACTGTGCCTCTTGTGGCGCAGGGTGGTAAGGCAGCTGACATGCAGTCTGAAAGCTCTGCCCATGAGGCTGGGAGTTCGATCCCAGCAGCCGGCTCAAGGTTGACTCAGCCTTCCATCCTTCCGAGGTCGGTAAAATGAGTACCCAGCTTGCTGGGCGGTAAAACCGTAATGACTGGGGAAGGCACTGGCAAGGCCACCCTGTATTGAGTCTGCCACGAAAATACTGGAGGGGGTCACCCCAAGGGTCAGACATAACTCGGTGCTTGCACAGGGGCTACCTTTACCTTTATCTAGGACTACAAAACAGCCCCAAACAGCAGTATGGTGCTGCTTTCTGCAGTCCCTTTAAAGATGCTCCACAAGACAGCCTGAAACAGCTCAGAAAGTTTTGGAGCTTTGTGAAAACCCTGTTAAAGGTACTGTGGTTCATTTCAATGGAGTTTGTAGAGCCACAAACCAATTCAGGTCATGGTTCAGCCATGAACCGAACTGCATTTTCCAAACTACATTTGTGACCATCCCTAATAGGCACTGACAACTCAGTTTAAATGAGACAGCATCTGGGAAGCCTGAAGACGTAAGAACCGCCCTGAGCCTTCAGGGAGGGCAGTATATAAATACTGAATGAATGAATGAATGAATGAATGAATGAATGAATGAATGAATGAATGAATGAATGAATTATTATTATTATTATTATTATTATTATTATTATTATTATTATTATTATTATTATTATTTCAATTTATTTCCCGCCACTCCCAAATGGCTCGCGGCGGGTTACAATGTCTTAAAAAACCCATTAAAACTCCCATTAAAAGACTTTAAATGCCTTTCTTGCTTTACTTCATTCATTACTGTTAATCTATCTGTATTGTTTCTGTTCTATTTTATGTGAACTGCCCTGAGCCTTCGGGGAGGGTGGTATATAAATATAACAAATAAACAATTAAACACATAAGCACATAAATGAATAAACAAACAAATGTTGGACGCAATCAATACTGGGAATATCAGCTCCCTCTCCCCCTGGTTTCTCGGTTAGGTATTCGATCAACCTAGAACCACTATTTGAGCCACCCTTGATTATTTCCATCTCCAGTTGTACCAGCTTATTGGTCAACTGCTTTAGAGGTTGGGGGAGACTTTTTGTAGCTTATAACCGCTGTCTTGATGCTGTTATTAGTAACTGGGGGATTTTAGGATGTGTTTATGGTATGAGTGTTTTATGCTTGATATTATATACATATATATTATATATATGTTGTGAACCACCACAAGCCAGCTTGCTGGGAGCGGCAGTACAAAAATCAAATTATAAATTAATTAAATAAACACAACTGAATGCTGCGGCCAAAACACATAGACTGACGGACAAAAATTTTAGTTTGTTTGTCCATGCATGTTGGATATTGAATTATAAGTGCCACACCCCAAAATTAATAAGCACATCATTTATTTATTTCAAACACCATTAAATTAGCAGACTATTCTTTAAAAAGGGAAGACCATATTATATTACTCTTTACATTAGTTTAAAACTAGCCTGCCAAACAAAGATATGCAAACTCTAATTTTACAAACACAATGAAAGACTTTTTTTGTACAAACTGCTCCCTGCCCCCCAAAAGTTCAAAAATAGATGACAAAAATCTCAATCTTTAAATGTACACCATTCCTTTCCTTTGACTGAAGATTTTCTTTTTTTTAGAAGCCACAACCCCATCTTATTTCACTAGTTAAGTTTTGATCAGAAAGTACAGAAAGCAGTGAAGGCATAAAACAATGTGGATAGCATTGTACAAAATTATGCTACTTTAGCATTTGCAGATCTCAGTTGTTGAAGTTGTTTTTTTAACGATAGACTGTCTCATAGCAAAAATGTGGAATCGCTTTGCAGAAAGTAGATAACAATTCCTAGCTTTTGGAGAAAGAAAAGAGATCCCCATCTAGATAGGGGATATCATACTATGACTTGGTCTGATATTTCTTTAACAGCTATCAATGGGAGCTTGCCATTGATTTCCATGGAGGGATGACTGGTCCCCCACTGATGTATCCTACTGTAGGTACATAATTTTGTTGTTTTGATTACTAATATGGCATTGTCCAGTCCTTGGATGAAATTAACCATTCAGATTTTAATTAAGAAACCCCAAACTAGGCCACTGAGGTTTAGAAGGACAGGTTTATAGACCTGAAATGTTTCTTGGAAAAATATTTGGTACACTTGAAGTACTTTGACCAGAAGCTAGAAGTATGACTTAACAAAGGTTGATCTTGAAATTAATAACAATATCTCTGTGTTGGAAGGGTGAGTTACCGCATATTTAACACCCTGCTCATACACAGAAAGAAAGCAGGTGAACTGTCCATGAGTTCATTGTTTTTTCTTCCTTATAGTCTCTTCTGGCACTTCTTCTGGAATGAGCTTTTCAAGAAACTGCGATACCCAGGGTCATCCACATATTCATTCTTAAATCTGGAACTCAGCATCCTTTGTCTCTTCTTTTCTCCCTGGATGATATCAGCTCCATAGAATGTGTCTTCAAATCTCATATCAGATGCTGTAGACTAAAAACAGGTGTCCATTATATAATCACACCGAATAACAGCATAGAAACCTGGATCTTTTTCTATTTTGATACAATTAAATTTCTTCAAAATCAAGACAGCAGCAATCTCTTATAAAATATACATTTAAAAATGGCGAAAGGAAGATGGGTAGAGAAAGGTTTTAACTTGGTTAAAGGGAAGAGGAGTAATGTCTACTCTGCTCCTTCTTTTCCTGGTTCCCTCTGTAGCCATGAACAGATAGAGTCTCCTATCTTCTCAGCATCTCTCCTAGTCTGCTTTTTGTAAGCTGTTCTCCAACTATGCCAATTTTCTATCATTTGGCTTGCTCAATGAATAGACCTTTTCTCATAAGCAAGCCTATTCTCATGAGCAGAATATTTCTTGTGAGGAGGTC
The DNA here is from genome assembly GCF_049243985.1 of Paroedura picta. NCBI lineage: Eukaryota > Metazoa > Chordata > Lepidosauria > Squamata > Gekkonidae > Paroedura > Paroedura picta. Next base: position 74,798,252 of record NC_135375.1, on the reverse strand, counting down.
AATGTAAACAGAACTGGCCAACAGGTGGAACTGGCCAATGGTCAGTAACTGACTGCCACCTCCATAGTAGAGTACTGCTTCCTCCAAGGCTCCTCCTCTCTGTTCAACTGTATGCCTGTTTCTTCCTCCCATGCTATGGACACTACTTAAACACCTGAAAGTTCTGCAAGGGGGGGGTAGACCATGAAACTATATGGGGGACCTTCCTGGACAATGTGGCATTATTAATCATTAGCCACCAGCTGTGTCTGAAATCATGCCAGAATGGGATAGAATTCACTGCACTGCTTCTCCAGCAGAACTATTTATGATGCATTGCTTAGGAAGCAATTAGCACATTATCTTCCAAACCAATAAGACAGATGCAGGAAAGGGCCTCTTTAAATGCTTATAGCAGGGCTGGATTAATACATGTGGAGAATCAACGCTAAGTTAAATTTAAGATGCCCTTTAGAATTACCAAATAAATCTTAATTTAGCTATTTGTTTGTATTTAGAGGCCATAAGCTGTGGTTTGCTTGTTGTATGCATAAATCCAGCTCTGATTTTTGTCCTCTATTAGCTATTACCCAAGCTTTTAAAGTATTTTGCTTCCCACTCTGGAGATACAAAAGTCCAAACTGGTGTTATTCAAAATAAGGAAATATGGAGCTCAGACAAAACCCAAGAGATTAATCTGAAGGCATCTGACATAATTTCATTTTTTAAGGCTCAGAAGTCTATTTTATGGAGACTGGCTTTTTGAAAAACATGGCTTAAAAAAGGTCTACATGATCTATTATGGTCCATAGGCCAAAAAAAAAAAGAGAGAGAGAGAGCAAAAGATTGATTTAAGGCTTTGTTGATCTGTTTTCTTATTACATCTAGCGGGTACTAAAACTCTAAGAGTGTCTGTTGTAGGTCCTGCAGATCAACAAAGCCAGAATGATACCAAGTGACAACTTGCTACAATGTAGGCCCAAACTGAACAAAAACAGAATACCACAGTTCTCAGCTCAAACTGTTTTGATGCATTATTAACAACTTACAGCCTATGCTGGACAGTGATACTTCTCTCTCAAAGGCATCGGGAAGCAGACCTTTCCTCGCCCACAGACAGCCTCCTAATATTAAACTTCTCACACACAGCAATATCCTTCCAAACATGGGCATGGACTCTTGAACCAGGACTTGCAACAAGCCTGCTCTGTCTCGACATCCACTCTGACAACACAGTAACCAGACCTAGCAATATCAGCCATACCATCCCAGGTTCATTCACTTGTTGATCTTCCAATATTATATATGTAATCAAATTTCAGCAATGCCCTTCTGATTTCTACATTAGACAACCCTATGCAAAATTGTTTACAATAAAGAACGCAACTTTGATCTTAGAAACACAGATCTGAAAGGGACCCCAAGAGGCATTTAGTCCTATGCAGGAAATTCACAGATACACTCCCCACTCCTCCCATGACCCTTCCTCTATATGCAGAGGAAGGCAAAAAGCCTCCAAGATCTTTGGTCCAATCTGACCTGGAGAAAAAGTCCTTCCTGACCAAAGTGGTGATTAGTGTTACTCTGGACAAATAAGAAAGGGCCGCAAGAGCAGAGCAGTGGTTCATCCCTTCCTACCCTCTCTCTCATAATCTGACTAAATTCTTAATAAGTCATACAATCAGTATTGCTAACAGATCGTCATCTAGTCTTTGTTTAAAAGTCTCCAAGGAAGGATAGTCAACCACCTCTCAAGGAAACCTGTTCCACTGATAAATTGCTCTGTCAGGAAGTTCTTCCTAATGTCTAGCCAATCAATCTTTTAATTTCAACCTGTTGGTTCTGGCACAACTTTCTGAGGTAACAGAAAACAACTTCACTCCATCCTCAATATGACAGCCCTTCAAATTCTTGAAGATAGCTACCATATCACCTCTCGGTCATCTCCATTCTTGGCTAAACATACCCAGTTCCTTAAACCTTTCTTCATAGGATTTTGTGAGATACTTCGATTTCTAAATAAGTAAACTCACGGAATTAAAAGGTCTTTATTTAAGAAAATGTAAGCATCTACTTTGAAGATATAGTCAGAATTGATTCAACAAAGCATAGGGTGAATCATAAAGGGACTCTTCGCCCTCCCTTGGGAACTTGAAACAGGTACAGTTCAAAGGACTCAAAACATAGAGATAATCATTTGGCCATCAAGGAACAGGAAGATCTGGGAAAGGGAGGGACAGGAATGTGGAAATGAGGTAAGGTGGCATAAAACATTGTGGCAGGAAACTGACCTTGGGGTGTCAAGCATAAGCATCTGTGTTACACCAGGGCAAAAGGCTAGGCTAGATAAACACCATCACAGGCAACAACATAGAACAGAATAAAATCATGGTAGAAATACTTCAGAATTTCTTACAAATTTGGACTCCAGACTCCTCCTCATCTTTGCTACCCTCCTCTGGACACATCCCTGCTTATCAATATCCTTGTGGTACCCCAAACTGAACACAGTACCACAAGTAAGGTCTAATCAGAGCAGAGTAGGCAAGACTATCTGCTTGCATGATTTGGACACTATATTAATCATCCAGGACACTAAACTAATCATCCAGGACTCTCTTGGGGCAGTTCTCAAACAAAGATATTTCAAGGGGAAATTATAAGGAGTTCATTCACAAGGTCAGAACTCCCCAAGGCTGAATAGGGAACTAGGATTCTTATCTCATTACAGATGCTACAGTTGAATTCTGAATCAGGTTTTAGGTATTTAAGGCCATTTGTGGTCTGGGCCCAGCATACCTGAGGGACCAGCTCTCTGACTATAGCCCTTGCAGAGAACTCTGTTCTGCAAACACCAATCAGTTGGTAGTTCCTGGCCCCAAGGAGTATATTTGGCCTCAACCAGGCCCAGGACATTTTCAGTCCTGGCCCCCACTTGATGGAATGAGCTCCCAGAGGAGATATGGGCCCTGACGCAGCTGCCGCCGTTCTGCAGGGCCTGCAAGAGAAAACTCTTCTGACAAGCTTTTGGTTGGAGCATGTGAATCCTATAACACCTCATGAGCCTCACTACAAAAATACCTCCCACAACAACATCTCAGTCTGGAATTAGATCAATGTACTAGAATCATCGCTATAACTGGTGGTGCTGCTATCCAGAGACGTGGATTTAAAGGTTAATGGTCTTAAAATGTTTTAAACTTGTTAAATTTTAATTTGTATTGTTATTTTATATAACGTTGTACACTTTAGCTGGCTTTGCTAAATAAATAAATCAAATAATTTTCTGCCCCCAAGAATTTTCCCTCTGCTCTAATCAACCGGATTACAAAATGTATTGTATCTCTGCATCCTTTACAACACCCTTCCTACCTTCTGACTTTGAAAAAAGGACACTGATATCTCCATTTTTACTCTACTCTGGTCTGATGAAGGGTGCTTTTACTCTTGCTGATCTCCAAAGTGCTTCTGGACTTGAATCTAACACATCATTATAATATCAAATCACCTTCTCTTTTGTATATGTTGTCAGGCAAATGTTGCTTCTACTGACGTAGTCTCCAGATTTTGAATTTAGGTTGTTAGACCAAAGACACTGAACCACTTTTACAGGCATGATTCTAGCTTATACAGAATAGATTTTGACTTAACACTTCCTGGCCTGCCAGAGAATCTGCAACAATTCTGCTTTTCTACAGTTAAGATATTGCTGCTATCTCTGTTAAATGAGTTTTTCCCTGTCTTGAAAATATGAGCCATCATTACCTAGCACACTGCTAGGAATTTTGTTTTTGCCTAAGGTGTCAGCTTCTAGGAGTAAAGGGTTTTATAACACAGCTTTAATACTGCTTTAAAATTAGTGGATGCCATTCCTCATTTAGTAATTCATCTACAGGCATTGGGGGTGGGTGGGTTACAGACAACTGCTGTGCAAGGAGTGTGTGTGTTGCATATACACATATTTGAATTTGGAACTAAATATTCATCTTGAGTTAGATGTATGACATCTTCTCTCTGGAAATCTGATTGGGGTCAATAGTCATAAAGTCTATTTGCTTCTGCTAGGCTTTGCTTGTCCCTTTGTAAATAAAACAAATATTATGAAAACTAAAATTCTCCAATGCTTTCCCTTCCAAAAGAAATTAAACTTTGTAGTCCCTGTAAAATCTGGAGCAAACAGCAAAAGGAGGCAATATATTTCCCCAATGACAGACTAACAAAAAGTTTAGGCTAGCCTTCCAGAGGTGAGGGTTAACATGGCTACCGTTTTGCAATTTCCCCTGAATGACCAAGTTGTGAGTGAAATACCATATAATGATACCAAAGGATCCATGAGAGAAGTCTTCACAGGGCAAATAAGGTCTCACTTTACATGCTATGACATAAATTCAAAAAAGTCACAAATATGCTAAAGCTTGACAACATTTGTGTGAATTGTCAAGAATTCTACATTTAGGCTTTGTGGTATTTTGCCCAGTTCCTAGCACAAACTTCTTCAATGATACTTACAAATCGGGCTCTTACTCTTTTAGGCAGCTCTTCATCAAGAGTGTAGATTTCTTCTCTCTTTGTTGCAATCTGAGAACCATCTTCAAATTCAACCTAATTTTTAAAGAAGGAAATTCATCAAATTATCATTATTCTGTTATTTACATGAGCTATCATGGGTAGCCAAATGCAAGTTCTTGAATTGGACAGAGAGTTTTCTTGGCACTTTTATATAAATCCAATGTATAATTTTAGAGGCATGAAGCAATAACTACATGAAATCAGACAACCTTAAGCTAGTCCAGCCTTAGAAGTTCAGAAGTACACACCATAACAACACCAAAAGCAAAAATCCTAGGCATTCTGAATAATGCACACACATTATATAGCTTGATACAGTTGTCTCTAATTTTCCAAGTGATGTATTAATCATTCTGTTTTTAAGTTAGCGGGAGACTTATGTTAAAAGGAGAAAGGTATGAGTGATATTAAAGGAAATGCCAGTTAACAGAATTATATTGAATCTGATGGAACTTTTTAAAAATGGTCGGTTCAGAAGATGAAAAGCTTTATCATGCTTAGGTTTAGATCTAATCCAGCATGAACCCCTTTAGCAGAAAATGAGAAATGAAATGCAGCTAGGTGTGGGGAATGCTAAATTACTCTGCTGCTGCACTAGCTCTGTCTTTCAGAAGTTATAAGTTACTTTTTGACACGACCTTTCACCTGTCAGACATTGACAAAGCATTATCTACAACTGCGCTTTGAATTCCTGTCCAAATACCTATTAGTATATTTGATGTTTTATCATAAAGTAGGAAGACATAACCTCTACACATATGTGATTAAAGCCAAGAGGTATGTATCTCTATTCAAGTCATGCCCAAACTGCAGACATGAAATTTCCCAGGGCAGATGGGCACAAGTTCCAGTGCCTCATCACATATAATACAGACACCTGTATTAAAAGTATATGGAAGATAGCACCTAATTCCATATGTTCTTATCAGCTGAGTCAGAAGGGGTCATTAAAGACCTGAACAGATGCCTGAGATGGATGTGGGTCAATAAACTGAGGCTCAGTCCAGATAAGGCTGAGGTACTGGTGGCCAGTGACAAAGCTGCATAAGTGCTCAAGAGTCAGCATGTCCTAGAGGGGGTTGCACTTGATCCTGGCCAAGGAAGAGGTCTCCTCTGTGGCACATAGCACTTTTTGTCAGTTTGGGCTGACACACCAGTTTCACCCATTCCTCAAAAAACATGATTTAGCTATAATAATCCATGCTCTGATCACATCCACAGTCTTTGGAGAGTGGTGGGATAAAAATCCAATTAATTAATTGATTACACCAATGTATCCTATGTGGGGATGCCTTTGAAAACCATTAGGAAATTTCATTTGGTCCTGAACATAGCAGCCAAGTTATAATAATATATCAGGAATAATATCCGCCCTCTGTTGAAAGAGCTGCAGTTGCTACTGCTGTGCTTCCAGAAACAATTCAAAGCGCTGGTTCTTATCTATAAAGTCCTAAATGTCTTGGGGTCAAAGCATTTGAAGGATTTCTTTCTCCAATATTATCCAGCCCACCAGTTCAGATGTTCCTTTCAAGAAATGCTTTCTGTGGCTGTACCTCCAGAAGTCATTTGGATGAAGACCAATGCCAGGGCTTTTCAGTGGTGGCACCTTGCCTTTGGAATGTGCTCCCAGTTGAGGCTTGCCTGCCACCATTTTTCTTTAGACACATGTCCTTGTCCAGGCTTTTAGCTGTTTTATAGTCTGCTCCTCGTCAGAGGACTGTTTTACCAGTACCATTTTAGATAATTCTGTTTGTTTTATATGTCTTTATGCCCTAGCTTGTTTTTATTGAGAGCATTTTATTCGATTTATTGACTTGGCTTGTTTTAGTGATTGTTTATTGATGCAATTTGTTTTCATTGACTCATTTTTATTGTCTTGGCTGATCTTGTTTTATTGCTTTGGCTAAGAGCTGCCTCAACTGACATAGAAATTTTCTAAACAAATAATAGCTTTACACTTCAACAAGACTATGAAAAATAATCAAAATGCATGTGTTTTCCTAAATCATAAAGAAATCATATTATATGGTCAGCTATTATATAACTAGTGACTTCATAAATCCTTCTTGGCCTCAAAAGGAATGACTTCAATGGTTGAAACCTCACCAACAGCACACTACCTAGAGAAAGCTTGTTTTGATAACCTTTAGAAGAAGAAGAGTTGGTTCTTATATGCCGTTTTTCCCTACCCGAAGGAGGCTCAAAGCAGCTTACAGTCGCCTTCCCATTCCTCTCCCCACAACAGACACTTTGTGGGGTGGGTGAGGCTGAGAGAGCCCTGATATCACTGCTCAGTCAGAACAGCTTTATCAGAGCCGTGGTGAGCCCAAGGTCACCCAGCTGGCTGCATGTGGGGGAGTGCAGAATCGAACTTGGCATGCCAGATTAGAAGTCCACACTCCTAGCCACTACACCAAACTGGCTCACCAAATTTATTAATTTTGCATGCTTTCTAATGGGTAAAAAAATCATATTTGAGTTTGACAGGAAAAAAACAAAGCATCCAAGGCAATCTGAGGAGACTGAGGGTTTTTTGTTTGTTTTGTTTTGTTTTTTACTATGTTCCATCTACCCACCCATCCCAATTCTTTCATAGAGGATTTGGTCATATCTTCTATTACAGCTAATTCAAAGTCAAAGTCTATTCATAATTTGCAAGAAACCATTCCCAAACGGTTGATACTTAATAAGAAGAATGGTTGCTCAATAAAGGGTTATGACAGAGGGGGTCAATAGACTATCTCTAATGAATCCAAATCTGGATTAGGCCTCAGTGGGTGAACTGAGGATCTGTAACTTTGTCAATCACTGTCTATATTAATGTATTTCGGCCCCATACACATAATAATACATAATAATAACAACACATAATAATAACAACACATAATAATAATAATAATAATAATAATAATAATAATAATAATAATAATAATAATAATAATAATAAAAACACTATCACAATAATATGCAGGACATTTGCTATTTAGTTTTCTCCATGTGATTTTCTTGCATTTAGACATCATATACTGGTGATTTAATAATTGAAATTGCTATAAAGCATTTGATTAGGTACGCAGATAGTCAGCTTCATAAGCTTGCATATGCATATTAAAAAGGAACCCACAAGCAAGGCACTAAACGCTTGGGGCTCAAATTTTCCCTCAAAAATATAGATTTGATTTTACAGACAAATTACTACTATGTCTCAAAGTGATTAAGGGAAACATACAAAAGCCCCAACAGTTGCTTAAATGGAACCTTCTTTAGAAATGTATTAACTGTATCCTGTCAACTTATTGAACTTATCTGTATGAAAAGCACAGATGTGCAAAACACATTTTTAAATTTTGTGTATATACAGATCTTATAAATGCGTTTAGATCTGCAACATCGAAGCACTATCTATGCAAATACTTTAAACTTAATTGCATATGATAAAGACAAACCATCTCTTACACTAAAGCTATATGTGACAAAGTCCTAATGGTCTTTTTGACTGCAAACTGACCAGAGGACAGGTAATTGACTTTGGATAAGTGAGGAGAAGGAAATGAGTAGTTAAACCTTCCTTGCCAGTTGCTTCCCTCCTGAAAATCTCCCAACCCAGCTGTTTTCATTTTCACCAGTATTCCCAGTCTGCTTTTTTTGGGGGAGGGGGGAGTTCAAGGGAACAGCAACTGGTGTTAGGAACAACTGAGGCATTCTTCTCAGCTATCTGATACAAATCACTCCTTCCAAGCCATCATGGTTCTATTGCTGCAAGGTAATGTGCAACTTCACCAGAATTATGCAAGGATCTGGTGCCATTACCATTCTTCAACAGTTTGTTTCTTTGTCCTCACAAAGAAATACCTCCTGAATGCTGTCTTATCATTATGAACTGCTTGTTTAAATCACACCAAATATTCCTTCTTTTTTATGCAACACATCATAAGATTCTTCTGCTTCAGTGAAAGCTTTGTTATACAGCAATCATCAGGAATGGGTGCAGCTGGTTAATTAAATGTGCTAGATAATGATACTTATGCCTCTGCTTCAGCCCCTAACAAAAATAATCTGCAGGAATCTACCCCACCAGCCATGGCAACAGCACTACCCCATCCCAATCTGGCAGGACACTTCCCCTTCTTCCTGAGCCACAGAACACAGAGACAAACAAGCCAGCTGTCCCAGGGCCTTCCAGCAGAACTGGTTCCCAAAAGCTTGAGGCAGGTTCAGCAGGAAGGAGGTCCTTGATGTCAGCCAACAGTGCTGGCTGTAAGAAGCCCAGCTATGGCTGGAGGCATCAGACTGGCTGGCTGGCAATGCAGGAATCAGATTCCTGCCCAGAAAAAGACAAATTGCTAAAGTGGCTGAGGGAGAAGGGACTACCCTCTAGGTGATGCTGGTTAACTAAGCATTCTGAATCAAGTGGAGGATAAACTTCCTTTTAACATGATTAGAAGGTAGGACACATAACTGTGAAACCATGCGCGTTATTAATGTTTTGCTTGTGACATTAGAACGGTCACTTAACATATATTTTCTGTTTCTACAAAAATAGGAAATATATTTACTCATCTAGGGCCTGCTTTGCATGTAGAGGTATGCATTCAATCTGTTGGTGTTCACACGTGGCAAGAACAATGGCCAATTGTACAACATCTAATCTTGTGAAGCTCAAAAGAGCTTTGCATCAATGTTTCAAGTTACTTTCATTTGCCTTTCTGTAGGACCATCAGAACCATTTCCCCCAAGTTTTCCTTTGCCAGTTTATATGTTCATCTTGTTGTCAAAGCAGGACCCTTACCTTTATGTAAGGAGTTTTTATCACAATATTATGAATACTCTCAGCTGGGAATGCCCATGTGTAAGAGGCCAGTCAAGAGAAGACAAAGGGTAATTAGCACAATTAGCTCATAACCAGCTGTAAAAATATGGGCAAGTCATCGCACACCATGCATTGAAACACCTGAGGGGTGGGATTTGAAATGAAGAAATTCTGCTTTTACACTGCTTTTTTACACTCCTTTCAGAAATAGCTTTTCCACTCCTATAAGAGCCAATGGGCTACTATTACATACTTTTGTGCATGTCTGTATAATCTGAGCATAAACTGCAGACTTTTCAATATGCCATTTAGATATTTCAATCTTTCTTACACTTGCCCAGGACTAATATATGATGGATTATCATTATACTTAACATTGAACATGACAAAGATTTTTTTCCAGCTTATAAGTGACTTGTGCTTATAAAATTTGATTGCTTAAATACACTAATGGCCTGAAATGTTAGTATTATTCTGGAATGGATACACTTTTTTTGCTTGTATACTTAGAATTATGGTCCAAGCAGCTGAAAACCCAAGTTCATACCATGCTTTTAGAGATATGTTAAATATGTTAAAATGAGTAACTCACTCTGGCTGACCTACAATGATCTGTATGACCAAGTTCCCACCCCCCACCCCACCCCCACCCCAATCTTTGGAAGCCAGAGTCTTAGCTTCTCAAGGCAGAGATAAAGTCTAAGAACACTTTCCACATGACAGAACTGCACAGAATCATAGGAACTGTCATACAGACCAGAGAAAATCATCTTAACAAGATGACAGGGACTTATCCCTGTTATAAAGTTTTCTAACTAGCATAGCCAATATAATCCTACATATATAAGAAACATGGGGTGAAAAACAATGAGAACTTCTGACAAAGACATCAGCCAATCAAACTTACCTGATACATGTAAGCCACATTGGTTCCTAGATATTTTGCACCATAAAGTTTTCCATCAGGCCACTTCACTTGAACAACTTCTCCCTCCACAGGTGGGCCCAGCTTCAGGCAATCTCTACTCTGTTTCAAAACATCATCAACATATATTTCTATCAGAAGGCAAGGAGGTAAAGTTAAAAACTGATCTGCACAATTTGATTACCTTGTAATTATAATACACACTCTTCTTTTTTGAAAAACAGTGTGATTAAAAGAGATCAAGATCACAGCTAAGAGATAAAGAAACCTCAAGGACTTCCTAGTAAAATGTAGATTTCCTGAACTGAAGGACATCGGGTGTACTAGTGTTAGTATGCCATGTGTTTTTTTTTTGTATATATGTATATAGGAATGACCACTAGACCTGTAAAAGTCAGAATCCGTTATATTAGATTAAAGAAAATCCACTGGGTAACCACTATCTCACTTTTGGCCATATTGAGAAACATGCCTAGTTCATGCTTTAAATTTCCCCTTGATGTCTTTGAGCTCTTTCTTTTTTCATGTTCTATTTCTTTACACTGGTTATTATAATAATTTTCTTTGTCTCTAAGTGTTGCGCACTGGAATGCTGCATTTTCACTTCTGATTCTATTTCTCATCTTTCTACATTTAGTTTAAGAGCTTCATCAGTCATCCACTGATGTTTTTCATTTCTTTTTGCTACAGGAATATTATGTGCATTCTTCAATTGGATGCAGTAATGCAAATCTATTCTGTACATCAGTGGTCTCCAACCTTTTTATAACCGAGGACCGGTCAATGCTTGACAATTTTACTGAGGACCGGGGGGTAAGTCTTTTGCCGAGGGACATTGCCGCCACCTGAACCCCTGCTCCACTTGCTTTCCTGCCAGCGCCCCTGACTTCCTGCCGCCCACTGGGGGGCACTGCCAGCAGCAGCTGTGCAGTGCCACGCCGAGGGGGAGCCCCAGCCATGGCAGCCACTGGAGAACATCAAAGGTGAGCCAGTGGCAGAGTGGCAGCGCAGCCCCCAAGGCAGCAGACGGGGAGGAGGATGAGGAGGAGCCATGGCCCGGTACCAATTGATCCACGGACTGGTACCGGTCTCCAACCCGGGGGTTGGGGACCACTGCTTTACATGATCTTTAACTCTTTGGAAATGCTGTTCACATTTTATTTATTTATGTATTTATGTATTTATTTGACTTGATTTCTTAGATTTTTATACCACCCTCCCGTATGGCCCAAGGCAGTTTACCTGGGAATATTGTGGGATACATAGAATGTCATACAATAATAATAGTCACATCAATATATCAATAACAATTCTAACAGTAAATAAAAGTTTAACAGGTCACCATAATTAACAAATTGAACATTTTCAATAGAACAGCTTTAACAGAACCCCTAGGGAGGTCAGAAATGTTCAAATTATGGAGGGTATGACTTGAGGGGAACTGCTGGATGTTTATATGTCAGATTAACCTCAATCAAATGCCTGGTGGAGAAGCCCCCTTTTGCAGACCCTGCAGAATTCTAGGAGTCCGGTCAGGACCCTGATCTCTTCAGGGTGCTCGTTCCACCAGGTGGGGGCCAGTACAGAGAAGGCTCTGGCCCTTGTTGAGGTCTGACGTACTTCTTTGGTGCCATGAATTATTAGCCAGCTGGCGGTGGCAGAGTGTAGTGCTGTTTTGGGGGTATAGGCAGAGAGACAGTCTCTCAGGTACACTGGTCCCAGACCATATATGGCCTTGAAGGTAATTACCAGAACCGTAAACCTGATCTGGAATTCAATTGGGAGCCAGTTGAGTTGTTGGAATACCGTCCGGATGTGGGATCTCCATGCTATATTTGTGAGGATCCTGGCCGCAGCATTCTGAACCAATTGTAGTTTCTGGGTAGGCCTGCATAGAGTAAGTTGCAAAAATCCAGTCTAGAGGTGACTGTCACATGGATCACTGTGGCTAGGTATTCTGGGGCTAAGTAGCTTAGCTTGGCATAGGTGGTAGAAGGCCTGCTGCACTACTTTTGTGACCTGCCCCTCCATGGAAAGGGAGGCATCGAGGATCACACCCAGGTTTCTGGCGGAACAGGCTACTGCTAGTCGCACTCCATCCCGGCTGGGCAAGCACGCTTCCTTGATTGGTTTCTTCTTATTCAGCCACAGGACCTTCATCTTTGAAGGGTTCAGCTTCAGATGACTCTACTTGAGCCACTTTGTTACTACTTACTAGCATCTGGCTAAGGATTCTGGGAGAGAGGCAGGGCAGTCATCCATCAGGAGGACGAGCTGGATGTCATCCGCATATTGATGGCAATCCAACCCAAACCTCTGCACCAGCATGAAGATGTTAAATAAGATAGGAGGACTGCTCCTTGTGAGACTCCACATGTGAGCTGGTGATGGTTAGATCATTTCTCACCTATTTCTACCCTCTGTCCACAACTGCGGAGGAAGGAAATCAGCCATTTGAGGGCTGTCCCACATCCCCCGATGTCGGTGAGGTGGTGAGCTAAGAGCTTGTGATTGACTGTGTCAAACGTTGCTGACAGATCTGGTAATACTAGCAGCGCCTCAGTTCAGCTGGCGGCCAAGGTCGTCCATCAGGGTGACTTGCACTGTCTGTGCCCCATGGCCAGGTCGGAAACTGAACTGAAATGGGTCAAGGGTTGAAGTTTCCTCAAGGAATGTTGATATCTGGTCCGCAGCAGCCCTTTCAACCAGCTATGTTACTATGAAAGTATTGGTGTTCTTCTTAAGCTTTATTCCAATTTTCAATAATTTGAGGTGTGAACCAATCAGCAGCTGATCTTTCTTTAGCAGGGAGAAAAGAGCTTCTCCATCTTCTATTTCCAATTATGTAATCTATTTGATTTCTTATTGACCATCTGGTGATGTCCATGTATACAATTGTCTATTTGGTCGCTTGAAACATACGCTCACAAAGAACACCTTGTCTTCAATGAATTCTGAGCCACTCTCCTGCTTCACTGTGTGATCCTAGCCCAAATTTTCAATAATATTTGATTCTACTTTGTTTTCCACTTGTGCATTCCAGTCACCTTTGATTATCAACACAACTTGTTTAGGTATGTGATCAGTTTCTTCCTGGCCACTTGCATAAAGACTTCCAGTTTCTTCCATTTCAACATCAGCAGCTGGGGCATAGACTTGAATGAAGGTTATGTGGTAGCCTTTCTATGAAGTCTGAGTGACATTATTCAGGCTAGACTTTGCATTATAGTCTCTGACAGCTTGTGCTACAAGAATAGTGCTACTAATAATGCCCTTTGCTCTTCCCATGTAACTGACTGAATACTATCTGATTTAGGGCCCTGTAGTCTAGCACTGTTTTTGTTTTTATTTTGGATTGTCTTAACACAGGGTTGTCAAGACATGAGGTGATCTGAAATGGTTTACCATTGCCTTCTTCTGCACAGTACTAACCAGGGTTACCTGAAGTGTCACTGCTGCTGTTTATGCTAAATTCTCTGCCGGTGTCAGCTTTCCATACTGCTGCTGCCCAGTAGCTACCCTTCAAGAGTTCCTCCACCCCATCACCATTAGAACTGTCCATTCTCTTCTGCTGATGTGGCTGCTGGTTCCTGAAGGGGGTGGATGCCTTTGGATCTGGTATCTCAGGTATGACCATTCCATTTTGAATGACTCTGCTGGGAGCTTAGCCTCTTGACAGAGTCCTGACAGTATTTATCTCAGCTTCATTCACACATTCAAACCTCAACACCATATTAAGTTGTGTATCCAAGGCAGGGAGAAGTACAAACATAAACAAAATTGAGAACAGTAACATAATATCTGAATGCTGCACATGTACTGTAAGGTTGTCAATAGACCTCGAGAAAAATACCCTACCCCTTTTACAGAGGCTTTTCATGGCATGTAGGTAAATAACATCAGTGATTAAGGAACATCTTATTAAGCCCTTATTGGGTCTTGGGTGTTTCCACAGGGGTTGCAGCTCAAGCTCTCCCTTTTAGCCTCCCATGCAACTGACTCAGATAGCTGGATGTCTCTCTTGCTTTCTCTGCTTTCCAGCAGCCACACTTCCTCTACCAAGGCCTATCCTTTTATCCTCCCCCTTTGCCACTCCTCCCCCCCCCCCTTAGTTGTAATCAGCTCTCTTCCGTCTTCCAGCTGAAGAGGGTATGGCGTGGTGTTCACTCAGTGTCTTGGCACCTGTTCCTCTCCAGGAGAAGAAGAGTTAGTTCTTATATGCTGCTTTTTCTCTACCAGAAGGAATCTCCAAGTAACTTACAATTGCCTTCCCTTTCCTCTCCCTGCAACAGACACCCTGTGAGGTGGGTGAGACTGAGAGAGCCCTGATATTCCTGCTCAGTCAGAACAGCTTTATCAGTGCTATGGCGAGCCCAAGGTCACCCAGCTAGCTGCATGTGAAGGAAGAGCAGGGAATCAAACGCAGCTCGCCAGATTAGAAGTTTGTGCTCCTGACCACTTCACCAAGATGGCTCTCTCTGAGTGCTCTCTCCCTGAGCTTTTCCCTTCCTCAGCTGCAGACCAGTTGTCTGTTTGCCTCCCTCCCCCTCCATGCACCCTGTTGGTATGTTTTCACTCTCTCCCCATGGAGGGAGCTTGGGGCTAGGTTGCTCTGTGTCTAAGGGCTCCGCATGAGTCAGGGGAAGGGAACCCTATTCAAGGGACATTAAATTCTCTCTATAGGCAGCTGGCAACTTTAACACTTAAGTTATTATAGCAGATTTCATGTCTAGAAAAGAAGAATTCTTTCTCAGATATTAAATAACAGCACAGATGCATCCCTGCTCCATTTTTGGCAATTGGCAACTTCCCTGTTGAAAGTTGCCAACACAAAAACATTGTGTTCAATAACAATGGTGCATTCCCCTAATACAAAGAAGGGAGTCACTTATAACAGGGCATAGAAACAGGAGAGAAATGAAATATTTACACTTAATTGGCCAAGGTGTATTGCCTGAAAATGATCTTCATCCCAACAGGGAAAATGCCACCCCTAGCTTTGTTTCAAGTGAGGGCGAACAGCTTTCAGAGACACAACATATTTATGGTTCTTAAACGTTTTTTTCTAACCAATCAGCCTGTATTCAGTCTACTCCTGAGTGTCCTGTGAACGTGGCCCCCTCTGGTGGCAGTCCCAAGCAAGATTAAAATCAGTGCATGGCTTATTTGGGCAAGGATGATGTGAGGTGCCGGTGACAAGCGACGTGTACGTGGATGCAGCCCCAGGTTTTCCAAACTAATAATCTTGCCTGAGCAGCTGTACTTTCCATCCCACTGATACTATTGCATGTGCACACTGTGAAGCCCCTTATATCAAGACGAAGAAAATCAATTCCCATCTTGATAAGATTAGAACTCCTTTCTGCAGATGATTGCTAAACTCATTTCTACAAGCTGTCCTGCTGCAGTGGGGCTTTGAAATAGATGGGAAGGTTGACATGTTACTTTGCAAGAGATCTGCTCAGCATTTGTTATTCCAGGGGGCTGAACCAGCCTGCATTACTAATTAGCAGGGAAATATTAGAGTGGTTGTTGTTTTTTCCTGACCCTCAAAATGTGTTTACCTTCATGAATGAAAGTAAATGCGGTTTTAAATTTAAAAAGCTGCACTAGTTAGGTGAGGGAAGTGGTGGCGAATAAAGTCTTTCTATAGTTCATTTATTGCTTTTCAGACAATAAATACGTATTCTGACCTTCTATTGGAAAGTAAGAATTAGAAACTTTGGACAGTCTTCAATCCATAGCCCTGTCTCTGGAGCAGCCTTCCAAAAAAATGAGGTATGATAGCATGTTCAGTGTTTCATTTAGCAGTATATGAACCAGTAGCATCCTTCTGGTGTTCATTCCTACTATCAGAAATTCTATATAGGTGTTTCAACAAAGACTGAACCCACCCAAGAGAGGGATAATGATGCCCAGCAGGCCTTGTGACTGAGAGGAGAGATATAACGTATCTGCTGATGGGACTGTTGCAGAGTCTATCCTAGTGTGCTGAATTCTACCCTGAACACTAATAAAAATGCTAGTTTAGTCAGAAGATCCTTATTGATACACAGAAAACAGGGAAAAAATCCACCATAAAGTGTAATTGTTCTACAATTATGAGACCTCGTAGTCAGCTGTAGAAATTTGGCAACCAATTCAATTACTAATGAGTTTTTGTTTCCTAATAAGAAAATTATCTTAGCCTTATCATCAAATCTGTGTTGTTTAGAAAGAAGTGGATTGGTGAGCTGTCCATGAATAATGGTGTAGAGTGGACAATAGAAAATAACATGCAACATGGTTTCAACACAGTGGCATATTCTTTCAGAACAGGGCATTTTCAAAAATCTTCCTAGGAGAACAGCAGAGGGGAGAATATTAAATCTTGCTAACATAAATGCTCGCTGCAGTTAGCTTTGTCTAAATGATACGTACTTTCTAAACGATGCATACTTTAGATACCACCTTTTAAAATATTCTATCTAGACTAGACTAGACTAGATCCTTAAGATCAACCCCCACCCCCCGAATCATCTGGACAATACTATCAGTGTTCTAAACAACATAATCTCAATTGCATTCTACTCTGCAGCATTCTATCATTCTAAAGCTTTTGGTTAGACAAAGAAGCCTCTCCAATTTGCATTGATAATATGCACTGATTTTAACAGCAGTTTCCAAGTTAGCACACATTGCTATAAGGGAAATGGAGACAGGGAGTTCTCTAGCTCCCACAGTAATTCATGGTCACTATAGATAAGTGGTTCCCAAAAGTTTTTCAGACTGTTGCCCCCTTGACTCCCAGGCCGCATCCCTAGTACCCACATACACACAAAATATGAACACACACCTCTTCCCAGGTACTAGGTCTACCACAAATTCAAATCACATTATATTGCCTACGCGTCTTTTTATTGTTGTGCAGTGGTCAATATTTTATTCTGGAAATTTTTTTTTTAATTCTTTGTAAGAAATTCCCGGAGATCTGCGGTGAAACCTGGGAATGACAGAATCAGAGGAAGGGAAGGAGCTCAGCAGGAATACGATCCCATCCAGACCACCTTCTGAAGGTGTCATTTCCTTCAGGAAGCTCAGCACTGGGAGGGGAAGCTACCAAGGAAGTCCATGGTCGCTACTACCCAGGGGGAGGCAATGGCAACCCACCTTGGATTGTCTCTCACTAGGAAACAGCCACAGCAGGAAGAGACAGACTGCTGCTCCCCTCCTGCCCTGAAATTCCAAGGCGGGAATACAGCCCACTTGGGAAGGGGGCAATAAAGCACAGAGCAAGCTAAACCTCTTCAGAGATCAACAGTCAGCTATCCTTCTGCTTAGCCACTTCACTGCATTCCCTAAACTTTTCAAACTCATAAACCAAATAAAACTTTTATAGCCCTCACCTTCCATTATCTCTTTCCAGCTTTACCAAATTCACTAGCCTTGTTTCCTCTCAGAAATAAAAGCTTGGGGGGGGACACCTGAACATGGTCATCTTGCGCTCTCTCTCTCTCTCTCTTGCTCTCTCTCACACAGGAGCTCTAAAGAGGGATTTAAAGGGGAGCTCTCTATAGGGAGGAAGGTATAGCAGTAGGTGGGTTGTGAACTGTAACAAGATTTCTGTGGAACGATTTCTACTGTGTGCATTGACAAACTGGATAAAGGAATACGATCAACCAAGATATTTCATCTTGCTGTGTTTTAACTTCCTTTTGATGAGGCTGGAGCTGCCTCAGTTGTGCTTAGTGAGTTATTTCTCAGGAATTGGAGCATGAAGAGAAGTTCAAAGGCAGGCAAGGGGTATCTGTTTTTTTTTGGGGGGGGGGAGAATTTACTCATGAACGGCCACTGTGTCTCCTTTCTTTTACCTGCGAGTAGCTGCAACTTCTTTAAAATGTGTCCATGCATTACAGTCTCTTTGCAATGCCACCTCAACCATCACCTTCTAACAGTAAGCATCGACAACAAAGAACCTCCCTTGAGTCCTCTAATCCCTGCATTCCAGCAAATGCTTTTCTAGTGCAGGGCTGCTCCCCATACTCATTCTGATAGAAAGTGTCAGAATCCTTATCCACTACCTTATTGCAAGAGGTAATGAAATTGAGGATAAAACATTTCTGAAACTCACAAATGAATTTTTAGAAGGAAGGGAAATAAGCAGCAGAATTTGCTAAGGATTTGTGTTGAACCCAGTGATATCATAGCGTATTCACAAATGGGTTGGTGTCATTGGGAAACAGTAAGGCTGGTGTGGAAACAAAATGCTAGCCAAGGCCGATGACTTATCAGCAAGGCAGTGTCAGGTTTTTATCTACTGGATTTAGCTTGCTAAAGTATGGATTATGCAGTTTTCACTGATAGATTCTGAAAATCATTTCGAAGGTCAATATCCCAGAGTTCTTAACTTTACATTCTTTTATCTTTTAAATTCAGTATTTATTACTGTCAATAAGATTTAATCCACAATGTAACCCTCCTATGGATAGCTCAGGTTCCTTCCTCTTTGATCAACATCCAAATTATTTCAAGCAACTCTCAGAAATGACAAAATGACTTGCAGTTTTCCTTTGTTTAATTCAAATGGAAAAGCTACACAGGCTAGAATGTACATTATGATAGATTTAAGAATTACTCTCTTCAGCTTTCTGCCCTATATTTAGCAATCACAGTGATGTGATCCAATCTAAAAAGTGATCTTGAGATGGCATGTGAAAATGCCATTATCTTCCCTGCCCTTTAGGAAGCTAGAGAAATCCCTGTGAAGCTAGTGAGACTACCTATTCTTGTAATGACACTGGTTTCCCCTTCACAGCTCCTTTTAATTCTCACTCAGATGAACACATCCTTGGCCAAAAACACCTCCTTTCCACCTTCCAGTTTTGAACACTTGTAAAGGTAAAAAGGTAAAGGTATCCCCTGTGCAAGCACCGAGTCATGTCTGACCCTTGGGGTGACGCCGTCTAGCGGTTTCATGGCAGACTCAGTATGAAAGTGAATTTGTTGTCGGCATGGAAGGATGACCCTGACCCGGCCTGTCGCAGCTACCCACTCTGCAGGCATCTATGGAGATGATCACCCTGAGTGACAGCACCTCATAACATCAGTAATTTTAGACACAGAAAAAGCAACGCCATGATCTTTTCAAGGAAAACCAAAAAAACCTCATACATATTCTCACACAGATGTTTCCTTACCAATTCAAACTGATGACAATTTTTTAAATATGCTAATGATAGCTAGAGAGAAAAATAAGCACAAGCAGAATCAGCAAATCATAAATATATTATAAAGTGCAGGATTTGGAAATGTCTATAGATACACAGATTTGGATATGGAAGAGCAGTATTCTAATATCTGAGACACAGGAGCTTTTTGTCCTGGATTAAAATACGATAAACATTTCCCACTAATAATGGAAAGGAGTGCTGGAGTAAGAACTACTCTCCTTTGTAGGAGTCTCTGGCCACCCCACCAGTACTCCAGTGGGGAAAACAGTTCTGGAGTACTCCCTGTCTGCTTTGGCCAAGTGAAACAATCATACCAGTACGGCTCTCAGCAGAAGCTAAGGCCAGGCCAGAGAAGTACATCACAAAGATATGCAGAAGGTAGCTTCCCCTGCGCAGGGTTCATTAGTCTAAGTGTTTCGTTCTCATAGTATGCTAGCAGCTCTTCCATGGAACACCAGGATGCTATGGTATGTAGTGTGGGAATTAATATAGTATATGTCCATAAAAGTTTTAACGACATAGCCTGTAACTGGTTCTGGTAACCTGTGAAGAACTTTCCATGGTAGTAGCAGGATGGGGTGGGAATAGGCCTTCTATTTTTAAATAGAAACTCAAATTGTCATCCCATTATATTGCTGGGTTTTTTTCAGAACCACAGTCACAAAAATGCAACCAATTCTGTTACAAAGAAAGCTGAAGATGGTAATTTGGATGTTTTGTGAAATTTAGATGTAGGGAGAAAGCAGAAGTAGTCTTTAGAAAATTCTATGATGTACTTTTGCTGTCACATTTCTAAATGGCCCTCTTTTTTCACGGCTGGTGATGAATTTAAAGTACTGAATGATGGAAGTTTAATCGTCACTGTTCTTATCTCACTGAAGGCTCTCTCAGGTCCTCTCTAGAAAGAATGTTGTTACATTCGTGTCAGGATAATTCTATTAAGGGATACGTGTTATCAATGATTTTTTTTAAAGGAAAAACCCTTATACTTCAGTTTATGATTGTGCTCTCTTTTGGGTGAGGTAACATCCATTTTGAAAACAGTAGTTGACCAGAAAAAAGAGAGAGAGAGAGAGAGAGAGAGAGAAAGAAAGAAAGAAAGAAAGAAAGAAAGAAAGAAAGAAAGAAAGAAAGAAAGAAAGAAAGAAAGAAAGAAAGAAAGAAAGAAAGAAAGAAAGAAAGAAAGAAAGAAAGAAAGATGATCAGTAGCTGTGTCACATTTACTAGGACTGAAAGACCGAGTCGTGTAGCAATACATCTTGTATTACTCTTTGTGACTACTGCCACTTCTTTGCTGAGCTTTCAGAGGTGTAGCAATAAATACAAACATCTTGCGTATTTTTGGACTACACAGAACCAGAAAACATGGATACTTGGAATAAATTCAATGACAGTACAGAAAATGCTGCAGTATTTTAGAAGGTTCTAAAGGCATTCCTTTCAGCAAAGGTATTTTATAAGCTAAAATGGTAGTCTGTTCATCTGCTAAGGTAACTCTTGATGGAAGTGGCAAATATCTGTTCTAAAGACAGCTCGATTTCTAAATGTGTGGTTCACGCCAAGATTAAATGCTAATAATCTGTGGTCAGTTCTCTCTAGATAACTAATTTTCTTTAAAATACTATCAAACCCTTTCCACTGTCCATCCATACTTCCTTTTTGTTGTTGTCGTTGTTGTTGTCAGGTGCGAAGTCGTGTCCGACCCATCGCGACCCCATGGACAATGATCCTCCAGGCCTTCCTGTCCTCTACCATTCCCTGGAGTCCATTTAAGCTCACACCGACTGCTTCAGTCACTCCATCCAGCCACCTCATTCTCTGTCGTCCCCTTCTTCTTTTGCCCTCAATCGCTCCCAGCATTAGGCTCTTCTCCAGGGAGTCCTTCCTTCTCATGAGGTGGCCAAAGTATTTGAGTTTCATCTTCAGGATCTGGCCTTCTAAGGAGCAGTCAAGGCTGATCTCCTCTAGGACTGACCGGTTTGTTCGCCTTGCAGTCCAAAGGACTCGCAAGAGTCTTCTCCAGCACCAGAGTTCAAAAGCCTCAATTCTTTGATGCTCGGCCTTCCTTATGGTCCAACTTTCGCAGCCATACATTGCAACTGGGAATACCATAGCCTTGACTAAACGCACTTTTGTTGGCAGGGTGATGTCTCTGCTTTTTAGGATGCTGTCTAGATTTGCCATAGCTTTCCTCCCCAGGAGCAAGCGTCTTTTAATTTCTTTGCTGCAGTCCCCATCTGCAGTGATCTTGGAGCCCAGGAAAATAAAATCTGTCACTATCTCCATTTCTTCCCCATCTCCCCCCTGTCAAATCCTCAATAGATTATTAAATTTGGCTCTGGTTATTCCACACCCGTGCTTTTGCTTTTCTTCCGCTTTACATGATTCAGTTCACAGCATGTACTCCGCTTTTGCGGAAGCTGCCTCTCCAATGGGCAGGAGACATGTTCCCCTCCTCATGCACACCGGGCTCCTTGAACACACTGTATGGCACCTGGGAACAGAAGCTGCCTCTCTGATGAGGGGGGGGGTTAACAAGCCCCCCTTCTCATATACATTGGGCTCCTTAGAGGCTTCTGCTCGCAGGTGCTGCAAGGCACCTGGGGGCAGAAGCTGCTTCTCTGATCTGGTGGGAGAGAAAGGTCCACCTTTTGATGGCTTCTGCTTGTGGATGCTGTGAGGCAAACAGGGGAGGCAGGGGGAGGAAAGTAGAGTCCTAGTGTTTGGCTTAAAGTTCACTTTCTGGATTGTTCCCAGAAAGTAGGTGTTATTAATATTGCAGATTCGCATTTTAACATGGAGAGGAGGGGGCGATGGTGGGAGGAGATAGTAGGTAGAGTTGACACATCATCACTTGAGGCAGGAATGGAGAAGGAAGCAGACTTTCTCATTGGACAACCTCCTAGGGAAGGGGGAGAAATTGTATTTTCTGAGGATTCTCAGATTGCACAGAAAGCAGGGATTAATTTTGGATCTGCTCTTTAAGAGCCTGATTTTTGTGTAAAAGGTTTGTTATTCCACTGGATTTTATGATGGCCACTGCAGCAGTTCTTACAGCTTCATGTGTTTCATGAAGACAATTTTAAGTCAGCTTTATTGGTTTTCTTTTTCCCACCCACTCCCACTCAGCTTTCAATGATTGGACTGATGTTATCATTACATCATTTCTTCTCTCCCACCCTGAAGAAAAGTTTTTTAAAAGCAGCTCTAAAATATCAATATATTGCTATAGTGTTGCAATAATATTTTAAGCAGGTTCTCTGAATTTCCATCTTTTATTTTAAAACAAGTAGGTATCTAGTTCCTTCTCTCAGAGAGATAAGCCTTTTTTCTTTTAAAAAAAAAAGGTGTATGTGTGCTGTGACGCCACTGATAATTACACCAATTACAACAGTACTCTCCCTTGGGAATCCTCATTATTTATCCCTAGTATGCAAGAACCCTGCCCAAACCAATTTCAATGCTTGTGGATTGACTCCCAAGAAAATCAGGAATAACTCCATCATACAGAAAAAGTCTCACTGTAAAAGCAGGCTAGATCCAACTTGGAGACTGGAGATAGTTCCCATTACTTTATAGAACAATTACTCATAAATATCCAGGCCTAGAGCATGTTGTTAACTGCAGCCATTAAAGCTAGTTCTCTCAGGCCAGAGCAGAATAATAATTATCAAAGGTACAATAACACTGTCTTACAGAACTATTCGATATTTGATCCTGAATGTAGATCCAAAGATCCACTTTATCACTGACTAGCAAAATAAGGCCACTGAAGAAAAAGACTTCAATGCATCTGAAACAGAAAATTCCCAATCCATTGTCAATTAAACACAATGACTAGACAGAATTATTATTTTTTCATTTAGATTATTCAGGTATTAATACCAGAAAAAACAGTAATTCTTTTGAAAACAATAATTGCAGGTCGGTTTGTTGTTTTAAAAAAACAGACAAACCTTTTATTAGGAACATAACTGGATGTGTATTTCTTATAAAATCCCAGTAAAGTAAATTTGTACAATGGCTACAAAGCCAGGGCTAAAAACCCAAGGATTAGAAAAAAACCTGGGATCCTAAAAACAAACATGAATTAATCTACCCCACGGGTTTCAGAAGTTATAAACTATGAATAAGTGGAAAAACTGCATTTATCATATTATATATATTAATAATATAAACTTTAAAGTCTATACTAGGAACAAACAGCCTCCATAGCTACTTATGAAATTACTGTCCGTAATTACTGTAACACAGAGTTTTGATTAAAACACTGTGATTTTTCTTCCTCCTTGCAAGCACTTTGAAGTGTGTACAAACATGAAATATTGGAATGTCTTGCATAAATGTAATTCTGAACTGAAATTGCGCAGTGGCTTGACCACATAATGCAAAATCCAAAAGCCTTTGCTATCTTTGTTAACTAGCCAAAAAGGGGAAGCAGATAAGTGAAATAGCTTCTTCAATAGGCAGCAACATTGCCTTCACATAAAATTTGATGAATAAGTTCTCCCAGTGGCACTAATACTTGATATGCACATTGCACAGATTAGGCAGTTTCAAAGTAGGCAGGGGCTCCTGTTGGTTACTGATGCTATAGGTATATTATCTAATGAAAATGCAACAAGATTTCTCTAAGGAATCTGAAAGTTCTTTGGTGTTTTCTTCAAACAATTATATCTTCCTTCCCTACAATCTGAGAAGCACTGAGGCATATCCAGGCCTGATTACATTTCTTCTTTGCTCCAAATCAAGCTACCCCACATGGGTGGTAAGTGGAGCTCAAGCTTTGATGCAGGTGCAAACAGATTTCTAGTAAGACCACAGCTCCTTCTATGCAATATCTGGACATTCCTTAATCAAGGCAATCATTCATGATGCTGTTCATAATACCCTAAACTAAGGAGGAGCTTTTCAAAGGGACATTGCAGGGATTTAGCTGCATGGCTTCCCTTATCAACAGTGGGAGGTGAAAAGCTAAATCCTTTACAAACTGCTTTAAAATGTCCCACTTTGAGTATTATACTTCCAAAAAGGCATTAGACCATTTTATAAGGAAGGACTTAGCAGGGAACATAGTATAATCTCTGCTAATAATGTTTGAAGTACAGTTTTACATCCTGAAAAACCCCTGTAAGACAACAACCAAGATCAGCAGGCACATCTGTAGGTAAGTGTACATGTGTAGCCATGGTCACATGCCTCCCAGCACATCTTGTTCTCCATGTACACCTTTTTCTGCTATAAGAGGCTTGCAACACGCTGGTCCTGGCTGGGTGCCATCACCTGGGCTAAATCTTACTCTTCCTCTCTTCAATTTGCCCTAGCCAATGCCCTAGCCAATTTGCCCTTGCCATAGCATTTTTTCCTATACACGTGTTGTCAAATAGTTGTATTTCTAGTGCAAATTCTCTGTACAGTTAGCAAAGGAAAATGGATGACCAATGATTATTTTTCAGTACTGTCTGCCAAATTAGGATACTAGGACCAAATGAATGGCTTCTACTCTTTGTTGTCTGTTATCCATCTTACTGCATCCAGCATCTCATTATCTTTACAATTCTCATTCACAATGCCAATCATTCTGATACTTTGTTGCCATTCCCATCCTGTGAACAAGTTCTGCACATTTGGTTATGCATCTGGCATGAGGATCACAATTCCCTGATTCCTTTTCATCATAACATTCCTATTCCTTGCAGTTGTAGCTATGTATAAAACACAGGTCATGTAGCAGCCTCCTATACAAAAATGGGCACAAACCTTAAAAATTACTATATCTATTTAAATACAGCAGGCAAGAGTCCATGAAAATGAAACATATGGGCAGAGATTAATCAAACAACACTGAATTACAAGATTGACATCTGTCAATCTCCTACCATCTGTGGAGGAACTGAAAGGAAAGCCAAACAAAGAAATTATAACAAATATATCTGAGAAAGTAGGATATGTACAAATCCTCCCCAGTAATTTGGATAAACTGTCAGATGATACCAAAAAGCAGCATTTTAAAAGTCTTCTGTGCAAGATTCAAGATGATCACTCATCACACATATATATCACAATTACAGAAGTTCTGTGACAACAAAATAATTCAACAAGAAATTATATTGACATCACCTTGTGTGTGCAACATACAAAAATAGTTTTTGAATATGTAATTGACCCAAATTATATACTCTTTTGCAGCTCCAGCTTGCTATTGGGCTGGTATATATAGTAGTGATTTGGGGGGGCCACCCTTTCACCCTCTTTATATTTTCAAATATCTTAAAGAGAGATCGTTTTTGGATGAAGAATATGTCTATGACAGCCTTCAAATGTTGGTAGCTTTTACAGCTCCCTCTACATGACATCACCTGCATCCTGAGGTTGTCCAGTAGCTGGGTCGTGATTTGGCCATTTTTAACTTACGATTTCAGGTATCGCCAAAACAGGATTTACCACCCTAAAATCATGTGTCCCATCAGTGAGCAACCAGGGATAAGACTGTATGGAGGGCGAAACATGTGATAGTCTCAGCAGCTTTTGTCCCATCCTCACACCCACCCTCCCCTCTCCATTTCCTGCTCCAAGTAATTTTTTTTAATGGTGTAGTCCGTGTTACAGTGCAATGGCAAACCTACATTGTCAAAGCTGAAATAAAATCTTCTTTAAAGTGTCCGTGGTCTTTTGGGGATCAGGCAGGCAAAACACAACCCCATTTCTCTTTTCTGGAGGTGGAGAATGACTTGGGAAAGAGAGGGGTGGGTGGGTTATCAAGCAGTCTTCTCCTGATCATACAGGGGTCTGATTACCTTGTTTTAAAGCCAACCATTTACACAAAATGTCTTTTTGGGCTCTAGAGACCATGTTCAGTGTCTCAGAAATCCACCCAGACATGAATTCCAAAATGGGGGAGGAATGCTGTATCATTCTGGCATTTCTCCATAGCAATGGGACACTGATGATTTCTATTAAAAATGCATTCTATTAAAATGTATTACCACATAGAAACATGGCAGTACCTTCTTTTAAAAGAAAAATTAATTTGGGGGCTGGAGGGGGAAGAAAGTTTCAGTCCATGAAAGAACTGCTGTGTTGTGATTAGTCGCTTGCTGTGATTGACAAGCCAAGGAGTGGAGGGAGAGGTTCGGCTTGTTTTCCCTTGCAGCCTCGTCAAGTGGCAAAAAGCCGTGACAGGACAAAGGAAAAATGCAGGAGGGGACTCCCTGTGAGGAGGGCTGCAAACGTGAGATTTACCATCCCACGTTTGCAAGCAGGAAGCCACTTGCGTTTTATCCCTCTGTGTGGAAATGGTCAGAATGCAGAAATTATTTTAGTTTCCTGGGGGACAAAGGATAGCAAGAGAAATGCCTGCTGCTGTATCTTGACAATGTTTGATTGATATAATGGAGCCTAAAGAACGTTGACAGAAGGCCCAAGATCCAGCACTCTGATTAAAATATTGCAAACGGATCAGCTTCCAAATAAGACTGCATCCAAGTTTGCATTATATACAGAATTATTCATGTTCAGAATTTTAAAAGGAATAAATAGCACAAGGCTATTGTCCCACATAAGAATATGAACTGGCAATTCACTTTCCTCATAAAATGGTGGCTTAAGTGAGGTAGAGACATGTACCAGACATGCACATTGAGAAATGCTGCAATGTCACCATCCTTTCCCTTTGGTTTATTCTCCTTGAACAATGGAATCATATGAACACATCAGAAACAAGCTGACATATTAGATTCGTGAGGACCATTCTGACTGTTACATATTTGAACACAGATGTTTTTTTTCTCCAATTCATCTAGGAATTTTGTTTTATTATCTCTTAGAGACAGATTACAATACACAGAATTCCCACTCTAATATCTTTTATTAAAAACATATTTCTTATTTAATTAAAAGACCTTGAAAGATTAGTTTTGATTCATTTGGTGAAATGGTGGATACTAATTAGAACAAACAAGGTTGGGAACCCCCTGAGAAAGCAATAATTTTCTGCAGCATGAAGTAACAAACATGAATGGAATATTAAGTTAATTATCTCTGTTGAAAGGTCAAAAGAAATAGTTTGATTTTTACTTATTTAAATTTCCCTGAAAATTAAATCAGTTTAAAAAAAATAAATACTTACCACAATGTCTTCAGGGAAGGTGTCCCGGCTGAAGGAACCATCATCAAACATGACTTCATAGAAAACCTGAGACGTAACTCCTGTTACTCTGCAGCTGTAGTATCGGGTGTTCTTGTGTTTTGCTATAACAGTTTGCCCAGCTGAAACAGCTTTTTCGAGCACTTTCATCTTCTTCAAAGCAAAGATGAAAAAAGAGATGTTTTTTAAAAATATAATAATAATAACAATAACAACAACAATAAGCCTACAATGTTTACTCCATGAGTTGCTATCTGTTTTATCTAGCCACAGTGCTGTATTAAATAAATTTGAATTTGAATTTCTCCATGAGTTCCAGTATACCTTAAGAAGTGTATCTTGCTATATTAGGGTTGCCAGGTCTGGGTTGGGAAGTACCTGGAGACTCTGGGAGTGGAGCAGGGAGGGGATGGGATTTGGGGTTCTGTGCATCTAGAGAAGCCTGTATTAACAGCATTTGCTTGTACATCCTTCTGTAATCACCTTTTGCACTGAACTTGAGTATCAGCTTCTTAGCTGGAGATTACCACCTACTTTATTTATTTATTTTCTTAGATTTTTAGACTGCTGTCCCATATGGCCCCAGGCAGTTTACATGGGAACATTGTGGGATACATAGAACATTATACATTAATAACAGTCACAACAATATATCAATAACAATTCCAAAAGTAAATATAAGGGTAACAGATTACCATAATTAATTTGTTGAACAATTTCAATAGAACAACTTTAACAGAACCCCTAGGGAGGTCAGAAACGTTCAGATTATGGATGCTATGATTTGAGGCGGACCGCCGGATGTTTATAGGTCGGATTATTACAAAAAACTGTGTGAGAAAATGTTTATTATTTATGTTCACTTTTTTGTTCTAAATTTCCACAAATCGGTGACGGCATCTTTAGTACAATTCTGTAAGTCCAGTTCCTTCAATAGGGATTACTCCCAGGTAAGCATGTACATAATTTCAGCAATAGAAATATAACCATGTCACAGCCTCAGATAAACTATGGAAGTTTTCCAACAATAGTAGGGTTTTTTTTCTTGTTATCTAAAAGGAAGGAAAAAAACCTCACTCTTGTCTTACTCAGGTCAGAATAAAAAAGGAACTCCATAAAAACATGTCTTGCCTCTCACATTCACAGAATGTCCCATAACATAAAACATGACATTTCTCATTCCCCTAATAAAAGCTAAGACCATTTTTGAAGCAGTGCCTCTCATTGGTTGCGGCTCTTTTCATTACGTGCTATGTGTACACCATAAAAATTTACTAGGCCTATGGATGTAACTGGGTTATCAAACGTAGAGACAGCAGGAGATGTTAAAAAGATGGCATGATTTAGGAAGAACATTTTGAATTCAAAATCTACTCAGCTGAAAAATGTGTGACATATGCAACAATCTGATTACTTATTCCCTGCCCTTTGGTACCTAATTAGTGTAACCTTTGAAGACAGAAAACCATTCAGTGTCTTTATAGGGATAAAGCAAAAGTACAGTTAATATGAATATAGTGAAATAATTTGAAACATTAAGTGAGATGTTTGGATTAAGTCACTTTACATTGCTCATATAACCCCCAACAACACTGCTATACTTGCAGGATTTGAAAATACTAAAAATATAGATCACACCCAAGCCATGAAGTATTGTGGTGTGTTTGTTGTTGGTTATGGATTTTTAATTGCAACTCAAAGGGGCCACACAGACATAGCTGCGGTCGGGAACAAAACACAGTAGTGAATGCTTTGTCCACCTAACCCCTGGCTTCTTTTGAACTTCACACCCATAGGCCTCCAGTTGGCAAGCCTGGACTGACATCAATGGACATTAATATAACCATTTCTAACCAGGATTTACAACAAAGGTCTGAAGCCACAGAAAACCACTCCAGCTTATTGTGGAAAATGGAGAAAATGGAGAAAATGGGCCAGGACAGGGGAAGATTAAATATCATGATGTTTGTCTTCTTTTCTTAAGAATTCAAAACAGCTGTACAGATAGGCAAGGAAAAGGAATGTGGAAAACCACACAGGAGTGATGCAGCTTCCAGCAAAGGTCAGGAACAGTCATAGCCAAAACAGCTACTAAAGGATGAAGCCATTTGCTTTGACAGTGAATGTGGCAAGGTACCACTGGATGTGTGCCATTGAAGAAGAAGAAGAAGAAGAAGAAGAAGAAGAAGAAGAAGAAGAAGAAGAAGAAGAAGAAGAAGAAGAGTTGGTTCTTATATGCCGTTTTTCTCTTCCCTTTCCTCTCCCCACAACAGACACCCTGTGAGGTAGGTGGGGCTGAAAGAGCCCTGATATTACAGCTCAGTCAGAACAGCTTTATCAGTGCCGTGGCAAGCCCAAGGTCACCCAGCTGGCTGCATGTGGAGGAGGAGTGGGGAATCAAATCCTGCTCGCCAGATTAGAAATCCACTCTCCTAACCACTATACCAAGCTGGCTCTCATAGCCTCATAGCCTTAATCTCCAGCCTTGCTTCTTTGAGCACATTGGGATTTATTATTTACTCCAGGGTTTAGCTGACCATGAGTGACTGATTTCCCAGCCCCATTCTCTTCCCAAACTGCTTGCCTAGTCTTTCATATGGGAAATCAGGGCTGACCTCCCAGCACTGCATATTGCACTGGATAGTGGTATAAAATCATTAAATGGTAATACAGCTCATTTTGAAGAGACTGTTACAGTTATCAATCTGTTATTTTGCAGGGAAATTTGATATTTACCTTACAGAAACTGTTATTGATAACTATGCTCTGTAATTTATAGTATGTCCCAAGAAACATTTACTGGCAGGCAAGCCCAAGAGTTTATTGATGCTAAAAATGTCATTTTTGATCAGAAAGGACAGTTGTTAAGGAAAGAGCTCTATCAGATTAGAGAAACATCTGTGGCATTTTATGGATTACAGTGCAAGCTGCCGTATATAAAATATGATTTTCTGTTGCTTAATACAAACTATGACTTAACCAAGGTAGTTGGGGAGGGGGGAGCCATACCACAGACTACTGTTGGCTTTCCAAAAAAAAACTATAATATCTAAGCATGGTAAAAGACTGTATTCCATGAACAGAAGGCTAAATGTTTCTGCCATATGGAAATGACAGATCCTTGAAGATTTATGAAATTATAAACTACCCTGAGCCGCAAGGGAGGGCAGTATAAAAATGTAATTAATTAAGTAAACCTTGTTTTGCCACTTCAACCCTTGAACCAGCCTCTTAGCCATTAGGACAAGCTTTCTATTGTATTCCCTTGTGAGATGGTAAATTCACAATATAACAGATGTTGTATAGAAAGCAATATTTCTGACATTCTTATCCCCATATCATGACAGCTAATTATGTTATTACATCAACAATAGAAAGAAATGCCATTCCTTCAGTAAGCAGGAAGTAGCACTGACAGCTCTTTCTTTGCTGGAAGATAAATAAGGACTTGAAGGAGGAGCTTCAGTTACAGGCACCTGCAATAGTTTGTCAGAACTACTTACTGCGATTAGCATTTGGAAAGTCCTATACCTATGGTGCCTAATGAGCACCAAACTCGATGTGACAGTGTCTTTGTGGCTGCCATAAGAACAACACTACTATTTTATGATCAGGTCTGCAATGTGGCTTTCTAGCCCCCCCCCCCCCCTTCCCCATTTCCAGAGCTAAAACAGACCCGGTGGCTGCAGGCATTTCATCACTTGTAAAGTTATGGGAAGGGGACACGAGTGCCTCAGCCTGCTGCACTAGGGGCTCAGTCAGGATCAGGTCCTTGAAACATTTAAAAATGGCAGCAGTTTCCTCATGTGGTCTTGAGTATGCCATCACATCTAGTTTGGCTCTAATCAGATAACATGGGGAGCCTTTTTCCAGCTTGAGATGCAAGTTAATTTCTTGCTGTTACACTGCTGAAACTAGATCCTGTAGACAAGAGAGTCTCATGCATTAAAATTTAGAGTAGGGATGCAAGTCCCCAGGTGGGACCTGGGGATCCCCTGAAATTGTGGCTCATTTCCAGGCAACACAGATCAGTTCCCCCGAAGAAAATGGCTGCTTTGGAGGGTGGACTCCATAGCATTATTCTTCACTGAGGTCCTTTCCTGCCCCAAGTCCTACCTACTGCAAGTTCCACCCCCAACATCTCCAGGTGTTTCCTATCATCCAGCACATGCTACATGGAGGTTCATCCTCATGTTGGAAGTCACCATGTTCACTTTGGTACCAAACACTAAGTGTGTGGAATAAGGGAGTTTTACAACATGATAGCTGAGCACCACATGACATTTCTAAACATTACATGCGTAACAGGAACCACTCACCCCAGGGAGGAAATTTCCAGCATCAGGCTCATGCTTATTCTTACATTTTAAGCCTCCACTGGGAGCTTTCTCAAAAGATAATGATCTTTTATTGGCCACTCTGGGTTTGGGACTTACAAACCAAAATGTTATGGGATTATTTTGGACGGCATTTGCAGTACTATGTCAAATCACTTTGCTAATTTCTTGCACGAGTAGCCAGTTGATGACAAATCGCATATTCTTACTGTTCAACCTTGTGGATAGATTTCATTCTATCCTACTCTGAGGTGAAAACAGAACTGCCAATTTCCAGACAGAGATCTGCAGGAATTAGAAATGATCTAGACTTGAGAGCTCTGTTTCTCAGGAGAAAATGGCTGCTTCAGAGGGTTAACTCTATGGCATTATATTCTGCTGAGGTCCCTTACATCCCCAACCTATCCCTCCATACCTACATCTCGACCCATTGGCAACCCTAGATGAGATCATGACCAACTGTTTAAAGTTAAAGTTTGGCTTGAACTACATTTGAGCTAGGACTCTCATCAATCTCAGACTATGTATTTGGAGCTAAGGCTCAGCTCTGGATCATAAAAAATTAAAAACCGTAAAAGAAGTACTTCTGATTATGGGCAGATTGCCCCCCAAATTATTAATGGGCAGTAGACCTAATGACTTATCTTCATTCTGATAACAGAAGTCTTGTTTCTAATTGATGTAAATAAAAATTATCAAAACAAATATTATAATTAAATTATGTAGAACCTTACCACATCTTGATTGATTTTGTGTCTGAAACATGTGATGTAGACAACATAAGGCCAGTCATCTGGTTCCATCAGCACCCCTGCAGCATGAGCACATGTAACATGGAAAGATGCTGGACACCGTCCATAAGAACACTGGATGCAGGCACCAGATATTTTCTTAACTCTTTGTTGGCAGAAAATACATTTCTGTAGGTGCAAGAGAGAAATCCAATAAATATGACTATGAATAGCTGACAAGATCTCCTGCTGGACCTGCCTTCCTACTTCATTCAGAGTTGCTACAACCATGAATGAGGCAAAACACTGTGAAAAGGATGAAATGAGCAGACACACCTGATTCTTCCAGACACTGAAGAGTAGGAGGGGAAGGGTCATTGTAATGCAACACAAATACTCCACAGGCAGAACATTGCACAGTGAACACATTCACACTACTGACATGTCCCCTGCCCAGCTCCACATCCACACATCAGGCCCTTTCACCTGCTGGAATTCTCACTGTATGGAACCAAAAACTCATCTGGAAACTAAGATTCTGCACATCAACCCTAATATTATTCATCCTCTTCATCCCCTTCTGTATACAGATACATATATATGCATACACAGAGCAAGAGAGAATATATTAACTATTTAATAGCAGACAGCGGTTTAAAACTGATTGACTGTGATGCAGCTCTGAAAGGATTAAGTTCTGAGCAATACTGTACAAGCAATTTACTTTGCTGAGGAAAAAAATGCAAAGAATTCTTTATCGCAAACTGGGTGCCTGCATCTCTTAACCAATAAACCTTCCATCCTTCTGAGACTAGCTAGCCTGCCTGCTGATATCAATAAGCTAAAAGATAAATATTTTCTTTTCTGCTACAAACCTCAAAAGAGATAATTTAAATTAAAAACACACACACATACTTCCCTACAACCGGAGATGGAAACCGTCCTGAGACAGTCAGTCACATTTAAGACTTGCATGTTCAAATATTTAGAAACCGGAATCTTGTCAAGCTCAGGCAGAGAACTGTGATGGTGATACAAATACTCATATCAAAATTTCATCTACCTTGAGGCTGGCCTACTGGCATTTCAACAATGTGCTGCAGCGTTTCTTAAAGATCTGAAATGGGAGCAGACCAGAGTCCCTAAGCTCTGGGCAAGAAGAGGCCATGGTCAATTATGTAGGTGAAGCTCTCTGCCTCTGGATGGGAAAAGGTTGCACTTCTGAAGCACAAGGGTAATAGCAGGGTAAAATGCCTCCAGGCATCTGCTGAAGCGGTTCTGATGCAGATGTAAACCATGGATGTAAATATTATATGAAGAATATAGATAACCTGGTTTAGGATCCTTTGTTACCAGACAACAGCTTCACAAATTGTCTAGTATATCACAAAAAAGTCACCATTATGTTAGAGATAGCTTTTTGAATTGCTGAAGTCAGGCAATTAAGAATTAACAACAATTTTCATGTGAACTTGAAATAAACCAAAATGAGAGCTCTTTAGATAGTTCTGTCTCCTTCCCAGGCATAGACCAGGCATAGATCCTGCATATGCTGCCCACTGATCCTTGTCACCACTTCTATCAAGGTAGGGGCAGAACTCCCAACTGGAAGATCCCATGGTTATTTCATAAAAGGGTTAACCTTCTAGGTCAGGGAGAATCCTACAATTAAATAACCATATAATCTCCCATCTTGGGTTGAGAATGATAAGAAAGTGAATTTGAAACATTGAAGTAATGTCCACGTGCAGACCTGCAGTTGTTACTAGGCGCAGTTTGTTTACATGTACGCAATATCATCTAAGACCTCTATAGATCATTAATGTGATTTCCCATAGGAATTTAGTTCTTCAAGATGTTTTGAAAATGCCATCTATTCTTTGAGATTTAAATAAAACAATGAAAATGTTATGAGAAGGTGGTTTCTATTTCAGTTGCACTGAATGTTTAAAAAAAAACAATGTGAAAAAAATGAGAACATCACTGTTTTATTCCGGTCTGGAGCACGAGTTTATTTCCACACAATCACATAAGCATGACTTCATCTAAGTACTACTGCGTGTAAACCTGTCCTGATTCAATTGCAGTAAGTTTTTCAAGAAGTTTAGTGTTATTAAAATCAGAGTTGAACATTGTACTAGAAAGAGAGTTGCTGGTTGGAACCCAAGCAGGAGATGGAGGGCAGGAATATTGCGGGTGGGAGGGGTGTCATTTGTGATGTGACATCATCTCTGAGGAAAAGTCAGAGGGATGATACATTGCTTTGAGATTCCAAGACTGGCGTGACTTTACGACAGGATTTTCCGTTGAAGTGACAACATGTTGTGCATGAGCCAAAATTCATTATCCTCTCCCCATTTCCCTTTCTCTTTGCATATCCTCCCTCCCCCCCAAAAAAATGCTAGGGTAAAATATACAGGCCTCAAAATGAGGGAGAACTGGGTGTAAACTGCACGGAGCTTTTATTCCAACCCCAGATTGATTCAGTCCCTGCCCTCTACACAGAATGCGATTTCCGTTTGGATTTTGGGCGATTTAAATTTTCCTTCTGCAGCAAGAAGGATTGATCCGGAGTGACCCTACCTTTATTGTGCGACATCTCAGACTGCTGTTAATCCTGAATAAAGAAAGTTCCGTGGTAGAGAACCTCTGATAGGCTACACCTGGTCATGTGACACTCTAGCCTTAAAGGAGAAGCCCCTAACTTCTCTCAACTTCTGTCGGTCCTGGATTTTTTCTCCCTCCTCTGCCTTTTTCGATCCTCTCCCCCTCCCCTCCAAAAAAAGAAAGAGGCTCCCTGCTTGGCTTCTCCCCCCCCTTAAAGAAAAGAAAGAGCCCCCCCCCCACCTTCTGAGCCTCCCTAACCACGTGCAGAAGACTTTCCTGTTTCAATGGGGAGGAGGGGGGAGAGGAAGACTCGAGTTCAAAGCGATCTGAATTCAACAGGATTGCCAATGGGATAAAAAAAGTAAGTGCAGACTCTGCCCTAGAGAAATATAAGCTACTCTTCCTCTCCTGAATATGGTCTTCTGTGGAGTATGCACTCAGAAAAGAGGTATAAAGATAATTTCTGCTAATTTGACCCTTTTATGGCTCATACCATACTCCACTGTTTTTCATGGTCCCCCAGGATTCTGGAAGGCTCCTTTAGATTCCTAAAGTGATATAATGTCGTATCCATATTTCCCCTGGAAATGACATTGTGGCATACATAACACCAATACCCTGCATGTCCCTGCCCCCAAAGCTACCACCAGTACCTATGCGTGAACTGGCAACCCTCAGATCGGGGATAGTGGTGGTAGGATAACATTGGGCAACTGTAACCAGCAGTGGCGCTCAGCTAGGAAGCTCTTGGGCAGGCTTGCCACCTTGGCCATGGCTGGAGGATGGTCCAGTGAACCTAGAATCATAGAATCATAGAGTTGGAAGGGGCCATACAGGCCATCTTGTCCAACCCCCTGCTCAATGCAGGATCAGCCCAAAGCATCCTAAAGCATCCAAGAAAAGTCTGTATCTAACCTTTGCTTGAAGACTGCCAGTGAGGGGGAGCTCACCACCTCCTTAGGCAACCTGAGAGGTGCATGCTATGATCCAGTCTGTAATTCATAAGTAAAAGGAAATGACTGCAGGAGGGCTGGGCAAGTAATAGAAGAGAAATAAAGTCAGAAAGAAATAAAGCAGCACTTCAGCAATGCGGGGGGGGGGGTGCTGCCCCATACCATGTCCCTGCAGGTGCATCAGGATCCTGGCATGACTGCTGTGCATCTTCTCCTATCCACTGCTGACCTCCCTCCCCTCCAAGCTCTGCACTCATCCTGGGATGCCCTGGATCAACCAGCATTGCAGTGTCTTGGGTGTGGAGTGCACCATCAACGGACTCTCCAGCAAGCCAGCCCTCTCTCTCCATTCCCCAGAGCTTTCCTTCCTCCTGCTTCCTCATCGGCAACCTGGTTCCCCCCAATGTTAAGTGCATGGGCAACGGCAATGCTCCTGGACAAATAGGGTTTGAAGAGAAATTTCCTATATAATCCAGACTACTTAACGTTCATGTCTCCATTTTTCCTGAACCAATATGACCCAGATAATTTGCTTCAGCTGTCTATGCTTTCTTAAAAGTGAGCTTTTTCCTGTAGGCAATCTGGATATGTCTTACAGCTAATCATGCAACTGCACTCAGATTGTTCAATAGTTAACCCCAGGACACCTTCTTCTGTCAAAGCCCCTCCACTATGCTCCTTTGTATGTTTCTCTTCCCAATCACTGCTTATAAAATACTATCATTGGGATATTCATTAATCTATTTTGCTGCTAATTAGGCAGCTTTGTACAAGTCCTGGAACAGGAAGCACAAATTAGTTTTATTCCTTCTTCCTGCTTATTAAAGGTACCAGGTGAAGGGTAGACTTTCATGTCTTTGTCTGGTTTGGATTCGTGACAGGTAAATAGAAGAAGAAGAGTTGGTTCTTATATGCCACTTTTTCTCTACCCAAAGGAGTCTCAAAGCAGCTTACAATTGCTTTCCTTTCCTCTCCCCCATGAGGTAGGTGAGGCCCTGCCTCTTACGACTGACAGCTTCACTTGCAACTCCCCACCAGCCTAAACAGGTGATCCTCCCTTACAAATCCCCCTCCCAGCAAAACCTTATATTTGCAAAGAAAATGAAGGAATAAGCAGCAGGGATGGCTCATTAAACAGGATAACACAGGGGGCTGCCAGCTCTGGGTTGGGAGATTCTTCGAGTTTGGGGGATGGAGGCTCAGGAGGGTGAGGTTCGGGACATGGAGGGACCTCAGTAAGTTATAATTCCATAGAGCTCACCCTTCAGAACAGCCAGGAAAACTAATCTCCATAGTCTGAAGCTCAGTTTTAATTCCAGGAGATTTCCATGCCCAAAGTGGCAACCCTAGTCACCTTTTCTGTTTCTCACCAGCTTTCCCTGTCCATCATTTATGGTTTGTCTTTTTCTCTGCCTTTTGAAATGAATTGTGAAGCAGGGAAAACTACAAAACATATTGCATCTGACATTTGTAATTATGAGACAGGTCTATTAAGGTTGCCAACTCCAGGTTGGGAAATTTCTGGATATTTTGGGGAAGGATCCTGAGAAAGGCAGGATTTGGGAAGGATAGGGAGATTATCAGGGTATAATGCTACAGGATTTATCCTCCAAAGCCGCCATTTTCCCCAGGGAAACTGATATCTGCCATCTGGAGATCAGTTGTAATTCCCATCTGGAGTTTGGAAACCCTTTTCATAGGTGACCTGCCCCCCCCTAAGGGTTTTGTTGCTGTTCAGTTTGTTGCTTTGGAACAGGGGAAATAGTAATCTGGTAAGGACAGCTAAGTAATAGTTGGGTGTAGAGTCAATTTACAGGGGCTTTTCGCACGCCTTCAAAATCGCACAATGGTTGCCAATTGAAAACGCTACTGATTTGCCGTTATGCACAACGACAATCTGCCACGCACCTGAAACCGATCTGCAAAAAGCGCTTCCTTGTAGCGCTTTCAGGGAAATCCCCAAAAGTGGATTCACCCTCCGGAAAGCTATACACTCCTGCAACCAATCTGCAACACTAGCGAAAAAGACCTGTGCGTTAACATTGTTGCGGTTTCTACAAAGTCCCTCCCCCTGGCTCTCTCCTCTGATCTTCCGGCGAAGCGATCGCCATTTTTTTTTCTCCGAGCGAGCGGGGATAAACGCACCAGCGAGCCTCTTTCTGCTTAGAGGCTTCCCCGGCTTCAGTCCCTCCCCTTCAGTCACTAAGCACAAAGAACAGAAAAGCCCATTTGCTGATGTATTTTCCCTTTATTTTTTACACATTAATTCAGCCGAAAATCGGGCCCGTGAGAGGGGGGGGGATTTTTTTTTTCACTCGGAGGGAGCGTGGCAACAATGAAATGACAGCGAGCCTCTTTCTGTTTAGAGGCTTCCCCGGCTTCAGCCCCTCCCCTTCAGTCACTAAGCACAAAGAACAGAAAAGCCCGTTTGCTGATGTATTTTCCCTTTATTTTTTACACATTCATTCAGCCGAAAATCGGGCCCGTGAGGGGGGGGGGATTTTTTTTTTCCACTCGGAGGGAGCGTGGCAACAATGAAATGACAGCGAGCCTCTTTCTGTTTAGAGGCTTCCCCGGCTTCAGTCCCTCCCCTTCAGTCACTAAGCACAAAGAACAGAAAAGCCCGTTGGCTGATGTATTTTCCCTTTATTTTTTACCCATTAATTCAGCCGAAAATCGGGCCCGTGAGAGGGGGGGGGATTTTTTTTTTCACTCGGAGGGAGCGTGGCAACAATGAAATGACAGCGAGCCTCTTTCTGTTTAGAGGCTTCCCCGGCTTCAGCCCCTCCCCTTCAGTCACTAAGCACAAAGAACAGAAAAGCCCGTTTGCTGATGTATTTTCCCTTTATTTTTTACACATTCATTCAGCCGAAAATCGGGCCCGTGAGGGGGGGGGGATTTTTTTTTTCCACTCGGAGGGAGCGTGGCAACAATGAAATGACAGCGAGCCTCTTTCTGTTTAGAGGCTTCCCCGGCTTCAGTCCCTCCCCTTCAGTCACTAAGCACAAAGAACAGAAAAGCCCGTTGGCTGATGTATTTTCCCTTTATTTTTTACCCATTAATTCAGCCGAAAATCGGGCCCGTGAGAGGGGGGGGGGATTTTTTTTTTTCACTCGGAGGGAGCGTGGCAACGATGAAACGACAGCTCAAACACACCAGGCAGCTGGATGGGTCTCTCCGTTGCAACGAATCAACACAGATTCGTTGCAATGGGTCTGTTTTTTGTTTTTTTTAAACTTTCTTAAAGGGAAAGGGGCTGTTTGGGAGCATGCTAACGGCTGCCCATTGGCTGCTTGACGAGCTTGGCAATAGCGCTTCCTTTCTAGCGATTTCTGCCGAGACCGGAAGCCTGTGGGAAACACTACAAAACGCAACTGGATTCCACTACAAAGGCAGGTATGCATAACGACGAATTCCACTATTTTAAATGGCGATTTTTCATTCAGCAACCAATTTGCTACAAAGATCCCGGTGCGGAAAGCCCCACAGTCAAGTCCAAATTCATATGGATCTGATTTTATGGTGAGGCTTTTGAATTGGGAGCTTATACTTACAAGCACCCTTTCCACTTGAAATATACAGACATCACTAGGAGGAATAGTTTGAGACGCACAATTTCCTTTTCAATTTACTCAAGAAACATTGAAAGAAGCAATTCAACTTACAGCTCCTGTTTTGGTTCTTTTTCATGATGTAAAGAGCTGTCAAAAGGTGGTCCATACAAATAATATTATCACATTCAAAACTATATTTGTCATCAAATTATCAAAGAGAAATTTATGAGGTTACTTTAAAAAGAAACAAAATATAAAGTATTTGGGCTGTGTTCAGTTATTCTGTCTACTGGAATGTTGGTATTTTATTCATTTTAGCTCACTTCATTCTTTAAAGTGGCTCCAGCTATGTTGGCAGTGTGCTCTCCTGAAAATGTTTGACAGAGTTGCTAGCTTTAAAGCTATTCCTTACAGGTTCTCCTGGCCTAAAGGTACTTGGGGCTAAGCCTTTGAGTAATCTGGAGCTAGGAATGACAACTGAATAATGAGCTGTTAGTGAGCAGGCAAATGGAGATCAGTATTTTTGTTTGTTTGTTTACTTACAAATGTTTCAGTGACCCCAGAAAGTGAATTTTTGAATAATTTCAGTGAACTGGATACAAAACAGTAAAGAAAAGTTCCAACCTGAAAGTTAAAGAAAAGGTGTAACCTGCCCTTTCCTCCTCCTACTGCAGCTGTCAGTGCCATTTTCAGTGGTAAGTACTATGACTGACTAGGCTGCTCCAAGAGATATTTCATGAGTGTATCAATTTGATTAGCCACGTGTGCTTCTTTCCACCATGGGCAGAATATGTAGGCACTTACGGAGTTATCAATTCATACAGGCATCAGAGACATGGTAATAATATTTGTCTGCATTATAAATGTTCAATTTAGGATTCCAGTTGGTACCACTTTCTTACTGATCTGGGAATTACCTAAAAGGCAAAACACAGAATGCACACAAGTATATAAATTGCCGCTTCCTCCCAAGGATTTTGAAGGGGAAAGCCACAAGCCTTTGTTCCAGCAATAGGCAGGCTCGTCTTTCTTGCAGCTGTTATTTCCAAATATTATTGATCTATGTTATGCTTTTAAGAAATCTGATTTCTTTAAACGCTTGAAGTGTTGAAGCCAAAGCCCTGCTGTAGGTGGCTACAAAGCCTCATCTGCTGGATACCCCTCCAGATTAAGGCCAAATGCAGAAGTGGCTTGGGATTCCAATGAATGGAACTCACCGCAAGTACAAGGGGCTTGACTGATATCACAGTGCAAGGGTGGGGTTAAGGTTAAATCACTCTTCCTGCCTGACAGAGTCCTTCAGAGCTATTTGCTGTATTAATAAAACATACAGGTGTGACAGATGTAGGCATTTCCCTCCCCCCAAACAACAAGGGAGGTACACAGTGTAAGTCAGACCCAAAAGCAAAATGTAACACTATGTTAGGCAAAATCAAAATTCATTTCATTAGGAGCTATAACATAAACATGAGTATCACACTATTATATATTTAGTGAGGATGTAAAAACATTCTCCAAACTGAATATGGCATGATTTCCAATGGACAATTGTCTCTTCAGTGTTTTTGTTACATAGCCATTAGGTGTTGAAACTGCTGATAAAGAAAGGCATCCAAAATATGAAAGCTCAAAGACGGACTTTGGATTGCATAAAGACCGTTTCAATATATTTCTTCAGTTTGTTGCCAATTTTCTTTGCAATTTTACTTCTTCAAATGAAGCATTTCAAGCATTGTTGTTAATTTAGTGGGACTCAAACATTGAACTTTGTAACAGGAATATTCCTTCTTATCTTCTACATAGACCTATGTAGAAAATAAGGGGACAATTGTTTATTTGAAATCACTCTATGTACAATTTAGGAAATGTTTTTACATGCTTACTAAGTATATAATTCCGTGGTACTTTTGTTTGTATCATTGCTCCTAATGAAATTAATATTTATTTTTTTGGCCGAATGAGACAAGTAAAAGTTCTATAGTGCTACTTCATGTCAGAAGGCTGGTATGGGGGAAAGGCATCAATCTCTCTCCCCATGAGGTGTGATACTAGCCTATAATGCATGCACAGCTTCCGATTTTGACTGAAGTTGAGTCAATATGGCTTTATTTGATTGATTGATTGATTGATTTGATTTCTATACCGCCCTTCCATGTGGCTCAGGGCGGTTAACATACAACATCATGGAATGAGTCAACATACAACATAGTCAATATACAACAATAACAACCCAACAGTGGTTCTAAACAACAACTTCAGTGATCCCAACAATAACATAACAAGCTAAACCCCCTAGAGAGTTCAGGCTGCTTCAGGCCATGGAGGGGATGTCAGAAGTGGGGGGGACCTGTGGTCGGTCTCAGGCAAATGCCTGGTGGAGGAGCTCCCTTTTGCAGGCCCTGCGGAACTGTGCGAGTTCGGGCAGAGCCCTGATCTCTTCAGGGAGCTTGTTCCACCAGTTGGGGGCCAGGATGGAAAATGCTCTGGCCCTCGTTGAGGACCGACGTGCTTGTTTGGGGCCAGGGATCACCAGCCAGTTGGCAGTGGCGAAGCGTAATGCTCTTTTGGGGGTATAGGCGGAGAGATGGTCTCTCAGGTACACTGGGCCCAGACCGCATATGGCCTTGAAGGTAAGAACCAAAACCTTAAGCCTGATCCAGAATTCAATTGGGAGCCAGTTGAGTTGTTGAAGTATAGGCTGGATATGAGATCTCCATGGTGTGTTGAGGAGAATCCTGGCCGCTGCGTTCTGCATCAATTGCAGTTTCCGGGTCAAGTATAAGGTTAGGCCTACATAGAGCGAGTTGCAGAAGGTGACTGTCGTGTGGATCACTGTGGCTAGGTGTTTTGGTGCCAAGTAGGGCACTAGTAGTTTGGGTTGGCGTAGGTAGTAGAAGGCAAGCCACGCTACTCTTGTGACCTGTGCCTCCATGGAGAGGGAGGCATCGAGGATCACCCCCAGGTTTCTGGCAGAGTGGGCTACTGTTAGACGCACTCCATCCAGGTTGGGTAGGCAAGCTTCCTCATTTGGTCCCTTCTTACCCAGCCACAGGATCTCCATCTTTGTAGGGTTGAGGTTCAGACGACTCTGCTTGAGCCATTTTGTCACTTCTTCCAGGCATATGGCTAATATTTCAGGGGGGGGGGAATCGGGGCGGTCATCCATCACGAGGAAGAGCTGGGTGTCATCTACATATTGGTAGCAACCCAGCCCAAAACTCTGTACCAGCTGAGCAAGAGGGTGCATGAAGATGTTAAATAGAATAGGAGAGAGGACTGCTCCCTGTGGGGCTCCATATGTGAGCTGATGACAGTTGGATACTCTCTCTCCTATTTCAACCCTCTGTCTGTGACCCCAGAGGAAGGAGATCACCCATTTGAGAGCTGTCCCCCGTACTCTGGCATCAGCAAGGCGGTGAGCTAGGAGCTCATGATCTACAGTGTCAAACTCTGCTGATAGATCTAATAGTATAAGCAGTGCTGTCCCGCCTCGGTCTAGCTGGCGACGGAAGCCATCCATCAGGGCGACTAGCACCATTTCCACCCCATGGCCAGGCCGGAAACCTGACTGAAATGGGTCAAGGACTGAAGTTTCCTCCAGGAATGCTGATATTTGGTTGGCTGCAGCCCTTTCAAATAACTTCCCCAAGAATGCTAAGTGTGATACAGGGCAGTAGTTGTCAGGCTTCTGTGGGTCAAGGGATGGTTTTTTCAGCAACGGGCGTACCACTGCTTCTTTTAGTCCTTCCGGGAATTCTCCCATTGTGAGAGAGAGGTTGATTATTTCCCAGAGGGGGGTCCCAATTCTTATGTCCGTTGTTTTTAGGAGCCACGATGGGCATGGGTCTAGTGGGCCTCGTTGCTATTAGCATCCTGTCCACTTCAGTTTTTGAGAGTCGTCTGTGTTCTCTCCAAAGACGGCCAAGGGGCCTCTAGTTCACTTTCTGTATCCAAGGTTGGAGGAAGTCATGGTGGAGAGTCGAGATTTTGTCTGTGAAGAGACTTGCAAATGCCTCACACCTAATATCCAATTGGCTATTATTTTGGTGCCCTTCATCGAGGGCAGTGAGGGATTGAACTACCCTGAATAATTGTGCTGGGCGTGAGTGCGCAGACGCGATGCATGTCGAGTAAAAGTTGTGTTTCACTGACTTCACTGCCATCTCATAGGCTTTCATCTGCATTTTATAAGATGCTCTCGAATCTTCATTGCGAGTCTTCCTCCAAACTTGCCCTAGTCGTCTCAGCTCTCATTTCTTCCAGCGTAGCTCCTCAGTGTATCAGGGAGCCCACTTGAGACGGGGGCAGAGAGGACATCTGGGAGCTATCTCATCGATGGAGGCCAGCATCCAGTCATGCCAGTCACTGACCAGTCCATATTGAGAAGCGCCAGGAGGCATTGGGTCCCATAGAACATTCAGGAATCCAATCGGATCCGTAAGTCTCCCATCAGATCCATAAGTCTCTGAAATCTGCTCGATGCCCAAGTGAGGTGGGAGTGGTAACCTTATTTGGGTCTTCAGGGCATGAATGCTGGGCATGCACACCACACCTTCCCCCCTCCAGTGTTTTTCTTAGATTTATGGATTATATATTCTAAATACCCATGAGAAAAACTGAACATTGTGACACCTTTTTTATGAGTGTACAGTATAGGTCTATTCTTTTTGGTCAGTTTTGTGCTGTGCCTGTTTTTTAAAGATAGGATAGATTCTTCAAACTGTATTTACTCTTGGGTAGCAATCTTAGCTAAACGTTAATGTTCC
The DNA here is from genome assembly GCF_049243985.1 of Paroedura picta. Taxonomy (NCBI): domain Eukaryota; kingdom Metazoa; phylum Chordata; class Lepidosauria; order Squamata; family Gekkonidae; genus Paroedura; species Paroedura picta. The sequence continues at coordinate 74,753,666 of NC_135375.1, read as the reverse complement.
CCCCATTCATTGGTGTACAAACTTCACTAATGCCTACTTTTTCTACCATGTGATTTTTTTAAAGTGTAATGAGTCTAGTGAAATTAGTTTTTTGCTAAATTTTGAGTGCTGGTTTCAGCTCTCCAAGGAGCCTCTTCAGAAGCTCTGAAATGGTGGACAGTAGAGGGAGGGGAGCCCACTTGGCAGGCAGAAGGGGTCTAGCTCTGCTCTACCACCTATGCCAGTATGAGTGGGCAGTAGCAGAGCCCCAGGCATTGGCAGCTTCCTTTCTACAGGGAAGCTCCAAAAGGAGATACTAGAACTCATAACACTTGTAAAAAATCACATAATGGGGGGGAAAGGACACAATGGCAAAAAGTGCAGATTGGGAGGAATGAAGCAATGGCAAAAAGTGCAAATCGGGAGGAATGATCTACATGTGGGCAGTGGAGGGGTAGAAGGAAAAATCCAAGGGAATTTGCATTTGAATTACCTTCATCTTACGAAAGAAGCAAGGGGTAAACTGCCACAAAACCAATCTCAGAAAACATGTGAAAACAGAAACCAAAAAGTGAACAGAGTGCTGAAGGAAGGAAAATCTATGCAGAATGGTCATGCACGGTGAAAGCACAGGAAAGCACCAATGCATGAAAGGCCATCCTCATCACCATTTCTTCCACACAACTCTCCTATAACTTTCCTATCACTGTTCAGGTTCTTCTATTTTATCAAATCTTCCTAATCTGTCCATACAAATCACAAATCACTTAGGAAAGATGGACAAGTAAATCAGTATTATGCAGATGGGCAACACATGGAGGAGGAGCGAGATCTTATCTATACACTTGTAAGGAATCTGGGCAGTAGAGCTTTTATTTCTTTATTCTCATTAAAATACCTGATATTATTAGACATTTCCAACTTGTTCACCCATTTAGAGTAAGCCATACAAGAAATACAAATCAAGAACCTAAAATTAAAGAGTAATGCAATTAAGTTGTAAACTACCTTCACATAAAGTTCCATACATATTTAATATAAAAATTAAAATCAAGCTCCACACAATCCAGTCTACCAGGCTAGCTTCAAGACTCTTATTACAAAATTTTAGCACCATCTAAAAAAAATCTGCTACTATTTTTGTAGAGCATTCCATCAAAACACTTTTCTGGTCCATAATTATAAAAACAAAATTCCTCTTAAGACAGATTCCGAAAACAATAATCAATCAAGGAGGCAGAGAATTGTACAATAAAAGACAAGCATTCAGGCTTACATTGTTTGATATGTTTGTTCTTGTTGAGCCTCTCTTTTGATTGTCTTGAAGGTTTGTTCACAATTCAAAATGAGCATTGTTATGAGACGTTTCTGTGCAATGGCAGTATTTAGTATGGCAGCTGGCCAGGAAGCTGCTGATCACACATTCTTGATTAGTATGCCCCAGGTAATCATGGGATGCCTCTTTTTAAAAGTAGCTAAGTTGGGTGGTCTGTGCTGCATCTGTTCCCACATAGTTGACAACACTGATCAGTCACTGGCATTCCTCCCACTACTAATCTTCCTGCATTCTTCATAGCCAAGAATCTGTCAATCCCCTCCCCTCAAAATTCATTATTCTCTGTTTCCTGAATGTGTGCATTTGTGTGTGTTGGGCCACTTCAAGTTTTTAGGCTGTGCTCTTCCAAACCAATATACTAAGAATGCTCACCCAGTGTAGATGAGACTGCCCAACACTTTCAGTCAGTCTGTGTTTGTGTGTGTAATAAAGATCTCCTGCATTCCAAAATTTATCACTATAACCATAGCCCCTACCCTACCCAAGAGCTCTTGGCTATGGAGAGCTCATCCTTACTGACAGCCAGCCAGTTATGCTAGCTGACTCCCTCCGCCCCCTTTGAACAACTATGAATCAGAATATACCAATTCAATTCTATGTGTCACAAGAAGAACCCTGCTGAATCAGACCAATGGTCCATCTAGTACAGCATTCTGTCTCATACAGTGGCCAACCTGTTCATTTGGAGGGCCTTCCCCCAGTTTTGCATCTTAACTCTGGGATTCAGAGGTATAATGTCTCTGAATATGGAGGTTCCACTCAGTCACTGCTGCTAGTCATCACTGATAAAGCTATCCTTCATCCATCTATCTAATTCCATTCTTGTGGCCATCACTATATCCTCTGGCAGCAAATTTCACATTTTAATCACTCTGTGTGTAAAATAGTTATTTCTTATTGTCCATCCTGAATATAATGTCCACCATAAAATCAGAGTTCAGTAGCACCTTTAAGACCAACAAAGATTTATTCAGGGCGTGAGCTTTCGAGTGCAAGCTTCGAATATAAAAAAATATTTAAAATCCTTTTTTCCCCCTTTGCTATATATTCCTTGTCATGTAAGAAGAACATAGTCTGAGAAGAGTGCTTGCACTCGAAAGCTCACATCCTGAATAAATCTTTGTTGGTCTTCAAGGTGCTACTGGACTCTGATTTTATTGTGCTACTTCAGACCAACACGGCTACCCATTTGAATCTATAATGTCCACCAGTTTCACTGGATGCCCTAGTACTTTGGGAGAGAGATAATAATTTCTCTTTGTCGACACTCTTCATATCATGAATAATTTTATAAGCATCATGTGTCCCCTCCTGCCCACACACATACTTAATTTTCTCTTTTCAAAAAGTCCCAAACTCTTCAGCCTTTCCTCATCAGGGATAAATGTTTCCACTCCATGTGCAGGGTCATTCCATCAGAGTTCTCTTCTAATAAGTACTGTAAATAGTCTATAGAATTCCATGTATTGCTAAAGATCAGAAGGAACTACTACAATTCCCTAACGACACTAACTCCCAACCTATACTCTTTCATGGCTCTCACCTTGTGGAATGGCCTCCCTGAAGAGGACAGAAAAGCTTCCCCTGTCTTGACCTTACAAATGATGCAAAACTGAACTACTTAAGAGGGTTTTTCTGCACAGGTATTAGGGTTGCACTGTACAAAATGGGCCACAAACTTACTTGGATAAATAATTGGGATTATGGTCTATTCTGCTGTTTTTAGCTTCTTGCAAGTAGAATCCTATTATATAATTTCTGTACAGCTTAAATGTGTCGTATTAATATTCTATGCTTCAGTTCTTTCTAGTGATTCCAGATTTCTAAAATCCTAATGCACTGGTTATTAAATGTCCCATTTTGCTGATTGTACTGGTTCACTATGTGTAATCTGCCTTAAATCCCTGCGAGAAAGGCTTACTGTAAACAAAATAAATAAAAATACTGTATACATGCCCTACTTCTTCAAGCAGTTACAGGAGTTACTGCTTAGCTGGATTGTTACTCTTTGGAGGAGACAGCACTAGAGAATTGTTTGCATTATTTACATACAAGTAACACAAGTGGAGGCAAAAGGCAGCCTCATTGGGCAGCAAGGCTACTCCAATTCAAAGAGAGATCTTCCAACCCCATGGAGCTTCAGCCAACTCACAGCAGAGCCCTCCTCACATGATGTTACTGTCTTGGTATTATTATTATTTATTTCATTCATGATTTGGATGTTACCAACATGTGTCAGCACTAGACTTGAAATGTATGTGAATGCAAGAAGATGTTCAGACATTCCAGAAGAGTAGCTGTGTTTGTCTGCTACAACAAAGAGTCTTGTGCTGGGAACTTAGCTGCTGATACTACAAGCTACTGTCTGCATTGTGGAACAGGGCTGAATCTGCACTAAGCTTTTATTGAAAACCCAGGTCAATTCAGACCCTGCCGTCTACACAGAATGTGATTTCCATTTTGATTTTGGGTGATTTAAATTTTTCATCTGCAACAAGCACAATTGATCCGGAGTGACTCTACCTTTTCCCCACAATATCCTGGAGTGGTTTTAACCCTCAATATTTGAAAAATTGGCATTAGTAAAGATGCAGCTTTCCCCAAAATAACTTGTCGCTGCCTCGTGCCTCCAATGGTGTAACAAGGAAGTCTGTCCCTGATTGGCTGGGTGCCAGTTCAAAGAATTCCTAGTTCGTGGTTGCAAGATTTATTTATTTTTAACTTTATTTATTTTTAACCTGTGCTTCAAAATCCACACTTCTTGCAGCAGAGATTTGCCTCATTCTGAGAGGCTGCTGCTGTCTTGTCTCTGCTCATCTCGCTCCCCTGCCCACCTGAAGATTCAGTCCCTGTGAGGTAGGAGGGGCTGAGAGATCAGGGAGGAAGTTCTCTTAATTTTGGGTCCTCCACTTTTCTTGCCCCCTCCCTGCTCGCATGCAGCCTCGTGCACATGGGTTTCTGTTTCAAGTTGGGGGGGGGGGCAAAGATTCCGGTTCAAATCGATCTGAATTCAGCAGGATCTGAATTCAGAAAGTGGGGGGGGGAGCTCTGTGCAGATTCAGACCAGGTTAAAATCAGATAAGTAAATTAGCCCAAGTTCTGTTATATAACAGCTATTATTGTCCTTTAATACCGATACTCTGCTTCTAACTTTTGGAGGCTTCTGTCTTGTAAGAGAGAATCAGATAAGACTTATCATCTACATGACAAGTCAGTGTGGTATAAATAATCAAACTTGGATTTGGGAGACCCAAGTTTAAATCCCTACTCTGCCATGGAAGCTTGATGAGTAGCCTTGGGCAAGTCACATGCTCTCAGCCTCACTTAATTCACAGAATTGTTGTAAGGATAAAATGGAAGAGAGGAAAATTATATAAACTACTTTGGGTCTCCATTGGGGAGAAAGGTGAGATCTATACATGCTAAATACATACAAGCTAAATAAAGTTGTTTTATTCAATGAATACAAACAAGCCTGTTGACCTTACTTAATACAAAATACTAAGAGACTGCAGCATCTCTGTGACAAGAGAACAGTTCCTTATGTAATACAGAGTGATATAAGAGGCAGAAAAACTTTATTTCCTGTTTAAAAGACAAATAATTTGCTGTATAATTTGCTTTTGATAAGAGACAAATAATTTGCCTCTTATCTAAAGTGGACAAAAAGTAGTTTTGAAATGTAGTAAATATATAGTTGAGTTCTGTGCTAACTCCTCATCCTTCTATGTTCAGCATTTTTACAACCATAAACTTCAGAATCAAAGTACTTTATACATAGTCCCCTCCCCCTCTTTTTAGATTGCAAGTTTTTATACTGTTGAAATTTTGAAAATGGTGGATATATTTTAAACTACCTCAGAATTATGGTGTGTTAAAAAGGTACTATATCAGTACATTTATAAATGAAATAGATTTCAATAGAACAAATTTAGAGTCCAGTGGCATCTTTAAGTCCAACAAAGTTTTATTCAAGGTATGAGCTTTGGTGTGCACACACATTTCCTCAGGTATGTTGTATCTATTGGTCTTAAAGGTGCCATTGGATTCTAAATTTGTTCTGCTGCTTCAGACCAACATGGCTATCCACTTGAATCTAAATTTCAATAGGTGGACTTACCAGTGGACTACAAAATATTATCTTATACCTCTAAGAGTTGAAAAATCAGTAAAATTTCTACCAAGGCAACAGGAGTTGAATCCTGTGATGCTCTCCCACTAAGCAAGGACTCTGCCTTTGGGGCGGCACTCCTTCCTTCAAAGCCAGTCATTCAATCCAACACTAAGGTTCTAGAATGCCGTATTAATCATGGGTAATATGTGACACATTGACACAAAAAGGATGTCAAAATGTCATAAAGATTTTTCTTTTGGGGTACTTAAGTTACAATATGCTTTGTATGAGAAACAAGTTCACTGAAGTCAATTGTACTCACTTCCTAGTAAGTGTTCAGAGGACAAGTAGAGTCTCTATAAAATTTGTCATTCTGTTACAATTTAAATTTTAAATTTTCATTAAGTCAAAGAGTCTTTGAAACATATTTTATCAATTGAGAAATATTTGCCTAGTAGATCGTTGTGATATAAGTGCAATTTTGTGCAAGAAAGACAACATGCAAGAATATGTGTTGTATATTTTTTTCAATAACGATATCAGGAGCTGATTTATTACATTCCAGAAAACTTAAAGTTTTAATCATTAAACATAGTTCAAGATCAAGGTCATAGTTCAGGGATCAAGGGGGCAACCACCTGCCCCCTTGATCCCTGTCCGTCTTGGCTCCTTAAGGGGAGGGATGGACGGATAGGTGAGCAGCTCAGGGATATTGTTAACTGCTCTCTCCAGTTGGGGGAGTTTCCTGAGGTGCTGAAGGAGGCGATGGTGTGCCCTCTCTCCTCAAGAAGCCATCCCTGGACCCACATGACCCTGCAAGCTACCGCCCAGTAGCGCATCTAGCGTTCCTGGGTAAGGTGGTGGAAAGGGCTGCGGCGGACCAGCTCCTAGCGTTCCTGGAAGATACTTCGGCACTCGATCCATACCAGTCTGGCTTCCGCCCTGGTCATGGGTGGAGACTGTGTTGGTCTCCTTGTTGGATGACCTCCGTCGCCAGCTTGACCGAGGTGGCTCTGCTGTGCTAGTTCTTTTAGATCTGTCGGCCGCGTTTGACATGGTCGATCACAAGCTGCTAGCGAGCCGCCTTGCCGGTACAGGGATAAGGGGTACAGCGTTACGCTGGATAAGCTCCTTCCTCCAAAACCGGACACAGAGGGTAGCCGTGGGAGAGGAAGTATCGGGCCCTTACCGGCTCCCTTGTGGGGTCCCACAGGGCTCGGTGCTCTCTCCTACATTATTTAACATCTTTATGCACCCTCTGGCTCAACTGGTACGGAGCTATGGGCTGGGTTGCCACCAGTACGCTGATGACACCCAGCTCTTTCTCCTCATGGATGGCCACCCGGACTCCCCCCCAGATCCATTTGCCAGATGTTTGGAAGCCGTAGCTGGATGGCTCGAGCAGAGTCGCCTGAAACTCAACCCCTCCAAGACGGAGGTTCTGTGGTTGGGCCGTAGGGGGGCAGATCAGGAAGCACGCTTACCCTTTCTGGCCGGGACGCAACTTAATATCGCATCTCAGGCCAGGAATTTAGGGGTGACCATCGATGCCTCACTAACACTCGAGGCACAGGTTAAACAGGTAGCTAGCCGGGCATTTTTCCATCTTCGCCAGGCTCGGCTACTAGCGCCCTATCTGTCCTCCGAACACCTGGCCACAGTGATCCATGCGACGGTCACCTCTAGACTAGATTTCTGTAACTCGCTCTACACCGGCCTGCCTCTGGGCTTGATCCGGAAACTGCAACTCGTCCAAAATGCGGCTGCTAGAGTCCTCACAGCTACACCATGGAGGGCTCACATCCAGCCAGTTCTGAGGCAGCTGCATTGGTTACCGGTCGCCTTCCGGATCAGGTTCAAGGTTTTGGTTTTGACCTTCAAGGCCATCCGTGGTCTAGGCCCAGCATATATGAGGGACCGCCTTTTGCCCTATATCCCCCGCAGGGCTTTACGCTCTGCGGGGGCTAACCTACTGGTCGTTCCTGGCCCCAAGGAAGCCCGCCTGGCCTCGACTAGGGCCAGGGCCTTTTCGGTCCTGGCCCCAACCTGGTGGAATGAGCTCCCGGAAGAGCTGAGGGCCCTGCGGGAATTACCAGCATTCCGCAGGGCCTGTAAGACGGAGCTCTTCCGCCAGGCTTATAACTGAGGCCGGGCGGAAAGAAGATCAGACCCCCCCTCACAAACTGGCGGTAGAGAGCGTCACCCCCCGCCGTAGATGAGGATGCGGAGAGCAAATGAGTAGGCTACGCCATCACTGTTACAATTATTGTAAATTATTGGTTTTTATTGTCATTTTATGGTTTTAGGGGACAGGTTTATGTAAGCCGCCTCGAGCCTTCGGGGGGAGGCGGGGTATAAATATAAATATAATAATAATAATAATAATAATAATAATAATAATAATATAATAATAATATAATAATAATAATAAACGAATATAAAAATGTCAAAAAACAGGATTTATTAAAATAAATCACACCAAATGACAATTGAATAAGTTTTGACATTACCATTGCTCTCATAAATAAAGAATGAGAACCTTTCACAGGAAAAATATTTCCCTGCACTATGTTGTATGTTAACACAGTCAATGCATCACTGTAGAAGTCATAAAAACACAATCTCTTGTAGTCTGGATGCTCTTTACCTCATTATTGTAGTATGTCTAGAACTTTATTAATTTTGTTAAATACAATAACCAGCAGGGAAGGGGATTTCTCCTGTACTATTTGAACCTGCATTTGGGGCAGGGTTGAAGGGTATCTGTTTGCTTGAGATACTAAAAACTAATTGCCACAAATGCTGTGACAAAATGGAAATACCAGGAAAACCTAGTTAATCCTTGTCTCACCAAGGGAAGAAAGTCATTGCTCATGGTCCTAAAATATATTACTACGACAAGACATACCTTCTGAAAATATGCCATCTTAAGTTGTATGGAACAGTTTTCTTAATGTTTACTCCAATCCCCAACAAGTACCACTCACAGCCTTAAACTGGAGTAATAACTGTATACAGGTTGTGAGCTCAGGGGAACAGAAGATTGTACCCAGCATAGCTAAGCCAGTAGGCTCTCATAGTGCTTTCTACCATCTACCTTCATTGGACCAACTGATATGTCCACCTGCCAGACATCATGGAGGATCACAGAACCTTTTCTCTATTAGAAGGCATCTCAAAGTGGCTTACAATTGCCTTCCCATTCCTTTCCCCACAACAGACACCCTGTGAGGCAGGTGAAGCTGAAAGAGCCCTGGTATTCCTGCTCGGTCTGAACAGCTTTATCAGTGCTGTGGCGAGGCCAATGTCACCCAGCTGGTTGCATGTGGGGGAGCATGGAATCAAACCCAACTGGCCAGATTAGAAGTCTACGCTCCTAACCACTACACCAAGCTAGCTGGAGGCAATTCCCCCTCTCCGCACTGCTTTCAATGTAATGTGTGGTCTCAGTAAGTTCATGAGCAAAGCACTTGTGTGTTAAAAAAAAAGACATTTGCCACTGTTCCCCCCCCCCCCCGCAAGTAAGCCACACAACCATAGTTGCAACTAATCATTCATTGTGCTCCATCAGTTTCACGAGGAAGTTATGTTAGTAAGCAGAATTTCCTTGCCTTTGCAGAACAGCTCAACAACACAAAGTATTGACTCCCCTTTCGTATCTGTTCGTTGTCTTGCAAATAACAACTCTTGAGTCAAACTTTCATCTTTTATAAAGTGCACATAAGCGAGAAACAAAGATTGATTGCCTGACAATGTTAATTCATCAGCTGTAATGCAGACTCTGTTGTCCTTAGCATGCTGCACAATGCATCTTCCACATTTCCCTAAAAAACTTTTTTTCCTTTTTGAAAGCAGTTACTGAGATATTTTTAATCCTTATGTAAACAAGAAATATTAATACTGCACACATGGCAACAAAAATATTACTTATGTAGCTAAAAGGAACACTTCAGAATCAATAGGTTCAGTCGTTGAGAACACAGGAGAATAAGTACCACATGATACTATTATTACAGCAAAAACTGAATAATGACTAAGACATAAAAAACTCATGCAGTGATAAAATTTTCTCAAAATGGGATGTACTGATCTGAAGAGTGCTCTGGTGGCTTTATTTATTTATTCCAATAGTTTCCACCAGATGTCAGCACTACGCAGAGGCAGAAATTTGGGAGTGTCATTTGCCTGCATGGTTCCATAGCCTGGTCAATTGTAAATTATTTGTCAACATGGTTGAAGGCCCCCCCTCTGCTACCTGCTTAGGTACCTCCCACTTTGGAAAACACTGGTCTAGATAGACAGAAACTGGACTCAAACAGACTATACTTACAAGCCTCAAGAGGCATTATAAAATAGCACTACTGGACTTCTTTATTGAATTAGTCATTAATTAGCATCAAATAACTATAGATTTTTATAACAGCCAAGTAAAAAAGCTGACACAGTCACTTTCCTTCACATATAGAGGTTCAAATAAACAAGTCCTGCTTCAGTACTTAATAACATGCTTTAATAAAGCAAATGAAATAGTGCTACTTCCTAATGGTTGAATTATGGACAGAATACTTGAGTCATATTGATTATGTACCCTTGAACTGATGTGTTTATTGATTTTTACAAATAAAACAGGATTGCACTTACCTGTAACTGTTGTTCATCAAATGAGCTTCTGTACAGGCAGATATGGGACCATGCTTGCTCTGGCCTACTGCAGAGATCTCTTTTAAAGCTTTAAAGTTCAGCCTCTTGTGGCACAGGGTGGTAAGGCAGTTGACATGCTGTCTGAAGACCTGGCCATGAGGCTAGGAGTTCGATCCCAGCAGCCGGCTCAAGGTTGACTCAGCCTTCCATCCTTCCGAGGTTGGTAAAATGAATACCCAGCTTGCTGGGGGGTAAAACGATAATGACTGGGGAAGGAAATGGCAAACCACCCTGTATTGAGTCTGCCAAGAATATGCTAGAGGGTGTTACCCCAAGGGTCAGACATGACTCAGGGCTTGTACAGGGGATACCTTTACTTTCACCTTTAGAAAGTTCAGAGTGCTCTGCCCCCTACCCTCATGGGTCAGCCCTTTCCTCCCGAGCCAACAGATGAAAGAACAGAGTAAGGGCTGCTTCCCACAGTCCCTTCTCGCTACTTCGGAAAGACCCCATAAGTGTGAGGACCCACAGAAGGGAAGCAGGGAGGGATGTGTGCCTGCACATAAGTCTAGTTGATGAATAACACTTACAAGTAAGTGCAACCCTTTTTCTCCTCCAGGGCTCCTACACAGTCTCACATGGCAGAATAGCAAGCTCACATATTTTCATGGGATCCTCAACAAAATAAGGACTGAAGAATTGCTTTCCCCACAGCTGCATCCCATCTGGAATCCACATTGACTACAAAGTGCTTGAATGAAAGTCGACAGGGAAGGCCAGATGGCTGCTTTGCAGATGCTATCCAAGGGGATGTTGCTGAGGAAGGATATGGAGGAAGACTGAGACCTGGCCAAGTGAGCTCTTAGATAGGCAAAGGATGCTAACTGGATAGTCTTGAAAACCCAATATCAGATTGTTTGAGAGGAGACTGTCCGGCCAGAAAATCAGAGCAGCAGATTATCCTCTTTCTGCAAGGATGCCATATGGTCTAAATCAGGCTTTCTCAACCAGGGTTTCATGAAACCCTGGGGTAGAACTATGTCCTGGGAGACATGAAAGGTAACCAAAACAAGAACCTGTGTTGGCTGTCTTCTGGTAGAAGTAATTGTCAGAGGAAATGCTATCTTATAAGAAAGGAAACACAAATCACATGGTGAGGGGCTTAAATGGCTCTTAAACAATAGAGTGGGCATAGGGGATGAAAAAACAAAAAAGCCTGCCACAGAGTAATGCAGGCTTTCTCAACCAGAGTTTCATGAAACCCTGGAGTTTCTTGACAGCCCTGGGTTTCCTGAATTTATTTTTATTTATTTATTTATTATATTTATATACCGCCCTCCCTGAAGGCTCAGGTGGGAGTTAATTAATTGTTAATATTGTTTAATTTGTTAAATATTTATCAAGTGATATGACCATATCTGAGATGCAGAATATTGATATGCATGCCCAATGTCAATTGGCCCTATGAGGGACCAATTTCCCTATGGGGGTCACAGTGAGTCCCCCCACACACCCAAAAGGGATGGATCATGACATGGAAGGGTATCCCAAACAGGGAGCCAATTAGCAAGTTCTCCCATGACAAACACCACCCTAGGGAATGAACTATGGCTCTAGAAATGGGAACTACTACCAGGAAGGGCCTGAATTGGAGGATCTAAAAACCAATTTTGACTCTGTATAGACTTAATAGAATGAAATCTATTAGAAGCAAATGTCTTGTCTGGAGGCTGTCCAACTCGATGGGAGAAAGGTTTGCTACTGTCAGTGTCTAGGAGAGTCCCAATGAATACAATAGACCAAGTTGGGTATAAAATTGATGTATTGATCTGGAGATCCCCAGGAAGTCAGAATGGAAACAGCTAGCAAAATGTGGTCAACTAGCAGATCCAGGGAGGGGTAGACAATGAAGCTCCTTAAGTATAAGTGAGCAACCACCACTAACAAGAACATTGTAAACAACCTGGGGGGACTGGCAAAAGCGAAAGGAAAGGCAGCATATTGGTAGTATACCTGGCCACACTGATAATTTAGGAACCTTCCTAAATCTGGAGCTTATGATGATATGAAAGTAGGCATCTTTAAGATTAATAAAGGGAAAGCATTATGGGAGCAAGCTAGACCTATGGTTATGCAAAATGTAGGGACTACAAAAAACTTATCAAGGGCCCACAGGTCCAAAGTCACACATTTCCCATTGTGTTATCAACTAAGGAGAATAAAAGCCAGATTTGGTTTCATGCAAGGAAACAGGCTCAATGGCCCTTTTATTTACTCCTTCTGTGGGGGACATGTGGATGGGGAGGAAACAGATGGACAACCAACTGGTGGAACACAGAACTGAAGGATATATTCTCATCGAACAATGCTAAGAACCCAAGTGTTAGAAGTAAGTGAATACCAAATGGGGAGACAATGAAATAAACTGTGTGCAACAAGGAGAGGCTGGAGTAGTCAGGTTATCCTTGCTAAAAGCCTCATGAGTTGAAACAAGGTCTTGAGTTTTGTTTTGTTTCAATTTTATACCCAACTTGGTCTCTGTCACTATGGAACTGGTAGTAGTTGGTGGACAAAAAAGGAAACGGCAGTCTTACCCTAAGATTTTGTTCATGTGGTCAATTTTCTTGGCAGCAGGGGAGACTGATACTGGTTGAGTCCAAATGGGTCTGAATATATTCAGTAGTACTGTAGCTACTTATGAGACTCCTACACAGATAATGGCAAAAAACCTGCATAATGTTTTGTGCATAGTCTTAATAAATGCATATATTTTAACTGACATAAATTGTAATGGGTTCATTAGTTATCATATCATCTATACTTTTATCAAAGATCTCGCTGAAAAGGGGAAGCATTTATTATTCATAGTATTTTAATATCATTTTGATATCAATGGAGAAATGGTTGAACACGCCTAAATGTTTGCCCTGAACTGAAAATGTACAAGTCAGCTACTTAGTGCATAAGTTAATGTTCAGTATAATGACTTTCCTTGATTTTACTGCCTGCGGCAATATTTTTGAAAAGGTGAAAGTTAATCAATATTTGTTTATATTTCAAGAATTGCATGACAGCAGTGGTATACATCACTGTCAAACATTTCAACAGTTCCAGAAAAAAAAACTCTTTACAACTCTTCTCAATTTCATACAAAATTATTTTCTAGTAAAATTAGATCAAATTGATTCAATTCTATTTGAAAATGTAACATTAAAGAGACTGAATCTGCCAATACTTTTAAAGTTAACATGCCCACATGTTAACAATTCCACTCTTTACACTGAAACTGAAATGTCTCTATTTTTAGAAATGATACAATTATTGAAGGTCAAGACTATAATCTTCATTCTCAAGCTTACTGATAATTTGTCATTAGGAGCAAAATTTCACGTATATAAGATTCTATGCATACTGGAACAGCTGAGCCAGACAAATAACTCCATTTTATGCAGGCTTTGCACACATTATTGTGTATTTAAAAGCAAATGTACTTTTTATGTTTCTTGCTATTCCCTATTAATGGTACATTAGAGAATGTTAACCAATACCATGCATGCACATGAAAATGTTAGGTTTTGCATAGGTGGCATTTGTACAAGAGATTTTAAAAATGAAATTGAAAGTTCACTGCAGGGGAGACCAGTTTTGAACTGCATAATTAAACTACTGTTTATTTGTATTTGGACATTATTTTTAAATTGTTTTCATTTTTCCCATAGGCATACCAAAGCTTTATTCAAAACATCTGGGATTTTTATGACGATGGATGCTGGCAAAGTGAGTGCCCAAAATATATGAATTGTTCATTGCTTTTATGCCCTTTTCATCCCCTAAGGGATACAAAAACATTATAATTTTAAAAATACACTATTTATGTCCTATGTGATCTAAGCAAACACTTCATAAACATCTGTATTCATTAACTGAACAACTGTTGACAATTTTCTTGTTTTTAAGCTATAGAGAAGTGGTATCTCAATGATAAACGGTTGTGAAAACAGAATAAGTGTACAAAAGCCATATATGTGATGAGATGTTATGATCTATTGTGGTTCAGAAGCTTCCTTAAGGACCAGCCTTAGGGAGAAAATTATTGGTTGGACACACTCATGTCACAATCTTTCAAACTATTTATCCCCAGGAACAGCAGAAGAGATTCCTCAGGTAGATCCAAGAATGAAGAGTATCTACATTATTTTTTAACTGACAGGACAAAATACTAGTTCCTAGGTGTTTTAGTTCATCACTGATTTATAACCCATTCTGAACAATAATACTTCTCTCTTTTAGGGCATGGTTGGTAGATCTGTTTTTGCTCATAGATGAACCCATAATCTAAACAGTTGCTTACTTTTCAATACTAATAGGTCATCTAACAGAGATGCAAGTCCAGACACCACAACAAATCCAGGTGCAAACTTTTTCTAGAGCTGACATTATGTAGTAGTTACAAGACTCAGATTCAAATTCAAATTCCCACTCACCAATGATGCTCATTGAGTGACCTTGGGCCAGCCTAATCTATCTCACAAAACTGCTGTGAGGATAAAATACCACTGTTATGAATTCTTTGTAGGAACAGCAGGATTAAAATCTTGGAAATAAATTAAGCAAATTTAGGACATAAAATTAAAAAAATCAAGCAAAGTTATTATAGGAGAAAACATCATTGGCTATATATTACACTTCCTCCAGTGTAATATATGTCATCACATGCCAATAGCATCTTTGGGGCTGTCTACACAGGTCAGACAAGTCAGTCTCTAAACAAAATATACAAATTGCATAGAAAATGGCAACAGTCAAACTGGGCAAGAACATTTCAGTTTCAGGCTACAGACCTAGAAACAACAAACGGCCAAAGGAGGGGATTTTGGTCACCGACTGAGGGGATTATGGAGTTTTAATAGGGGTTGGAATTTTTAGGCTTTTATGAGGGTTTTGTATGATGATTTTAGATTGTGACCTGCCATGAACCACTACATGAGAGTGGCAGGATATAAATCGAAACATACATACATACATACATACATACATACATACATACATACATACATACATACATACATACATACATACACACATACTTTAACATAAGCACTTCATCTAGTCTGGAATTGAGATAAAGATCTTCACACTGATTATCCTGTATACACTTTAGGTTCATGTAGAAATATCACAGATGGTGCACCCTGCATTACATTGCAATAGTTACCCCCAGCCTTGATTACTGTAATTCACTCTAGGTGGGCCTATCCTTGAACTTGCTCTGGAAACTACAACTAGTGAAAAATGTGGTTGCCTTCATTTAAGAATATTCCTAGTTCAAAGCAATTATCACATATTAAATAGTAGGATATTTAAAATGATATTTGTCTCAATGATCACTTATTTGAAGTACGTAGTCAGTTGGGAAATCCTCTTTTTTAGCTTTTCAAAATATGGTAGCCCTATAAAAACTTTTGTCAGAAGATACTGAAAAATTCTCTGTCCCCATATAAAGCCTCCTCTTTATATGGACAAGCAAAGTGACAACAAACTGCATCTGATGAACTAGGCACTAGTTGACAAAACTTATGATAGAAGGTACCAAAACTCCCCCCTTTTTTTTCCTGATTTTGTGATATTTCCAAAATATGGACATGAACTATTAAAATTCTTCCAATGATAAATTATATACAGGAACAGAAATTTAGACTGCATTACTCACCAGTTTTAACCTCTGTAAAGGTATCCTGCTTGTGTCTATTGGTGTTCTTTCTGTGACATTACCAAATCTGACTTCTGGAATAGCAATTGCACACATGACATGAGCCCACCTGCAAAGAGCAACAACACACACAGAGGATGAGCAACAACACAGGCATTAATGCATTATAAGTAAAAGAAACCCATCATATAAACATCTTCCCAATACATTTCTTAAAAATAGGCCACATCGATCAAAAATAGTATTATGATTTATTGGCTAAAGTAAGATCTTTTTCTGACATTAGTAACTGAAAATGTATCCTCAGAACCAGAAGTTATTACAGTGCTTTGGATTTGTCCCACATTACATTTGCTGGATCACAATAACTTCAGCAGAGAAATCTGTTCTTATTATTTAGTTTGATCTGAAACTTTAACAAACAGACCATTTACTCCCATTGTCTTCCCATCCTCACATCAACCTACCTAACAACAGCAAGGAATACATACTGGCTCATCTCAGTTTCCCTCAAAGCCCTACTAATTTTATATCCAGAGCCCAGAGAAGAATGAAAGGAAGAAATACAGAAGAAATACCGTACTTTACAAGTGACTAAAATAATATTTGTCAATCTGTCAAATGAGACATAAAAACTTAACATTATGTTGGATTAAATTCTGAAACACCAGACAGCTTTTCTAACAATTATATGCATATATTTTTTCAAACTGATAAAATTATATCAAAAGGTTTCCACAGGGGGACTAAAGATGGATTACAAAATATAAAAAGCAATTCAATCAGGCAGCATGAGACATTCAACGAACAATGCAGTGAGATTATAATTACTGAACTAAAAAACAATGCAAACAAAAAACTGTGTAAAACGTGACATGCCAGAATGCAGAAAGGTAGAAGATAAGGCAGTAAAAGAAAGGTGCAATATGCAATAAACATTGTACTAGACTGCAATCTAATTCCCTTATAAAAGACACCTCATAAACCAAGGGTACCCAACCTTTTTGAGCCTGTGGGCACATTTAGAATTCAAAAACAGCATGGTAGGCGCAGCAACAAAATGGCTGCCCCAAAGGTGCAGCCAGCCACAAAATGATTGCCACCTTGATGTAGTAGTTATGATTCACCGCTCCTTCATGTCCCTGAGCTAGTCACAGTTCTGTCAGAACTCTCTTAGCACCACATACCGCACAGGGTGTGTTGTGGGGAGAGGAAGGGACAGTGATTGTAAACCACTTTGGGACTCCTTTGGGTAGTGAAAAACGGGGAATAAAAACCTCCTCCTTCTGTGGTAGCAGCTGCTGCTAAATGAACATTTAAAAAAAAAATTCCACATCCAATCAAATTTCCAGTAGCCTTGCTGGGTAAAAGCTCTACCTGGCCCCAATCATTTTCTAAAAACATTTAGCGGGTAACAGAAAATGTGTCAGCAGGTACCATGGTGCCCATGGGCATGACATTGGGTACCCCTATCCTATACCGTTACATTGAATTACATTTGTAATTCTTTTATAAAAATGCTCTCCTTCCATTCCTGTTTTAACTTTGCCATCAGAACATGGTTTTGTGCTTCATCCTTCTTCTAGAGTATGACACAAATCTTTTTAAAAGCTTCTGTGAGTTGTTTTGGCCATAAAGGCAGGATATAAAATTTGAATAAGCATAATACTGTTCTTGTACTTGCTAGTGAACAAAAGAGATTTTGTACTAGATATATCTAGGGGGAAATGCAGCCTCAATTCAAATTCTGACATTGCAACTCTGGTTCTTGTTTTCAGAACCTTCAGAGCTATACTACCCAAATGAACTCTGTTAAGAGGCTGCCCACTGAGATAATCATGAGGTATAGCATGCACAAATACTGGGCACTGTTTTTGCTAGAGTAACTCACAAGGAAGTGCAGCAATGGCCTTTAGCACGTGGCTGACATTACACCTGGCAGGGGACACAGGCAAACAGATGAATGCCTTGGCCCACTCAGCTGGGGCCCAGCAGAAATTAAGGGTCTGCAGCTTGCAAGAGGTCATGTAATTTGGGGCAGGGCAGACAGAGTGGCAGGCTTTAAAAGGATGGCCAGCACGTGCACCTGGCCTCCTTTGCCGCTCGCGGCTTCCCACCCTGTAATTGGTGCAGTAAATGTCTGTTTTTGTTGGTTTTATTTTCATTGTCTCAGTGAGTGGTGGGGGGTCAATCCTTTGGGGGTAGAGCCTGTGCCTGCATGCTGGGTTCTGCCATGAGGTGGGAGCCTCCATAAGAGGCTGTACATGTGCCAGACAACGGTGTCTTCCTGGCTCGGGAGACAGCTGCCTCACATGGCAGGGTGGCTAGGGGGACCTCAAATAGAGGCTGATGCTTCTGGTGTTTCCTCCATGCCCAGCAGGACTGATGGGTAGGGAGAGCTTGAAAGGTGTGTCACTTGGATCCTTTGAGTGGGCCTACTGAAGGGTTGCCCTCCCCATGTGTCTGTGGTCTGCTGGCTGCAGCATGGGGAGGGACAATTTGGATCTGCCCACTGGTGCACCCCGCCCTGCTCAGTGATGGTTATGGTGGAGGCAAATCCTTGGGGTAGAGCCTGTGCCTGTGTGCCAGATTCTACCATGAGGTGGGAGCCTCCATAAGAGGTTGCACATGTGCCAAGCAGCATCTTTTCCAGTTTTGGAGACTGTTGCCACGGCAAGGTGACTAGGAGGACCTTCCAATAGAGGCTGATGCCTGTTGGGCTTCCTCCATGCTTTACCTTCCAGAGGCGCAGCAGGCCTGATGGGTAGAGAGAGCTTGACAGGCATGTCACTTGGACCCCGCAGGCAGGCCTGCTGATAGGTCTGCCCATTGGTGCTCTGTCACTCATTTACATAACAATAAAGCTTTGGTTCCTGGCAAATTGATGGGGAAGAAATGGAGATAGTGACAGATTTTATTTTCGTGGGCTCCAAGATCACTGCAGATGGGGACTGCAGCAAAGAAATTAAAAGAGGCTTGCTCCTGGGGAGGAAAGCTACGGCAAATCTAGATCGCATCCTAAAAAGCAGAGACATCACCCTGCCAACAAAAGTGCGTTTAGTCAAGGCTATGGTCTTCCCAGTTGCAATGTATGGCTGCGAAAGTTGGACCATAAGGAAGGCTGAGCGTCAAAGAATTGAGGCTTTTGAACTCTGGTGCTGGAGAAGACTCTTGCGAGTCCCTTGGACTGCAAGGCGAACAAACCGGTCAGTCCTAGAGGAGATCAGCCCGGACTGCTCTTTAGAAGGCCAGATCCTGAAGATGAAACTCAAATACTTTGGCCATCTCATGAGAAGGAAGGACTCCCTGGAGAAGAGCCTAATGCTGGGAGCGATCGAGGGCAAAAGAGAAGGGGACGACAGAGAATGAGGTGGCTGGATGGAGTCACTGAAGCAGTAGGTGCAAACTTAAATGGACTCCGGGGAATGGTAGAGGACAGGAAGGCCTGGAGGATCATGGAGGATCATTGTCCATGGGGTCGCGATGGGTCGGACACGACTTCGCACATAACAATAACAACAAAGCTTTGGTCTTATTTATGCCAAAAGAAAAAAAATGCTGTGGTATATGTTCTCTGTGCGCCAGAACCTGTCCTGCTGCCTAATAATATGTTTCACTAGCAATCTAAAGCCTTCAGTGATTTTTTACAGCATGCATGCATGCATGCATAACGTGATTTTGAATGTACCCTACCAGCAATGTACTTTGAATGTACCCTACTAGCAATGTACAATAGCCTTTGAAAGGACTTGTAAATCTGTATTCCCTAACACTGAGAAAGGAGTAATGTCAACCAACCTCTGAGCCATAACACAATGCTAAAAAGCTGTATCCACTTTGACATGTTACACATTGTACAAGCTTTCCCCAGAACCTGCCAGAAACAAGTCAAGATGCTGGTTTACCGCCTCTCTGCCTAAACTCCCAAAAGAGTCTTACACTCTGCCACCTCCAACTGGCTGTGGGTCCCTGGCCCCAGAGAAGCGCATCGGGCCTCAACAAGGGCCAAAGCCTTCTCGGTCCTGGCCCCCACCTGGTGGAATGAGCTCCCTGAGGAGATCAGAGCCCTGCCCGAACTTCCACAGTTCTGCAGGGCCTGCAAGAGGGAGCTCTTCCACCTGGCATTTGCTTGAGGCCAACCGACTCAGAACACTTGCTGGTCCTCCTAGATGCTCCCCCCCCCACGACTGAAATAATTAACCTCCCAATGTTACTGTTGTTATTTATAGTATAAATGTGGTATTGTAATCTTTTGATGCTTTACTGAAAGTTGCTTTGATGTTACAGTCTGTATAACATTCCATGTAAGTTATAGAATGTTCAATGTAAACCGCCCAGAGCTGCAAAGAAATGGGTGGTATAGAAATCTAAATAAATACCTCAGGGACTGCCTGCTACTGAATGAGCCTGTCCATTCAAGTCATTATGTGTAGAGGCTCTGCTGGGGACATCATTAATGGCACATGCAACGATTCTTGCTAGACACCCCATATTTTTGCATCTGCCATAGCCAAAAATTTTGTCTGGCCCCCCTCCCCATAAACACCAACACCACAGTCTCTCCAAAGATAGCTGAATACATTTTAGAAAAACCCTTTAAATTAGTTGTAGATTACTTGATATTAATTTTTAGTTTCTTGTCTTCACATTTCTACAACTGTATTTATATTGTACAAAGTATAAGATGCCTACTGTACCTCTCAAACTGGAAAGCTTAGAGGTTACCTAAGTAAATCAAATACAACACTGTCACATCCACACTAAGTCTGTCTGACCAGAACAAATACTCATCCAGTGATTCTAAACCTATTCCAGTCACTCTAGAAGGGTGTAAGTCAACTTAGTACTGTGACCTTAGACCTTAACAAGAACTTGTAAAAGAAATCTGTCTTGCAAACTGGAGTGAATTTGCTATTTGAAGTATAAGACCTGTGAAGTCCTGGGAGGCTGCTTGGGACTTCAGGGCCCTCTCCTGGTTGCACCTCCTCCTCTACAGGTCCTTCTTTGCCCTCTAGCCCTTCCACTTCCACTGGTCTTCCACTGCTCTTCCTCAGTCTCACCCATCTCTCCCATTCTGGCTGCTGGCTGCAGCGATGATGGCTGCGGGATGGGTGCACACCCCACTGGCCCTTGTACCATTCCAAGTGCATGGAGGGTGAGGCGAGGACAGGAGCTTCTTCCTGGCATAACTGGGGCCCATGGGAGGATATCTATGGGGTTTGCACTGGACTCAGAAGGGTCCAGCATGATGCAGGGTGGTGCTGTGGTGGCCCCCACTACTCCCGCTTCTTCAGGGGACTGTGTGGGCAGTTCCCCCTTACGAGTGAGTTGCAGGGGGATGGTGTCTGGCTGTTGGGCGTGCCCCTGAGTATGGGGGGCATGGTGTCCCCTTGCACCATCATGCCAGGGTGGGGTCACCTGGAGAAATGCCAGGGTCATCATCAGGGAGCCCAGATATTCCCTTGCCATGTGAACACAATACTTTACAAGCAGCCTTAGATTCATAATAAGTACACAATATTTTGGCAAAAAAATAAAGCATCCACCCCAATATTGATGAAACAATTTGATCAGAATCCAGAGGCCCATATGTGGAACACTCTCTATATAAAAGTGCTTTTCCACATGAGTAAAATATTATCTGTTCCGAATGGAAGAAATATTGTTCCCTTGAAAGCCACTCCTAACAATCCAAGAGCCTACCAGAACAAGCTTCAATATGGCATGAAGGGATGCAGCCAGAATTAAAACTGCCAGTCCACTCATATGCAGGAGGTCAGAACTAATTCCACACATGTTAGATAATGTACTTTCAATGTACTTTACAAGAAGATTTCCCTGTTTCACACAGGGAAGTCCAGGTGAAAGTGTATGGAAAGTTCATTATCCAATGTATGTGGAAGGAGTCCAAAGTTTTTTGTTCATACATAGTAGTGTGAGATTCTGGCCACTGGTGATAATGAAACTTGTAAAACACTTATTCTAGGTCCTTTTTAAAAGAAGCTTGTTTTTCATTACTCTACAAACGTATCTACTACACTTAATATTTCTGGTAAGGGCTTGGAGGAGGAGCTGGTCTCACGCCTTTAGTGCCACTCAACGCTTAACACCCACTCAGGGTAGCTGTCCCACCCCTGAGTGCCTCCTCCTTCAACCGGCTTGCCTGTCTGTCCAGTGGCCAGCCAATCACTTTCCGTCCCCCAGCCCTGACCACTCCCTCCTCCTTCAACTTCCCTCCAAGGCTCGGAGACTGCATATCCCTGCCATGTGAGAGCCGCCCCCTGCAGTTGAGTTCCCTGCCCGAGGCCTCCAGCCTGCAGCCTTTCTAGGTCCTGAGGGGAGGGAGAGGCCATTTGCAGAGTTCTTCCCCCCCCCCCCAATCTAGTGCCCATTGTATTCCTGAAAGCAATGGTATTTGCCCCTAGTCAAGTTATAATAGCAAACATATGATGAACTGACCAGGGATAGCATTCCTCGAGATAAGCCTTGAGTTTTGAAGATGTAGCAGAATCTACTCCAGCCTGATGGCCACAGAGATATCAAGACCCAAATTATTATACCTGACATAGCCTCGTTATCGTCCTTGGGTATGTAGGTAGAAGTTGTGTCTCATCTGTATTAAAGTCTGCAACTTAGCCTCTGCAGGGATTGTGACTCTGTGTAAGCTCAGAACTGTGATTATCTAGAACAGTCTTTCTCAGCTTTTTTACCATTGAGAAACCCCTTAAACATTCTTCAGGCTTTGAGAAACCCCAGAAGGGGCACGAAGGCAGCATTTACATGTTAAACAGGAATTATGGATTGACGGGAGAAACTACTGCTTCACTATTTAATCTGGGAGTCAAAATATAAAATAGCTAACTATAGTCTTGTAAAAGTTTAATTTTACACCCTGTAAGATTATAGCATTTCTCTATAAACAAAAAAACACTCCCTTTCCCCCCACTTCATGCCTGTATGTTTTAGAGAGAATCTGCACAGAAAAGATGTTTATTTTCAA
The DNA here is from genome assembly GCF_049243985.1 of Paroedura picta. Classification (NCBI taxonomy): domain Eukaryota; kingdom Metazoa; phylum Chordata; class Lepidosauria; order Squamata; family Gekkonidae; genus Paroedura; species Paroedura picta. Next base: position 74,730,886 of record NC_135375.1, on the reverse strand, counting down.
ACATGCCCTTTATAGTATCTCCCCAGTAGACAAAGAAAAGCATTACATTCCGTTTAGATGACATTTTCTTGATCTGTATCTTGAAATCTGTTTACTTCTGCCAGCACTCTGTTTAGAGATACCTGTTGTTTAATTAACATTTAGCAAAAACACTATCTGAAAATGAGTTATTCTATTTTCAAATACTGATGAATGTATAAAATCCATCTTTATAACAAAAGTAAAATTTGAGGATTTAAAAAGGTCAGGAAAATGTTAGCCACCTCTGTTCAAGTGAATGGTAAAAAGCAAAGTTAAAGGAAGAAATACATTCTGTCTTTAATTGCTTGAAATATAGTAAGGAGTTTCCCGTGGAAGCAAAAGCTATTGCTGGAAATATAGGGACAAATAAAAAATAAATGAAATAATTTGAACATGGTTAGTAATGAAAATAAGGAAGATGAATGAAATTATTAAAGAATGAAACAAACTCCTAGAGACAGCCTTAAGCTAGGGGTGTCAAACAAATAGCCTGCAGGCCAGACCTAGCCCATCCGGGGTTCTTATTAGGCTCAGGAGCAACTGGTGCAAGAGAGAGAAGGTAAGAGGCACATGTATTCTTAATGCAAGTCAACCTTGCCCCATGTGATCTGTAAAACTCTTTTGTAGTAAGAGATGGAGTATGGATGAAAACTATTAATGCAAGCACCACTTCATATACAAAGTTAACATGGTGAAGGTATGTGAGCTTCTGTGTCCATCATATGGACAGTGAAAATCTACCAGTTGGCTTAATTATTTTTGTTAATGCAGAGTTTTCACACATGCATATATATATATACACACACAGATCCCACATACTACCAGAATAAAAGCATTGAAGTACTAGTACAACTTGGGATGGCAGCCTCCAATTACAGCTTATCTCTGGACTACAGAGATTGGTTCTTTTAGAGAAAACTGATGCTTTGAAGGGTGGCATTATACCCCACTGAGGTTTTTGTTTTCCCCACTGTCAATCCCCAAATCTTCAAGAGTTTCCCAACCTGGCAACCTTACCCCACATCCCCTGCTGATGTCTTAAGTACAAAATTTAATTTCTCTACAACAGGACATTGGGGGGGGGGGGAGTTCAGCTTTATTCCTTGGAAATCTTAAATATTCTGTATTTATAATTAGAAAATAAAATACTGGTTTGGTAAACAGCATTAGCTCAGTTGCAGTACTATTTTAGGAGAGTGCTATAAAAGAAAACCAAGTAGTACAAGATCCAGAGCCATACTAAACTGATTCAGATTGATTATTTTGTTAATGGTATGCTTGTTTCTAACAAAACGGTAGTAATACTATGTTAAGCACCATAATCACAAAATTCCAGAGCAAAAGAAAATACACTTGAATGTGAGATAACACTGCAAGACTTGCTCATGCAAACAATGACAAATGAGCTTTCATTTGCTTCTTTTATACTGTCATCAGCAGAAGCTGAGTGTGGAATGTTTAAGCACCAGCAGAGGTAAGAAAACAAAACTTCCACTTTAGCTCATAAAATGTATTCACAAAGTAACAGAAACCTAACTTAGTAACTTAATTGGAAGTTACCTGTACCTTTCACTGGAAGAAGCAAGACTCATTTTTGCAAAGATAAAGGAATATTATAAAATAAATTACATTCTGAAGCTGTCTGTGTAGGACTAACTACAATTTGAAACCCAACATGAAATTTGGTATCTGCATAAGAATGTTTTAATGTGACACCAGTGTTTTATGGAAGGTTCCAGAGGTATTTCTCAAATGCACTGAAATCCATTTTTTTTCCTAACAGACTGATCAAACATGTTCAAATTTCATTGACAGAAACATAAGTAAACAGGGTGAAGCTGGAACAAAGGCTCGCCTTCTACAAGCACACAACCAATCCATTGAACTTCCTCCAAGAGCACTCTTGCCAAACTGACCTACAGCAGAGTGATGAAATCACCAGAACTCACTGTCCTGGGTTACCAACACTCATATCAAATCTGGTTTATCTTGACTGGAATGGGAGTTCATTCATGGTTGCCAACCTCCAGATGGAAACCCAGAATTAGAATTGATCTCCAGGTGACAGGGATCAGTTCCCCTGGAGAAAATGGCTGCTTTGGAATGTGGACTCGATAACATTATATCCCATTGAAGTCTCTACCCAAAACCACTCTCCTCAAGCTCCCCCTTCCAGGTATTTCCAAACCCAGAGCTGGTAACCCTAAGTTTCTGGCCTCCACAGAAACAGTGGGTCTTTCCCAAATAGTAATGGAAATTACATGATACTTATATGCTCCATGACTATACTGAGAAATGCTGTGATAGAATTGACTATAGAGATTGATAAATTGTGCCCCAGGGTCACATGTCCTAGAACAAGATTTAGAGATATTTGTACAAGATGTTTCTCATTCTAGAAGATTTCCTGAGTAGATTCAGGGATATTACCAGAAGAATAGATATAAACAAAGGATAACAAAAGCATGAAAAACTTGTCAGTTATGGTAAAAGCTAAGAAAAATACATACAGCTCAGGAAAAAGGCAAGTTCTGTAGGTGGAGAAATTCAAGTAATATATTGAGTTCCTGGTCAAACTGTGAGAAATTATTTTGATATACATATGGAAGTTGTAGGAGGAATTAATTGATTAATCATTAACACAAAGATCTAGCATATCAAGAAATTAATCAAGAAGCCCAAAGAGGAGAAAAAGATACACCTTCCAAATATTGGATGGTAATCTTTTTGGTAGCCAAAAGAGCTCCAGGAATTCAAAGCATATTGTGTTTAGGAAAAGCCCAAAGGACAGGTATGTATTTCAAGATCAAAGCATTAGATATAAGGTTTAGTGTCAACAAAGTAAAATTAATCCTAATTCCCGCATTTTAGCAGAGTTGTATTACTTTAGCATGCCTCTTCAAAACAACAAGCAGAAGAGTGCCAATGTAATTATAATGGGACTTTAGGAAGAAAACAAAAAAATACAGAATCTAAGAATCTTAAATAAACTGAACAACATATTGGATTGGGTCTTCTGAGCTGAGGTAGTTAGTATCAAATTCCACTGAACGCAGATGACATCAAAACTGACATTAGGTTTATTTCTTAATAAAAATACTATGAAGAGCCTCCATCATGCAATCCTTTGGGAAGGAAAAAGAAGACACTGTCAGTGGAGGGGAGAGGGAGCATTCTTAGGTTCTAGAAAATCTTATTTAGTTTTATTTTATTTATTTATTATATATTTATATACTGAAAGCTTAGGGTGGTTCACATAAAACAGAACAATACAAATAAGTTAGATTAACAATAATGAAGTGAAACAACAAGCAAAAAATGCCTGGTAGCTTCCTGCAGCTGGTCTGCAACTGCACAGTCTCAAGTGTGCCTGCACAGAAGGTAGAATGGTTAACATGATAACCATCCTCTGATACACACAGAAAATAATCTCTTTAACAAATAGCTCATTGGAAAACAAGGGACAGTTGATAAAATGTGCTGCAGAGGTTCTTTGCAGTCGGTAAGCTGACAAAGCTGCAAATGAATGACCTTGACCAAACTGGATAAATCACTTACTTTCTGTCAGTAGTTTGTTTGAGTGCTCCACCTCTCAAATTACACAGGCAACATTCCTATAAAGAAAATGAAAAGACATAATTAATCTAAACTGATGTACCATGCACCTCAGAGTTTGGAATGAGGTGTTAAAAGATGACAACATTACCAGATAAGGTATCAACCAGTACCTATTTTCCAAAAGGCTAGCTGTGACTGAAAGCATTCTGCATGAACCTTAAGCATAACAAGTCCCTTGATATGATTTGTAATTACCATCCCTGGCCATATCTGCATGAGGAAAATGTTCCTGGACAGCCTTTGCATGTTGGTGGTATATAGAGCCCCCTCCGCATGATGCCGCCAACATCCCAAGGCCAGGTCATGATTTGGCCATTTTTAACTCGCAATTTCGAGAAACAAGAAAACTGGATTTACCACCCTAAATCGCATGTCCCATCAGTGAACAACCAGGGATAAGGCCATATGGAGGAAGAATCACAAGACCCCTATCTGGTGGAATGAGCTCCCGGGTGAGCTGCGGGCCCTGCAGGATTTGACATCATTTCGCAGGGCCTGCAAAACGGAGCTCTCCCACCAGGTTTATGGTTGAGGCTGGGGTCGGTGAAGTAGATCTATTGCCCCCCCTGGGGTGGTTGAAGTGTACATCGCTCCTTCTCCATTGTTCTGTCATCTAGGTAGTGGAGGGGGGTGGGAGTGGGATATTTTTCTGCTATGCTGGAAGTTTTTAAGTCTTTTAATGGGGGTTTTAAATGGGATTTTAAGACTGTTGTTACCTGCCATGAGCCTGACCAGGGAGTGGTGGGATATAAATTGAATTATAAATAAATAAAAATAGTCGTGGCAGCTTTGTCCCGCTCTCAAACCCTCCTGTCTCCATTTCCTACTCCGAGTAATTTTTTTAAAAATGGCACAGTCCATGTTGCAGCACAACTGCAAACCTACATTATCAAAGGTGAAATAAAATCTTTAAAGTGTCCATGGTCTTTTTGGGGTCAGGCAGGCAAAACACATTTCTCTTTTCTGGAAGTGGGGAATGAGCTGGGCAAGGGTGGGGTGGGTGATCAGGCTGCTTTCTCCCGATCATACAGGGGTCTGAGCAGCTTGTTTTAAAGCCAACCATTTACACAATGGTCTTTTTGAGCTTCAGTTACCTGTCCAGCATTCTCACAACTCTGACAGGCAAAAACAGCCCCATTTATGTTTTCTGGAGGTAGGAAATGAACTAGCTGTCTTCTCCCGGTTATACAAGGGTCTGAGCAGCTTGCTTTAAAGTAAACTATTAGCACAAAATGTCTTTTTGTGCTCCAGGGACCTTGTTCAGTGTTTCAGAAATCCACCAAGACAGAAATAAACTGAAAAAGATATGCCAAAAAGAGGGGGGGATGCTGTATCGTTCTGGTGTTTCTCCACAGCAATGCGGCAGTGTTGATTTTTTAAAATTAAAGATGCATCTGTGTTGTAGCATTACCACATAGCAACGTGGAAATGCCTTTTTTTAAAAAAATAATTTCAGGGCTGGAATGGGAGAAAGTTTCAGTCCATGACAGAACTGCTGTGCTGTGATTGGTGGCTTGCTGTGATTGACAAGCCAAGGAACAGAGGGAGAAGTCTGGCTCGTTTTCCCTTGCATCCTCATCAGGAGGCAAAAAGCCGCAATGGGACAGAGGGAAAACACAGGAGGGGTCTCTCCATGAGGAGGACTGCAAATGTGAGATTTACCATCCCATGTCTGCAAGCAGGAAGCCACTTGCGTTTTACCCCTCCATGTGGAAATTGTTCCTATACTTATCTGGCACTCCTATATCAGTCCTTTTCACACAAGGCTTTATACATTTTTAATACTTTCCTATAGCAATTAAAGAGCCTCTTGTGGCGCAGAGTGGTAAGGCAGCAGACATGCAGTCTGAAGCTCTGCCCATGAGGCTGGGAGTTCAATCCCAGCAGCTGGCTCACCGTTGACTCAGCCTTCCATCCTTCCGAGGTTGGTAAAATGAGTACCCAGCTTGCTGGGGGGGTAAACGGGGGACTGGGGAAGGCACTGGCAAACCACCCCGTATTGAGTCTGCCCTAAAACGCTAGAGGGCATCACCTCAAGGGTCAGACATGACCTGGTGCTTGCACAGGGGATACCTTTACCTTTTTATAGCAATTAAAGGGTATGTTCACTGTAGATGGTAAATTCTTTATAGTTCTACTAGGTAATAAATACTGTTGCAGGCTTAGTGAGATTCATTTCTCAGTAAACATGTTTAAAGGCTGCACCGCACAGTGAGCCATCAGCAAAGGACAGAAAACTGGATGTGAGTCCATTGGCTCCCAGCACTGACAAACAAAAGAGCAAAACAATCATTTTCAGAATGGATATGGACCTTTGTTTCAACCATATCTGAACTTAACTCAAACGCCCTTCTTTATCAACTTTGGTGAAAAGCAATCACTTATTGATGTGACTTATTTTCATTGACCTATTGAAAAGCTTGAAAGATTTCTCTGGTCCAAAATATTTGTGCTAGTATACCTGCTTGAAACACTAGCCCTCGGTAATCATTACATTACTGGCACTGTGACTGTACATACAGGGCACATGTACTATATGAGGTCACCAAACTTTAGGTGGCACCTAGAGATCTCCCAACATTACAACTCCAGATGAGAGAGATCAATATTCCTGGAGCAAACAGCTGTAATAGCAGTAAGGAATTTATAAACAGAGGACACCAATAGACCCAACTCTAGACAGATTCTCCAATTATTTCAAAACAGCAGGCAGTGGACATAAAAAGAATCATAGACCCCTGGTCAAGCCTGAGACCATATGAATATCTGGAAAAAGGCTTTTGGCCTTGCAAACCTCTCTCATTCCCTACGAGAGAGAATGACACAGAGATGCCACTATGCCATCAAGTACAAGTGGGTAACCTAATGTTATCTGATGGACGTCATGGTGCCTTCTTTCTGGGACATTTTTTGAGCTTTAGCTATTAAGAAAAATGCTCTGTGGTCGGCCTGTGCAAGTGCAATCCAAATGTGGGGCTGAACAATAAGATGGAAGGCAAGGCAAGAAAAAAGAAAAAACAGTAAAGCTAGTTTCTCAACTAGATGTCTTTGACATTCAATATTAAAGGCTCTTTATTCTCAGGAATGAATTATTTATTATTTATTTATTTATTTATTTATTTAGATTTATATACCGCCCTCCCCGAAGGCTCAGGGCGGTTTACATTAAAACTAATCAACGATACATGAAACAGTCTTCGTTAAAATTAGACATTTGAATCCTGCTATACCCACAGTAAGAGAAACCACTTCCTGCCATAAACACATATTCTTATAACCTGATTTCTACTCTTGAAATTCCACTGAAATTGCCTTCACTGCAATTACTATGATGCCCTAACTACCAACTGTAAAGAGTTTTTAACTCTATTTTCACTACTTTTCAGCCCTAACCCATGATATAGCTGTAAATCTCCTCTTTGATTTTCTCCATGGTTTAGCCCTCCAAGATAAATCTAGAGATGTTCTTTCTCTGCTTTACAGTTTCTATTGGGCTATTTCAGGGCTCTGTTATTTGTCCACTCTCTTTCCTCTCTTTACATAATGTCTTTGCATGAGCTCCTCAAGTGACAATTTTCAATAAAATCCAACACTTATGGTGCACATATTTCACCCTCTGCTCTGGTCCCTTCGCCCTCCCATCCAGTTCCATATCACCATCTGCCTCTCTGGTATTCCTGCCTGAATATTTCCTTGTTATCTCAAAATCAACACATCCAAGACTGAATTGCTTATTCTCATTCTTCTTCTCAAACCTTCTTCTCCAAGATTACTCTCCACTTATATTAACAAAGCCCACACAGTCAAGCAATCACAAAACCTCTCCTGCTCTATAATTAATTTCCTACTAATATATTGCACAAACGTATTTTCTGTGGCCTCATTCAGTGTTTCTTCATTCATATTACTTATGTATCCCTGCTGAACCATTTGCTCATCTAGTTCTATCAGTGCCCAAGGACACCTTCAGGTCTAATCCCTCTACATAAATTTAGATTCTAAACACCTCAGTACAGAAATCTGTTATTTGTACTACAATGTATAATCAACCATACTCATTCACATAACTGAAAACTAGAAATTATCTTCCAGGTTTTATTAATTGAGGCAGCTACAGCTAACTGAAATACTGTTATAACTAACCTGAAATTTTATATAGACTTTTGAAGAATACTTCAGTAACGGTTGGTATAATGTTCAGAAGGATCTGCCTTGGGGCAAATATATTGTGAACTGGCCTTCTCTATGTTCACAGTCTGATTTTTAATTTATGGTTGGTTACTACATTGGCAACCATGGCTGTCTTTTAAAAACGTAAATAAATAAATAATCAGCACTGGAGACATAAAATGACCTGTGAATACTTGCAAATTTAAAAAATTCATGTGGTTCAGTTGTGCTTGAGTGCCTTTCTTTTGCCACTGACAATTACGCTCCAAAGTTTTCTTTTACAATGCCATGGCTGACAGTCAAGTTATCAGAACAAAACAAGGCAGAAAATTATTCTAGTTTCTAGAGCCTTGGGTTAATTTTACAATCTAGATGATTATGCAGCCAAGGCTTTCACCTAGATTATCAGAAGCTGTATATATTAGATTCTGTACTGCATCTTCTGTCAACATGACCTTGATTTCTGAATCAAAATGATCCCAGGTCTTCTGCAGCCTCATTATACATATATGTAACCAACCTTCCTATTTGGTTTCTAAAGGTAGTGATTAGCCCCCTACACTTTTGTCTACAGGGCCCCACAAGGTTCCATCTTGTCTCCTATTTAACACAACATGATACTGCTGGGAGAAGTTATCCAGAAATTTGGTCTCAGTGGTCACCAATATGCAGATGATAGCTTCATCTTGCACGTCCAGCTGACCCCAGGGAGGCTATAGAAACCCTAAACCAATGCCTTAATGCATATTTAAAGCTGATGCAGGCTAATAAACTGAAGCTTAATTCTGACAAGGCAGGAGTGCTACTGGTTGGTGGAAGGTTTGACCTAGGATTTAATGTTTCATGCATTCTGGAGGAGGTTCCACTCCACTTGAAGAAACACACCCATAATCTGGAATTGTTCTTGGACTTTGGCCTACTGCTAGACAAGCAGGTGGCAGCTGTGGCCAAGAGTGCCTTTTATAAACTTTGACTGGTTAAGACAGCTGTACCCTTTCCAGAACAGAAAAGGTCTGGCCACTGTGGTGTATGCTCTGGTTACATCTAGATTAGATTAACACAATGCCCTCTTATGGGGGTTGTCCTCGAAAAGTGTTTGGAAATTTCCATTGGTACAGAATGCTGCAGCCAGGATATTGACTGCAGTGGGTCATGGGAACCATATCATTCCAGTCCTGGCCCATATACACTGGCTTCTAATTAGTTTCTGGACAAAATTTAAGGTGCTGGTCTTGACATTCAAAGTCCTTTATAGTTTGGGACCATATGGTTTGGAACTTGGAAGACAGCCTAACCTCATATGAACTGCCTAACCATTACAGTTATCTTCCATAGCCCTATTTCATGTTCCCTTGCCATCTGAAATAAGATAGGTGTCAATCCAAGAGAGGGCAATCTCAGTCATGACACCAAAGTTCTAGAACTTTCTCCCCAGAGAGATTAGTCTGTCCCCTTCTGCAACTTTATTCCACCAAAAGCCTTTTTGTAATCCTAGTCCTACTGCATCATTTTCCTATTGGATTTCGTATGCTGTCAGATCAATTTTTAAGAAAATATTTGTAACCTACTTTGAGCCTCAGTAAAAAAAGACAGGCCATAAATTAAGAAAGTAAAATCAGGACAAACTGATTTGGGTGAGTTTTAGTCTCAAGTATGTGCTTAATATGTGTACAAGAATAAAAATGTTAGATTAGGTTAGATTAGATGCTCAGCTAATTGTATATTAGGTAACCCACCTCTGTCACCTTCTTGTCAAAGAGCAAGGACCTTAATAATTGCTATCTCTTGTCAAGAAAGCTTCTAAAGAACAGTACCCTAGCTAAGTGCTAAAGAACAGACTCTATTTTCACTATAAGTATCTCTTATCACATCAGGTCAGAAGGTTATTTCTTCATCAAGCACATGCTGTCATGATTGTATCAGAAAATAATCTTCAATATAAATGGCTTGATTAAAAAACATGAAGTTTATGAAGTGAAAACACAAAGTCTATTAAAATGAACAAAAACAAATGTGATTCTCATAGTAAAGATTTTTTTTTCCAGTAATGATTTTTCTGGTAGCTGAATGAAAAGAAAAATTCAGAATACATTGTGAAGACCAAACATTTCCTGTAGGTACAATACTCCATAACTGTTAATAACCAATTTTGCTGGAAGAAAGAATAAAAGATTGCCTACAGACCAAGAATTTTGCATATGTGGCTAATCTTATGGCTGAGTTATAAGTTCCTGAAAATGGGTTTGCAATGGAAGTACTCTATAGAAGAGAGATGGGCATCATCATAAGGTTGTCACACTTGATTTCAATCTGCTAAAAATAATGAAGTTCCAATGGAATTTTCAAAAGACATCAATTAAAGAACTGTCCATATAAAAATTGCCTTGTCGCATTGCTTCAAATGTACAAAGCTTTTTAAAGTCAATTTGCTGTATATGCAATAAATGGTCTGATCTTCAGCATTTTGAAGGGGAAATTGATTTGTTTCAAGAACTGTCTTAACTCATGCACACTGACTCCTTTAATAGAAAGTGCAATGATATAAAGCCAGGCTTTAAAAAAACAACCTCAAAATCAATGCATTTAGATAAAATAACTAAGAAGAACTATTGCAGGGGAAGTACATGCATTGCTATTGAAATATTATAATCTGATGATGTGTAGAACACTAAGTCATTACCATTCTCATGACTGACAATTCTCCAGGAGTTTAGTTGCATGTCAGTGATTTGCATTCCTCTACTCATAGTTTATATTTTACTTTAGTTATTTATTAGTTTTCAAGACTGCTGCTCCCCACAACCAGGCTCTGGGCTATTTACAACATACATGTTAAATAAATCCATTATAAAATCACACTTAAAATCATATTAAGACTTTAAAAGCTCTATTTTTATCTGCTGTTTGACTGATCTATTTCTTCCCATGATGTTATAAGTAGGAATTGACTGGAGATAAATGGGGGAAGGCCCCTATGTTTTGTTAGCTGTGTACTTTCTGGCTTCAGCCAAATGCTTGGTGGAAGACTGCTGCTTTGCAGGCCCTGTGGAAATTTGGTATCTTCATCAGGGCCCGGGTCTCAGTTAGCAGCTCATTCCTACAGGTTGGGGCCATGGCCAAGAACGCTCTGGCCGAGACCAGACATGCTTCCTTCAGGTCAGGGACCACCAACATATTAGCATTTGATGATCTTAATCTTCTGGGAACAGACAGTCCCTTAGATACACAGGGTCCATGTATAACCTTGAAGGTTAAGACCAATACCTTAAACCTGATCTGGAATTCCACTGGCAACCCATGCAGCTATTGGAGGGTAGGTTATATATGGGCCTTCCACAGCATCCTAATAGGGACCTAGATGGCTGCATTCCGCCAAAAAACAACCAAGAAGTCAAAAACCAATCAGAAATTTAGATACAGGGAAATGTGCACAAGGCACCTCCTAAAACTCTTCAAAGAGATTAGCATTACCACTAAGGCAAGCAATGTGGGTGCCCAGTTGTACAGGCAGGCATTTTTATAAAATGATTCCTGTGTCGTGATGCCATTTTAACCACGATTCCTCAAGATGCACTGTGGCACTTAAATGTTGCATAGAGCAATTACATCAATCTTGATTGCCATCTGCATGTGGCAGGATTTTTCTTAGAGATAAGTGTGTTCTGTTCTGATGTGACAACCAAGTTGTAGTCAGTATCATTAATCAACAGACACTGTGCTCTGAACAGGCCACATGTTTTGTATGCAAATTTATTTTGACTTGCCTAGTGGCTGATATATCTTTCTCAACACAATACATTGCAGGCACCAGTAATTATTTATTTACTAGTAGGTGAAGCCTGTTGTAGTTGAAAATACAATGGGCACTAGCATGGTGGGAGGGTGGAATGCAATGCTTTCAAGTTGTGGGTTTGAGGGAGGGAGGGTACGGAGAAAGGGATGGAAGGTAGCCAGGCTGGCAGGGCCCCCCCCCAGGTTGTCCCAACCCCACAGAACGATTGGCGTGTTCAGGAGCGTGCGCTGACTGTAGGCTTAGGAGCTTTGGTGGGAGTAGGGCACTGAAATCTCAGGCAGGGGCTACCAGCTAGCTTCCACATCCAGGTGGCAGGGGGACTATGTAAATGCTAGTGCCCACATGTGCCCCAGGATCCCCCAGCAGAGAAGCTGCTGGAGTTCATCCGGTGGCAGGTGGTTAACTCAATGCTTGTATCTGTCCTTATGCTGTGCCAATGTTCCTTTGTCGGTATTTCATAAAATAAGCTGTGGCCATGTTTTTACCAAAGAATGGTTGTGTGTCTTTGTTCCTTCCAATAACTCACCGTCTATCCCTCCTCAACCTAAGACTTAAGCATTGCACAAGAACAAACATTAATGACCGTGTGAGATCAAAATTAGTCAGTTTTTCACATTGTAACAGTTCTCAGGGTGTTATAGTATTGCACACACTGAAGTACTATTCATCAAGACCCACACATAATTTATTAACAAGCCACATTTTTCTTTATTTAATTCATTCTAGTCAGAATTGCAAAGGGAGTCAGGGAGATAAAACAAATGGCTGAGACCATGGAATGTAGTGATTCTTTACCTTAAAACATGCGACGAATGTCCATCTTTTAACATAAGCACCTTCTAGTACAGGTAGTATGTGATTCTCTTCTTCCTCTTTTAAGAATTTTGTTCAAGAAAGACATTAGAGTTTGAGCAAAATTCCAGCAGGAGAATTGTTCCACACACTGTACAGTATGCAATGTTCCCTAGAATGTCAGTCATTATTCTTCTTGACTTTACTAGCACTTTCTGCTTGAAATATTTAAGATTAATGAGGCATTTGTTCTCAATCAAGAAGTTATGTGTGAATATATTTTCACTTTCAAAAGCAAGACAGATGAATTATTAAATATTATTTGGTCTTTTTATTTCTTGGGATGATGTTTGGGTTCTCTCTCTCTCTCCCCCTCTCTCTTTAAAGCAACAACATAATAAGGATGGATTCAATGTCACTCTTCTGTCTCAACAATTATTATAGTAAACAGTGCACAGTAAAATGAAAATGTGCATAATCTTATGAGTGGGTGTGACACATGCTGAAATTAGATGTTGTGAGCTTTGCTAAAGGGAATGCCTGGGGTGATGGCTGTAGGAAGACAAAGTAATCAATCATATGTATCTACAGTATACTCCTTATCTGCAGTTGTCACTTCTAAAATAAACAGGAACATGAGGAAAGAGGAGGCATGGGGTTGGAATGCAATGGATCTGTAATAGTGTTTCATCCCTCATACCATGAGTGCTGCTTCATACATGATTGCTCAAAATCACAAAACTATTTCTGCAAGAACTATGTATGCATATTTGGCTGCTGTAATCTCAAGATTTCTGGTCTGCATCTATGTTATGAAAATTCAAAGCTACTTAGCATTCACTGTGCTACTTATGTTCTTTGGCCAAATAAGATTCCTATCAGATAATTCCTACCAAAAGGAACTAATTGCTCCAGTTCTGATATGCATCTCTTTTCCTGGTATAGTTTCCTGAAAGGAGAACTTCAACTGCAATAAAATCCACATTTACAAAGATACAAAAAGATATGATGAAAATCATATCTTTCAGTTTTTCTATAAAAAGCAAATTGCACACTCATGCAACCCAAACTCAGATCACAGCCACACAGGAATGGGATTGATAGCTCAGGGCCTGGTCTGGGCATTTTTGGGATCATTTGCCTAGTGTGCAGTACCCAAAATGAGTGACCACTAGACTGGAAAACCTTTTATGATTTTATTCAACAGCAGGAGAACAAAATGACACAGGGGGGAAGGGTTATCCCAGAAAAGCCTGTGTATAGAACAAAGGATTACTTTATAATATTCCATTGAAGGCACGGAAAGATGATGCTTTTGGGGTCAAACCAATAACCTGGGGTCTCCACCCCTTGCACATCCCACAGGACCACCCCATTGCTATTATGCTAAGTCACCGGAAAAGGTTACAAAAAGCAATTTCCCATTCTTTCTCAATCCTCTGATAACATAAACAATGGCATAATATAAACAATTGTCTCTGGCCTTGAGAATAGAACCATATCAGCCTTGGTAACATTTCAAAATACAGTCAAGAACAAGAATAAGTTTCTGGGCCTTCTTTTACGAAACAGTCTGGTACACTAAGCTTCTCTTTAATGAACAATAACTAAGAAAATATTAATTTACCCCCTTATCCATCAGGATAGGGGATTTAACCCCTTGATCACTGTACAGTTGTACTAAATGAAAGTGAGCTTCATGTTAGCATTTCAACAAAAAGAAAAGTTATGTCATAACCTGTCATTTCCCCTTTAAAACTCAAACAATAGCATGGGCAATCCATTTTCAATTAGTGAAACTCAGTGCGAGTTGATGGATTAAATTGGTTCTCCATCCTCCATCTGGCCTTGATTGGAATTGGGGCTTCAAGCACATCCAGTTTCCTTTTTACAGACTAACATAAATCACTGGTCTTCACTGTGTTTGTTTTTGACAAGTCTTATAACCCTAAGGATTGAGCCTAAATCTCATGATGTATTTTAAATTAAATAAAATCCTAAAATATCTAATCATAAAGCGAATCCTAAAATATCTAATCTGAGCATACTGACTGACCAAAGAAGCCTTGATCAGTGTATGTTAACATGCGTAAGTGAACTTTCACATTTTCATTTTAACACATAACATTTGTTTTTTCCATTGCTGCCCTGTATAAAGAGATGTGTGAATGGAGATTTTAAGCAGCATTTACATCTATTTATGAATAATCTGCAAATTGTTGTTTCTGTTTCAAGCCATATCACTTTTTCGGACTCCACAATGCTTTTTAAAAAAAATGGCTCCAACTTTTGTGATACTCTGATATATTAAACATCTTATCTATTTTAAAAAAGAAATTGAGGAGTAAAGGGACATGCCGAAAATGGGCATGAAAAGGCACTTCAGAAATTTCAAGCCTTATTCTGCTACACTTTGGTAATACACCAGATACTACAAAAAGGGAGTTTTTTTCAGAAAAAAAGCTGCTCAAGCCAGAATTGGGAGGGAACACAAATAATGGTGTCTGAAACACTATTAGCAACCAGCAGCCAAAATGGTTGTGTCTCAAATGGTTAAAAAAAAAATCTGTTAGCTACCAGCAGCCAAAACGGTTTACATAGGCAGCATGAAAATCCCCATTGTAATGGAATTCTTAATAGGTTCAGCCCTGGCTTGCACAAAGAAAACTGACCTATATGTTTTTCAACACTGACAAAAGAATACTTTTATGATCCTAGGACTGAGATTAGATAGAAAATCTATTTTTCTATTTATTTCAAGGTACTTTGGCATTCTTTCTTATTTGCCTTGAATAGATGTCCTGATTCAAACTATTACAGTTTGCACATATTTGCCCAGTTTTTGTAACAGTCTCTGACATTGCAGAGCTACTGCGATATTACAGAAGTTGTACACTGCAGCTTTCAGGAAGCATATGATGTTGGAGAGCCACAAGCTTTGTTTCCAGATACTGGACTAATTTTAACAAGCTAGTAGATTGTGGCAGAGATAATCCTTTGCTTTGAGGGTCCACCATTAATATTAGTGAACCTAGTTTGGGCTTTGTCTATACCCCTCACCCCAATTTAGAAAGATAAGAGGTTTAGAAAGGAAAGGTCCAGGGTCCTAGACAGCCTTTTTTCATTTTGAACATTACCAGGCTTCCCTCACAAGGAAACACAAGATAGTTCTCATTACTAATGCTTAGTGGAGTCACACCTGTCCCTTTGCTGAAAGAAAACAGACAAAGTTGTTGTTAGAGCAGCAGTGCTGTCTAACTGTTCACTGAACTGAACTGATAATTACATTCTGACTTAAAAGACACCCTGTCAGTTCCTAAGATTGACTTTTGCTGTTCGCCCTCCCCTCTACACCCACCCGCAACTCTGCAGGAGCTGTAACAAAGGCAGTTTCATAAGTCCTGGAACTTCTGATTGCCTGATAAGGAACCTTTCACAATTTTCTCTGGTGGCCAGCAAGAGAGGAAAAATTCAATTTTGCCTGGAAAGAATGCCTACCCTGCTAAAATGAAAACATATTACAGATACAGAAATTGACTCTGGGCACATTTTAATAGCAATTCACTGAGCAAACACTGAACTACCTATATATGTGAATCACTATTTTTGTAATAATCTGTTCTAAATTGGTATTTGCCATTTTATTTCCCTGCTGTGGTTAATATGCACACTATATGGGCTGCCTCTTGTTTGTTCTTTACCAACAGCTATAAGAACCTCAAAAAACCCTGTTTACATTATCTCCCCTTCCAACCTGTTCCTCCTACCTCCCTCTTCATTTTTTATAAAATTGTAATTACATTGATGAGAGAAATACCAATATATTCCAGCTTTATCATACTGAGGAGGTAGGGGGGAGGTCACTATTTATGTACTTTGAAAACCTTGGCTGCAGTGTTCATTACTAGTGCTTGGCTGTGTTGTACTTTCCCAGTTCATGAGGAAATAGGGCAACATTCAAATTATGCTGGGGAGAGAGTCACATTATTTGGGAAGGCCAACTATTTAAATGAAAGGAAGAAATATTCAGCAAAAGAACTAGTGTCTACAAAATGTGGAGCCTTTTGGAGAGATTTAATCCAATATTTTCAAGAATTCAGTGCCCAATGCCACATTTTGTAAAATTTTCCATTATTTTCCCCTGACCAAGTACTTTCTGCATAGAAGGTAACCCTCTGACAGGGAATCTCTTTGGTGGATAAAGTTTTTCTACACTGAAGATCTGTGATTCCCTCGCTCTCCTGAGAAGCAATGAGGACTATTGGGACTGAGGGATGTGGGGGAAGTGCTGCTAATGTTGCACTGCCTGCTGCTTCTTCCAAAATTATGTTCCAAATGATGAGTAGTAAGCCTGCTTAGTGTCTGGTGCAATGGTTTGAACATTCAGAAGATGAAGGCAAATATATAACTTCCTTCCCATTAAAAAAGAATGTTTGGAGAAATTTACAGATCCAGAACTGGTTCCCTTTATATCCTGTTCAACCAAAGCCTCCTTTAGGAGAAGAAAGGTCTGGTATTATTGTTGCCATGCTGCTAAAGAAATGGGTAGGGACAATCTGGCCAAAGTATGTGAGAAGTAAACAAAGCTCACTGCTGTAAAGGGCAGAACAGGGTGCATTTGCCTCCCCCACCCCCAACCTCCACTGCCAGTAACACTAGGGGAAGGTTCAGGCTGGGACTGTATGCCATCATCCTTGCTATCAAGGGTGCCAGCCAGACTATCTGCCTGCACACCCACTATGCAGAGAAATCTTATGCCTACATATCTTCTTGATGTCCCACCCCTGAGAAGAGCTTTTCTCCTTGCACGAATGAATGCTTTTCCCTCAAAGGTCTTAGAGGGAAGGTTTAACCGTATTCCATACCATGTGAGACTCTGCCCATGTGGTTCTGGCTGCCCTGACTCATTTTGTTAGATGGCCCCTTATATGCATGATGTTGGGATGACAGTTTTGTTGCTTTGCTGGAAATCAAGCTTTCTGTAACTGTAAGTCTATGACCTTGCAATTCCTACTCTCTGACAGAGATCCAGAGGTAACCATTATAGTCGCCAGTCTTAACTAAGATGCTTTTATAATATGCTGCTGATTTTGTATTTTATCTTTTATAGTTTATCTTATCATTTTAAAATCTGTTCGGTTATATAACTCCATGGCCTATTTTATTATTTTGTTGCAATTTTAAGCCTTATTTCTATATGTTTTATACATATTTTATGACAATAAAAGGTTACTGACTGACTGGCCTGCACACCCAAAGTAGCATGTCCCAGTTTCCCAGACTGAAAAAGTCCCACAAAAAGTGATCCTCTCCCCAACACTATTCAACATCTTTATGTGTACTCTCACCAAGTTGGTCTGGAGTCATGACCTGGGATATCACCGATATGCTGATTGCACTCAGCTGTATCTCCTGATGGAAGGCCAGCCTGATAACCCCCCTGAATCCTTGGCCACATGACTGGAGGCTGTAGCAGAGTGGTTCCAACATAGTTGCATGAAGCTTAACCCCTCAAAGATAGAGGTCCTTTGAATAGGTAGGGAAGGGCCAGACCAGGAAGTACTACTCCCCAGCCTGAATGGAGTGCTACTCAAAACAGCACAAATTGTCAGGAATCTGGGTAAGATTGTTGATGCTTCTCTACCAATGGAAGCTCAAATCACTAAAGTAGGACAGGTGGCATTTTTCCACCTCCACCAAGCTAAACTACTGGTGCCCTTTCTGGTCCCAGAACATCTCATCACAGTGATCCTGGTAACAGTCACCTCTAGATTACTGCAACTTGTTTTACGCAGGTCTTCCCTTATCTCTGCTTCAGAAGCTATGATTGGTACAAAATGCAGCTGCTTGCATCCTAACCTGAACCCCATTGAGAGTCCACAGTACCTTGATTCTCCAGCAGTTTAAGGTGAGGTTTTATTGTATTTTTAATATTTTACTATGTAAACTGCAGTGAGACCTGCTGGGCAGCAGTGGTATATAAATCTAAAAATAAATAAATAAAGTGCTGGTACTCATCTTCAAGGCCATATGCAGCCAGGGTCCTGTGTACCTTAAGGGCAGTCTGTCCGCATATATTCCCTGAAGAACAACAAGTTCTATCCATTTTAACAACCTGGTGATCCCTGGCACCAAGGAAGTCCATCTGGCATCGGCCAGATCTAGAGCCTTCTCAACTGTGGCCCAACCTGGTGGAATGAGGTCCTCAACAAAGTCAAGGCCCTATCAGAACTCAGTTCTGAAGGGACTGCAACTGTTATGCCAGGCTTTCAGATGAGCACAATAAACCTGTCCATCTACCAGGCAACCTGACAATAAATTATCCCTGAGTACTATTGTTACCCCTTAAATTGTTTATGATTACCTATATGTTGTACTGTTAACTATTTATACCCTTTGTTGCTCATACTGTTCCAATGTTCTATGTACCTTACCCCATTGGTTTAATGTACACTATCCTGAGATGTCACAGCGAGGGGTGGTATATAAACTGAACAAATAAATAATGTGGTTCCCAACCTTTTTATCACTGGGGACCGGTAAACGCTTCACAATTTTACTGAGGCCCAGGGGGAGGGGGTAGTTTTTGCTGAGGGATGTTGCATCTGCCGCCTGAGCCGCTGCTCCACTTGCTTTTCCACCAGCACCCCTGACTTCCTGCCGCATTGGGGGGTGCTGCCAGCAGCAGCTGCGCAGTGCCACTCCGAGGGGGAGCCCCAGCCATGGCGGCCACCAGAGAGCACCAAATGTGAGCCAGCGGCAGAATGGCAGGGCAGCCCCTGAAGCGGCAGCCGGGAGGGGGCAAGGAGGAGCCACAGCCTGGTACTGACAGATCCCTGGAACGGTGTGGGTCCCCGGACCAGGGGTTGGGGACCGCTGCTCTACAATATATTAGAAAACACAGGGTTAGCAAATAAAGTCAACTTGTCTCATGTACAAACACACCTAAATTTTGCAATATAAAGAAAACAATTAAAGAGAACTCATTAAAATTTATCTTTGTAAGAAAATATATGGCATGGGGAGGGGGGGTGCAGACATGCTGTCCTTATATGGGATCCAGAAAACACTTCCCAGCAAACAAAGCACTGATTTGTAGAAAAGAAACCTATCAAAACAGCTTTCTTTGGTATTAAGACTGATTCTGGATGATCATCATTTCAACTGTTCTCTGCTTATCACTCTTTCCTCCTTGCGGCCTTGTATAAATGAAACAGTGACAGTGATGAGTCCAAAAACATACAACGTATTAACAACCCTTCCTTCATTGATCCTGAATGTCATTCTTCACGTGATTATCACCGCATTAAAAAATGAAATATATTTTTGGTTCAGATTCTGGTTAGTTTTCTCTCCAAATGCACCCCCCTTCCCCTAAGTATTCAACCTTCACTGAGATCAGCCTTAGAATTGCCAACTACCCCTGGGGCCACAAGGGGAGATAACAACACTAATGGTACATCTCACTTTTCTGGCTGACCTGTCTATGCAATATTAAAATGACTAGCACAGTGTCCAGAATGTTGACAAGCTGTGTCAGAGAAGCTGAGCTGCACTATGAAAAGTGTGAAGGCATTTAGTCTGTTCAATAGCAGCATCACAACTGACATGGAGCCTGTAGGCCTAGCTAAATAATGTGAAGGTTTTTTTATTTTATTTTATGGGGTTTTATTTTCAATTATAACACATCAGAAACTTAGTTGTTTTCTTAGATAACACTGTATTATATGCCTTACATGTCACTTTTCTGAAAATACTATCAAAACTTCAACTGAATCCTAAAAGTATTGTTAAAACAGAAATATGAATTCTGCTCTCTACTATAAGCAGACATATTGGAAGAATGACCCATTACATCTCTCATTTCAGATACAATCAGTTATTTGAGTGGATTAGTTGGTCTGCATTGTGAACAATCACTGAATAAAACAGATGACTTACAGCTGTCCAGGCTCCTTTTTTACACCGAGAACATAGCCATCCATCATGAATTTCATGAGAAGGAATACCATAGCAACCTATAATAAGAGAATGAAGGTGATGAACAGATTCTGTAGTTCATTATCTTTCTGGCAAAACAGACAAATAAGCTATTTACTTTGAATATTCTGTGATAAACAAACATTTTCACAAGAGTAAGCTATCTGCAGCTGAGAAGTTATCTATGTCAGCAACTATACTAATTTCTAAAAACCAGTTATGTTATCTTTAACAGTTTTCACTGTCCTAAATTTAATTTTCCAAGTGTTAAAATCACAATTTGAGTACTGCAGTAATAATTCTTCTTAAAAGTTAATACAGCTGAGTATTAGTTCAAATCCATACCTTGGTCATAAAAGTCGCTATCCCAGTTCCCGTCCTCCCCTTGGAGGATGTAATACTTTCCTGCCTTATAAGGCAAGGCTCACTGAGATAACTTATATGAAGCACCTTGAGTACTTAGGGAATACTTAATTATTAGAAGTGGTAGAAGTAATAGTACTTGTAGCAGTAGCTAGGGATGTCAGCCTCCTGGTCAGATCTGAAGATCCCTAGGAATTATACCACATCTATAGACTACAGAGCTAAGTTCCCCAGAAGAAAATGGATGCTTTGGAAAGTGGATCCTTGCTGGTATGCCTGTTTGTTTGTGCCCCAAAATAACTGTTGCTGGTAAGGGCTGGCCAGAGACCACAACCCAGATGGGACACACCTGCACAACTCCACCCCAACCTCAGTCTGCAAGACTCTGTCATCATCTCTATTATCCAGTTGGTCTGTCTGTCTGTTTGCACCCAAAAATACAAACTGTTGCTGGTAAGGGAAGCCTCTGGCAGTGTCTCTACTATTGCTGCTCAACTGTAGACTATAAAGATCAGCTCTGCAGCAAGAATTGCTGCTTTGGAGGATAGACTCTAAGGTGTTGTACCGTTTTGAGGCCCCATCTCCAAACCTCAAGGAATATTTCCAACCCAGGGGTAGCCAACCTCCAGGTGGGGCCTGGAGATCTCCTGGAATTACAACTCATTTCCAGGCAGAAATGGCTGCTTTGGAGGGTGGACAGGGCTGTTGTGCAAAAGACACATTTCATGCCTCCCACAGAGGTTGTTATGAAGATGAAATACTTGAGGCCTACTGCACAGGCTTGTTGTGCAGATGAAATAGGAGGCAGAAGAACCTCCACAACAGCACCCAGTTTCATCTTCACAATAACACTGTGTGGTAGGCCTCAAATGTTCAGAGAGTGACAGAGAAGAGACACGCATGGCTTGACTACATCTTCACTCCAGCAGTGAGGCTGGCCACAGCAATATTTTAAGTGAGAGGGGGCTTTTCTGTGGCCTCCCTGCCAGCCAACAGTTAGGCAGAAGGGAAAGCTTTCCCCCCTCAAAAGGTATGGCCATGCATGCCCTCAGACTCCCCTGCATTGCTCTTGGAAACGTGTCCCTTGCCTCAGTCAGGGGCTGTTAG
This sequence comes from Paroedura picta, assembly GCF_049243985.1. NCBI lineage: Eukaryota > Metazoa > Chordata > Lepidosauria > Squamata > Gekkonidae > Paroedura > Paroedura picta. The sequence continues at coordinate 74,709,042 of NC_135375.1, read as the reverse complement.
AGGCTTCCTTCACAGCAAGCCTGAAGTCGAGTGGGTGCAGAATCCTGAGCAAGAGCATCAATTGGCCCAGGAGGGGGTAGATTCCACCAACAGGAGGCTTCAGAACCTTCAGCATTTTGTCAGGGTGTACTGTCACAATTTTATGTATAAAGATTTCATTGACTTCAGCCATGTCCTTAATTTCATGCCGGACTAAATAGTGTGAATAAAGGACCTCTAAAAATTATTTATATGGTGACTTGAATGGGTGAAAATGCTGTATTGTACTTTTTTTATATCATGACCTGGGAACAATTCTATATACACAGTTTTCTGGGACTAAATGTAGTACAAGATGATGTAGAGCAAACAAAAGTGCATAGCTTATAAAATGAAACTCACTATCTTCCCTCAGTTATAAAACATTAATTATCAACATATTTATGGTGGCATAAACTTCCATGGCCCAAAGCCTACTTAACACTTCTTTTTTTTACAGAATGAGGCCAAAACATCCAATATGAACTGCCAGCCATGCTCTTCTTTCAGTGACATACGGTAAGTCAAAGTCAAAGGTCAGCCTCTAAGCAAAAGGATAAATAAATGAATACTGAATGTTTAAAATGGCCTTACTCAGAAATCAGTCAGTCAGTAACCTTTTATTGGCATAAAATATGTATAAGACATATAAAAATAGGGTTTAATTCGGAAATCAGTGATGGTGATCTTAGTCACTCAGGATAGACACTTTAAAATTTATTGGGAGTCTCCCATATGAAACTGCTGAATTATAACATTAGCAAATCTGACACGGTAATGTGTTCTCAACAAATTCCAGGAATAGCTAGTTCACTATATAAAGAAATGTTACTTCAGGATGACTTACACTACTAATCTTGCTCAGAGTATTCATTACTCTGAGAGCCAGCTTGGTGTAGTGGTTAGGACTCTTAATCTGGCAAGCCGAATTTGATTCAAAATGACTACGCTACTTTCTGGACTTGCAGACATAATTAATAAATCATGAAAATCACATCAAATACCACTATTAGGGATTTGTATAAACCATGCACTAGTTTGCACACATATAACCAACTATCACATGTTGCTGATATGTTTTCTAAGGGTAACTTAATAGATAATACTCAAAAAAGTGAAGATGTAAATGGAATACATAAAGTTAAACAAATGATCTATTTACTTGCATGAACTTGCACACAACACTTCACACAGGAAATCAGCTGACTTGTTCCATCTTCTTCAATAAAGCCATTTGATGGATAGTTTTCAGTGTTCTCCTCACTATAAATAAAACATATCTCTGGAATAAGTGGTTTTGTCTTTTCCTTGGTCACACACATTTCTCTTTGTTTTGTTTCTGAGTAAGTATAGTTTTCTTCATTATATTTGTCAGCCTGAAAAATACATTTTAACAGAAAGTTATACACTGTTTTTCTTTGTTGATATGTTTCTACAACCTCCTTAAAGTTAATAAAATCCAATTCTCATTAAAAGTGATTGCTTCTAAAATATACCTCACCAATCACTTTTAATGTTTTGTTATTTTGATGGCTATAAAATTAAGAATTTCATTTAAGAAGCCTAAATTTAGCAATCATTTCTATCCTTACGGCTATCACTAGACTCAGCTCACTTTACTATTATTAGTTTTTATATCATTTAGAGATACCAAATGCTAAATTGAAAGTCAAAAACAATCTCTGTCAAGTGGTACTAAAATCACACAACATACAATGTACATACTGCAGACATAAAGCTATGGTAGAATCACAGTGGAGGTTCTGCCTTCTGGAGCTTCTGCAGAACTCTGCATCAAACTGTAATAGCAAAGTAATATGCAAGTGGAGGACCTATGCAAGGACATGTAGGAAGCATCTAATTTTCTCTTCTCCCACAACTTCATCCTTTCTTTCTCTGAAAGTCCCCACAGCCTCTACCTTTTCACTGCTTCCTTTTTTTCATTCCTCACCACCACCAGCCAACCTACCATCATCTTTCCCTCTTCTTACCATCTTCCCTCTTCTTACCATCTTCTCTCCTTCCCTCCCCAATAGACACTCCATAGAAAAACTCTGGCTACCTTGTGCAGTATTTATTTATTTATTTGATTTCTATACCACCCTTCCATATGGCTCAGGGATGTTTACATACAACACGGCGGATACATGGAACAGCTAGGGCTGGCACAGTTGTGCAGTGAGTAACCTGCAAGGATTTGTGCCGGGGTCTCCATTCCCCATGTATCCCCCTTCTGTATAGGTAAAGGTATCCCCTGTGCAAGCACCGAATCATGTATGACCCTTGGGGTGACGCCCTCCAGCGTTTTCATGGCAGACTCAATACGGGGTGGTTTGCCAGTGCCTTCCCCAGTCATTACCGTTTACCCCCCAGCAAGCTGGGTACTCATTTTACCGACCTCGGAAGGATGGAAGGCTGAGTCAACCTTGAGCCGGCTGCTGGGATTGAACTCCCAGCCTCATGGGCAAAGCTTTCAGACGGCTGCCTTACCTCTCTGCGCCACAAGAGGCTCTTCCCTTCTGTATATCTCTCCCCAAACTTACCCTCTTCCTCAGAGCCCACATATCTCCTACTTTTCCATGCCTCCATCTCGCCTTCCCACCTACCTACCTACCTACCTACCTACCTTTTATTTGTTCCCATTCTTTGAATTTATATATTATTTATTGTATACCCATCCTCCATTATATATTCACACCAACTTTGTAAGTAGTTTAGACCAAGGGCAAACACTGGCAGGGGCTCATGGGAATTGTAGTCCATGGACATCTGGAGGACCACAGGTTGACTACCCCTGATGTAGTGCATAAAGTTTCACACTAGGATCTGGAAAACCCTGGTTTGTATCACCACTCTAGTGTGAAAGCTTACTGTCAGTCTAAACCAAGGCTGACAGGGGCTCATGGGAATTGTAGTCCACAAACATCTGGAGGACCACAGGTTGACTACCCCTGCACTACATCACACTGGCTTCTGTGTGGTGGAAGTTGTTAAACATTAAGACCAGGTAAGTCATGCGAGTTTTGTGGTATCAAGATGTCATAGTGACTGCTACTACAGCTTGGCCTTGGACACCATCTAGTGGTGACTGGAAGAACTACAAGGATTTTGCTTGTTTTGCTGAAAATCGCCCTTTAGCTCCACCTGGTAGCCAAGTGAAGAATATTGACCAATTCTTCTTTTTTCCTTTCTTCTTCTGTGGCTGTCTGGGTTGCCCCCCCCCTTGGTAACAGGGTGGGCTAGTGAGGTAGGGATAGGGGATTTTCACCCAGAGAGGTCAGACACTAGGGCAAACTTAGCAGTGCCGGGGAACGAGCTGGAACGGTTGGGAGAACCTCTTACAGGCGGAATCCCACCCTTGCAGCGTAGCTTGGACCCGCCAGCTGCTAGTTAGAGTAGGGTGGGGGGAGGGAGGGTTGGGTGGTGATAGTTAAATAGGGTAGGGTGGGTTAGTGCAGCTAGGTGAGGGAGTAGAGAGGAGATTAACTGGTTATTCTCTCTGGGAGCAGGGTTATGGAGAGGGAGGCCCAAACAGAGGGGGGGGGTCATGCTGGGGCCGGGATTTCAATAATCACGGGCCAGGGGCATTATGGCAGGGAGAGGAGGTTGGACAAGAGAAGGGGTGGGAGCACTGGAGTCCTGTACAGCAGTGGTCCCCAACCTGCGGGCCACGGCCCGCTGCCGGGCCGCGAAGGCCATGGCGCCGGGACGCGGCTCCCTCTCCCTGCCCCCCCCCGCAGTAAAAAACTTCCCAGGCCGCAAGCTTGCGGCCCGGGAAGCTTCTTACTGCGGGAGGGCGGGGAGAGGGAAGCAGGGCCGGCCGCGCCCATCCGGGCGCGGCCCGATGTGCGGGCGTGGCCCGCGGGTGCGGCCCGATGCCCTGCCGGTCCCCAGCCTCAGAAAGGTTGGGGACCACTGCTGTATAGGGCCCGGCCGTGGAGACACGGCCGGCGTCCTGGGTGTGCTCGATCCCCTTCTAACCTCCGGCCCATCCCCAGGAATATGAGGGTGGAGGCTAGGGTACAGGGTCCGACATTGGTCTTGTGCAACGCAAGGTCAATTAAGAACAAAGCCTCGACCCTCCAACATTTCATCGCAGAGTCGAAGGCGGACCTTGCTTGCGTGACCGAGACCTGGGTGAGGGAAGGCGAGACAGTGGCCCTGAAAGAACTAGCCCCACCAGGTTACTCGGTCCTCCACCAATCTCGGACCCATAAGAGAGGAGGGGGGTGGCTATTGTGGTCCGGGAGGTCCTCACCCACAGGGCTCTCCCAGCGACGGAAATCGAGGGGGTGGAGTGTGTCAGTATTGGATGGGACTCGGTCAAGAGTGTGGCTATCTGGTTGGTATACCGACTGCCCAACGCGCCGCCAGATGTCCTGCCCCACCTGCTGGAGGCGGCGGCCGCCTGGGCATTGCAGTACCCCAGGCTTTTGATCCTGGGGGACTTCAACGTCCACGCGGACGCGCCCTCTTCAGTCCATGGCAGAGACCTGGTGTCATCCATGGCGACACTAGGACTTTCGCAATTTGTTGCTGGGCCCACCCATCACGCCGGCCACACACTCGACTTGATTTTTGGCGCTGGGATAGAAGTGGATCTGGATACAGCTTTAGCTGTGCCGTGGTCAGACCACTACGCCCTGCGGGCCCGGCTCAGGATGCTACCCCCTCCCAGTTGGGCGGTGGGCGTATTTTAGCCCGCCCGCAGAGATACATGGATCCAATTGGATTCCGGAATGCTCTGCGGGACCCGATCCCTCCTGGCGACTCACTGGCGGCCCTGGTGGTGGACTGGCAGTCCCGCCTATCGGCTGCTATAGATAAGATCGCCCCTAAACGTCCTCTCTGCCCTCGACTCAAACGGGCACCCTGGTATACCAGGGAGCTCCGGGAGAGAAAAAGGGAAGTGAGACGACTGGAGCGAGTGTGGCGGAGGACTCGCGACGAAGTTACGAGAACATCTCATCGCACGCTTATGAGGGCGTATGAGATGGCGGTGAAAGTGGCAAAATGGGAATTTTTTGCTGCGGAAATCGCGTCCGCAAGCTCTCGCCCGGCCCAACTATTTAGGACAGTTAGATCTCTTACCGCCCTTGAGGGGCGCCAAAATAGTAGAAAATTGGAACTAGGCTGTGAGGCTTTAATGAGCCATTTTGCGGAAAAAGTCTCGTCGCTCCGCCGCGCTCTTTCCACCACAGTTAATACAGTAAACAAACTGGAGACCCGTTGGCCGCCTTTGGAGGTGAAGTTCAATGGCTTCAGACGGCTCTCCCTACCCGAAGTGGATAAGTTGCTAGGTTTGGTTAGGGCGACCACTTGCCCCCTCGATCCCTGTCCGTCATGGCTCCTCAAGGGAGGTGGCCAGAGGATAGGAGGCCAGCTCAGGGATATTAACCTCTCCCTGGATTCCGGGGAGTTCCCTGAGCAGCTGAAGGGGGCAGTGGTTCACCCTCTCCTGAAAAGATCCACACTGGATCCGTGGGACCCAGACAGCTACCGCCCGGTATCGCATTTGGCGTTCCTGGGCAAGGTGGTTGAAAGGGCCGCGGAAGACCAGCTCCTGGCATTCTTGGAAGAAACTTCGGCACTCGATCCATATCAGTCTGGCTTCCGACCTGGCCACGGGGTGGAGACGGTGCTGGTCGCCCTGTTGGATGATCTCTGCCGCCAGCTGGATAGGGGCAGGTCGGCAGTGCTGGTTCTTCTGGACCTGATGGCCGCTTTTGACACCGTGGACCACGAACTGTTGGTCCACCGCCTCGCCGAAACGGGGATACGGGGCACAGCTTTACGCTGGATACGCTCCTTTCTCCAGGACCGGACCCAGAGGGTAGCAGTGGGGGATGAGGGTTCGCGCTCCTACAGACTTCCATGTGGAGTCCCACAGGGCGCGGTCCTCTCCCCCACATTGTTTAACGTCTTTATGCGCCCTCTGGCCCAGCTGGTGTGGAATTTTGGGCTGGGTTGCCACTAGTACGCTGATGACACCCAGCTCTATCTCCTCATGGACGGCCGCCCGGACTCTCCCCCGGAACCATTTGCCAGATGTTTGGAAGTTGTGACAGAATGGTTCGAGCAGAGTCGTCTGAAACTCAACCCCTCCAAGACGGAGGTCCTGTGGCTGGGACGTAGGGGGCGGGAGCAGGAAGCGCGCTTACCAACTCTGGGAGGGACGCACCTTACCATCGCGTCCCAGGCCAGGAACTTGGGTGTGATCATCGATGCTTCCCTGACCTTGGAGGCACAGATCAAAAGAGTAGCAGGCCAGGCATTTTTCCAGCTCCGCCAGGCCCGACTACTAGCGCCCTACCTGTCCCCCGAACACCTGGCCACGGTGATCCATGCAACGGTCACCTCCAGAATAGATTTCTGTAACTCGCTCTACGCGGGCCTTCCCTTGTCCTTGATCCGGAAACTTCAGCTAGTGCAAAATGCAGCTGCTAGGGTCCTAACTGGTAAACCTTGGAGGACCCATATCCAGCCAGTGCTGAGGCAGCTGCACTGGTTGCCAATTGCTGCCCGGATCCGGTTCAAGGTTCTGGTTCTAACCTTCAAGGCTTTACGCGAGTTGGGACCCACATACCTGAGGGACCGCCTATCGCCCTATGCCCCCCGCAGAGCCTTACGTTCTGCGGGAGAAAATCTGTTGGTCGTTCCCGGCCCTAGGGAAGCACGCCTGGCCTCGACCAGGGCCAAGGCCTTTTCAGTCCTGGCCCCCGCCTGGTGGAATGGGCTCCCGGGAGAGCTGCGGGCCCTGCGGGACCTTCCATCGTTCCGCAGGGCCTGCAAGACGGAGCTCTTCCGCCAGGTTTACGGTTGAGGCCAAGGTTAACATCTATGCCCCCCCCCGGGACCTGGGATTGGGATTAGAGACGGGTACCACCAATATCCCCTCCACCTGCTAGTAGGGGAAAGGGTAGTTGACTAGCCGCTCTTGCCAGGTTAGCTTGCTAACTAAAAATTGTTGGATTGTAGATGTGCTAATTGGACTTTTAATGGATTTTATGGGGTTTTAGAATGTTGTAACCCGCCACGAGCTGCAAGGGAGTGCCGGGCAATAAATCGAATAATAATAATAATAATAATAATAATAATAATAATAATAATAATAATAATAATAATAATAATAATAATAATAATCCTTCAAAATATGCTGAACGGGGCCTTGGGATTGCTATTTTATAGTTCGCCATCTTGGTTATGTATTAAGGGGTATTTTTAGGGGGGGTATTGTGTTTTTATTGACTTGTAAACCACCATGAGACATTTGAGAACAGCAGTATATAAATATAAGAATAAATAAAATAAACTAATAAATAAAAGTCAAAATAATCCTGAGAGCTCTGCCAATCCCTCTTTTTTACTGAAGAAACCATGGCTTGAAGGTTGGCGGTACTGTCATGGTTGCCTACCAACAGCCACTAAGAGCTTTAATTTCTTAAAGTTACATGCGCTCTTGAATCTGCTGTCAGTTAAGGAAGCAGTCTTCCACTTGCTCTAATTCAGTACTCTCCAATGCCAGCCTGGAGCTGCTCTACATAGCTAGATGGGATTACTGTAACCTAAGACATTGCTTACTGTTCTTGGCCAAAATTAAGATTGGACAATGACAAACAGCAGGAGACTTGGGGAAGTGGGGACTTGGTGAAGGTATTCATCAGCAACAGAGTGATATAACTCCCAGGCAAAATCCAGAGGTGGTCAGTTCTCCCAATAGATTATGAAAACATTTCATGAGTCTCATAAGAGTATAATGTCACTTCCAGGTTCCTACCAGACATTCTAAAAAATATTTCCTCCTGCTACCACTCAAAGTAGCAGGACACTGTAACTAGGACAGAGGATGGATTTTTTAATGAGCTGTTAAGAGTTCTATTGGTTTAATTCTGTACTATTTTGATTGCACTAAATTGATACTTTGCTCATGTTAACTGTCTTGTATTTGTTTGGGAAAGTAGCATATAATTATTTTAAACAAATAAACAGCCACCACACTGCTAAAGAAATCACAGGGGGAAGTGACACATCAGACTGCATATGACCTTCTTCCCCAGTTGTGAAGTATGGAATGAGATGGAGGGGTTTCAGCCTAGATCACAGCAGAACTGGGTCCACAGTTAACAGAAACATAAACTTGGGGGGAAATTGGCATTTGTGTGTGCTCACATTGTCTGATGGGTCAAATATATAATGAAATACAATTAAAAACCTCAATTGAGTATAAGGTAAAGGTATCCCCTGTGCAAGCACCGAGTCATGTCTGACCCTTGGGGTGACGCCCTCCAGTGTTTTCATGGCAGACTCAATACAGGGTGGCCTTGCCAGTGCCTTCCCCAGTCATTACCATTTTACCCCCCAGCAAGCTGGGTACTCATTTTACCGACCTCGGAAGGATGGAAAGCTGAGTCAACCTTGAGCCAGCTGCTGGGATCGAACTCCCAACCTCATGGGCATAGCTTTCAGACAGCCTTTCAGCTGTTTACCACACTGCGCCACAAGAGGCTCTTCAATTGAGTATATTTATGGTGGATTACAGTACACCATAGCAGAGTTGCTTAAATTCAATTTAGATGGGAGTAAAGGTAAAGGTAAAGGTATCCCCTGTGCAAGCACCGAGTCATGTCTGACCCTTGGGGTGACGCCCTCCAGCGTTTTCATGGCAGACTCAATACGGGGTGGTTTGCCAGTGCCTTCCCCAGTCATTACCGTTTACCCCCCAGCAAGCTGGGTACTCATTTTACCGACCTCGGAAGGATGGAAGGCTGAGTCAACCTTGAGCCGGCTGCTGGGATTGAACCCCCAGCCTCATGGGCAAAGCTTTCAGACGGCTGCCTTACCACTCTGCGCCACACGAGGTTCATTTAGATGGGAGTAGGCAAGGTAAAAATTTGTACTGCAACTGCTGAAGAAATTAGTCTTCTCTCTCAACATAACCTTAATTAGAACATAATCAAATTACTGCATTGTAGCACTTGGAAAAACACAAAGAATCCTGGTCATTTGCCACCTCAAGTATTATCACCTTCTGCTATTGAGTAAAGGAGCAGATTAAAGAACTACTGTTCTCCATGGCTAGTAGGGTAGTTCAAGGTCTGTGCTATTATTTGAAACAGTAAGAATATCTTACTGAGTTCAGTTAGTCAGTCTTTTATTACAGTCCTTGACCAATACAAAAACAATGTACTATAACAACCATAGTTCAAAGTATAAAATATACAGTCCAAATATCAAAATATATTCATATAAATAATTTCAGAATTAATAAAAGTTTATGAGAATAAAAAATCCAGATTATAAAATTTCATCTATCCTAACATAAATTGTCTTGTATAAAGATGTTACTGAATGGCAGACATTTTTCAGTTTTCATTTACATACTTTCTAGTAGATAGAACAAGGAAATATCTCCTTAGAATCATAGGTCCCATTAACCATGACTGAAAAGGGTTCATAGAATATATCTGACTCCTATCTCTCTCGTTTCTGTAAATCTTGCACCCTCAGAAAAACTGATTCTGAGGCCTGGAGAAGCCTCAAAAATGGAGTGGACCATTGGGAGGGGATTGCAGCTCTAGAAGAAAGGGGCAGAAATCACTCCCATTTTGAACAGAACAAGTGCTCATGGAACAGATGGCAGATTCTGCCAATTCCCTCTTTTTGCTTCAACATCACATGCCACACCCTATTCTGTCTCTGCAAGTACCCAAAACTTCAGAAGCAACATAAATGTCTGCAGAGGAAAGGGATATAGATTGTGAACAAATTCTGTTCATATTTCATTGGCCCCAACACGTGGTATCTACTTTGATTTACTAGACTATGGATGATTTATACTTCAATTCTTTATTTAATAAAGGTAAATTGTGTGGCTTCATTAGAAGCTTGCATTCTGAAAGTATCTGGACTTGCTTTGTATTTTCCATGTTTTACTACAAACCACATTTGTACATATTTATAATACCTGAAGTTTCCTTACCTGGTAGTATGGCTTGAGGAGTGTGCATACAGCACAACCTGGTTCTAGTTTGGCAACAGCTGCATTATACTCTTTTTCAGCAGTAAAATTTGGCGTTCTCGTCTGCCAAAGGTAGACAAGAGGTTTGGCCCAGGACTCCGTTTCTTGAATTTCTTCTTCATTTAAGAGAGCCTCAGGCAGTTCTTAAAATAAAATGACAACTGAAAATGCAGTGTTCTGACAGTTATAGCAAGCAAAAATTTAAGCAGAAGTAAGAGGCAAATGAATGGCAATTTCACATATGAAGATAAATCTATTAGAATAGATGTATTCAGAATGAAGAACAGTCCTGTATTACAAAGCAGAAAGGATAATGTACCCCTGTTTATCATAGGTGCTCAAAGCAACAAGCCAGTCACTATTACATGCAATATACTATTTGGGGAATACAGATTCACAAGAGACTTGGTTACCACAGCATATATTTTAGGGAAGTGGGTGTCTCAGAAAACAGCATGAGATGAACCTACTTCTGATTAACACTTCTATTGCCTAGGAAAACTTAATATTGTTCAGAATGCTGAAACATCAGATTCCTTCAGACCATGACTACACATATCTAGTTGACAAAAGAAAGTTTTTCTAGATCTTTAATGATGAATTGCCCTTAATTTCTGCTGAAGTACAGTAAGCCAATTATAAAATGGCATGGTTTCTTTTCCTAATAGTGTAGAAAATGTTGCATAGACAGGTTTTCAACAAAGTCCTTCTCTCAAATGCTTATTGAACAATTTCTCCTTAATGATGAAGTACTTGCCTACAGCTATTCTTCTGTATCCCACATGTAAGTTTAGAAACAGGAAAAGCATCACAAGATATGGAGACCCATGGCATCTATAGAGCAGTGGAAGAGTATGTGACAACCATTTGCAAACCTGACCTCTAAAACAATTCCCAACTGTAATTACTATAAAGAAATTATACTGCTTTCACAATATGAAATTATACATATATCCATTAACCACTTTCCAGACTTATGAATACTGAAGTGCACAGCACACCTTTATAACAAATTAAGACTGCTACAATATTCTGTGGTCCAACATGTAAAACAATAGATCCTGAAGAAAATATTCAAGCTGCATATAGTTCAGACAATTCATATTGGCAAGAAAAGTTAATTTCATATGTAAACTGATTTTCACTATGTGTTTTTCCATCAGTTAATGTGATACTTTGCAGGCTGAGAAATTTAAGAACTAAACATCCCCAATTTTTAGTGGAAAGGTACAGGTATAATAATACATATGACTCTAGTGTCATGGCAATGCTAAATATTTATGTAAATCTTATTTGTGTGCATAGCTACTTGACAATGCAAGCAAATGGTATTTTCATACAAGGAACCATTGTTATCCTTCTTCTGGATAGATGTTGCCATCATTTTTTCTCTGAGGGCATTTATCAGGTTACAGACTCATTTTTCTTATAAGCTTGCAATGGGTCAGAGTATAAGACTGGAATCTGACAGCAAAATACCCTCTACACATGTTAAACTACACCCTACATCCTGTTAAACATGCCACTCTGGTTTAATAATTTGGTGGGGAATTAACCAAATAATTTTGTGACTCAAAGTATCTTGAATGTACTTCAATAGGCACAATATTTTCAGCCCTAATTATTATTTTCCAGAATAGGACAACCGTACATCAAGAGTTTATATATCAAAATAAAACCCTATGAAAACAAAGTAGATTCCCCCAGACTATTATCATTTGAATTCTCTATCTGTGTCCTCTTGAAAGCAGAATAAACAACAACAAAAAATCCCCAAAGCTGAAGAGAACTTTCTATCTGTATAATAGTGCCAGATTAAAATGATGAAAAACTTACTATTTTCAGTTTTTCAAATTATCTCAAAATCAAATTATCTCAATATAAATGAGTTCTATTTTAGTTCTTGTCTACCCAGAAGTTTGTGCTTCGTTTTCCTGAAAAGAGTACAAGAAGCATACAAATATGACTCAAAATGAAAATTCTGCCACTCTAATCAAAAGTAACTATGCACAACTCTTCATCTCTAACTAGTCACAAGATCTCATGGTACTTAAAAACACAACTTATATATTGACCTGTTGTGATGGGACTCTGAAGTAAAAGAAAACCCAGAAAAATAGAAGAAAACAAGAAAAGTAAGGATATTAAATACAAGGTTTGTTTGTATCAATGCAGATTCTGGCCCATAAAGGGCTAATGCCAGGCAGAGTGTTGGACTGACAGTCTAAGAAGAGGCAGGGCAAGAGTGAAAGGGGGGGAAGTCAGATTGGGGCCAGTGTGAAAAGAGACTCAGGTGAGACAGTCAAGTGTGAGACAAGCAGGAGAGATTGAGGAGAAAAATCTGGATTGCATGGAGAACAACTGTGTTCTATGTATAGCTCTGGAGAACAAATATTGGGAAGGCTTAAAAGGAGTTTAAGCTCTGCTGCCTAGTGGAAATAAGCATTCTTAGCCCAGATCTGACCAGATGAATTCATGGGAGCTCTGAAAGCTAAATGTGGCATTTACAAACAGGAAATTTGGGTTAAGAAAGAGTGAAAGGACCATTCTCTATCCTTGACAGAAACTATTAACATGAGGAGATTGCTTCAAGTACAACTCTCTCTGTAACAAAGTCTGTTTCACAATTGATTAATAAGACACTAAAACTTGATAGCAACAGTTGGACCGAGGCAAGTCAGTGCTGCTGGTGTTGCTTGATCTCAGCAGCATTTGACATAGTATATCACAAGCTTCTTGCTCGCCACCCCATCGGTGCAGGGATTTGGGGGACTGTCCTTCAATGGGTAACCAATGGAAATAAACCCTACAACTATCAATTTTTATGAAAAGATATTCAAGTGGAACCTGAAAACATTATGCAGTGTCAATAAAAGGACAAAATGCAGTCGTAGTAAAACTAAGGAGGTTGAGCATATGGTCCTTGTTGCCCAAAGAACTTAGCTTATCCTGTGAGACCTTTGCCTTAAGCACATACAGATGGATTGACCCAAAAGACTATCTAAGCTGTATTTGCTGTAATTTTGGTAGAAATGCATCTGCAGAAGAAAATATACTAGTCCCACCTACCTTTTTGATGGAATGAAATGAATGCAGAAGATGGACAATGAGAAAACCTTTGAACTATTAACATAATCTCTGTTCTGCATTATACTTCACAGAGCTATCTGTAGTGAAAGGATAGATGTTATTTTTCATATATACATGGAAAATTCTATTAAAATACTGAAAGGTGCAAGCCAAGAACACGTGTTTGTCTGCAAGTAAAGTATTTTGAGCCAGCTCACAAAACCCAGCAAAATCCAGCATTTAAAAAGATAGTTGTGCGGTTTATCTAATGCCTGAGCTCATCAGGTTCTTGGTACAACAGGATAAGTAAGAAGATGAAGATCATTGAGAAGGGCTATATGAGATTAGGCCTACTCAAGAAGCGGACACTAGGATGCTGCTGCATGCATTACAAGCAGCAAAGTGTTGTACAAAATCTATTGTTTCTTCAGAAGATATAGATGGACTTATAATATGCCTTGTACTTGCAAGTGAAACACCATGCTCAATGTTAGTTAAATGTGGGACACAAAAATCGCACAAGATAGCCATAAACTCAAAACTTCCCCTGGATTGAATTTGCCTATTGCCTTGATTGGACTACATGCCTTCATTCCCTTGAAATGGTTGAGAAAGACTACCAGGATATTATACACTTATAATAAAGATAAGTGTAAAGTTCTGCATCTGGGTCAGAAAAATGAAAAGCATGCCTACTGGATGGGGGATACGCTTCTAGGTAGCACTGTGTGTGAACGAGACCTTGGGGTACTTGTGGATTGTAAACTAAACATGAGCAGGCAGTGTGATGCAGCGGTAAAAAAGGCAAATGCCATTTTGGGCTGTATCAACAGAGGCATCACATCAAAATCACAAGATGTCATAGTCCCATTGTATACGGCACTGGTCAGACCACACCTGGAGTACTGTGTGCAGTTCTGGAGGCCTCACTTCAAGAAGGACATCGATAAAATTGAAAGGGTACAGAGGAGAGCGACGAAGATGATCTGGGGCCAAGGGACCAAGCCCTATGAAGATAGGTTGAGGGACTTGGGAATGTTCAGCCTGGAGAAAAGGAGGTTGAGAGGGGACATGATAGCCCTCTTTAAGTATTTGAAAGGTTGTCACTTGGAGGAGAGCAGGATGCTGTTTCTGCTGGCTGCAGAGGAAAGGACACGCAGTAATGGGTTTAAACTTCAAGTACAACGATATAGGCTAGATATCAGGAAAAAGTTTTTCTCAGTCAGAGTCGTTCAGCAGTGGAATAGGCTGTCTAAGGAGGTGGTGAGCGCCCCCTCACTGCAAGTCTTCAAGCAAAGGTTGGATACACACTTTTCTTGGATGCTTTAGGATGCTTAGGGCTAATCCTGCGTTGAGCAGGGGGTTGGACTAGATGGCCTGTATGGCCCCTTCCAACTCTATGATTCTATGATTCTATGATGCATTCCGTCTACTAGGGAAGACATGGGAAATCTCTACAGAGCTGTTTGAGAAGGTACAGCAATTCACTTGCCAAAGGTATGTTCCAAATACCTGTGGTACTTCTGTAAATGAACTTTTTTGTGCCAAGAGTAAAGAGCTAGAGTGCAGCCACTCCATCATGCAAAAGATTGCCTATTTATGGACATACTTAGGATCAATTAGTAGGCAGGAATCTGAAGACACAGTTTGCAAAGCTAGTCAAATGTACCTTGTCTGAAAGATTATGGATGGTTGACAGAGATCAAAATCTAGTCATTGATTGAATGTGTGAACCACCAGCTGCAGTTTTGGAGATGTTATCATGCAAGTGTGTGAACTCCTGCCATTTGCCAAGTTACTCCTGGCTGTCTCATGGGCTTACTTACATTGCTATGCATAAATTACACATGTAATAGCCAGAAAAAAAAACAAATGTGAACTTTGCAGTTGAATATGAGGACTCAGAAAATGTTCTTAAAGATAAGAAACATTTTTAAAAATCAGAAAAATATTAGATAACAGTTGTGGAAGTGTTTTATAAATAGATGACATGTTTATTGAACTGCTGCTGAACTCACAAGAGAAGAGGAAGAGGAAGAGGAAGAGGAAGAGGAAGAGGAAGAGGAAGAGGAAGAGGAAGAGGAAGAGGAAGAGGAAGAGGAAGAGGAAGAGGAAGAGGAAGAGGAAGAAGAGTTGGTTCTTATATGCCACTTTTCTCTACCCGAAGGAGGCTTACAGTCGCCTTCCCTTTCCTCTCCCCACAACATACACCCTGTGAGGTGGGTGAGGCTGAGAGAGCCCTGATATCACCAAGGTCACCCAGCTGGCTGCATGTGGGGGAGTGTAGAATCGAACCCGGCATGCCAGATTAGAAGTCCGCACTCCTAACCACTGCACCAAACTGGCTCTCCAGAACAGCTTTATGGTTGCATGTGGGTGAGCGTGGAATCAAACCTGGCTCACCAGATTAGAAGTTCCCACTCCTAGCCACTACACCATGCTGGTATTATCCAGTTACATTAGATAAAAATTACATAAAATGTGGATCCATTCATATGTACCTTGCCAGTATGGTATAATGGTTAGGCTATTGGACTAGAATCTGGGACATTCAGACTTGAGCTCCCACTCTGCTATGTAAGCTTGCTAGGTTGTTGTGAAGATAAAGTGAAGAAGAGCAGAATTTCATCAACTGCTTTGCGTCCCCCCAGGGGAAAAGGTGAAGTATAAATGAAGTAATTTTTAAAAAACCTTAATTAGACTGTAGACTAACATGTTAATGTTATGACCTTTTTAGTGTTGTTATGCGTAATGTTATTAGACATAGTTTTACAGAACAGATTTATCGATTGTGCTATAGAGACTTTAATTTTGTTTCTAGCTGCATTTTTATTGAGTTGCATGTCATTGTTTGGGAGATTGAGTGCATATGTGGCATATCATGAAATGGAGGCATGATAGAGGAGAGTGAAGTATGGGGAAGGCTGCATAACCGCAACTTGCTCCTACTGCAATCAAATGAGATTTATTAGATAGCAGTTGGGGGGCTTACTGGGTTGAGAAAGAGTCTATTTGGGGAAGCCTATTCAAAGTGTCCGTAGGAGTGATGCTTTGGCCACAAATAAGTGGGCTTAGTTAGTATTCTACCAAACTATCCACTGGGGAAATGTCTTGAACATGGGATGGTGGAAAAACTGGTATTCCTTAAGATGAACTTCCTACTGCTTTCCCACACCGAGGTAAACCTTATGATGGAGTAAAACATGCTGCTCCATAGTAGGCAGGGCATGTCTACCTCCAGTACCAGCTGTCCTCAGCTTCACTTGTACCATGATC
Source organism: Paroedura picta (assembly GCF_049243985.1). Classification (NCBI taxonomy): domain Eukaryota; kingdom Metazoa; phylum Chordata; class Lepidosauria; order Squamata; family Gekkonidae; genus Paroedura; species Paroedura picta. Next base: position 74,692,661 of record NC_135375.1, on the reverse strand, counting down.
AGTGCTGACTTGATGACACTTGCATTGTCCTGAATGTCCAGATTGCAGTCATTTGCCAACGCTGCTTGATATATGTTGCTGCATCTATGCTCTTGCTACATTGACAGTTTCTTGAGGTAAGCACAGGCACTGAAAGACCACAGGTCCTTCAAAATGTGATCCACCCTTTTTCATGGAATTCTGGAGATTTAACATTTCCATATTTTTAAGTTACAAGGAAGAAATTTGAAAGGTCCCAAATCCAAATTAAAGTCTGGATTTTAGAGTTGAGGCATATGTCAACTAATGTGTCTAATTCCCAGGTTAAGCACCGTAGTTATCTGTCCTAATGCCAAGCAAGCATAATCCATGTCCTAGATAGGCAAAACACAGGGTTACAGTGGGAAGGATGCAAACCAAATTGGCAATTTCCACTAATTCAACCTTCCCATTGCAGAACCCCCTCAAGTTATTCCTCCGGGTCTCCTATTTCCCAGGAAGAGCATGTTGTGGATCGCAGTGAATTGCAGTGAGAGGAGGAGACAGGCTATATGAAAATGTAGTCTGGATCCAACTCCCTATCTGGTATAAGTTTGCAGTTCATGAAACTACTATGAAGAAATGCACCACTGCAATTACATTCATAGCTCACCTGGATGACTCTGACAAGGACAACTCTGAAGGAGATGGGTAATCATAATTTTAAAATGTTTTATTTTAGCTGTAACCAAGGTTAACAACCATCCCCAGCCACAAAACTGCATAATCTCTAATTAAAAATGCAGCAATTTCACTTACCCTCCCATATTTAAATCTTTTAATTACTTTACCAGATGGATTCTAATGTTAATATAGCCTTTTTGTATAAATTACTGGAACACTCAGAAACCCACTCAATTTTGTCCCCTCAAGACATGCAAATATTACATAGATATAGATCATGCCTCTAAGCTGTCTCTAATTTGAGGAAAGATGCTTAACAGCTAATTGAAGTACTGTAGCTGGTGAATTTGTGGGCCAGCCCAAAAACTATAGATCTATCCAATTATTCACAGAACTATGGAAGAAAATGAAGGATTTTTTTAGTAGGACAAATAGTTTCATGAAATAGATGATCTTTCAGCAATCTTTTAAATAGCTAAGTAAACATTCCTATAAAATACTATGACAACAAATATAACATGGTAGAGGACAATTCTAGTATATGCTTTCCATTCCCACATAGTACTGGGTTAATATTATCAGATATACTCTCCTTTCAAAAATTATTAATAATAATGACATTGTATGTATAAAACATTAAAAGGTATACAGTACATTGCACCAAAAATTTTAAGATTACAACCTAAACTGTTATCACTGACATTTTTTGTATTGGTTTAAACCATTATTATTTTGGTAAGCAGTTAGTTTAATCATAGTATTAGTCTTCCAGATTAGACTTCTGTAACTCGCCTCTTGTGGCGCAGAGTGGTAAGCGGCAGAAATGTTGTCTGAAGCTGTCTGCCCATGAGATTGGGAGTTCAATCCCAGAAGCCAGCTCAAGGTTGACTCAGCCTTCCATCCTTCCCAGGTCGGTAAAATGAGTACCCAGCTTGCTGGGGGGTAAAATGGTAATGACTAGGGAAGGCACTGGCAAACCACCCCGTATTGAGTCTGCCATGAAAACGCTGGAGGGCGTCACCCCAAGGGTCAGACATGACTGGGTGCTTGCACAGGGGATACCTTTACCTTTATCTTTAACTCGCTCTATGCGGGCCTACCCCTTGTCTTTGACCCAGAAATTACAGCTGGTACAGAACGCGGCTGCACTAAATCATCTTGGAGAACTCATGTTCAGCCGTTGCTGAGACAGCTGTATTGGTTGCCAGTTGGATTCTGGATCAGGTTTGCTTTTGACCTTTAAGGCTACAGGTGGCTTGGGTCCTTCTTACTTGTGGAACCGACTATCTCCTTATGCCCCCTGCAGAGCACTCCACTCTATGGGTATGAATTTGCTGATGGTCCCAAGGCCCCAGGAAGCACACCTGGCCTCAACCAGGGCCAGGGCCTTTACAGTCCTAGGCCCCTACCTGGTGGAATGAGGTCCCAGAATAGCTGCAGACCCTGATGGAATTTTCTGGGTTCTGCAGGGCCTGCAAGATGGAGCTCTTTCACCAGCCGTTTGGTTGAAGCTGGGTGTTGCTGATACTGAGGAATGAGATCAGGTCCCCTCCCCCCTGGTTCCAGGATTAGGTTTTAGAGCTTCCTGGAACCAATGAATGATCAACTTCCTGATTCTTCTTTTCTTTTTTCTCCATCTCCAGTTATTGACTATCTGCTGTGCTGGTTCAACTGCTACAGACGTTGGGGGTGGATTTTGTATTTTAACTGCCATCTTGATTCTAATAATTTTAGGGATTATTGTTGTTATATTTGAATGTTTTAACTTGTATTGATGTTTTTATGGGTGATTTATTCTATGTTTATTGTAAACCACCGCGAGCCAGCTGTGCTGGGAGCAGCAGTATAAAAATCCAATTATAAATAAATAAATTATAAATAAGTATACATTTCCCATATTTTAGATAACTAATCTTGGATCTTTGGGATGTTGCTTTGAAGGGCTGGCCTTTCTACACTGCAAGATCCTGGTCATATGCTCAGGAGAGCCACCTGGCAACAGCTCAGGAATTGGAGACTCTACCTGGAAACCTCTGAGAAGCTCAGGGGGCCTTTGTTCCAAGTGGGACCACCCACTTCCTCTTCAGACAAAGAGGAGCTAGACCTGTGTGCTCAGTGTCTTTTCCTTTTCACTGACATGACAGAGATTGATGGACTGATTCAGAGTCACGTCACTTTGTCTCCAATTCAGTTTACTCTGCAATGCAATGGCTTTGCTTAAGCAGGATGTAAGAAATTAATTGCTCTGTAACTTCTTAAGCTCTATGACCTTAATTTGGTAAGAGCCCAGATTAGTGAGCATTATATATGTTTGTGTGAATATGAGAGAGTAAACTTTATTTTACTTTTAAAGCCTAATCCTGTTCCAGCATCTCCTTAAAAGTTTTCTTTCTGGATTTAAGGTAAAACTTTGTACTGCACTCTCTCAACCTATACTAAAGGTGAAATCTTATGCAATGGGGCAAGGCAACTCCCTCTTTTCATATTTTCTTCCTCTACCGCATAAGTGGGAAGAAGTTCAACAAAACTGGTAGCAGAGTTTCTCATAAATGAAAGCTGAAGACTGGTCCACTCCCAGCAAGGGGTAACAGAGCTTGGATCCCACTTCCAACACATATGCAAAATAATTATCTATATTAACCTGAAATTGTAGGAATCCCCAAACAAAAGCATTGTTTGAGCAGGCACAGACAGTCCTCTTACCTCCTCTTCCTGTCAGTGGGTCTGGGCCTAGTCTGCACACAATAGATAATGCCCTTTCAATGCACTTTAGAAGTAGATTTTCCTGTTCCGCACAGGAAAATCCAACTGCCAAAGCACATTGAAAATGCATTATCCTATGTGTGCAGAATGGGCCCTGATGTGGGGGCAGAAGCCTAACCTGGACCAGCTGCAGCAATGGGGAAGCATCAGAAGGCCCACAGAGAGTTGCACCAGGTTTCCCACTGACAGCAGTGCTGGTGGTGGGGAATCTTCAGTGTGCCTACCAAGAACTGTGGCAACATTAAGAGCTACAATTGTGGGAAGGGAAGCCTCAGAGGGCCCACTGGGAGCTGCACCAAGCTTACTGCTAAGATCAGTGGTGGTGGGGAGAAGCCTCAGTGGGCCCACAACAAGCAACACTGGGCTTTTGCTGAGAGTGGCACTGGTGGAAGAGTTGAAAGAAGCCGTATCAGGCTCAATCCAATTATTATTCTTTCAACCATGACAATAAACAGAGGAGACTATCAGACAAAACAAGCCAGGTAGGTGGTTCTTTAAATATGCTGTGCTATAACCACCTGTGCAGTAACCTGGTTTTCTACATCCGTTAGTAACCAAAACATTTTCTCATCCAGGGACCCCAGAGGGATGGACCAGAACCAATGGGATGAAATTAAAGCAGAAGACATTATGTCTAAACAAAGTTCCTGACAGTTAGAGCAATTTCTCAGTGGAACAGGCTTCCTCGGGAGGTGGTGGGTTCTCCATCTTTGGAGATTTTTAAACAGAGGCTAGACAGCCATCTGACAGAGAGGCTGATTCTGTGAAGGTTCAAGGAGATGGCAGGTTACAGTGGATGAGCGATAGGGTTGTGCACTGTGCAGGGGATTGGACTAGATCAGTGGTCCGCAACCTTTTTCAGGCTGCAGACCAGCAGTGGCAGGGAGGACGATCCCGGACGCGCATGCGCAACACTCCCGCGCAAACGTGCATTTGTGACCTGGCCGCGCATGCGTGCATGCAGAGTGCCGTGCATGAGTGTTTGCGGCAGCGCATGGCGCAAACACGCGTGCACAGCCTGGCGCAGCCCTGCAGAGGCAGGGAGCCGCAGCCCTGTGCCAGGGCCTTCGCGGCCCGGCACCGGGCCACGGCCCGGTGGTTGAGGACCACCGGACTAGATGACCAAAGATATCCCTTACAACTCTGTTATTCTATGACTCAAAGCCAACTCCAAGTAATGGGAGAATTAAGTTTGTTCTTAAATATAGGGCAATCTAATACTACATGGTCAATAGAGTTTATTTGATCTGAACCACAGGTACAAATCTATCAGAATATGGTATATTTTAATATCTTCTCATTAAAACTACAGATGGCAGTATATTCAACTGTGCTGTACCTTGTTATTGTCAGCAGAAGACAATATCTTGGCATTTCAATCAGAGTGGGAATACCAACAGCAAAAGTAGAACACACTCTCCAGGTTCTAGTGGTCAGTTCCTGTCTTACCAGAGCAACTATCATTTTGTTTGTTGTATTTAGGTGTAACAATTTACTCTTTACTATCCTATCTCAATCAAATGTGTAAGGATCACTCAAAAAGCTGTTTCATTATTACAGCTTTTTTTTTTTAACTGAATGTTCTCTGCCATGCTTTAGCCTCCAAAGACATTCCTCCTAGTTCTACATGCAAAATTATCCTAGGAACACATTTGGTGGCACTGAGAATGCATCATAAAAAGCTTAACAAAGGGAGGCTGATATTTTCTGTTACCGTATTAATCCAATAGCCTGCCGCATACAATAACTGTCCAGAGGCCTTAGCATTGAAGACACAAATTTCAGCTGGGACATATTGTCCTCCCATTGTATGTCTGTAGCTGACCTAGTGGCAGATCTTACTGCCAAACTCAGATAGATCTTCCAAGAAAGATTAGCCTGAAACATATTCCCAGATATCTGAACCACTCAACTTGATCAATATTGTGGCCTACAATTGACCATTTGAACTTTCTATGTTCTTATTTCTTAATTAATAACCAGGCTTTCTTCAGAACTATAATCTCAGAAGGCATGCAAGAATTTGCAAATACTCACTGCCAATCTTACAAGTAATGTTGTATCAGCATATAATAGTGTTGGCAATTTCAGGGAAGCTAAATATGGTGAGTGACAGTTGACCAGAGGGGCCACACTCTCCTTAACTTCTCCCAGAGCTTCTTTCTAGGTATTGAGTCAAAAGCAGCCTTCTGGTCCATTAATGTAAAAGGACCAAGTATTAAGTGAAGTAAATGACATCTACCTAAGACCCTGGAGAGCTACTGCCAATATGAGTAGACAATACTGAGTCCGATGGACGAACAGAGCTTCATATGTTCATTAGTTACTCTTCTTGAAACATAAACCTCCATCCTGGACTATGAGTTATCATTAATTTTTATCCAGGAGAATAAATTGGTCTACCTGGACCAATTAGTCATCACAGTTAGTTAGATACACCATTAATCAACTCCAGCCTTAACCTAGCAAAGGAGAGTTTGTAACAGAGAAGAAACAATGTTGTCTTCACCTTTCTTCAGCATACTTGTGGGCTTTGACTTGCAGCCTGTACATCTTTCCACTCAAATAGTGCTGTCCTGCAACGTGGAATAAATACCTTGACCGTCGAGTACATTCTGCTCATGCAAGATGCTGGCTTTGCATGAGTATGGTGTGTCTATTGCCAGTGGAATGCACTGCACAATATTATAATATTAATAATAGAATAACTTTATTTTTATAGTCTGCCCTTCCCGGTTGGATCAGGGCAGGTAACAACTGGATATATACAATTAAATTATATTAGTTAAATTATATTAGCCAAATTATATTACTTTGATGATGATTAAGTTCCTTAACTGCCTTCTTAACCTTATAGAGGGAACCCATTTCTGCTGAGTGGTTAATGTTTTAGTGGATGGTGTATTTGCTGTTCTGTGGGTAGGGAGACCAGTGTTATCTCGGTGTTAGTTTCTTGGCCTCAATTGTAGGCCTGGTGAAACAATACCTTGCAGGCCCACTGGAACTGTTTACGGTCCTGGAGGGCCATGATCTCATATGGGAGAGTGTTCCACCAGGTTGGAGTCAGGTCTGAAAAGGCCCTGGCTCTGATCAAGGCAATTACATAAAATGCAAGCCTTTATCTTAACCTAGCCAGGAGGTGGAGTCTAAACTTCTATTGCTTGTGGTTATGTTGTGAGTATATGATTTTGTGAGCTGCCTTGAACAAATCTCAGGAGAGGCGGCCTTATAATTTTCTAAATCAATAAATCAATAGATTTATAATTATGACTAATTCAGCATTCCCCATGAGGCATTTCAACAGATAAAAATCCAATTAGGCAGAATAAACCAAAAATAAATCTGGGCAGGTACCCTTCATGCTATGCTGCTTGTCATTGCTTTGGGTTTCTTAACTCTTGGAAACTTCAGCCTTTAAAAAAATTATGACTATCTCATTAGTAAATAGTTCAGAATCACTATATTAACATAGCACTCAAAAGAAAACAATTAACTGAACAATGATATCCACAGAGATTGCTTTATTTTTTCCTTTATTGCCTTCTCTGTGTTTCTTTGTCTGCATTATCTCTTCTATCGTTAGAGCAGGAAGCGACTTGAATATAAATGAGCTCAATGAAGATGACAATGGTACTGCTTATTTTCATTTTTGTTATAGCTGTGGTCCAGTAACCACATACACAGCATCAAGTCCACTGACTCCAAATAAACTAAATACATGTGAGTATACATAGGAATGAAGCCTGAGTAGTCAAATCCATATTTATCGGCTTCCCTCTGTCTTTAAGATAATTAACATTTTTATGGGATTTTGACAGAAGGAGAACAAGAATTTCTGCACCACAATTTTAACAAGTCAGCAGCTTTAATATCTCCCAAGCAAGCAGAACCTTACACCATAATTACTCCTGTAACCTAATACAATCAATTACAATAGAAATAATGCTTAGTATTGGTTTAAATATTAAAATCTAATAATATATTCTGTTTTCAAAATTATACATAAAACCAGTTAATTGAGTTACTGGGAGATTGTTTAGCAAGGGGAAAAAAAGATTTTTGAAAATTAGGAATGGCAATAGGAATGCAGAATGGCCCTGCCCAGATTTGAAATACATGATAGACCATAGAATTATGTTTACATTTTTAGCTTTAAAATATATTCAAAATACCTTTATAACATGTGACAATATAATAAATATTGTTGTGTAAAATATGGAACGATTTATAAAAACTGAGATACAACCAGATGGACAGAACTATAACTTACATTGAAAACACATCATGAAGGGAAATATTTGCATAAGCAGTTGCATGTAACACAAGTCCCTTCTCTGTTTTATTGAGAATTTGAACAGACGTGTTGACCTGATTCAGCAATACTAAGTGAAATGAATTCCCAAAGTACTGTGCAATCAAGACACAAATCTCAGAATTAATGGCAGCACCAACAACAAATCTGCATTCATGACAAAATAACCAGTCAATTTGCAGGTATATGTTTTGTGAAGGATTGGATAGTAAACCACCACTGAAAGATGAAGGAATTTCAGATCCTAGATGGCTGGCATCTAACCTTCTTCTACCATTTTACCTTTTACCTTTCAGCTGATCTGATATCTGGATTAGCATTTTCTTTTATCATATGTGTAGTGGCACTGCGTCAGATGAGTCACAATAAAGATGCTGTGCAGAAAATGCTGTCAGCCACTCAGATTGATCAACATTAATGCACACCATGGGGAAGCTTTTCTCAACTAGGCTGACAAAGGCAAAGCATTTGTTTTCCTTTATATTTGTAACTGAACTTGTGCACAGAATTCAAAGTTTAATTAAAGGAACTTGGTAATTCTGATATTGCTCAGAATAAAAACAGTGTCTCTTTCACAAACTGGATAATAACCAAGGTCGACTGGAGAATCAGATTTCTTTCAAGAGCCAACTAGAATGCTTATACAAAAAAGAACCAAGAGCAAAGCAGTTCACTGTTGGTTCAGAAGGCCCAGAGGTGGTCTGCTTAGCTCTGCTTGCATTCATTCAATAAAGTGTAATGTTCTGTGATAAAGCTAATTGCTGAGAAATCCAGCAAAGACTAGCTGGTTGCAGAATGAGCTTTTATCCATGTAGTATTTAAGCCCCTGCATACTGTTTTCTGAGTTTCCTGCAAGTTCCTTTTAATGCTTTTAGAAGAATTCAAGAGACAAAAAAGGAGAAATGTACCAAAAAATTACATTATGTATTTGGTAAGCATGCTGAAAGTTTTGATGCAGTTAATTTTACAGCAGCAAAAGATCCTTTCATCCTTATTGTTGTAAAACAGTTGACGTCTATATGCCAGTGCATTTATATTAGCTGAAAGATATATTATTCGAGGGGATGGTAAAAGCATGCTCACCTTCATCGCTTGTTGCCTGTTGTTTGACCAACGTCATAGGAGATCTGGCAGGGGGTTTGCTTAATGGATGACGCCAACTTTTAGATGTTTTTGTTCGCTCTTCTTCATTTCTCTAAGAGAGATAATTTAATTAAAATACTTCTACAGCTGCCTTTCCTCACAAATGTGAACTCAAAGCAGTTCACAACATAAATAAAAAGAGGCTAGTAGCAACTGGCTCAACTAAAAAGGCTTTTAAGAGCGAAAAGTCATATTTGAAATGTCAGCACCGGCATCAGCACAATCCCTGCCATGTTTTTGAGAAGGCAGCCCACATCCAAAATACCATGTGGAAAAGGACAATGAGGAGAGACTTGTATGATAAACAAAGCTGGCATAGACCCATTATGCACATACGATAATGCCCGCGCTGGCTGTGGCAGCGCTTCGGGGAAAATTCCGGCCCACGGCTATGGAAGGCCCACGTTAAGCAAACGCGGTAACTTCTAGAGCTTCCTGGGTACGCCGGGGGCTGGCAGGGGCTCAGGCGAGCCGACGCTGTGCATAATCGCCAGCACTGGATCTTTTCGCCCGCCCAGCCCTGACCTGCGGCGTCCCTTTAGGGACACTGCACGTCCCTGCAGGCTCCGTGGAACCTCGGAGCTGGCAGGGGTAACCCCCTGCCGCCACCAGTATGTGAGGAGGGGGCCTAGCCCCCCACTCCCCCCAGCCCCTCCCCACCTCCCCCCCTGCCGCTTCGTTTACCTTGGCCGGCAGCAATCCGGCCCTCCTGGCCCCGGTGTAAAGTGCACGCACTACGCCGGGGCAACCCAGCATGCCCCATCACCATGCGTACACGGTGAACGGTGGGGCATCATGCCCCACCGCAACGGCACAGCGACACTGCGGGGTAGCAGCCGCCGTACATAAAACGTCATACATGTTCATAACATAGGCTTGGTAATGTGCTTAGCAAATCGAGGAGGAGTATATACATATGGTTACTCCCATGAGGACTGTTAGATGAATATTAAAATAATGTTGACTAGAATTAGAAGATAGTCCAGAAGGCACAGTGAAAGTGACATTATTAACAGAGAACTGAACATGTCTTTATGACAAAATCCTGAAGTGCTAATGCAGCCAGGTGCCCGCAAGAGAAAAAGACAAAAACAGCAGCTATACAGGGGTTTTGAAGTGAAAAATACTACTGATCATCAGCGCTAAGAATCACAGAGTTCAGTTTTGTCACAAAACTATCAGATATCCAAATTTCACTAGGGAATTGCTTTTTTTCAGATGGTTCTATGGGAATTGCCTAGCATGGCTACTTTTAGCTAGAACAGGGGTAGTCAAACTGCGGCCCTCCAGATGTCCATGGACTACAATTCCCAGGAGCCCCTGCTAGCGAATGCTGGCAGGGGCTCCTGGGAATTGTAGTCCATGGACATCGGGAGGGCCGCAGTTTGACTACCCCTGAGCTAGAAGATGAACAGTTTATGAGGGACTTCTCCTGTTCTTTTTCCCTGTGCTAGATATATCTGCCACTTCTGGTCACCTCCAAAACACAGCAAATAGAAGAGAATCCTTCAAAATTCAAAATTCTTGGGGAAGGTTTTGTAGCCTTCCTTTTCTTCTGCAAAGCATACTTGTCTTAAAAGATGGACAGTCGTAAGGTTTTACAAGGAAACATTGCTCCTGAAAAGGCCTTGACAGCTGAGTGCATGTGAAAAACACTGTTTAAGGCAACAGTCTCCAAACTTTATGTTTGAAGATGCTGAAAGCTTTTCTGGAGACCTGTGTGCTGATGCCACTCAGCACTGCCCACTGCTAATGATGCAAAACAAGTGGACAAAGTTTCCAACAGGCCTGAAGAAAACCACCGTGTCCCTTTAACAGAAGCCTGTGTAGAGATGGGCTACTAACGCTTTTCATGGCTTGGGGGTAAATAACTCTGTATCAGAGGGATATGCAGGTTCTAGAAGTCTTGTATATACTCGCATATAAGTCGATCTGCATATAAACTGAGGCACCTAATTTAACCACAAATCTGGACAAATATATTGACTTGCATATAAGCCGAAGATGGGAAATGCAGCAGCTACTGGTAAATTTACAGGGTGGCCTAAGCGTTTAATCCATGCTGCATCATAACAGGCTCTCCCATCCAGCCTTCCCCCCAACAAATACAGAAAAGTCAAGAGGATGAATAGCTGCTGGGTTTTTTTACCCCACTTTTCACTAACCAAAGGAGTCTCAAAATGGCTTGCAATCAGCTTCCCTTCCTCTTCTGATGCCAGACACCCTGAGAGAGCACTGACAGAACTGCTCTGTGAGAAAAAGCTCTGGCAGGAGAACCAAACAGTGCCCCCCAAGCCAGCAAACCAGAGCAGAACAACAGTACCCAAAGTTGGCAACCTACTACAACAAGTACAACAGCTACCAAATTGGGAGAATGGACAACTAACTACAGCTACAGTGCCCCCTCAGAACAAAACACTGAAATAAAGAACTGCAAAACTGAACATTGAAAGAAAAAACTGTAAAAATCAATTGTTAAAAAAAACACAACCCCAAGAATAAAAGGCAAACAATGTTAATTGATAAAAGAAGAAAAAAACACTAGGAGAAAGAAACAGTAAATCACAAAGCACCCCCCAATCCCCCCACACACAGAAACCAAAAGAATATTTGGAAGAAGTGATTAGGAAAAGAAGGGTAAAAGAGATCTGAGTCCCTCGGTCAAATTGTTGATATCCTACAAGCTGCTAGAGCAAGCTCAGCTTTCAATACCTTTGCAGAAGGCAATGCTATGATTGGCTGGCTGGGAGCAACAAGCTCAGCTTTCAAGACCTTTGTAGAAGGCAATGCTACAATTGGTTGGTTGGGAGCAACAAGCTCAGCTTTCAAGACCTTTGAAGAAGGCAATGCTACGATTGGCTGGCTGGGAGCAGGCTGTTATTTCAATTACCTTTATATCCGCTTATAAGTCGAGGAGGGCTTTTTCAGTGTGAAATACTGTGCTGAAAAATTCATCTTATATACAATTATATACAGTAAGCCCTGAGTTCAGAGAGGCAACGGCAGCTACCCAACATTTAAATTAGCAAAACAATAATTTTTCCAGATATTGTCAAGTTTAGCTGCCCCAGTGTTGAGGACTGAGTAGGTGTGTGTAATTTTTTAACAGATATTTTTTCAGTTCAGGGCTATTGAACCTAGAAAAAAAATTCAGGGTTCCTGAAAAGGCCTAGATCCAAACACCAGTATGGTATTTGAATCCAGGACTTTTTGGAAATCCCAAGATGTTTTTAGTCCAATAGACCCAAACCAAAAAATGTCAGTTAAAAAATGGCAGCCCAGTCCTGGAGCTGGCTTTGCTGAAACCAGGCTGCAGGAGAAGGCAGCACAGGGCTGTGCCTGCAAGGAGCTATGAAATTTCCATGGGCCCCGCAATTCCAGCCAGACTGCCCTTTCCTGCCACCCGGTTTAAACTAGGCTGCAGGAGAATGGAGTGCAGACCTGTCCCTACAGGGAACTCTCAACTCCCCAACTGATCTTGGGCCAGCCCATCTGATCTTAGGCTGGCTTCTGGGCTGCAAGAAAACCAGTCACAGCTGAGAAGGTGCTTTATGGGCATCTTTTTGGCTCAGCTAGGACTGAGTAAGTTTTCTTCATTTAATACAAGCTGAGGTTCCCATAATTATAGTAAACTCCTCAACTAGTCAAATTACTAGAATTTTGTATGCATGCCCAAACTCTGCTCATTACTAGGGATGAAAAAATATCAATAAATTTTGGGTAATAGTTCCAATCTTCAGTTCCAACTCTTAAGATGTTTATAAAGCTTGGAATTCATGAGAGTGGCAGTGAGCAATATGAAATGGAACACTCTATCAATACCCTGAAGCTGTATCACTTCCTGACACTGCTAGGTTTAGCCAGTGGAGGAAACAGGATGTTGACCTAGAAGGATCATTGGTTTAACACTGTGCAGCTGTTTTCATGATTAAAAAATAGGATGGACTCATTACACAACACAAGGTTGCTGTGCAGAATGGCAAAGGGTTAGCTTTTTCAACAGCATTCCTATAAATGTTTTGTATTACTACAAGACAGACACAGCATGCAAACATATTGGAAAATAGTTGAAAACCCACTTAGGAATAGAGCTAAAAAGTACCCAAGTAAATGAATTAAACATAAGCTGAAATATACAATCTCACCATTGAGAAGATGTTTATTAGCACTTTATATTAAAACAGAAGGACTGGGCTTTGGGACTGGTAAATCTCTTCTCTCTGTATAACAATGATGAGCTTGCTATTTATGTTTGTAAAAGGGCAAGTGCTGTTTTATTCTTAGCTCAAACGTATATTTCCAGTCTCCTAGGAACATCTGGCATCCAAAATGGTTTGCTCTCTGCGGGTGCCAGAAACAGATAGAGCCTCCCAAGTTAGTGGATACAGCTATGCTATTATTTCCTGGAGTCCCAGTCACATGAATATTTACAAGTTCAATGGGAAGACATCAGAATGAGATGGGCTTTTGTAAATGGGATGATATGAACAGCATTTCTATCCAGGATGGTGGTTAAGAAAGTGAGCTGTCCTTAGGACTTCCAGTGTCCTTTCAATTTTAGTCAGCTACCCACAACACTAATTTAAATAATATTGTTCTATATCACAGGGTATTGGAAGGACCACAAAAAAAATCTTCAGCTCAAAGCGCTGCAAAAATGTCATCTAATTATTTTGACACAGTTTAATTTCTTCAGCTTTACCTGAGTTAAAATCTACCCCAAAAATACCTTACCAATATTTTCAGGTAGATTTTGGCATCCCAAATGTATCTGGGTTATCTTGAGAAAAAAACCCAAAATTCCAGATCTATTTGGGAATTATCAGTTAGCTCTGAAAACAAGAGATGTGGGAGGAGATTGCATCTGCCTCTCAGCTGTTGTCAGGCATCTCCAGCAGTCCCTTTAAACAAAAGAAGCCAAACCAGCTTTGGGATCAGGGTATTTTTTAATCCATATTTTTCTTCTTGGGTCTATTGGAACCCTCTACACACACACACAAAAATCAGAATTTCTGAAAAATCCCAGATCCAAATACCATACTGATATTGGGTTCCGGGATTTTTTGGAAATCCAATTTCCAAAATCCAAACAAACAATATGGTTTTGAAAATATATTGCATACCCCTACTTTCGTCTCAGACCTATCTGGAAACATATAATTCACCTCATAACTGTTGTGAGGCTTGGGTGAGAGGGAGTGTGCATTACACACAAAATAGTGTTAAGAAAGAGGAGGAAAATATTTAGATAGAAAAATAAAGCAAAAAAAAAAAACTTTCTAAACCCATAACAGACACTTTAAAAAACCCAAGGTCAGTTCATAGAATTTTGAACATATTCCAAGAACCAACAAAAACAGAGTTTATCAAAAACAATGGACATGCTGAGATTATTTTCATTCTCTCTTCCCCAAACCCTTCTCTTACAAGTGCTATTTCTCCAGGTTCCAGGCCACCTTCACTGCTTTCAAGGTCACTGATATCATCTTCTTCTGTAGACACACTGCTAGTTTCTTCTTTCTCCAAACTCTCAGCTTCAGAAGAAGCACACTCTACAGCCTGCCTTGAAGATTTTAAATCTCCTTCCTTATTACAGCTAGCAGATGAAAGCAAGGCCAATCCAGATTCCTCAGGACAGAACTGAACTGAGTTTTCTTTCTCTTCATCTTCAGTTTGTTCTTTTTTCATTACAGGATCATGGTTAGGAAGTGAGCTCAAAGAATTGTGAGCTAACAAGATAAAATTCAGACAGTGAAAAACAATACTTGAGAGCTACTGATGAAATTTTGAATTAAAAATAGCTTTGGTAAATAACGAATTACAAATTTTAGAGCTCAAATTCATTGAAGTCAGCAGATACTATGCACCTTCTACCCATTTCAATGGGATTCTCACACAACCCTCCAGAATGGATAAAATACAACTCCTGCACACAATGGATTGATTTTTATTACTAAACTAGGAGGTATTTCCAACATAACATTTGGAGCTCATAGACAAAAGTTTTTAAAGCAATTATATGAGTACCTCTTTAAGGAAATATTATAACGTGACTGTTAAACTTCCCAGGGTTATGATTTTAGGTTTCTTTTAATGGATTTAGTTCTAAAACCTTCATTCTTAGCTTAATAGTAGCACCTAGTCCTGGCAATGGTTAGCAAATGAGCAGGAAATACCCACTGCTTGCACAGAGAAAACTCTGCTGTTCATATTAGTTTCTGGAAAGGGTGGAGTAGTACAGAGCAAGTCAACTGTGAAGCAGAAGGGGGAAAGAATGGATACTAGGATGGAGAAAAGGTTGTCTGAAGAAGATGGCTATTTCTATGGAGTAACTGGAAGGAATACAGAAGGATACAATTTGCAGCTATTTTTAATGGCTGCCAGCATTGACTAAAATACTTCCTCGTTATGAATGTCATTATTTACTTCAGACATTACAGCTGTCCCAAACCTTCAACAAAACATGGGATAAAAGTCTAAATCTACCAGTAACAGTAGTAAGACCTTCACCCCTAGACCTAAATTACAACGTTTAGTCCTAAGGAGACAGATGGTCAGGCCCCAAATTTATTTACATTCCAATGGGCATATGGATATGTTAATACCAATGTAGCATACATTCTTTGATAGCGTGAATCAACTCATAGTGTTGATTGCCACTTACAGATTTACAGGTTCACATAGTATCAACTACTTCTGTATTATATGGGAAATAATATCACTTTTCTCACCTGAGACCTTTTTGCTATCCAATAAATTCTGTTCCATCTGAATCATCCATGTGTCTTGTTCTGCCCCAGATGGCACTTCAGTGTTTACTGGCTTTATTTTTTCTAATGGCTTTTCATTGACCTTGAAGCTATCTGTAGCCACTTCAGTGGTTGCCATTTCTGTACCAACAAGCATGGTTGATATCTTCTTGTCCTCTGGTGTTTTAAGCTTTTTTGATCGTGATTGGGTATGCTGGAAGCTGTTATAAGAGATACTGTTGTCAGACTAGAACGTTTGGCTAGGATAAGATAAAATAGCTTCCAATATAAAAAGGTCCCTCTCACCAGCCTAAAGACACTTAAAAAAACTTTGCTTTTTTCAACTTTTTGTGTTGAGATAGTGTTTATAATTTATCAGATTAAACAAATTAACAATTGACTGGATTTAAGCTTATAAAGAGTTAAAGAGTTAATATAACTCTTTAAGGTTAGTTATTAACTAAAATAACTTCAAATAACAGTTGAATTAAGTCTGAAAACTTTTTATTTGGTGAAGCATTCTTTAGAATATTACAAAGACTAACTTATATATTAATATAATATCATATTTGCATTAAAGTTTGACAATTATGTCCAATTTCCTAAGCATATATTTTATATTTAGATTTTTTTTTTACAATCATAGAATCATAGAGTTTGAAGGGGCCATGCAGGCCATCTAGTCCAACCCCCTGCTCTACGCAGGATCAGCCCTTTTTTACAAAAAGCCTTAAACGTAAGAAAGATACAGGAAAGAAAAAGATTGTATATAACGGATCATAACATGCAGAAAGTAATATTCATTGTAAAATACATTGAAGCCATCTCTTCTTCCTCATAATCTTAAAAACAGATCTTGCTTCAAATATTTTATAACTAACTTATTTTACTGCTATATTATTCATTTTCATCATTCCTATATAACCATTAATATGGTTATGGTGTAGTTTGGTGTAGTGGTTAGGAGTGCGGACTTCTAATCTGGCATGCCAGGTTCGATTCTGCGCTCCCCCACATGCAACCAGCTGGGTGACCTTGGGCTCGCCACAGCACTGATAAAACATCAATAAGTGAGGGCATCCTACGTGCCTGGTACAGAGGGAAGGATGGAAAGATAAGGGGCGATGTAACACCTTCCCTTGTTGGTTCTTGCTTATGGATTCCATATAGTTATCTGGAAAGTTCACTTAAGGAACTTCAAGGAGAATACTTATATGCTATCTGTGCTGCCATATTTGGAGATTCCACTGCTGGCAGTCAGGCTGTCAGTACTATTTGTAGTTCCCTGACTAGATTACACCAAACCCAAAGAATCTGTGTTCAGTAAGTTTGTATCATTTTTTTCAAGTTAAATGCATGTACACACACACACAAACACAATCCTTCTCCTGGCTGGGTCTTGCTACAGGTGTGATATAATTTCCATCTTGGTAAAAGTGCTTCATTACCAACACAGTACCAGCATAACATGTAATCGAGTACACAAATATTACTTCAATAATTTACTGGAGTTGGTATTTCTGTATTTCTACTGGGAAGGTATATTATTCCCAGAACTAAAATTATACTTTTTTTCTTTGACACATTACAGCAGAGGTGAAACTGAACAAACATTTTATCTTAATTTGGGGGATGCACATCTCTTGCTGTGTTTGCACTTGTGCCAACTCTACTAATTAAATAGCACAGAAATGCATCCACCAGTTTAACACTGTGAATAAATTCAGTGCATGCACTCATCTGATGAAACTTTCAACATAATTACTATAATGTCTCCATTTTTAATTTTAACTTTTAAATTGGCTATTCAGATAAATAAGGGTTATACTGACAAGGAAATAATTTCTCTGCCAAGTGCAAATGGCAGTTGCATAATAAAGATGCCAAGCTCGGTGGCAATGCAAGAACATCACTGAACAGTTATGTGACATATATGTATTAAAATGAAGGTTATCAAGTCATAAATTGCATGGACATATGTAGACTGATAATTAAATGCTATACATTTGTTTAAAGGAGAAGACTGACAGTCTTTGAAAAATAAATAAATCAGGAAGCAAAAGGTAAGCCAAGACTGAAAAGTCCACAATAGTTTGTATGTATCATAAAACCTAATGCAGCATTCTAAGCTTAATTTTCACAAAGCTGTCCATTTTCTGGGCATGCAATTTACAAAGGAAAACTGCACATGCACTTCCATGTCAATGATTGTGCTCCTTAGCTGCTCCACCATTGATTTTTTCTTCCTTCATTTGCCAGGCAGCCTATGTAAGGGACTAGTAACAAGCAGAGGTACAGCAACTCTAAAGACTAGGGACAGGCATGAACGAGAAAATTCATGTTTGTGTGTTCTAGCCAGTCTGGACCAGTCTATTTTGCTCCTTTCCCTTATAAATGAGGGGAAGCGAAAGAGACCACAAAAATGGCTGGCAGCCATTTTAGTGGTCCATTTTGCTTCTTCTCGCTTCTAAGCAAGAGGGAAATTGATCACTGAAATGGCTTGCAGCCATTTTAGCCTGACATCAGAGTGGGCATGCCTGACTTCTGTCAGCCTGAAATGGCTAGATGCCATTTTAACAGTCCTTTTTGCTTCCCCCCTCCATTTCTAAGCAGGAGGAAGCAAAATGGACTGCTAAAATTGCTGCACATGTTTTCAATTTGAAATTGCTGCAAGCCAAACCCCCGAACTGAACCAAAGGAGGCACCCACCTCAAATCTCAGTTCAGAGGGCATGAACCAGGCCTCTTTTGTGGGAAAATCTGGTTTATGTTCAACCCTACTAAACACAGCTGCTGCTTCACAGTCTCTAAAGTTGGGCCACAGATTAATATGAATCATGAATTAGTTTATCTAGAAATGGCTATGAATCCATCTAATCCAACCTTTAGGTATGAGTCAATGCTACCTACCCATGATTCCCCACTTTTTCTTCTTCCTAGTTCAAAACCACAAGGAGCCTAAATGTGATAACATCTCCAGGAAATGTCAAGAGAGAAAAGAGGGATATTGTCCATTCTTGGTTTAATGGGGGGGGGGGGAGAGAGTGTAGTCTATAAATCACTTTGAAAAGCATTATTCCTGAATAAGTGCCAGAATCCCCAGGTTTTCTGCCACAATTTTAATTCTGTTATAGATGGGTTCTGACCTGTCTTGCCCTGATGTAACACAGATGCTCTGGTTTGATACCCCAAGGTTGTTTCCTGCTATTATATTTTACAACTCCCTATCCTCCCTACACATTCCTACCCCCACCCCCCGTATTTTGTAGTGCCCCTTAGTTCCCAGATCCAATGTCCCAAATAGCCAACTGATTATCTGTGTTTTGTCTCCTTTGAACTCTGCTGGGCTTGGTATAGAAGTGCCTTAAATAAACTTTTTGTTCTGAAGAAATGTTCTCAGAATGCATTATATCAGAATATCAAAGCCTTTAGTAATAGAAAAATGTATAACAAGACCCTATGGATTCAATGTGTCCTGATGTCAACACAGCGTGTAGACAAAGGACTTAGCTAGCCATCAGGGCTTGTCAAGAGACCAGTTCAAAGTCCAAATACCAGTTAGTCCCAATTCTCAGTATCAAATCCAAAGGGGAAATCCAAAGAAGAGTTCCAAAACACATGTCAAAGTCCAAGATGGAAGAATCAGTTCACAATACAGACTGCAAGGTCAATAACTAATGGACATGTTGCTTCCAAGCAGCCACTCCCTTCTTGGCTGCTTTTAACAACATGCTCAGCACCTACCAGTCATCTCAACCTTGTTCCTGCAACCACTTATCCTCATTACTGATAGACAGCCAGCTCAGTGCGGCCAATCTGGTACTGCCCCTCCTGTCCTGCAGCTCCTCTCTTATCTTTCTCCTATGTTGTTTCTGAAGCTCTGGTGATAGGGGAGACAAACTGGCCAGCAGATGATCCTCCATTGCCAACTCAGGGCTGAAGGGCTACAAGGCCATTGTCTGCTAGCTGCCCTTTCGTCCGAGGTCCTCTTCATCACTTGACTCTGCTGGAGCTGACAGGTCTACAACACCATGTAAAGTAGGGCAAACAGAAATAGAAAAAATACTTTTTTCTCTTGGGGGGAGCAGGTAAATGCCAAGACAATTGGTAAAGTTCCAATACTTATTAGCTACTATGAGGATCATTTGGTACGTTAAATGGTTTGTAGACTTGAAAAATTAAAAATAGGTCAGGATTTTGTCTGTTCAAAAGTATGATTCATAAAATATCTACTGCCCCTTCTGACCTTGATGTGAATGAATCAGATCAATTTAGCATACAGTTAAAGGATCCTTCTAATACATGAGAAATGTTTCCAGAATTTTTCCAATTGTGAAAAAGCCTGCATACGTAATGAGAACAATATTTTCGATTACTAACAGCAAAGATATGCATTGACAATTAGCATTAGGATTTTCAGTAAAACAATTCAAATCCGCATGAATATCCAGGTACTGGCACAAGCATTTGAACAATCTGCCAACTAGGTATCTGCCTCTGTACAGGACTCTGGCCAGAGGCTACAGAACTCTCAAGAATACATAAACAAGACTTTGCAGCATTTGAAAACTTTTCTTGTAATATTCAGAAATTAGTTTTTAAACCAACTCTCCCCAATGATGATTTCCTGAGCACTGAAACCAGGATTGGGCAAAAAAAAAAAAAAAGGGGGGGGGGAGGATATCATCAGGTAAGAAAAAGAACAAATATTATATTAATGCTCAGAGCTCCACATCCATAAGCTTCTGTAATGCATTCTCATTGAACTTTAAAAAATGAATACATTTCTTCAATTAGTATTATCATTTTGAAATATGACTCTCTTTCCCTCAAGCTCACTGCTAATTTTAAGGAGACACAAATTAACTGTGACTAAAATAAATGAACAACTCAAATGAAATGGGTGAAAGAAGAGGTGGGAGTATATGGGTAAAGCACTATAAAAGCATGGAAATCACGGCATATTTAACTTAAACTAAACAGAGCATAAAACATTCATTACCACCTGGAAGATCTCTTTGTTTTCCTTCTTCTCTGCAACCAGGCCTTTACCTCAGGTGTCATTTCAGGGGTGGGTTTTGTATGATCGATGGCATATAAATCTTTTCCTTGTTTCCACAGCTGGTATCTATCAGGCTGGAATTTCTTCACAAATACATCCATTGATATAGTTACCATGTCTTTCCTACAGGTACACTGGGGGGTGGGGAGGAGAGATGGATATGTTTAAACACGTTTATAAGCAACAAGAAAATCCAAATCCAACCACAAAAATACTCTACACACTCATGTCTACAGCTATATTTATTATTTACTTAATGTATTTATACTGCATATTTCTCCACAATAGGAACACAAAGTTGTTTCTTAATTTCCCCTCACAACCAAGGCAAGTTAGGCTGAGGCCAGTTAGGCTGAGAATGAGTACGTGGCCCAAGTCCCATCCAGTGAGCTATCACTGCAGAATAGTGATTTGAACCCAGGTCTCCCATATCCTGCTCTGAAATTCTAACCAATACATCACATTGATGTTCATAGGGTAGCTGCTATTGAACGGTAGTGAGCCAAGCCCAGGGTTAGTTATGTGTTATCAAGTTGCCAAGTCATTGCTTACAAACCTGGCCTCAATAAGGCCTGATCTTAATGTTCCCTTATTCTTAGGTTCTTGATTTTGTTTGGGTCAGAATATTTTCAACTTTCTGTTCTGCCTCAGTAATCCTACAATCAAAGGACACAGCAGCCTGGGAAAATGTCCTGTTCCTCCTTTTACCAACAGAAATAAAGGCCTTAAGGCTGACAATACTGTTGCAGTTGACTAGCAACCCCCCCCCCCAAATGGCGGTTAAGAAGGCAATTGTTTCTTCAAAAGTATTATCTTAAAACTATAAGCTACAAAATAGTTTTGCATAGGGTTGGGCACTTTGGCGCCCAAAGCAGCCATTCGCTCCCGACACGCCTGTGTGTGTGCGCCAGCTGGCGTGCCAATGCCTGAGCCTCCCATCCCCCGCAGCATGGCACTGGCTGCATCGGGAGTGAACGGCCACTTCGGCGCCAAACCACCTAACCCTAGTGTTGCACTTTCCTGAAACTGTCATTCATCAACTTGTCTCTGTAAGGGCACACATGGGACTGCGCACACACACAGGCCAGCCACTGGAAGATTTTTAGCTAACTTAGCAACAAAGCAACCAATTGGAGTCATTAGAGCCATTTTCTTGCCTAACGATCACGTGCTCCAGAAGCTTACAACAGGGTAGGAGGTACATGTGCCTGCACAGAGACAACTTGATGACCAACGGTTACAAGTAAGTGCTGTTCTGAGCAGACCCTCGTGAGACTAGCAAACTGACTTACCTGGTGGTAGGATGAGTGAGTCACTGAAAGACTGACTGTAAGTGCTCTCCCCACTGAAATCTCCCATCTTGTATTAATGTCCACAGAACAATACCTGATACAGGTGTCTGCAGATGACCAAATTGCCACTTTACAAACAGAACCAGTGATGATGGGCAGGTAATGGGGAGGGAAATCTTGTTTTCCCACCAAAGGATGAAACACCTCCATTTATAAGTATAGTTAGATAAAGGTACCCCTGTGCAAGCACCGAGTCATATCTGACCCTTGGGGTGACACCCTCTAGCATTTTCATGGCAGACTCAATATGGGGTGGTTTGCCAGTGCCTTCCCCAGTCATTACCATTTACCCCCCACCAAGCTGGGTACTCATTTTACCGACCACGGAAGGATGGAAGGCTGAGTCAACCCTGAGCCGGCTGCTGGGATTGAACTCCCAGCCTCGTGGGCAGAGCTTTCAGACTGTATGACTGCTGCCTTACCTCTGTGCCACAAGAGGCTCTATTTATAAGTATAGAAGATCATATTTGAAGGCCTGCAGGCATTTACAAGAACAGTCAATACTGATTCAGGGAAGAGTTGCTCTGTGGAACTTGTAGCCAAGTAGTCAGTCACAAACTCTCCACCCCATGAAGGAGTGTGGCCTACACATTCTGGTACCTGAGGCAAATGGATAAATATGCCCTTTGTCCTGTGCAGTAGGAACCAAAACTGCCTTGGTCAAGAGAGATGGTGACTAAAATACAATGGGAATTGTTTCAGATTAGCTTGGCCACTAACTTCCCTATTTATTTCCCTTCCCCGGGGCCTGGAGAGCTTTTTTCCTCCCCCCCCCCCCCGATCTTGAAAAAAGCTCTCCAGGCCCCAGGGAAGGCGATCCGCGGCTCGCAGAGCCCCCCGATCTTGAAAAAAGCTCTCCAGGCCCCGGGGAAGGCGATCCACCTCTGCGAGCCGCGGATCGCCTTCCCCGGTGCCTGGAGAGCTTTTCCCCCCCCCCGATCTTCAAAACGGTCCCCAGGCCCCGGGGAAGGCACTGGGCAGCGAGCCGACCAGCAGCCTCCCCGGGGTCTGGGGAGCCGTTGTCGGTTAGAAGGCAGGGGCCAGAGAGCATACCTTCGCTCTCAGCAGCCAGCAGAGCAATGGCCACTGGAGTGAAGGTAAGCTCTGGTGGGGGGTAGGGCGGGTTGGGAGGCGCTTTGCCACTGGAGTGAAGATAAGCTCTGGTGGGGGGTAGGGCGGGTTGGGAGGCGCTTTGCGCCGAGGAGCTCAACCCGCCCAACTTGCAGCCGAGGAGCCACCAAGGAGCCGCCGCCCTCTTTCAGGTAGCCTTCCGTCCCTCGCTCTCGCCCCTGCCTGCTAGAGCCCATTGTATTCTTTATACAATGGGCTTTTTTACTAGTCATTCATATTTTCATAATGAAGATGTTCTTCTATCACAATGCAAACAAACAAATATCTGAAACACTGAAAAGCATTTCAAAGAATAGATCACAATCACTGAATAGGAACATATAACGGCGTTACAAAGGTTATTGTGATGGATACTCCATAATGAAATTTGTTTTTGCCCACTCAGCATTTTCACTTAATTTTTAAAAACATGTTTGCATTACACTGACCACATTAACTTTCTTCTAAACAAAATTATATTGTTTAGCAATTTCTCTTTAGCAAAGATGATGCTTCTTAATGCTAAATTGAGAGCCAGCTTGGTGTATGGTTAGGAGCATGGACTTCTAATCTGGCGAGCCAGGTTTGATTCCCTGTTCCCCACATGCAGCCAGCTGGGTGACCTTGGGTTTACCACAGCACTGATAAAGCTGTTCTGAGCAGTAATATCAGGGCTCTGTCAGCCTCACCTACCTCACAGGGTATCTGTTTTGGGGTGAGGAAAGTGAAGACGATTGTAAGCTTCTTTGAGACTACTTCTGGTAGAGAAAGGCAGCATATAAGAACCAACTCTTCTTCTAAATATACAGCTCTTGTTGCATATTTCAATATATCTTTTTAAAGAGTAAGGCAAACACTGAATTTCTGCTGTCCTCTAATCCTATGTTTGCAAACTGTGGTAGGCACACATGAAACACAAGCACAATAAAATCAGAGTCCAGTAGCACCTTTAAGACCAACGAAGATTTGTTCAAGGCATGAACTTTCGAGTGCAAGCACTCTTCCTCAGACTACGGTAGATGGCAGGGACTGACTGGATTGGAATAAAAGCTCTGTGCAGATTCAGCCCAGGTCAGAGTGCCTTGACTTATCTACAACAACATTCTGACATAACTAAAGCTCAATGGCCATATAGATTACAGTACTATAATGTTCACATGTTCATCCAACTGCCTAATGTAAAGAAGCAGCAGCAGCCACCAGCAGAAAACTGGTACTGAAGAAGACAAAAAAGTGAACATTTTAAAAGGCTAAGTTGATTGAGAAAAAATATTTACCTCGCTGAGACTGTTTCCACACTGAAGACTCACCTCATTGTCATTTCACAATAATTCCTGTTTTTAAAGTATGGGATCCCTACCTAGACCGCTTCTGAGTTCCTTTGTCCCCTTTTCCCCTCTTTCTGCACCTGAATTGAACCCCCATTTGTTTCTGCCCTGAAGCTGGGGAACAGGAAGTGTAAACTTCCTAGCATCCTTTTTTTTTACTTGTCCATCTTTGTCATGTGAGGAAAAGACACGGCCAGCACCATCTTATTGCCTTTAAACACTCCCTTCCAAGTCTGAAATCATTAGTATTTTTTAATCACTTAAATCACGTTATAATGCAGAAGTGTAGTAACACAAGCAAGTTGGTGGAATATGAAAAGGTGGGTTGTTTTGTGCCATTTCTCCACACACAAAGCACAAAAAACAGAAGACACCCTCTGAGGTAAGTGAAGCTGAGAGAGCTCTGACAGGACTGCTTGGTCAGGACTGCTCAGTCAGAACAGCACTGTCAGGGCTATGACGAGCCCAAGGTCACCCAGCTGGCTGCATGTGGAGGAGCGGGGAATAAAACTCGGCTCACCAGATTTGAAGCTGCTGCTCTTAACCACTATACCACCTTGGCTCTCTTCATGATGGTATTTATTTTGAGTTCACATTTCTCTTGTAAAGAGCATTCTAGTTTTATAACCAAATTTACATATTTTGGGAGCAATTCTTAGTATGTTTACTCAGAATTATGTCCCAATTTATTTAAGGAGCTGTATTATCAGGAAAGTGTTTTTTAAGAATTGCAGCCATTTAATATCAAGTAAAACTTAATATGGCCTTTTACTTGCAGAAGCCAGGCTCCAAAGGTCCATGTGTATATGTGTCAAAACACTTTCAGACATCAAGGGGGTTCTGCAGTTTTCTCCCACAATGGTAGTTCCTCTTGGTGCCTTAAACATCACCCCATAAGATATTCCTAAATGAAGATCTTTCTGGATGCCAAATATACATTTCAGCTTGAAATAAAACCTAAAATGTTTTGGCATAGGCATAAATCTCCATATGACCCTCTGGCTCAGATTTTCCACAATTTGATAGAAGTGCAGATGCATTGGCAGTATAATCTCTTAAATATCTTGAGGACAAACTGCATTAAAATGCAAGTGCTGTTTTTAACAGTTTGTAACAAATATTATTAGCGGAAGTGGGAAGTGCCATATCTATTGAAGATCACATTTTTAATCTGGACAAATTATATTATATTTATTTTATTTATTATATTTATATACCGCCCCCCACGAAGGCTCAGGGTGGTTTTCATCAAACAGGAACAATACAGGTAACTCAGTATTTCTAACAATAATAATACAGTGGTAACAGTGGTAGAAAGGAAGAACAATGGGGAGAACATTAAGTCAACTAACGCATACTGATGACCCTGTGGATTGGACGGATAAGCAGTGATTACCATAGGAAGGAGGCTAGAGGGCCAGTGGGAAGCGGTTGGTTCAGGTTGACCTCAACCAAATGCCTGGCAGAGGAGCCCCCTTTTGCAGGTCTTGCAGAACTGTTCAAGTTCCGTTAGGGTCCTGATCTCCCCTGGGAGCTCATTCCACCAGGTGGGGGCCAGGATGGAGAAAGCTCTGGCCCTGGTTGAGGTCAAGTGAGCTTCCCTGTGGCCAGGGATCACAAGGTAGTTGGAAGTAGTGGATTTAGATTTCTTACAGTACAGTCACAGTTTGGGATCCAAACATTTTGGAATATCATAATGCTCTCCCAGGCAGGCAGGTAAAATACTTTCTTCTCTCTCTCTTTTTTTTTTTTTTTTGCATGCAGTAAAATGCATCTTGGATGCCAGCATGAGAATCCACATATAATAACACCTGTGTTCAATTCATATAATCTGTCAATCTCTTCTGAACAAATAAAGGTAAATATTCAGCTAGCTGTAAATTAGATAAAAAGATCTGAGGATTTTGTATATGATAGAGACTGCTCAAAATACACATCATAAAACAGGGCTAAAATAAATTTTGGAGATCAAAAATCTTAACTCATTAACTAATCAAAGCTTTTACTGAAGAATAAAAGTTAGAAGTTGTATTCGATTATTACTAAAGCTACAAATAGGCTATTCTGCTAAAGACTCCTTCATTTATAGCCAGCAACCAAGGAAGTACAAAACATATACCCTGATAAACTTCTTGTTAGAGGGGCTGTAACAGAGAGCCTCTTACACTTCCCATATTACCTACAGAACAAACATATGACAGGCACTGCTTGTACGTGGCAAGGATTTAAAGCATGCTGTAACAATAGCTATTCTTCCCTAGCAGAATCAGAGAGTGATATATTTTTATACCAACCTTCTGGCAACGTGTAGGCAATGCTACAGAAACCTTTGATATCACTTATCCGTTTGTACAAGCTTCAATAAAACAAGTGTTCCTTTGGTACAAAATCTTGAAAAGTACACTCTGTTCACTGACACAGCCAGTCATACAAAAAAGATGGAAAAATATTCAGCTTGCTTCTTATACTTAGGATACTTGTACTTTAGATTCCCTCCTAAAATGTTAAAGATCGTGTCTGTTTTGGGGTGGGGATGCTAATACGATACATTTAGATAATGATGTATAAGATAAATTTTAAAATGAGGCTGTCAACATAGTATCTTATCGGTTGTTTCAATGGAAGGAGAACCAGAGGCAGATGCATCTTACAGTAATTAATATTTACTGATCCTATTCTTTTACAATACTGTTTTTTCATGAACATTCATTGAAGAAAGACAAGCCCATTAGTGAAATGATGCATTCTTGACAGACCAAGACAGATAGCCCTGTTTGTCTGTAGCAGCAGCAAAGAGCAAGCATCCAGTAGACCTGTAAGGACTAACAAAAATTGTGGCAGAGTGTGAACTTTAGTAAGCCACTGCTGTCACAAAACCTCATACCCTGCCACAAATTTTATCTTTAAAGTGCTACTGGACTCTCACTGTTTTCTGCTGATGCATTCTTGGTGGTGACCAAGGGACCAAGCCCTATGAAGATAGGTTGAGGGACTTGGGAATGTTCAGCCTGGATAAAAGGAGGTTGAGAGGGGACATGATAGCCCTCTTTAAGTATTTGAAAGGTTGTCGCTTGGAGGAGGGCAGGATGCTGTTTCCATTGGCTGCAGAGGAGAGGACACGCAATAATGGGTTTAAACTACAAGCACAACGATATAGGCTAGATATCAGGAAAAAGATTTCACAGTCAGAGTAGTTCAGCAGTGGAATAGGCTGCCTAAGGAGGTGGTGAGCTCCCCCCTCACTGGCAGTCTTCAAGCAAAAGTTGGATACACACTTTTCTTGGATGCTTTAGGATGCTTAGAGCTGATCCTGCGTAGAGCAGGGGGTTGGACTAGATGGCCTGAATGGCCCTTTCCAACTCTATGATTCTATGATTCTGTGATGGTTAGTGATGACTATAGGGCCGGGGCTAAAGCTCTCTTGCACTCATAGTTATTCCATGCAACAAAGTCTCCATGCATAAGTTACAAGAATAGCAAGGGTTTAGCATCCATCATCAGTGTGTTTTGTTTTTGTTTAAAAATAGACCCTCACCCATCCTGCTTTACACATCAACAGTTAGAAAGAATACTCTGTAAAGGTTATTTGTGCCCTCTTACTTCCTTGATTGCCAGGTATCTGCCTCAGCTTATTCTTCAAGCAAGCATTTTAATTACCTATAAAAGGAAATGTTTGGCAGACCGCATCCCTTGGATAATAGGTACAATCACTAAGAATTTCATACCAATTGAATAGGGTATGGGAAGTTATATAAAGGATGTTTTCCCCCTGGAATGAAGAAAAATAAAGGACAGAATAAAGGAAAGAAAAATATAATATCATCATTCCAAGTTCTGAGAACAAAATGTTCTAATCCCTAATCATAAAATAAAAAACTTATTGATAGAGAAATGTGAAGATGAGTAAGTACAAACATATTTTTACCCAACAGAGGATGTGCTATTTTGATCCTCCTGCAGATTGGAGAAACATTTCATTGTCCAATGAAATGGTCTTAAATAAATATAAATATATATATATGCCTGTTCAAGCCAATATTTATTTATTCATATCATGGAGTTTTTGAAGTAATAACTAGGAACCAAAAAGTAAGTGAATGCTGCTATCATTAAAAGCAATGTAAATCGATTGGTTATCCTTGGCAGGTCAGACTCAAACCTAAAGCATCCAATCATATCACTACAACTAGTCCTGGCAACTATCTCCAGCTAGCAACCCTTTCTCTCTCTTTAGTCTATGTGCCTTCTTTGACTTGTTCCACCTGTGTCTCAAACTTTGCCACTTTGCACAATATTCTTTGCCACTACCAACATCTGAAAAATCATTACTTTTCAAGTTATTGTTATCTACTACCAAAATACAAGCTATCATCAATGTGTCAAAACAAAAACAACTTGCTTATAGTAAAAATTAACTCTCTCTGAACAGCTAAACATAAAATATTTTTAAAATCATAAAAGTACACAGACATGTCTGTTGACATAGCCATGTTGTACAGACGGGGTGGGTGTATATCTGAATCCTAAGCAAAAGAAAACTCATTTGGAAAATAGTTATCAAAACAAAATATAGTTCTGGTTCATGTTCAAGATTGCTTTGGTTTCCTAACAAAAAGTGCATGTTATATTTTCAAAAGGTGAAAGTTATATGTTATGCCCTATAAACACAAGCCTTAAGAATTAAAACTATCTTGCATCTTCAGGTTCATAGATATTGTCTGATTAGCTCAAACAACTTGAAAATCTCTGAGCACAAAACAAAAACAAATTTCATTAATGTTAACTAGACATAAATGCCTTCAGGTAGAAAAGTATAATTTACTGAAAGGCACTGTATTGTTATGAGCCTCTTGTGGCGCAGAGTGGTAAGGCAGCCGTCTGACAGCTTTGCCCATGAGGCTGGGAGTTCAATCCCAGCAGCCGGCTCAAGGTTGACTCAGCCTTCCATCCTTCCGAGGTCGGTAAAATGAGTACCCAGATTGCTGGGGGGTAAACGGTAATGACTGGGGAAGGCACTGGCAAACCACCCCGTATTGAGTCTGCCATGAAAACGCTAGAGGGCGTCACCCCAAGGGTCAGACATGACTTGGTGCTTGCACAGGGGATACCTTTACCTTTTTACTGTATTGTTGGGGATAAAAAATTCTGGTTTGCAGTACTAAATAATAAAAAGAATATTCATGAAATAAACAAGATGATTCTAACACACATATCTTCCCCTGAAATACACTGTTTCAAATTGTGATAAGTCCATTTCCTGTTAAGTGAACTGCAAGTGCATTTCAGTCACAAATAAATGCCTTTTCAGTGCTATATCTGAGACGCTTGAATTTAAAAAGGAATAGGAAGTCAAGGGTTTGGTGGCAGAGGCATCTTTCACAATGCCTTACAAATCCACTTGCATTATCCAATGCCAGAATGTTTTTTCTTGTCTTCAGACAATTTCATAAGCATCCCACCACTGTCTCATATCATCCCTGTATTTAAGAGTAGTACAGTAGCAATTTTTTTGTTATTATTATGAACAGAAGCCACCAGGTTAGCTGTGTACTGGTTCTGCTGAGCTTCTACCCACCTACCCCATTGTTACCTAAAATAGACTTCCGAATTTAGATGGGGGAATTAGCAAACTGCCCCTCAAAGCAAGGAGGGGTCTGACTGCTAACACCTTGCTTAGACTGTGATCCTGAGCTCATTATCAGTCCCACTGAGCAGGTATTGCCACTATGGCATTGGGTTCTGCTGGGCACCCTATAAATGCACTGGTATTGCTGGGCACTCTGTACACTGCACTGATTCTTTTGGGCCTCTCTTGCATTTTCTACTGGTTTTATTTAATTTAATCATTTAATTTGACTTTGGAAATGGAGAATGGGGGCACCTTCTTTTGGGGTTAGTGTGTTTCTTAACATTCAGTCTGATGAAGCTTGTGATTGCTATTTTAGTTCTTTAGCTAGTGTTTCTGTGGCATCAGGTAACACGCCCCCCCTTGGGCTCCACCCTTTAGCCGTCTTGATGGTCCCTTTATCCCACAAAATAGGAGGGACTCCAAGTTGTCCACTGAAAAACTGCTGTTTATTCTTCCAAGTGATACAACATACATGTTCCACAGCTTGCAACTCCTACTCGCTTTCTCCAGAACGACCCACCCCCTGTGTGTCTCTCCTTCTATTTTTATCCCCCTTTCTGGCTCCACCCTGCTGCTTTTAAACCGCTGTGCCCTCTTCCTGTTCTAGTTTCCCTCCTCTCTAGGCATTGCCCATTTCCTCCAGCTCTCTCTCAGGTAAGTATGTGTTTGTTTCTTGCAGGTTCTGGGTGTTGTTTGCTGGTTCCCTGCCCCCTCCCTGGAGGACTCTGGGTGGGGAGGTAGGCTCCTGCATCCCCTTCCCACTCCCCCTTTCACAGGCTGGTCAATGCTCTTCAACCCCACTCACCTGGCTACTCTCACAGGCTGCTTTCTCATTTAAGCAGCATTTCTTGGCTCCAAGTCCCCCTCCCGGGCTCCCCTTCTTCCTCCTCCTCTTTCCCTTTCTATGTCTCTCCCTTCTCCATCTCACCACCCCCCAGATGTGGTCCAAAAATATTCTATTAATAAATTCATTTAAAATAACTATGCCTGCTGTAAAATTCTTTCTAGAATGCTTCTATAGAGCTTAGAGTGCTACATTATTTATCCACAGACCTGAATGTTTACACATTAAAAGATTGCAGTTGTTAAGTTTCATATTTTTATATCTACTAAACATTTGTTTCAGTTTCCTGATACTACTTCACTGCTTCCTATTCAGTCACAAAATCTAGATAAATTTCTGTCTATGTTAAATTCAAGATATACACAAAGTATTATTTACTATGCTATTTCTGCGTGAATCTCAGCAGTAGCTTTCAGAGTTGCACTATATCTTAACATAAAGGCAGCTGATAAGATTGGGCAAAATCTTTTATATGGCATGTAAGCTATTCTTAGTCTATAAATGCCCATTAATCACTCAGGATGTCCCAAAAAGTTTTTTTAAGCAGCGGTACAAAATGCATCCTATTCCAGGTATTTGTTCCTTTCTCAGGCTAGCAGATTTCTAAAGGAGTATTTTTATACATAGTTGCTCTTATCTTAAATCAGCCATAAATAAACCAGCTGATATCAGTTCAGTATTTTGGCAAGCAGTAAAGAGCATTTTAAGACAATTCTATCTCCCTCTGTCCAATTGGATTTCTGATGCCAGAAGAGACATCTGTACACAATATACAGTTTTAAAAAAGAGAAAAGACAGGCTATTAATATAAATGTGTAAAAAGAAATCATGCTGTGACAGCCTTTTTATGTACATCTGGAAACATGGCTGGCTATTGTGGTCCATTCACGGTCACAAGAGAAATATGAGTAAGTACGCCCTACCTTCACAATAAGAAATTTGAGAAGTAGATATTTAAAATATGTACCCTGGCAATATACCCTTAAACTAACTCTTACTATCCCCAAGTAACCAAAGCTTGCCAGTGTTTGAGACCTATGGCATTCCACATTCACCACGTTGTGTTTGCATGCTTCTTGGAAGTCAGACACATCAGAAATCACATTGAAGTTTTTCTTCCTAAAAGCTTTCCTACATATATAACATGGCAAGCAGCACAGGGGACTTTCCCCCTACTTGTTAAAGGGAGTAGCTGAGTAGGCACACTGTTTATGGTAACAGGGTAACCAGTAGCAGTACAGCTCCCGGTCCCACTACTACTACTACTACGGGGATCTAAGCACCCGTTAAATGTAGCGAAATGCTTACATTACGTAGTGATTATATTCCGGCCCCTCCATATGATGTCACCAACATCCAGTGTAACCGGCTGTCTATATTCTCCATTTTAAAGTGCTAGTTGGGAATCACATAATGTGGATTTCCCAACTTATTTAGCGCAGGCAGCAAGAAGAAGGAAGGTATGGAGGCTCAAATGCGCTAAAGGCGCTTGCCTCATCCCACCTTCGTGCCCACCTCCCACTCTCTTGTCCAGGGGACAGGAATGGCAGAAATATTTTTTTCCCAAAGTTGTAACACAAAGTATGGCTCTCTAAAGTCCCTCCCAAAATCAGGAATGAGATTAATTTGTAAAAGTATCAAGACTCATGATTCAAGGGTGGTATTCAAGAAACACTATGCATCTATGATTAGATGCATAGGCATTTAAACGGAGAAATATGAATTAAAAAAAATAGTGGGCATTGTGGGACCTTTAAAACATGAAGAAATGGGATTGTTTGCCTGAATTGATTGACAGACGGAAGAGAGTCGGGTATAAAGTGCCTTGTTCTCTTCGCCATTTCCAGAAGCAGTTGTGGAGGATGAGAAGAGTGAAAAGGGAGCAGACAAGAGCAAGACAGCAAAAAGGTGAGGAGGGGCTGGGAGGCACAACAATATTTAGTGCTATGCCATTCAGCTGGTGTAACACTATTTTTACCGATGTGTGGAAATGCCCTACATGTTCCCCTTCCTCACTGCACCATGAGTAAAGTGTCTTAGTAAACTAATTTCTGCAGGTGAGGATATAAAAGGACTTTTAGGGTCCCTGAAAATCTGGACAGTACGTCAGTGCAGAAACTGTGCTTATTCCTCACATCACTGTATCTAGCATGACTCTTTTCTGCTTCATTTGTCCTCCACTGTGAGACACCTATGAATATTTAAGTCTGCAACGGCAAATAAAGACAATAGTCAATAGAAGCATAATCAAGGCAAGCAAAGTGTAAGAATATGAATCGTTTCTTTACCCCAGTACTGATACTTTGATGTAACACTTCAGTTTAGGGAGCAGCTGGTAACAACAGATTATGATGGTTAGAAGGTTCATACTCATTCTTCAGCTCTGTGTGGTATAGGCCAGTGGTCTCCAACCTTTTTATCACCGAGGACCAGTCAATGCTTGACAATTTTACTGAGGACCGGGGGGGGTAGTCTTTTGCCGAGGGACGTCGCTGCCGCCACCTGAGCCTCAGCTCCACTTGCTTCCCTGCCGGTGCCCCTGACTTCCCACTGCCTGCTGGGGGAGCGCTGCCAGAAGCAGCTGTGCAGTGTCATGCCGAGGAGGAGCCCCAGCCATGGCGGCTGCTGGAGAGCACCAAAGGTGAGCTGGTGGCAGAGTGGCAAGGCAGCCCCTGAGGCAGCAGCCAGAGAGGAGGACGAGGAGGAGCTGCGGACCGGTCCCGGTCCCCGGACTGGGGGTTGGGGACCACTGGTATAGGCCACACCACAACTTGCTTTTGTCCACCTCCCTCCATTGGATGGGGAAAGATGCAAAGCCAAGCCTCCTTCCTTCCATTGGCTGAGGTTTCCTTCCACCTAAAAGAAAGTAAGGGGGCTCAGGAGAGAGGCCTTGTGATAAGGGTAAAGGGGAATGAAACGGAAATTATTTTGGCTTATTCTGAAAAGGCTTTTTAATTAGATTTTTCTGTGCCCATCTGAGGTTTTCTTTTCTTTTAAAAAGACTATGATTAGGAATTACAACATTCCATGATTTAATGACTGGAAGTAGATGGTAAATTTATGGTTCCGTGTTCCAGTTCCCTATCCCCCATAATACTTCACATAACCCCCCCCCCCTTTGCTTTACTATTTCATTACCATCACTAGCACTGAGTGGATATTGCCCAGTCTAAAACCAACACATTATTTCACTTGGAGAGATCCCCCTCTCCAGTTCTAACATATGAAGAAAAAAGGAAAGAAAGAAGCCTAATAGCACGGCTTGTGATCTTTATTAGTGGAAAGAAGCAAGAGTCCAGTAGCACCTTAATGAATAACAACATTTGTGGTAGATTTGTGGTAGAATCACTGCTAGGGATGAGCATGAATCCATTAATGACCCTAAATTTTGCATGGATTTCAGCTGTTTTTCTCCCCTGAACATTTCTCGGACCCTTTGCCTGGTTCAGTTCAGGGGTTTGGGCCATTTAAACTAAGCAGCTGAGCAGGACTATCTGTCTATCAGCTGTTAGGTTAAATGGCTGCAAGGCATTTAAATTGTGTATTTTGCTGGGTGGATGCAAAATGGACAGATGAAATGGCTGCAAACCATTTAAACCTAACAGCTTGATTGGTCCATCCATTTTGCTTCTCCCCTTTCCAAGCAAGGGGAGCGAATGCTGAAATAGGTGACAGCACCCCACACTAGGTGAGTCTCCTGTTGGTTACAAGCCTCATGCTGGCAACTGTAATATCTCTAAATATCTTTCTATAATGAAGATTGAAAATGCTTACTGACTACAGCAAAACTTCAGAATTATCTGTCAGCATACCTGGTTTTTTCCATAATCTCAGCTGATATTTTGTTTCCATCTCAACTTGATTATTAAGTGTTGGCAATGGGAAGGTCAGAGTCAAGATGACTGGTGATAGGAAGAAGCTCCCCTTAGCTGGATCTGAAGTATGGAGAACTTTCAAGTTCTCCCCAAAGGACCAGTAAGACCTGTTACACTTTGAATCATTGCTGATAGGTTTTCCCCAGTGCTAAAATAAATTTTCTCATATAAGTACATGTTACAGAGCAAAAAGTCATTCCATTTTAAATAAAATGTTAGTTTTTTTCTTTCCCTCAGTGAGTGTGTTTAGTGTTTAAATATCATTTTGAAACATGGTGTTTGGCATGGGTTCTGAATACTTAATAGGGTTATTTTTTATTTACACTACACATGATATGGCTAAATTAGATCATTAAATTTTAACATTCCACAGAGAAATGATAACGGTTTTCTGATGATGTCAGAACAGCAGGAATAAAACTTTTGCATTAACTGTTCCAATGTAATCAGCATGTTATTTTATCGTGCAGATGCTACATCACCAATACCACATTCCTCCATCTTTAAGATGACAATTCAATAACATATGCTTGAGAAGGAATTAAGATTCTTGCATTAGGAGACAGCATACTGCTTTTTCCCAATGAAATATATTTAAAGAGACTGATGCTTACTATGGTAAGTACCAAATATTAAACACACTTTCTCATAGAAAATGTTTCTGAATGAATTTTAGATAGGACCTCATACTGAAAGGAGTACCTGAACAATATCTCAATACTTTCAGACAGGTTGCCTATGCTCATTTTGTTCTATTCCCCACCACCATAATTTTTTAATTCCATTTTTCTGTTCTTTTTCCACTGACAGACTTTCTTGGATAACAACTCACATTTAGTTAAGGAGTCTGGTTGGTGGAAGGGTGACTGGCTAGTAGAGGCTATTTTGCTATGTGTTTATATAATGTTCATCTCACTTTTCCAAGACTTAAAAAGGTCCAGAAGCTTGCTCAGATAAACTTCCTTTGGAGGCTGGAGAGTTATAATCTTGTGTATAGGATTTCATTTATTTACAGTTATAAGGAGAGATATACTGAGACCTTAAATATACTACCCCACAGATCTACTACTACTACTACTACTACTACTACTACTACTACTACTACTACCTGCTGGCATGGCCAACAGATCTACTACCCCTCATTGGATTCCCACAAGTGCTTCCACCAATTCCAAGATCAATCTGTCTGCTATTGCTGGGGTCGTGAACCCCCAAGGCTGTGGGCCGCTACCGGGCCGCAAAATCCTTGGCAGCGGATCACCAGCGGCCGCGCCTCCATTCCCCCCACCCCGCAGCAAGAAGCATGCCAGGCCACGAGTGAATCGGCCACCGAAACGGCCAATTTACTTGCGGCCCGGTGAGCTTCTCGCTGCGGGGGGGGAGGCACAGCTGCTGGCATGCCAGCCAGCGCAAATGTACATGCACGGAGCTGTCGCAAATGTGTGTTTGCGCCCACCGGGGTGCAAACATGCATGCACGACAGTTCTGCGCAAATGTGCATGCGTGGAGCTGTCATGAATGCATGGAGCTGTCACGATAGCATGTTTGCATCCCCGGTAGGGGCACAAACGCACATGTGCGACAACTCAATGCATGCGTGTTTGCACGGAGCTGCTGCGAATGCACTGCGCCCTGGGCCGCGCTCTCCCCCCAACCACTACTAGCAGTCCCCAGCCTTAAAAAGGTTGGGGGCCACTGTGCTACTGTATCTCCAGCATCAGCATAGTACTTTGAATATGTATACATCCACCCCAGCCCATTCTCTTCAGTCAAGGGATGAAGTGAAACTTTCCCCAATCCTGATGGATTGTTTGACCAAAACAACTGAAGTGCATTGAAGAAGATATATGAAAATAAGAAATATCAATATTCCCTTTGTTACTTAGGATAGGCTGATAGGCTCCCAGGCCTGCTGCGATCTTTTGATGGGACCGTTATGCTTGTAGGTACTGCAGCTTAGCTGAAAACCATCTCTAGGTTAAATCAATAGTTTGAGTATCTTCTTGTGTATTTTATTGAATATCAACCAATTAGAATGCAGATTTGTTCAGGAAATGTGCGAATTTCAAGTGAGAATCTTGATTTAAATCAGATTTAAATTTCGTCTTTTTGGTGTTGCTTTAAATGGCCTTAATTCAAATCAATCTGTTGTTGTTGTTAGTTGCGAAGTCGTGTCCGACCCATCGCGACCCCATGGACAATGATCCTCCAGGCCTTCCTGTCCTCTACTATTCCCCGGAGTCCATTTAAGCTCGCACTGACGGCTTCAGTGACTCCATCCAGCCACCTCATTCTCTATCGTCCCCTTCTTCTTTTGCCCTCAATCGGTCCCAGCATTAGGCTCTTCTCAGGGAGTCCTTCCTTCTTATGCAGTGGCCAAAGTATTTCAGTTTCATATTCAGGATCTGGCCTTCTAAGGAGTAGATTTGACTGCTCCTTAGAAGGCCAAATCAATCTACCCAATCATAATAGCAATAATTATTGCAGACTCAGGATGGTTTATAACATATATATGTTAAATATAATTCATTATAAAATCATAGTTGCAGCATATTTCTGAAAATGGAGGTTAGCATTAATTTTTCCTGACAGAACTATAACTGTCTGATTTCTGAATATATTCAACTTTTAAAAAGTAGCAATCACAGTTTATGGTCCAAATATTTTTTCTTCCATAAAAGGACAGCACTAAATCAAAGTTACTGAGAAATGAACAAAGAATAATTTAAGACTCTTTATATACTCTTTGCAAATTTTGTGAAATGTTATTATAATTAAGCAATTTATGCTCAGAGAAAGCATGAAGCAAGCAAGGAGACTTCACCACCACTGTTGATCCTAGTAATGTGCATCTTCTTTTTGTAATTTTAAAAATATAATTTCCATTTAAAGAATTAGCTGTGGAATAATGGTGCCAGTAGTGCCATTTCTGATGGGCCTAGGGTTTTCTTTTAAAATATGCAGACCCAATTCTAGGAGTAATATGATTTAACTAGATTTAAAGCCCATTTTATGTTAGAATAAAATGGGCGCTAGCTGCTGTCCCTGGGGACGGCGTTTGGTGGCTGGCAAGGGCAGGAGAAACTGTTTTGGGCCCCCCTCCCAATGGGGAAAGGCTCTGCGAGGCACCCAGCACCGTCCCTGAGCCAGCAGAAGCCTTTATATTCCCCCTCCCCCCAGCGGCAAAGGCTTCTGCGGGCCCAGGGACGGCGCAGGGCAGCTCATCAGCCCAGCGCCGTCCCTGGGCGCACAAAAGGCGTTCTCCCCTCCCACCCCCCCAGCAGCCGCCGTGCAGGGAAGGTTAGCCCTCGTCGGGGATGGGGCGGGTTGGGAGGCACTTCGCGCCTCACAATTGGCTGTAGTCCAGGCAAACAGCCAATCAGCAGCCGCGCTGTGCACGGCTGCTGATTGACAGTTTGGGGCTGGACTGACAAGCGGAGAGCCCAATCGGGAGGCGCGATTGGGCCCTCTGCTTGTCAGTCCAGGGGAAGGGGCCTATCGGCACCCTTCCTCATCCCGGACAGGGCCCGCCCTCGGGGCCCTTACTGTTTTATTTCTTCCACTCCGCTAGGAGCGGTTAAAGATGTTGGATTATTAGATATTTTCTTCTTGAGGCATCATCATTCATTCATTCGTTCGTTTGTTCATTCATTGGTTTCCCCTCTGATGTACGCATGTTCATAATGTAGTGGTGGTATTGAAATCAGTTACGGATCTGTCTCACAAGCACAGGTGATTTATCTGCAAGCCAAACCATTCACCTAGTTTAAAAGAGATGTGTTTTTATTCTAAGTATTTAAATACACTTGAGCACTAGTCTCTGAATGTTCTAGGCAAAACTATCTGAAAAACAAAGACTTTGCATAGCAAAGACATAGCATAGGGCCCTCCAACGTTTTCAAGCCTGCAGAGGCACCATTCAAATTATGTAACAAGGTGGGGGATGTAACAAGGTGGGGGATGCAACCACAAAATGGTTGTCACAGGAGGTGGAGTCAACCTCAAAAATTCAGGAAATTAGGTTATGCATAACAGGTACTCACTCTTCCATACTTCATTCAAAATCCATGCTTAACAGGATGACTTTTTAAGAGATGCTCTGGCCCAGATTTTTTCCCCTCTCTTCCTTCATTCTCAAAAAGTTTCCATTCTTTTGTATGAAGATAATACGGTTCTGCTGACTCTTATTTTCAATGGCTTAAGAAGACTGCTGCTTGGGCTTAAAAAAGAGTCTTTAAATATCCATTCTTCAAAGACCAAGGTGATAGTTTTTGGCTTGTGACAAAGTAATTTCTGCTGGTTGATTCATAATATTCCATTTGAGCAGTGCAGAAGCTTCAAATATCTGAATATTTTCTGTAGTGACACACTCTCATGGAAGGCCCATTTGATATCTATAAAATCATCAGCTCTCCCAAAATGAGGGCCATCCTAACAGGGGCTTCTTGATTGACCCTGCCCTAAAACCTTTTCAGAGCAAGGTAATTACTCAGCTTCTTAATGGTGGTATGCCAACTTTCTAATGGCCTTTGGCCCCAGGCAATGAATCTGATACACACAATAATGTAGTGAAGATCCTTTTCTACAGTAGTGCCTGTTGCTATAGCAACTTTTAAAAATTCTCCATAGCCAATCAGAATTCTTGCTGGGCAACAGCCCTGCATGATCCCACCGGCTTTGTAAAAACACTTGGCAATCTCCATGTTGGGGATGCCTGGCCTAGAATGTGTTTCCTATTTAAAACAATGGGAAAATACATTAATATTTTAAAACTAAAAGCCCCACACAGATTTGTACGTCTCTACAGAAGTGAGATTCAGCAACACAGCTGAACATGCTTCTGTGATATGTACAAGCTATTTCAAAACATAAGATAATATTTTGAAACGACTAGACTAGAACCTGACTAGAACCTAATTTTATGTGTGTGACAGATTTTTGGCCAACCATTCAAATATGCAGCTTCCCACAAATGATCTTATATGGTTCAGCCTTCTACTAGCCTTGTAATGCACAGCAATCCTTAGTTTACAACTTTCACCTCTCTTCCAGATCAAAATCTCCACAATCATTTTGGTCTGCATGCAGAAGCATATGCACTAAATGTACTGATTTTCCAGCTTTGGGCTGGAAAATACCTGGAGACTTTGGGGGGTATAGCCAGGAACAGGCGGGATTTGGGATTGGGGGAACATTAGTGGAGAATAATGCTAATAATACACCCCTCCAAAGCAGCCATTTTCTCCAGGAAAACTGATCTCTTTCGCCTGGAGATGAGCTATAATTCCATGGGATCCCAGGGTCCCACCTGGAGATTGGCATTCCTAATGATTCTATACGCACATACATATACAACAACGTGTACAATCTAACCCAAGTTAAGCACCTTTGAGGCACATTGATTTAATAGAAGAGATATGAGCATATGTTTAACTTTTTCACAGGTATCTATAGGTCTTATAAAAGCTAGAATTGACTGGATCAGCCCTGATTATGTTATGGTGTATAAATATTTATATATTCATACATTAAATGTAATAGTTCAGTTCAAAAAATCTCAAGGTACTGAACTGCTAGTTTTATATTTTAAAGTAAGACACCACAACTGAAAGTTATAGTTTTAGAGTCAGTTACAGACATAGACATAAAACAGAAAAATAAAGTGAATAGCTTTCCTTAAATCCAAACAGCAGTTTTATTTTTGTTTGGGCCTATAATTTGTTTTAAGAGCATTTTAGTCTTTCCTCAGCTGCATTTTAAAAACAGCATTTTTTAAAAAAAAAAGTTTTTTTGCAAACGCCACTGATTCAAAGTTATTTGACTAGTACCTGAAGGGTTTTTTTTTTAATCCCAAGATATTCTGAACAATAATGTTTTAAAAACAAAACTAAAATTTAAAAATTGGGGAGTAAAATATTGTTAACATTGTGAATATCTAATGCTGAAACTAGGAAACAAGGACTGGGGAGGAGAGTGGTCCAAAGGAAGAGCATTAGGAAAAAGCCAGAAGGAATCTGAATGGACAATCAAGACTGGCTTCAACTGCAGCCTCAGACAGTTCATATACTCATTTTGCACCTTGCTCAGTCACCTTCTTTACTAAGATGAGTAGCAATATTCAATCCTTCCACAAACTTCGTTAGTATTTTGTGTGTCACTGGGCTCTTACTCTGTTTTTTGTTAATAATTTAAATACAAATAAAAGAAAAAAAAGGAAAAAATAGAAAGAATATAACAGATGGGAAAATAAAAGTACAAAGTAAAAAACCAAAGAACAGTTAGTTTTGATTCGACTCCCATATCATGAAATATCAATTGTTAAGTTAGATTTATCTTTTATCTTTTATATCTAAATATTTTTGTAATTCTTACAGTAATTATCATTCCTACTCTCTAAAACCACAAGCCATCTAATCATTTTTATCTCTGACAGTTTCTGCACTAGGGATCTGGCTCGAATTTGTATTTGCCTATGGTTGAGTTTTTCATCTATTTCTCCACTGAAATTCCTCTTTTCAGTGCAGACCCAATTTGCCTCCTCACTTGTCTCACAGCAAGGGAATCCTCCAAAATCTACTTTTCACTTTTTGCACTGTGGGCTAGCAAGGTCTAAATCAGGGCTGGCCAATGCAGAAATGTAGATGTTTAACTTTTCCAGTGTGCCCCAAACCTCCCCGGCCCTTTTCAAAAAATGGCTTGTTGCATTATAATGCAATTCCAGCATTACAAAATAGTGTGTTGTTTTTTTCCAGTAGGAACAGTGGAGCCTAAGAGCAGCAAATGGGGGGCACATTCTGCAGGCAAGCCTCTACAGCCAGATGGATGATGCTTCAGATTTCTGCCTAGGCTAGCCTGCAGAATGGACCCCCCATTCACCGCTCCAATGCTCCAGATGGTGAAGGGGGGGCATGTTCTGGAGGCAAGCTTCGATAGCCAGTTGGATGATGC
Organism: Paroedura picta; assembly: GCF_049243985.1. Taxonomy (NCBI): domain Eukaryota; kingdom Metazoa; phylum Chordata; class Lepidosauria; order Squamata; family Gekkonidae; genus Paroedura; species Paroedura picta. Next base: position 74,650,905 of record NC_135375.1, on the reverse strand, counting down.
TCAAGATCATTGCCTAAGCTAATCTGCAGAAGCCTCCTCCCATTCACTGCTCCAAGGCTCCAGGCAACAAATGGGGGGCACGTACTGCAGGCAAGACTTGACAGCCAGCTGGAGCATCGTCCAGCTTGCCGCCGAGTCTTGCCTGCAGAATGCATTCCCCATATGACAGGGGTAAAAAGGGGCTTCAGATACAGAAAAGAATACAGAAAATCTCTATGTTCAAAGTCATAGGATTTAAGATTCCAAGCATCTTTCTTTGCATTTAAGTTCTTTGTTTTGTTAAAATAAAAGTAAATAATTCTGAAATGGAGACTAAAACTATAATACAGAGAAGTGCATTCTGCAGGCAAGCCTCAATGGCACATACAAATCACTAGTATGATTTTCATAAAATAGGTTTTTGTGCTGGAGGGGGGGAATGACACAAAACAGCAACCCATTATGTTGTAGCCCCACTATAACTTGTTTGTTATTAAGCTTTCACATGATTGGATTGATTTTTTAAAAAAATAAACCAGAATAATTTTTCGCTTGAAAGGCAACAAAATGGCTCTGGCAGATGATTGGCTATTGTCACATGAAAAAGATGGACAAGTTTTTTTTTAAGCTGCTAGGAAGTTTCTACTTCCTGTCCCTTGACTTCAGTGAGAAAACAAATGGGGAATAAATTTGGGGGCAAAAAGAGGGAAAAGGGGGGCAAAGGCTCCCACTGTGGAACTTGGAATTGGTTCACAGAGGGATACTGAACTTTAAAACAGGAATCATTGTGACGTGATGGCTGGGTGAGTCCTAAGTGTGGAAATGGTCTCTCTGTTGCTAGAAGTCAGAAGAAGGAGGAGGAGGTTCTTATATACTGCTTTTCTCTACCAGAAGGAGTCTCAAAGTGGTTTACAATTGCCTTCCCTTTCCTCCCCGAACAACAGACACCCTGTGAAGTAGGTGAGGGTGAAAGATCCCTGTTATTATTGCTCAGTCAGAACAGCTTTATCAGTGCTATGGCGAACCCAAGGTCACCCAGCTGGTTGCATGTGGGGAGAGCGCAGAATCAAACTCGTCTTGCCAGATTAGAAGTCCGCACTCCTAACCACTACACCAAGTTGGTTTCCAATAAAATCAGAATCCAGTAGCACCTTTAAGACCAACAAAGATTTATTCAAGGCGTAAGCTTTCGAGTGCAAACACTCTTCATCAGACTAAGAACTGACCATCACAGCATCCAAACACAGTAATAAACTTGTTGATTTTTCTCTGATCAGTGATGTAAGTTTAGCCATTTCTGCAAGTTCTCTCATTTTCATCAACCAGATTTCTAAGGTAGGAATCTGAAGTTTTCAAGTTCTGAGTATTCAATATTTGCACAGCTGTTATCATATATAAGAAAAAGTCCCATGATTTGCTTTAGGATGCTTTGGGCTGATCCTGCTTTGAGCAGGGGGTTGGACTAGATGGCCTGTATGGCCCCTTCCAACTCTATGATTCTATGATTCTTTTCTAAGCTTCTGTCAATCAAGCCTAGCAAAAATACTTCTGGTTTCATTTGAAAGTTATTACATGGCAGTAGGACATGTTCTGGACCTCAATAAGGACACTCACACCAAACCATTTGACAATAAATTGGCCACAGCTTTATGAACAGAGCACAGGTGCCACATTTATTTATTTATTATATTTACTAGGGACAAAGCCAGTTGTATCCAAGAATACAACGGGTGCTAGAGCTTGGCAATGGGAAGAGGAAGTGGAGGAGTTGTCCAGTCTGTAAGGGCATGGGGTTGAATGTGTGTGTTGTGTGGGAGGTTGTGGTGGTGTGGTGGCAAACGGGGACATGGGTGTGGAGATATGGGGGTCAAGAACCTGTGGTTTGGAATGTTCGTTGAGTGTGGGAGAGGACTGACCTTTGGGAATTGTGGCATAGTGGTTACAGATGAGCTTTCCAGAGCCATGTCTACGGATATGTGAAGGGAAAATCAGATTGGAGACTCTTCTAAGAAGATTACATGGCAACCAATTCCTTCCATTTCTGCATCATTTCCCTTCTTGTGTGAATTAGGCCACAGACACTGAAATGCCCCTCTGCCCTAATACACACGGGGTAGTCACAGTACACAGGTGTCCACCCTGTTCCTTCTTCTCCATTTTTTCAGTGTTGATAAAATTTTATGTGCCCACATGCTTCTTTCATAGTTGCTACTTAGAAGAACAGATTTTTGTACCCTTTTGTTTACTACCCAAAGGAGTCTCAAAGCGGTGTACAATCACTAGTGAATGGACCACAATCACCTTTTCCCTTCATCTCCCTACAATAGTCAACCTGTGAGGTATGCGGGGCTGAGAGGTCTGAGAGAACTGGGAATGGGCCGCAGTGACCCAGCAGGCCTCAGGCATTTTCCAATTATCTTCCCTTCCTCTCCCCATAGCAGACTCCCCATGAGGGAAATGGGGTAGAGAGCCTCACATGGAAGCTGGCAACCCTAAGAGGAAGACTCTGTGCATAGCAGTCTTGACCTTAGTAAGGTTTTTTATACTAATTTTTTATTTGCCAGGCCAAGGTTGAAAAATCATTTCAGTTCCCATGTCTCTCCAGTCATTTACTGTTCACTATTTACAGTTTCAGGCTGTAAATATTTATTTAGATTTTCCTGCACTTTCCAGACTCACAGGTCTGATGCTGGTCTGCCTGTCTGTGCTGTCCATAGCCCATAGCCCAGGAGGGACACGCCTGCACCACTCCCTCCCAACTGCAGGCAAAAATGGCTCCTTTGAAGGCCGGACTCTGAGGCATTGTACGATTTTGAAGTCCCACCTCCAAACCTCCAGGAATATTTCCAGCCCAGGGGTAGCCAACCTCCAGGTGGGGCCTGGAGAGCTTCTGGAATTACAGCTCATTACAGATCAGCTCCCCAGGTATAAAGGGCTATTTTGGACAGGGTTGTGGTAGAGAAGAAACATTTAAGGCCTCCCACACAGGTTGTTGTTGAATTGAAAGACTTGAGGCCTACTGCACAGGGTTGTTGTGCAGATGAAACAGGAGACAAAAGAACCTCTGCAACAGCATCCAGTTTCGTCTGCATAATAACGCTATGCAATGGCCTCAAATCTGCAGAGAGGTGCAAAGAAGAAATACACATGGCTTGGTTGTGTCTAACCCCTGGCCAGAGCAGTATTCTAAGTGAGAAAGGGCTTTTCTGTGCCCTCCCTGTCAGCCAACTGTTGGGCAGAAGGGGAAAGTCCCCCCCCTCAAAAGGAAGGCCCACACCCATGCCCTCAGGCTCCCCTGCGTTGCTCTTAGAAATACCTCCCTCCCCTCAGTCAGGGGCTGTTAAAGGCTCCTTTGCAGCAGGCCTGAAGGGAGGGGGGAGGGAGCGTACTCACCAGCCTCCTGCCAGCTCTGTCAGAGTTCTGAGGCAAAGTTACAGTTGTACATGACAGTTAGGACAGCCTTGGGGTGAAAAGGGCTGGCACAGCCTGTCCAAGCCTCCATTCTCATCCCCCTTGGCAGCCCTACTGACCTCCTCTCCCTTGGTGGTCAGGAGCAGATTGGGAGCGATGTCTCCAGATTGCCCCTGGCTGGGCTGTGTGGGCAGGCCCTGTAAGAACTTTGGCCCTGTCAGAACTTTGGCTTTGCGCCTTCCGACTGGCTGAAACTCTAGTCTGTCCTGGTGAGGGCCCAATCGGAAGGCCCCTTCGCTTGTCAGTCCAGGGCCAAGGGGCCAATCCAGGAGTTTTGATCCCAGACTCAGCCCACCCCAACCCCACTTATTGTTTTATTAAGAGGGACAGATATACCAGCCTCCCCGAAGGCTCAGGCATGGCAGGATCCTTTTTAGATCTTCAGTCAGCATGGAACAGGAGCCTTATGATGCTATGGTTCTCTAGAGGGCTGTTGAGTGGAGACAAAGAAACTCTTTCCCTAGTGTACTATATAAATGGATTCCTCATCCTTCCCACCCTCCAAAGCCTGTACTACTACGTGAAGTCTCAGGGCTGGCTGACAGTCCCAACCAGAATGCTGTATGTTTAATATAGCACATTCGTGGAGGTCAGGAAGGGGGGGGGGAGATGTCCTTCCATACCTCCTGAAACCTCCCTTTCTGCTTTTCTAGCAATAATTCTCTAAATTGCTCAGGTCTGGAGTTGGCTGAACAGCTTACTAAGTTGGCTGAACAGCTTACTGTTCAGGCCGCAGTCCAACGAGCCCCCACCAGCCGCCCTGCGCCCGGCTGCCGGGGGCTCCCTTGCCTAGCGCCCGCTGTATTCAGAATACAGCGGGCTTGAATACTAGTACATATATAAGTTATGGAGAGGGATTTACAGCAGCATCTCCTGAAACATGGGAAACAGATATCAGAAACAGCACAGGAAATTTTGTATCAAAAAATAAAAGCTAGAATCCCTGCCGTGTACAAAAGTCTGAAAAGATATCTATATTACTGCTAGTGCATATAAGCAACAGACCCTGGATCTGGGTCAGTATCTTAAATAGACTTTCAAATGTCATTAGTATAGCCTGTTTTAGAAGTAGCTTGCATTTAAAGCACTAGGAGGTTCAGTAGTAAAAAACTTCAAAGAAACCTCCAGCTGTTCATGGTACATACAGCTAGAAAAACAGACAATTTTGGACTTAAACTCTAACTGAACCAATTAACCATTACATAAATCAGTAAAGCAATTCTCACTATGGCTAGCAGAGATGCAATGTGTTTTTGTATATTAACATTTTTCTTTAACATAAAAACATCTATATTCTTCTTTCAAATATTAAAACATATTTGACAGTTAATTTGAGATGCAATTATATTATACTCATAAATATCTTTTTGTGGTTTTTCACTGTTCTTTTGAAGATTATATGATAAATAAAAAACACTAAACCTAAGAGAATTTGAGGGGAGTCTGATTGATGTTTAGATATTTTGCCTGCTCTACTTTCTCCTGTATCTCAAGCTACATATACTACATAGAAACATTATATATTATTATATATATAATCATGCTATCAATTTAGCTTGCTTAATAACCTTTCTACAGTTTACCTTAAAGTATAGAGGTAATCTAATGATTTTGATAATTTGTGGCTTTGGTATGGTATTGTTTTTATTTATGAGCTGCTTAAAGTAATTCTCTGGGGAGGCAGCATATAAATTCAGAAACATGATTCTTGATGCCAGTTTTAAAATCACACACTTATTGCTCTTTAAGAGCCAAAGCTATGTAGTGGTTAAGGGAGCTGGATTAGAATCTGGGAGACTGAGGCTCAAAAACACACACCTGCTATTAAAGTTTGCTGGGTGACCTTGGGTGTGTCATGCTCTTACCCCAACCTGCTGTGATGATAAAATGCAGGAGGGGAACTATTTGGGGTCCTTACTGGGAAGAGAGCTGAGGAATAAATCCATACCTTGAATTGCTGCACTACTTAATTTACATTCATTCCATTGGCACATTAACATTTTCTATTTTCAACAACACATTTTAAACCATAAGCATTGAATTAACTATAAGAAACTACCATATAGTGAGTGGACTGGCTTCAGTCTTGAGCTATGTTAATTTCTCATATTTTTATTGCTAAAACAGGTTTTAATTTGCAAGGAGTTGCCTCTATATAATGGTAATATAATAAAAGACTGTCCATTTTCTGGCAACTATTTACTCCCTCAACGAAGGCCATGATTTGATTCAAAAATGTCAGGGAACACAGCCGAGTTGAGATTACTTCCATTAAGACTGCAAAAGAAAGGGAAAGGAATGACATCAGACTACAGCATCAGAGAACATGCATCAAGTAATATTTCCTTAACATGCTCTAATAGGTTCGAACAGAGAAGTGTATTTGAATTGGAAATTAATCTTTATCAGCTGTCACAAATTTCCAACACGATTAAAATTAAAAACTTTGATGTTCATGATACAACCTATTCTAATCCTTTCTATGTAAAGATTAGTATGAATTAAAATTCAATATCATATTAAATACTAAAATTATCTTGGGGTAAAGGTTTAATAAATCATTTTAATGTCATTTATGGTAGCACAAAATGTTAAACTAAGTCTGGATAAAGTATACACCTATAAGCAGTGACTCAGACTCTTATTTGGTGGTAGATGATCCAGAGTTGGGGGGGCAGCATTGCTGATGGGAGAGAAATATACTTTCTTTATACCTTGCCTTCCTTCCCAACTGAAACCCAAAGTGGCTTACGTCGCTCTCCTTTCCCCCTTTTTTTTTCCCTGTGAGGTAGTTTACACTTAGAGCAGGGATAGTCAAACTGTGGCCCTCCAGATGTCCATGGACTACCCATGGGAATTGTAGTCCATGGACATCTGGAGGGCTGCAGTTTGACTACCCCTGACTTACGAGCATGTGACTGGTCACTCAATAAGCATCTGTGACAGAGTGGGAAATTGAATCTAGGTCTCCCATATCCTAGTCCATTACTATAGTCCCTATACCATACTGGTTTTCTGCAGAATATGAATCCTTACCAGAATAAGCAGCCAAAATCCATAAATTGGGAGGCATCTAAGCCAAATACTAGTACGCCAAAAACAATAACCCTGAGACTTCACCATCTCTTGCACCATCAAAAGATTGATGATCCTCAGTCAGACCTTGCTTGTAAGGCACTCCATTCTGCAGAAAAGGTATTATATAGGGGGAAGAGTCAGTTGGTCCTGGGATGTTCTCAGAACAAGAGCTCTAAATTCTGTCCATGGCACTGTTATGCTTCTTTCTGACCAAATCTTTTTGAATTATCAAACCTTAGCTGACCCAAGACTGGTCATTATCAACCAATTGCTCTTTTGGGCAATTTCGATCTTCAGCTAGGCCTGTCTAATTCAACTTTCTATATGTTTGGCTCCAGTACTCAGCAGTATTACACTATGCTACCATAATTTGTATTCACAAGTAATAGACACTGCTCTATATAGCCTTCTCACTGACAGCCAAAGATTGTTTGGCAACTTTTAAGATCAACAGGACAACATGTCCAAAAGAGCTAATGAGGTGTTACCACACCAAATACAAAAGCATTTTCCTATATCTAGTGCAGTTATCAATTTACTTGTAACTGTAGCTCCCACTGCCACATCTAATTAAGCTTTGAAAATTCTCCAACTTTCTGGGTGGATATGAAGGGCTGAATCATCAGGAGCTAGAAAAACCGATATGTATATAGCACTTTTGATCCCAGCTGTTTCACTTACACTATGACATTTATTATGAGGACTGTACAAAGATATTATTACATAGCAACCAGTAATTGAAAAGGGTCAAACAGTACTGAGATGCAGAAATTTACAGAAGGGGAAATGGAGGAACATTGCTCCCTGCCTCCAGCAATGGAAACGCCTTTCTTTAGCAAAAAAACAAGTAATGGATCCCAAACCTGCTTAGTAGCAGTGCAGTAACCATTGCCCACAGTTAACTAGCACCTAGAAAAAATGATCCTGGTAGGTTAGGATATCTGCCCTCACTTAGAAAAAAGGAGACAGAATGGAATTATTTTCTGAGTATCTAAGGCTCTCTAGTAAAATGAATAAAGATCTATGTCATACTAAAACATCTTGTCACACCACACAATTTTGTAAGTATTTATACAGCCACTCCAGTCTGACACCCTAAAGTGAAAGAACTGGAAAAGAGTTGACCAAGGGAAAATTAAATTCTGCCAATACATTTGCATGACAGTGCCAAACTCTGAATTTCTGTCATTTGTGATTAATTCAAATAGCTAATGAAGTTTCAGAGTACCAAATTTTAGATTCCAAATCAAGATCCATACAAGACCTGAATCTTCATTAGAGAACAAGCCAAAAACAGGCAGCTGAGAGTTTGTTGTCTCTAGCTTGCACAGGATCCATTCTATACTGAACCTGCACCTGTCAAAATGACTGCCTGTCATTTTTTGATAACAATTGGTCTGTAATGATAAAAATAGAAGTAAAATTAATGAGAAAATCATGGATGGAATAAGGTTGAAACAGTAAATAAGGGAACCGATAGGAAAGAATTCCTATTTTATTTACTATCTACAAAATAAAGTGGGATTTCTTTAGTCCAAATGTTTTTGGCTTGAAAAAAAATGCTGATAACCATAGGTGACCAGAATGCAAAAGTGGGAAACAAAGTAGAAATGAATATTGTCAGAAATTCTGGGCTAGGAACACGAAATGAATCAGAAGTGTAACTCACAGAATTGTGTAAAGGCAAGTGAGCATTGTGAGCATATTTCAGGTAACCAACAGACAATTGTATAGGTGGACATCACCAGATGACCATTACAGAAATCAACAAAATTTGAGCCCAATGGCACCTTTACGACCAACAAATATTTATTCAAGGTGTTAGCTTTTGTGTGCATGCACACTTCCTCAGACAATGGAACAGGTATCATAAGAGTATAGATATAAGGATAAAGTAAATTGGTAGCAAATTAGTAAACAGCATCATAGCATCCAAAATATGCAGTATGGCAATTCTTTGCTAGAAAAGCAAATCAGTACTTTGGTTCTATTGTCTTTCATAAAAACATTGGGGCAAAAAAAATGTCAAGGTTAGTAAAAATACAGAATAGAGAAATCAGACATATAATTGGAAGCAGAAGAAGGAGAAGCTCTATTTGCTCTGCTAAAACGAGACCAGGAGATGATTCTGACACAGACTATGAATTGTTAATATCAAAAATTTAAATAAAGCTGACAAAAAACACCAAAAACTTCATAGTGCCAAGAATACAATCTGAAGAGTTTAAAGACCATGCAAAGAGCAAGTCTACATTACTAAACTCAATTGAACAGGAACTGAAGTTATTATGTGTTGAAACCAATGCACAAAGACTATTTCTGAACAGTGGTCCGCAATCTTTTTTAGGCTGCAGACCGGCGGCGGCAGGGAGGGTGATCGCCCGGCCGCGCATGCGCAGCACTCCCATGCGCCATGTGCGGCCGCAAACCCAGAAGACAATCAGCTTGTATTTCACAGATTATAGCAAAGTTTTTGACTATGTGAATAATGAAAAGCAATGGTTAGTTTAAAATACATGAGTGTGCTACAATATCTGATGGTTTGATGCAGAACCCATGGTGTAGATTCAGAGATATAGGGTGCTTTAGAAGAATCCCTGAAATCACAAAAACTCACAAAATACACCAGAGTGCCAGAGCAAACAGAAAGTGGATTTCAGCTTGAAGATAGCCATTTAATTTATGTGACAAGGGGGAGGATGAATGACAGTGTAAAACATAATCTATGGAATGAAGCATGTAGTACATGACATCTGACCTGAGTGGAGAAGAGTTTGGGGGAAATCTCCCACAATGGCAGAAGTCCTAAGTCTGGGTTGGTGCAGGTATGGTTTAAATGGTGGGACCTTCCTTTGTTCAAATGTTTTGCCTAGATTCTGTGACCCATATACTGAACCATAATTCTCTGCAAAGGATACAGTAGAAAGGTCTGGAGATGTGCATGTTCTACCAAACGTAACTGTCTTATGTTGTAACTCAGCTAAGCTTAAATTTATATTCTGTACTTACTAGACATGACAGCTATTTTCCATGTTTATGCTGTCACAATGAGAGTTAGTTTATAGGCAGTATAAACAGAAACACCTCTCTCTCACCCTGTATCAAATATTAATTTGAAGTACACTGCTTGGCTGGAACGGACACCAGAATAGATCTCAGTTGAATTTCAAATGTCAAAATGCACTAACTATTGCAAAGCTGGTACAGAAAACATGGACACCAGCCAGATTTCAATCTCCAGGACATACCTGAACAGTTAGAGTCTGTGATACCGCAAGAGCTGACTCACTAATGGTTTCTCCCCTCTCTCAAAGGAGACACATACCTTTGAGACAATAGGTTCTCCAGATAACTGATACTAACCTCATCAGCTTCCAATCTCTCCTTCACTCATGGAACTCAATTAGTAATTCTTAACAACTCTCCTCATTTTGGCTATTTCCTGTCTAGCAATCGGGACTGTCAGGAATGCCTAGGGTTGTGAGCGTCAGGTTTACAAATTCCTGGAGATTTTGTGGTGAAGTTTGAGTAGTGCAAGGTTTAGGGAGAGAAGTTTCAGTATGGTATAATGCCAGAGAGTTCTCCCTTCAAAGTAGCCATTCTCTCCAGGGGAACAGATATCTGTTGTCTGGAGTTCAGCTGCAATTCTGGATTTCGCAACCATAAGCCTGAAAGCAACCTCTGGGTGATTTGATACTATCCAACTCCCAAGACTACACTATGGACCATTCCGCACAACAGGCAATGTTGCTAAATCTGAGCGCTATTGAAAAGCGCTGCAATCAATAGTGGCAGGTCTCAGTAACGCACACAGCCGTTTCTATATTAAAAAAAGGCTCTCCCACTAGCGCTGTTCTCATAACGCACAAGTTTCCGGTCTCGCCAAAATCACAAGGAGGCGATATTTTTCCGCGCTTCCTCCTGCCCCTGGACATCAATCAAACAGAATAGCCAATTAACTGTTGTGTTCATGCTTCCCCTTAAAAACTGTTTTTTTTAAAAACCCGGAAACACCTGTAGCAATGTATATTTGTTCATTCGATGTATAAGAAAGACCTTTTTCACTGGCATGGGAGCTGGCGCTTAATCATTGACACGCTCTTAAAGTTAAAAAAAAATCCTCCTGTAAAATTTCTGGCCGAAATTACAGGCAGTGTCGAACAGGGGGCTGTATTGTGCTTGGAAACTTTACAGATAATTGCTTCTGGAGGGATTTCAGCCAAAGAAGCATAGCTTATTCATTGCTTTTGCCGATTTAAGGGGGGGGGGAATGGCAATCGCGATGCCGGAAGCTCGGGTGCGAGAGCTTAGGGAGAGACATGCTTGCTACTGCTACATTGAGAATGCACATGTCTTTTTTGGATGTGCTGCAGGTTGTTCTCAAGAGTCTAGAGGTTTTGTTAGGGGGAATCCACAAAAGTTGTAGTGAAAAGCGCTACAATTAAGCGATTTTTGCGGTAGTGTTGCAGATTGTGTACAAAGCCGTGTGTAACATAAAAAAATAGCGTTACAAAATGGTAAGACTTCAGCAACATTAGCGCTGTGCGGAATGGCCCTATGTCTGGCTACTTGTCTCAACAGCAGCCACCCAATAAAGCCCATGTAATTTAGTGGTTAGAGCTTCACAGTAGGATCTGAGAGATGCAGATCTCTATCTTGCTATACAAACTGAGTGGGTAGCTTTGAACCAATCACATGCTATAAGCCTAACCTTCTACACAGGGTTTTGTGCAGATAAAAAGGAGAGAATGATGTCAGCTGCTTTGGTTCCCAATGTGGAGAAAAATCTTAAGTTTTTGTAGGTAGAGGCTGCAGTGGGGAGGAAATGAAAAGCTGAAGACAGAAGGACAGGTAAAGGAAGGTTGGCTGCTGGGTGGGAAGGAGATTTACCAAGTCTAGACTGGAAAATTGCTGGGTAGTTGAGGAGGTGGGGTGAAGGGAAGAACCTCTGAAGGTTATTATGGCATATAGTCCACCCTCCAAAGTATCCATTTCCTCCAGGGGAACATATGTTGCCAGACTCCACATAAGGGCTGGGGATCACTCAGGATTACAGTAGACCTCCAGATGACAGCAATCAGTTTCTCTGGAGTGATCCCTAGGTGGGGAGGCAGAAAGAGAAAGGAAGTGACATGTATGGAAAACAGAGAAAATAAGGATAAAAAAAAGAGTGTGAAAGAAGTAGGGGGAGAGGTGAGGAGGTAAAGGGAAGGGAATGCGATATCTGCTCCCATGAGTTTCTTGAGTGCCCCCCCTTGTATGTGTGCCCGTGTGCCATAAAATGTTGTAACAATGTTGTAAAATGTTGTAACAACATTTTATAGACCACAGGAACTAACTAGAACTTCAGGTGCCCAACACACATCTGACTGCATGATTAATGAGCACCTGCAAAACCTGGTTACAAATTGCTTTTACAAACAGCAATAAATTTCTCTATTTATACATTAAAGTCTGGGCAGAAGTTGGCAGTTTTTTGAGTTAACTTAAGCCACATATTTCACAGACAAGACCTTCATAAAGCTTCACTATACCATTAAGCAGCATACTAATTATATTACCCTGAAAGCTCAATGCTTTTTCATCATCCCATTTGCATGCTATGTTCTGTGTTTATATTTATGCATTGCCCTTATAGTTTAAAGTTCTGCCCAATTGTAAAGAATAGACTTTATTGCCTACAATCCATGATGTTATATTGCCCTCTGCTGATGAATGAGTAAAAATTGATATGAAAGCAGAATACAGACTCTAAAAGACTTGTTTATAATATGTCTTCTTAAATGCAGCATTATAAGGATACCCAAGTATTCTGCTGCTCTAATTCCAACAGATAGCAAGTGTCAGTTCTGTTTTAGAAAGGAAAATCACAAAATACAGTAATAAATGTGGATCTGAAGAAAAGGGGAAACCATATAATTTTAGACTTCTCTGCTTTGTGGGTTAGAAAATATACTGATCAAGCTTAATTCTAGACTAAAACATATATCCTTCTTGAAACAAAAAGAAGTATTGAATTATTGCTACTGGGATGTTCCCGTAGAGCTGTATGTTGTTTTTGTCAAGTTAGTAGAGTAGGAAGGAGATACTGTTTAAAAGAGCATGCTTGAAAAGATTTAGGACAAATGAAAAAACATGAAATCGTTTATATAAATTATTACAAATGAGAACCTGCAAGAGGATTTAAAGTTGGGTCTTACGGAAGCTCTAACACTATACCCCACTGGCTTTTATAAGGTAACTGGTGTTGAACAGTAGCAAGTAACCAGGTCTAATTGTGTCTTCGGAGTCAGTCGGTAATGAGTGATCCAGCGGTTGCTTTCAAGCCTATGGCAGCTAATCTCTGAGATTCAGCTCAAGCCTCTCCTCTCCCCTCCCTTTACTCTTCCCTCCTTAGTCTCCAACACAAAATCTCCAGGAAATTTCCCAACCTAGAGTTGGCAATCCCAGTCAGGCCTGGCCACAAGGTCTCAAAGGCCAAAACTGGCCTGGAAACAGTTCTGCTCCCTCCCCTTGGTTTTACTGTTAGAGCCAAGCCTTGGAACGCTGTGCTTGCATAGAAACAGCCACTGAATGAATCCATTGCTTAAAGCTACAGGTGTGCCTTTTATCATTTTCAGCCTTTAAAAACTCCCTATTATTTTTTCTTAAGATTTCACCTATCTAAAACATTAAATATGACCACAAAAATATATTAAATGTGTTCTAAATCACCATATATACTCGCATATAAGCCAGTGCGCTTAATTTTACCACAAAATCTGGGCAAACGTATTGACTCGCATATAAGGCGAGGATGGGAAATTCAGCAGGCTACTGGTAAATTTACAGGGTGGCCTAAGTGCTTAATCCATGCTCAATCATCACAGGCTTTCCCATCCAGCCTCCCTCCCAACAAATACAGAAAAGTCAAGAGGATGAATAGCTGCTGGTTTTTGTACCCCACTTTTCACTAACCAAAGGAGTCTCAAAGCAGCTTACAATTGTCTTCCCTTCCCCTCTTGATGCCAGACACCCTAAAAGAGCACTAACAGAACTGCTCTGTGAGAACAGCTCTGACAGAAGAACCAAATAGTGCCCCCCAGGCCAGCAAACCAGAGCAGAACAATAGTAACCAAAGTTGGCAACCTACTACAACAAGTACAACAGCTACCACACTGGGTGCTACAGTGCCCCCCAGAACAAAACACTGAAAGAACTGTAAAAATCAACTTTTAAAAGAAACACAACACCAAGAAGAAAAGGCAAACAATGCTGACCCTCAGATAAAAGAAGAAACACTGAAAAAAACAGTAGATCCCAAAGCAGCCCCAAAACCCAACCCAACCCACCCCACCCCGGAAACCAAAATAATAGTTTGGAAGAAGTGATTACGAAAAGAAGGGGGGGAAATATCAGAATCCCTCAGTGAAACCACTGATATCCTACAAGCTGCCAGAGTAAGCTTTCAAGATATTTGCAGAAGGCGATAGTTAGCTGGAAGCAATTAGCTCACTTGCAAAGGGCTCAGGTTGCAGGTGCAATGCTGTGATTGGCTGGCTGGGGGGCAGGCTGTTAATCAATTACCCATGTATAAACTGAGGAGGTCTTTTAAGTGCTAAAAACAGTGCTGGAAAACTCAATTTATATGCCAGTATATACTGTATGTGTGTTCTTTGCTGGGTGTGAAAACATTCAGATAGCCTTTTCTTTTAGGCAGCAAAGGAAGACAACTTGCCGCTCCTCTTCCTACCTCATGAAGCAATGTCTTGTCTGGGGTACATAGCTCTGCTTCAGCTGCACAAACAGCATTTAACGTTCAAGGTTTAAAAGTAACTGGTCCCAATTTAGTCAGTCTCATTGGCATTCCCTTCATGGTAAGTCTATGGAATGCTCATGCAAACAAAATATTAAATTAAAAAGCCCAGTTTGTTAATCCTTATCCATGGTTCCTCTATATGTGAAACAGCCTGGGGGGGGGGGGGTGGAACGTGTCTGGCTGTCCAAGTTGGAATAGAGCCAATCAGGGTGCAGCCTGATTGGCCCTACCCCTACAGCTCCCGCCCTCCCTCCCTGGATGATGATGAAGAAGAAGAGTTGGTTCTTATATGCCGCTTTTCCCTACCCGAAGGAGGCTCAAAGCGGCTTACAGTCGCCTTCCCATTCTTCTCCCCACAACAGACACCCTGTGGGGTGGGTGAGACTGAGAGAGCACTGCTCGGTCAGAACAGTTTTATCAGTGACGTGGCAAGCCCAAGGTCACCCAGCTGGTTGCATGTGGGGGAGCGCAGAATCGAACCTGGCATGCCAGATTAGAAGTCCACACTCCTAACCACTACACCAAACTGGCTCTCAAGTGGATGCTAGCCACTTTCCTCTCAGACGCGCCACAGACAGAGAGACACACACAGAGCCCTGCCAGACCAAACACAAGCTCTCATTCCCTCATATCGCTCCTGCTGAGAGGGAGACAGAGAGAGACACAGAGAACTGCCCCAATCTGCTGACAGAGACACAGAGAGAGCCGCCCCTGCTGTGACGGAGGGAGAGAGAGACAGAGAGCTGCCCCAAACTGCACAGCAGCCCTCCTTCCCTCCTACAAACCAGCCCTAATTACCTGCTATGCCTCCTGCTGTGAGGCACACTGAGAAACAAGCAGGGAGAGGGAGAGAGAGACACACAAAGAAAGAGATTTGCACCTCCTGGTGTTCCCTGGGTACTAGCGCCCATTGCATTCCTGCTTGCAATGGGCTTTCTTGCTAGTTAATAATAATACTCATGCACAGAACCTTCCCCAGATCCTCAAGACTTTGCTCAGTGCCTTGTAGACAGAATAGGACACACAATTATAGATACTCCTGTCATGCTCTTTCATGATTACCAGTTTATGCACTGTATTTTTCCACAAAGGTAGTAAGGAAGGTACAATGGGTATTATTACTTAGTATGCTGGGCAATTTGTTTAAAACTTTGTTCCCATTCCATACATTTCCCAGGTAATCATGGAAGAGTATAACAGAAATAATTTTAATGGTATATCTTGTTCTGACCCCAAAGCATTGAGCAAAACTTTGGGGGAGATCCTGGATTCAGGGTGATCTCCTAGAATTTCTTTTGAGATGGGGGACGAAGGAAGTTCATCCTAAGTTAGACATTAATAAATTCAGAGGCATGATGAGAGTCATCCTGTGGACTAGAATGCTGGAAGAGAAAGGAGCAAGTGACAGGTGGGCTTTTCTTAAACAAGAGCTATTACATGCTCAAGCCATGCCTATTCCAGCAAAACAGAAACATGGTAGGGAATCCAATAAGCCTATTTGGATGAGCAGAGAACTTCAAGAGGAGCTAAGGAAGAAAAGAGAAATGTTCAAGAAATAGAGGGAAAGACAGACCTCTAAAGAAGAGTATCTGCAGGTTACAAGGCACTGTAGGTCAGCCAACAGCCAACAGAGAGGCCAAAGCTGGGAGTGAGCTGAGATTTTGCCTCTGCCCCCGCCCACCCACCCCCCAAAAAAAAAGTATGGACAAATCTAAGGATGGCAGTAGGCAAGGTATCGTGTCTGGGTAGCAGGTTGATGGCAGAGAGCTGGTCAAGAGACACCAGGCTGCCCTGGATGAGTCCAAATTCCCTGAATTGGATGATGTGCACCCAAGAATGCTCAAAAAACTTTCTGGAGAGTGTGAGGAACCTTTAACCATCATCTTCAGGATCTCTGGCAAGACTGGAGAGGTGCCAGAAGACTGGAGGAAAGTGAATTTTATCCCAATCTTCAAAAAAGGGAGGAAATAACCTGGAAAATTACAGGCCATTAAGCCTGATCTCAGTTGCAGGGAAGATAATAGAGAAGATTTTAAAGGGGGCAATCTGCAAACTTCTAAAGGACAATTTGTTGATCTGGGGAAGTTAGCACAAATCTGCAGTCTGGATTTTCAGATGGTTAGGTGGACAGGGATCTGTTTAGGAAACCACATCCAAAGAATAGTTGGCAATGGTGTTTTATCAGATTGGAGGGGGAAAGGAATGCAGTGCCACCCGTCTCAAGTACTCGGTCCAGTACTTTCCAACATATCAATGACCTGGATGAGGAGGTGAAGTGACTATTCATTAAATTTATAGATGTCACCAAATTGGGAAGAGTAATGAACACCCCAGAAGACAGAGATAGATTTAATAAAATTTGAACATGATGGAAAAGTGAGCAAATTAGAACAAGACGCAATTCAATAAGATGTGTAAAGTTCTACACCTGGATCACAAAAATGTGACATATGCATACTGGACAGGAGATACACTTCTGGGTAGCAGTGTACGTAAATGAGAACTTGAGGTACTTGTGAACCGTAAGCTAAATACGACCAGACAGTGTGATGCAGCGGTAAGGTAAAGGTAAAGGTATCCCCTGTACAAGCACTGGGTCATGTCTGACCCTTGGGGTGACGCCCTCTAGCACAGGGGCTCATGGGAATTGTAGTCCATGAACATCTGGAGGACCACTTGTTGACTACCCCTCCTCTAGCGTTTTCATGGCAGACTCAATACGGGGTGGTTTGCCAGTGCCTTCCCCAGTCATTACCGTTTACCCCCCAGCAAGCTGGGTACTCATTTTACCGACCTCAGAAGGATGGAAAGCTGAGTCAACCTCCCAGCCTCATGGGCAGAGCTTTCAGACTGCATGTCTGCTGCCTTACCACTCTGCGCCACAAGAGGCTCTGATGCAGCGGTAAAAAAGATAAATGCAGCCTTGGGCTGTATCAACAGAGGCATCACATCAAAATCGCAAGACGTCGTGGTCTCGCTGTATATCATTTTGGTCAGACCGCATCTGTTGTACTGTGTGTCATTCAAGAGGCCTCATTTCAGGAAAAATGTGGATAACATTGAGAGAATACAGGGAGCATTTCAAGTTGGCAGTAGTAATGGGTTTAAACTACGTATAGAACTACATATCGGGGGGGGGGGGATTCACAATCAGAGTAGTTCAGCATTGGAAAAGGCTGCCTAAGGAGGTGGTGAGCTCCCCTCACTAGCAGCCCTTAAGATGCAGCTGGACAGACACTTATCATGGATGCTGTAAGCTGATCCTACATTAAGTAGGTTGGACTAAATGGCCTATATAGACCCTTCAAATTCTAAATTTCTATGAACTGTGCCCTTGCAAATAGATACTTCCCTTAGCACAAGCTAAACGAGGTTCTCAAGCTGAATTATACTATATTACCCCGTCCTAATTTCTTCCCCTCCACACAGAAAAAGAGACACAATTAAGCTATATTTTTTACTGTACTATGCACACATTCTAATTTAATTAACATGAATTCTTTGCATGTCCTTTCTGGGAATAGCTCTGGAAAGTAAAACAAGATGATCAGATCCTAATTAAAAATAAAAGCCCAACTCTTTCACAGCAATATAATCAATACAAATTACATTATTTAAAAACAGTCAGATTTGATTAAAGAGATCACACTAAATTTGTTTCCTTTCAATTCCAGCAAACACAAACTTAAAATGTTTTGTAAAAATGTTCAGGGTAACTCAACAGTTAAGCAGAATTCTGTATTATTCTTAATGAGCAATTATACTTCATCCATACTGTCTGAACATAACAGCATATTGATTCTGCTCCATGTAAGAGATCAACTGCAATACATCACCAGTAAACATCCAATGCAGTTTAGTCTCAGTGCTGATTCTGCAAACTCTCATCCATAGGCTCATTACCAAGAACCATATTATTCAAATAAATTAATTGGCTCTTTTTAGACGTACCACTGGGTTTCTCTTGGTTGATGCACACTCTTGGTATTGCTCTGAATTTGTGGGTTATTCAGCTTTCCTGGATGAGCATTCATTATACAATACAATGCCAGGATAGCATTGAGCATTTGTCACTCATACCAAATAAAGTAATATGTGAGCCCTTTGAAAATGAGATTTAAATCCATTCAAATAGTTTTCATTATTGATTTTAGAATACTATGTAAAACATAGGGCAGTTCTTATTTTGCTCAAATGTACTAATTAAAACATGAATGTCCCTGTTCAATTCAGCTTTTTAATTAAAAATTACAGTCATACACAAAATGATTTTACTGAGATTGCAGATATCATAGCACTGTTTATTATTTCATTTATTTTTATATTTCTGTTCTGTTCTGCTCAGATCATGGTGGAACTCCTGCAGCAGTCCAGAAAATTATACACAGAAAACATCTACAAAAAATAGTACATACAAAGCAGCCAGCAAGATTAATCCCTCTAAAAATGGGTCAAAAGCAAAGACTACATAATCATCTGCCAATGAAATTCCTTTCTTGCTATGTGAAAACAAAGGAATTGGTCAGGCAATCTAGAAGAAGGGCATCACTGCTGTCCATGGGAATGTTCCATATTTATTTTAGACATGGCCAATGGGATTTGTTTACTTTCTTTCCTTCTCTCACACAGACC
Organism: Paroedura picta; assembly: GCF_049243985.1. Classification (NCBI taxonomy): domain Eukaryota; kingdom Metazoa; phylum Chordata; class Lepidosauria; order Squamata; family Gekkonidae; genus Paroedura; species Paroedura picta. Next base: position 74,631,947 of record NC_135375.1, on the reverse strand, counting down.
TTCAATCCTCATTTCCTGTCCTTAGGCTCTATTTGGGTTCTATGTGCTACTTCGAACTTTGTGGTAGTGCTTCATCACCAAGTTTTAAAAAGTCACTACTGCTGACATGAGAGTCATCACCTTTACTGATGTGAAAGTTACTGGGTCTGAGGAACCACATAAGAGAAATACTTCCCAAAATAGTTTGTCTTTGTCTACAATAAATCAAAGCAAGCAGAGAAGTAACAACTTACTGGGCTTCTGAATCCAGTTTTGTGAATTTGAGATTTGTCTAAAGAGAGCTATATTCATATATGTACAAGTCTAAACTACCCAGGTACCTGAACACCAGTAGGAACCCTGGCATTTGAGCATTTGTATGGATACAGGCACACTGATAAAGTGTCCTGAAATATCCATACAGCAAAACAATACCCCATAAACCCATTACAAATAATATATCTAATTCCAAACTGGGTAGATCCAAAAATCCACAAAATGGAATCAGGAAAAGACAGGGGAGATTTCTCTACAAACCTGGGGGGAGCCCAAGGTTTGCAGGAAAATCTAAAATTTAAAAAAATACATTGGGGAATTCTTCCCCTCTCAAATAACATAAATATTTATGAAAACAGATATTACTCTGTAATGTCAGAGCCATTTGGCAGAATGCAGGGAATCACAATAATATTGCTGAGTCTTCCAAACCTTTGTTTGGAAGTATATTGGAAGGAGGGACCAGGGTGGACTTGAAGGCCAGAACAGCCGTTAAAAAGGTCCTGTCCCTCTCCCTGGTCATGTTCTCTAAGACCCATACAACCATAAACATTAGCCACAATCGGGCCACTCTCCAACCCCAAATGTTTCTTGCCTGAAAAGATAAACAACAGATCTTACAAAATATGTAGTTGAAATGAAGCACATAGCCTTTTCATTTCTCAGTGTTTCTGCAAGAGCACTTTTATGTTCCTGTTTAACAATTGAATAAGAACCAGAAAGAAGGCTTCCAAATTGTACAAACCTTTTAGTTCTCACACAGAATGTATGTTAGGAAGCCTGGGGTAGGAGTGGGGAATAATGTGTATTAGAAAGCATGTAGGTTAGAGAGCCTGGTGTGGAAATGGAAAATAATGTCAGTATGAACATTTCCCACTGGCATTTTAAGAAAACCCGTCCAGTTTTTTAAAAACACTGATGTTTAAAAAAAATTAAGATATGCTCTTTAATTGTCCAAAACTGATGAAGGTCCAGACTGAGTAAAGGCAGTGCAGTTATCTCTTTGAAATCTCAATGACAAATGTCCCCTTACCACTGAAAGCTTCTTGCTGAAGGCTGCAAATTTGGCTATGCACTACAACATAAAGTTGTATTTTTACAGTATCTTTCTTTGCAGAAACCCAAATATTTCTGAAGGCATTGGTAGGAAGATTTAGATTCTTCCTTTCAGTAAACTGTTCAGAAAGAAATACTGAATCTAGTTACTGTAGCAATCATTCTTATTGCTCATTTTTCTGCTGGTGTTAGGTATGAATGAATGTGTGGGATCAGGGGGAACTGTGAAGCAATCCATTTTACAGTTAACATTTTTTTAAAGTTTACAATTAAAAACTGTTTCTGTCAGACATGTCAAGATGTTATTCCTTCTCCAAGATTAATTTTAATCAAATGAGAGAATATCCATTTTTCTATGTATATGTAGCCTCCCTAATTCCCAACCACATGGTTGTGGTTTATAAATTTAATGGCAGCATTCTAGCATACAACACAGGTAGTCAAAGTTTCTTCACATAATACTGCCATTACATCTTAAGTACCACATGACACATCCTGCATGGTTTAATGCCATCAACTCAAACATTAAGGAATTTGACCTGCTTTCAGATACTCTTATCACTTGAAGCACATTTATGCAGTTATTCTTGATGAAATACACACACTTCAGTCTTCTCTTCCTTTTCTGCCTGAGCAGTCCCACTCTTAATGATTATTACAACTATGCATGGTGTTTAATTTTCATTAAACAGATGAGTGAAGTCTCTGGTGATAAGTGACAAACAAGATCCTGCAGGATTGTCACTTTGAAAATTTCCACTGGAGACAAATGAGATTATTTTTCTTGAGGGAATAAAAATTAAGTTTTTCATTATTAGTAAAATAAAAATACAGAGAAGTGATGACCTGAAATATCAGGTATAAAGAAGAAGAAGAAGAAGAAGAGTTGGTTCTTATATGCCACTTTTCTCTCCAAAAGGAGTTCCAAAAAGCCTTCCCTTTCCTCTCCCCACAACAGACACTCTGTGGGGTGGGTGAGGCTGAGAGAGCCCTGATATCACTGCTCAGTCAGAACAGCTTTATCAGTCCTGTGACGAGCCCAAGCTCACCCAAGTGGTTGCATGTGGAGGAGCAGGGAATCAAATCCGGCTCGCCAGGTAGAAGTCTGCACTAACCACTACACCAAACTGGGGAAAGTGTTGGTAACAGTCCGTGACAACCTTAGACAACAGTCTTTTAGAGGAAGTCAAACTTCTGTTTTCTCAGATATATAGTGACTTCCTACTACTTGAAAAGAAAATCCATTCTAGTTGGAAAGCATCACACACCAAAGGATCTAGAAAACTGTCCAAATAAGTGTGCACAAACCTTATTCTCAGTTCTTTGCTATGAGTCATGGACCACTTCTAGCTAAATAGAGAAGCTTTTACTGCTTATGGTCCATTCTTGGGCCATTATGACAAGACAGTGGGTTAGATCCCATGAACAACAGAAATTCTGTGAAAAGACCCTATAACTCCCCCTTCCCTCTACAGACTCCTAGACAGTTCCCCGGGTTGCTCCTGAGGGTCGGGGAACTCTCAGGAACAGGATATAATTTTGCTATCTTCTTGGCTGAAAGGTTTTCTGTAAACCGAACAAGAGTGTGCAGAACAAGGAAAGCATTTTCTAAATATCCCCCTTTTCTTTTTGAATCAATTTTAAGAGCTGCCCTTGAAATTGCTCTGGAAACATCGATTGGCCCAGAATGTAATAGCATGGGTCCTTACATGGACCCAGGAGAATAATAGAATCATAGAATAATAGAGTTGGAAGGGACCTCATGGGACCTCAACATCCTGCACTATGTAGGACACTTACAACCCTATCGCTCATCAATTGTAACCTGCCACCCCCTTAAGCCTTCACAGAATCAGCCTCTCCGTCAGATGGCTATTTAGCCTCTATTTAAAAATTTACAAAGATGGAGAACTTACCACCTCCTGAGGAAGCCTGTTCCACGGAGAAACCGCTCTAACTGTCAGGAATTTCTTCCTGATGTTGAAACGGAATTTCCTTTGAATTAATTTAATCCCATTGGTTCTGGTCCATCCCTCCGGGGCAAGAGAGAACAACTCTGCTCCATCCTCTATATGGCAGCCTTTTAAATATTTGAAGATGGTTATCAGATCCCCTGTCAGTCGTCTCCTCTCCAGTCTAAACAGAACAAGCTCCCCGAACCTTTCCTCATACATCTTGGTCTCCAAACCCCTCACCATCTTTGTTGCCCTCCTCTGGACACGCTCCAGTTTGTCTATATCCCTCTTCAACTGGGGTGCCCAAAACTGAACACAGTACTCCAAGTGAGGCCGAACCAGAGCAAAGTAAAGCAGTACCATCACCTCCCATGATCTGGACACGATACTCCATTTGATACAGCCCCAAATCCCATTTGCCTTTTTACCACCGAGTCACACTGTTGACTCATGTTCAATGCATGGTCTACTAAGACTCCTAGATCCTTTTCACACATGCTACTGCCAAGACAAGTCCTCCCTCATCCTATATTGGTGTGTTTGGTTTTTGCTACCTAAATGCAGAACTTTATACTTGACCCTACTGAACTTCATTTTATTCAGTTTAGCCCACTTCTCGAGAGCTCGTTTTCACTCTGTGCTCTTCCAACTGCACTGGCTCAAGATTGAGGACCAGATCAAATTCATAGGTTTGGGTCTAACCTTTAGAGCCCTAAATAATCTAAATAATAGTCTTGGTATTAAAAACCTTGATTGTTGTGCGCTATCAAGACAAATCATCATAGAAAAATATAGGGAATAATCATATCAAGTAACAGAAGGAATTGTTGAATTTAAAAGGGTTTTTTTTTACAAGCATCAGAGCCTAGAGCTCAAAATTGCCCCATATTGTTTGCACAGGTGGCCTAAATTAGCTGGCCACATTGTTGTTGTTTTTTAATGAAATTACTACTCTTGTTTTAATTAAGGTGTTTCATTGTTTCTTTACTTGAAAATATTCACCTGGAAGAGAGGATGCATTAGAACCATGTTACTGATAGAAAATTGCCTGGAGGTAAGATTTTATATTCCAGCATTCTCCATCAAACCAGTTAGGCACTATATTGTATTCAGGTTTGGTCAGTAAATCAATTTGTTTAATAAATTGACCCCAACATTTATCATAATATAAATTAATGCCTTCAGCAGAGACTTCTGTGTTAAGTCAGTAGAGTTCTCAACACATTAATAGATTCAGTAACAAATATTGTTGGGCATTTGATAATAAACTATGAAACCATAGAAGCTTGGGCATACTGGGCAATTCATTTGTTGCAGCCATTTGCCTCCTGGTTATTTCATGTTGTTCAGTTTTAATGGTTAATGGGCTGGAAACAGGACTGGGACAGGCCTCTGTCAACCCTTCCCAATGCTGGGCTGCTCTCTCTCTCTGGTAGCATCCCTGGCCTTCCTAGAAGGTCGCCCTTGCCAAGTTCCAGGTGTTCGAGCGAGAAAAGTGGCTCTCCATGCCACTCAGCTGGCTGCTATGGATGCAGGGCTCAACCAGGATGGCTCATGAGGGCGGCTTCCCTTGGCTTGCCCAGCAGTGGCCAGCCCTGAGCCGAAGGGAAAAGCAGATATTGGGCTGTAGGGGTGGGAATTTGGGCCCCCTTTCCCATGCACTACAGGGAGCTTCCTCCATTTTCAGGGGGGAAACTGCAGCAATGGCTCCCGATCCACCAACACATGTGCTGCTCCCATGCTTCCCTTTCCTCGCCCACCAAGAATGAAAAAAAAAAGTAGGGTCAGGCTTTGCGAACGTAACTCAGCAGGGCTCGTCACAAATAACTTCTCACCCATAACATGGCTCTTAATTTTTTTAAGAACACAGGTTCCGAATGGGTTGCCTGGGCATGCAGACATGGCAAGCACCCCCCTGTCTATCCCTTCCCATCCTGCAGCCATGCCAGAAAGGGAGATGCTGCAGCACTTCCCCTTTAATTCTTCCAAGAGTACCTAGAAGGGGCTGGGATTGTGCCAAAGAAGGCATAGCACAGCTTTCTGTCTTCATCCGAAGGTGGAGCAGCTGCACTGAGAGGCCCGGGGGGGGGGAGGAAGTGCTCAGTTACCCCTTGCCCCCCCCCCAATGCCAAAAGCAGCCAAATAGCCTACTCTGCTTAGCTAGAAACAGGGCTGGGGCAGGCCTCCGCTGCTCGGTTGCCCCCTGCCGCCACCACCCAATACAGTTCAGTTAAATGAGAGTACTTACCTCTGGAGTCCAGTTGCTACCACATAAGACAAGCCTTATGACCAGGGCCCCTTCCCTTTCCACCTCTTCCAAGCCCATCACTGGCCATTAGGGGAAAGGGAACTGGTCAACATAACCATATATGGTCATATCACCCAATTATTTTATATTTAACTTCCACTCAATTAGGAAATCCTTCCAGGGCCACCAAAAAAACCCAGGGTTTCACAAAACCCCTGTTGAGAAAGCCTGATCAAAGCAGGTAACTATCTAGACAGTCCTGGAAGACCAAATTTGCATTGAAAGAAGTTGTCACAGAACAACCATAATTTAGCAGAATAGTCCTTGTGGATTTACAGAAGGGTCGAGAATGCCCAGACTCTGCAATGGCAGGTTGAGGCGCATACAGTGAAAGACAGTGTGTGTGGTGTGTGGGGGGGGGGGGGGTCTGTTGACCTCAACATGCACAGAGTTGGATTATCTCCATAACAGTCGCACACAACATTTCCCGTGTTCAAAGTATGTCACATTCATTATTTAGGGGTAGATCCTCATAGGCAGCATTATATATTTGCATTTGAAAGGCATAGTATCAGACCAGATGCAATCTCCGCTGAAGCCAAGAAACATTTCAAACGTGAAACTGTTGCATAAATTTATCACCAGAAAAAGCCATGCTTCATTCTTATTGCCCATCTATTCATCACAAGAGTATATTAAGAAACAGAACAAAAAAAACCCTTATTTCTAATTGTTATCAGCACTTCTGTCTACCAAATTACTGAACTGTGTAACTCATAAAGACATCTCAGTTGTAGTATGTAGATTTCACCATTACCTTTATATATGGTATAATACTGGGAAAAGTCACTTGCCACAAGTAAAAGATGACACTTTTAAGTTATAGATGGATAGTCTTTGTATGGTAAAATGGCATCAGACTTAAGGTCTTTGAACAGTAAGGTTTTAGAAATGTAACAAATGTCAAGGAAGGTTTTTTTAAATTGAACGTAAGGGATTATGATGTTCTTGTATAACAGATAAACTTAGTAAGATCTTGCACCAGCAAAAAAAACTTATCAACAAGCCTGAGTGTTTATTGTTGCCATATCAATCTTTTTGTCTGCTAAAATTTCAGCCAATTCTAACTTTTTATGTATTCAAATGTCAACCATGGTACTACAAATAGCGTAAGTGAAAGCTCTTCTACTGATAGCACAAGCAAAATGTGGCTGTCCTCAAGACACTTTTTTAAAGTAAAAAAATCAACAACGTAAATAATTTCTCTTCCCTTTTGAGATAGTCATAGGTGCTTGAGGCTACAACAGCACAAAAACAAAATATCTTCACAAACGTCTCCAAACAGTCAAGCTGAAAATCTAAGCCAAAGTTTCATTTAACAGCCTGTCAGTTTTTTGATGTGAAGCTAATGAATGCAGTGGCAAACAAATCCATCAAACCTAACATCAAAACAACTGCACTTCATCCCACCAAAGGGGAGAAAATGAAACACAACCTGCAGGCCGACACTTTGATCTAACCTATCCACGCACAAAAAGTCTCTAAGCAGCTACTGTTGTAGAATATGCATGAGTAATTATGGGCTTATATTTCACGAAAAGGAGCTAATAATTTTTTAGCATGCAAGATTTCTAAAAAAAAAAAAAACACCATTGCCAAATATCTTCCTTCAGGTACAAGTTAGTTTAATAAGAGATCATCATAAAGAAAAAATCTTTTGAAGTTCACTAGAAGTACTACAGCAATCCTTGTGTATTTAATCCTGATACATTAAAACAAGGAAAAGACTTTATAAAAATGACACAGTTCAACAATTAATAGTTTATATTTGCATATTCTTTTTATTTTTATTAGAATATGTAAATGAATGAGTTCACCCTTTACCACTGCAGTCCGTTTAGACCATTTCTTTGAAAATATATCATAAGCTTCTGATGATACTGTAACAGGAAGGATATCATATTTCATAATGGAAAAGGAAGCCTGATCAGGTGGAAGAAGTTTTACAAACTGATTATAAGAGTAAGTCAAGGTAAGCTATTTAAACTTGCCAACACTGGTTAACACCCTTCTTGGAAATAAGACCTATAAGCTCCCTAAAATACTTTTGCCCTAAAATTTTAAAAAATTCCTTCAACAAAAGGTTCTATTCCAACCAAGGAACATGGAATATTCTATTTTATTTGCTCCTGGGACTAGAATTAATAACATTAATGTTAAGAAGTGAAAAAGTTGGAAAATATATGATGAGGGGGAGAAAGAAATAGAACTATTGTTCTGAGTTCTTTCTTGTTCTTTCTGAATCCAATTATTTCCATTTGGAAGAAGAGAAATCATGATTCATCATCAGGCTCCTTAGCATACCACCTATTGACCTTTCAGTTGCAACAGGAAATGGATGACATACTTGTCTAGGTAGATATTACATAAATTTTATGAAAGTGTACTCATATAATGAAAGAGTACTGTTTTTTCACTCCAGAAGTCAACAGCACTTGAGAAATACCTCTTGTCAATTAATTCGCTAATGAGGAATGAAGACAGCAAGATTCACAACAGATTTCTTGGCAAACTTGGGAAACCCAATCAGGTTTGCAGAAAATCTAAAAAAAAAATACACTGGTGGTTTAAGTGCTTCCCAGATTTTAAAAAAAGCATTTTCTGCATATATCCAGACAACACATTCTTAATTCTACCAGGAGAAACCAGGAGTTATTCTGGGCACAGACGTGGTAGCAGCAGATGCTGGTAACCAGTGCAGGCTTGGAACAGGTCCAAGACACCAACACCACTGCGGCCAGGTTCAAAGGTGGGTGATGGGCTCTAAAGCCACACAGGGCTCAACAATGGGGAGGAGATGGAATTCCTTCCCATGAATCTTGTGCCCTCCCTCCATTTGTACTATCAATAATAACTGTGCTGACTTGTAGAAGTTTTCCTGAACTGAAAAGCATCTTCCCCAGCTCTAACCCAACCAGTAAATCAAAGCAGCATAGAGGGCCTCTACCTTCAGCAGCTGCACAGAAGGTTCTTCATCATGGCTGTATGATGACTTAGAATAGTGCAGGCCAAGAAGTTGCAAAGGGGTAGGAACTGAACTAAATATATTGCATTGAGATAAGAAGACAGTTTCTTGATTGCAGGCTTCCAGTTTATACTGTAATTCCCAATAACACCAGAATTGCATCATCAGGAGCTAATAAAAACACTACCATAGTTAAGAGTTGAAAAGGCAACTAATTTTGACATAGGCAGAGAGGACAACAGGGAAAAGGATTACTTACAGTTGGGAATATGCATATTTCAGCTATGGAAAAACCTACATGCTTTGATTCTGATTAAAGTACTGGTTTAACAGAAACACTATTAAGAAAAAACAAGTTTACATTTACCTGTAATAGTTGTTCCAGTCTTCTGTAACATATCTATAACACATGGGAACTGCATTTTTGCAGCCCTGCCACAGAGGGGAGCTAGCAAGCTATTTCAAATGTTTCTAGATCCCAAGAGTGCTCCCCCTCCCATCTCAGTTGATGCTGACTTTCCTGCTCAAAGTCAAGGGATGGGGGATCAGTGTACACTTGCCCGTCATCTCTCCCATCACGGCTGCTAATGGGTGTATAAACAAATATGGGTAATTCCACAGTGGAGAAAGGGGGGAGGGATGAGTGCTGCACAGAAGACCACCTGATAAACAACAGTTACAGATAAGAAAGAATTGATAAGTCAGCAGAAGTCATTGGTTCAAAAGGCTTCTGTGTTAACATGTGTTAGCACAGATAAAACTAGAGACAAACGCCATAGAATCACAGAATCATAGAGTTGGAAGAGACATCCAGGGTCATCTAGTCCAACCCCCTGAAGAATGCAGGAAACTCACAACAACCTGCCCACCCACAGTGACCCCCATTCCATGCCTAAATGATGCCCCCCCAACAAAAAAACCCCCGAAACTCTGGCCAGTCTGGCCTAGAGGAAATTTGTCTTCCTACCTCAGAGTAATAATCAGCATTACCCTGGGTATGCAAGAAAGGGCCACAAGAGCAAAGCACTAACACAATCCCTTCTGTCCACCCACTTACAATCAGCATTTCTGTCAAATGGTTACCTAGCCTGCACTTAAAAATTTTCAAAGAAGGCAAACCCACAACCTCCCGAGGAAGCCTGTTCTGCTCTGTCAGGAATTTCTTCTGGGTGTTTAGCCAAAAATTCTTTTAAATTAATTTCATCCTATTGGTTTTGGCCTGACCCTCTGAGGCAACAAAAAAACTCTGCTCCATCTTCTATGTGACAGCCCTTCAAGTACTTGGTTATTTGATCCCCTCTCAGTTGACTCCTCTCCAGGCTAAACAGACAAAGCTCCCTCAACCTTTCCTCATATGTCTTGGACTCCAGAACCTCTCACCATTTTTGTTGCTCTCTTCTGGATGCGATCCAGTTTGTCTACAACCTTCTTCAGTTGTGGTACCCAAAACTGAACACAGTACTCTAAGTGAGGTCTAACTAGAGCACGATCTGGACACTATACTTCTTTTGATACAGCCTAAAACCCCATTTGCCATTTAGCCACTGAGTCACACTGTTGACTCATGTTCAGTGTATGATCTACTAAGACCCCGAGATCCTTTTTGCACATACTACTGCCAAGTCAGGTCTCCACCATCCTATAATGATGCATTTGATTTTTCCTACCTAAATGAAGAACTTTACATTTATCACTATTGAAACTCATTCATTTTAGCCCAATTTTCCAGCCTGTTGAGATCATCCTGTATCCTGATTCTGTCTTCTGCTGTGTTTGCTACCCGTCCCAGTTTAGTATAATTTGCAAATTTAATAAGCACCCCCTCTATTCCTTCATCCAAATCATTTATAAATATTATTTTAATATTTATTTTATTTATTATATTTATATACCACCCTCCGTGAAGGCTCAGGGCGGTTTACATGAGAACAAAGAACAATACATAAAACAGTCTATAAACATGTGAATAACCTTACAATAATAATAACTAATAGTTGTAACCATAAAGGTAAAGGTAAAGGTATCCCCTGTGCAAGCACCGAGTCATGTCTGACCCTTGGGGTGACGCCCTCTAGCGTTTTCATGGCAGACTCAATACGGGGTGGTTTGCCAGTGCCTTCCCCAGTCATGACCGTTTACCCCCCAGCAAGCTGGGTACTCATTTTACCGACCTCGGAAGGATGGAAGGCTGAATCGACCTTGAGCCGGCTGCTGGGATTGAACTCTCAGCCTTATGGGCAAAGCTTTCAGACGGCTGCCTTACCACTCTGCGCCACAAGAGGCTCATAGTTGTAACCATATAACAATATAAACAATACAACAGTGCAACAATGCAAACAGGTCCAGAGCATATGTTGAATAACACAGGGCCATGACAGATCCATGAAGCACTCTACTTGTCACTCCTCTCCAAGAGGATGATAAACCGTTAACAAGCACCCTTTGGGTACAATCTGTAAACCAGATCGATCCGCCTATCATTAATAGGATCCATACCTCATTTTTCCATTGTGTAACAGGCTTCACAGTAGCTGTCTGAAATCTGGCATAAAAATTTCTTTGCCAATGATACAATTTTTTTGGCCCTTTTTAAGGGAAGTGTAGCTAGACACCTAGCTGAGCCAATATAGGCCCCTATAAATTCTATTTGCTGTTGAGGATGAAGATTTGACTTCTCTTGGTTTATGAGGAAACTCAGATCAGCCAGTGTGGTCAAAGCATCTTGTAAATTGGCTCAAATGGGTAGCCGTGTTGGTCTGAAGTAGCACAACAAATCAGCGTCCAGTATCCATATCCCATACCATGCGAGACTCTGTCCGTGTGGTTCTGGTTGCCCTGACTCTGTCTCACACATTTTGTTAGATTGCCCCTTATATGAGCAGTGTCGGGATGACAGCTTTGTTGCTTTGCTGGGAAACAAGCGTTCTGTAAGTAAATCTATGACCTTGCAATTTCTGCTCTCTGACAAAGACCCAGAGATAACCATTTTAGTTGCCAGAGTTTTAACTAAGATGCTTTTATAATATGCTGCCTACTTTGTATTTTATCTTTTATAGTTTATTTAATCATTTTAAGATCTGTTTGGTTATGTAACCCCATTTTATTATTTTGTTGAAATTTTAAACCCTATTTTTATATGTCTTATACATTTTATGCCAATAAAAGGTTACTGACTGACTGACTGACTGGGTCCAGTAGCACCTTTAAGCCCAACAAAGATTTATTCAGGGTGTGAGCTTTTGAGTGCAAGCACTCTTCGTCAGACCTTCTATTGTAAATTGGCTGTGAGAGTTACTGGAAAATCTGCATCAAATACCCAGTCATCTAAAAATGGATATATCAAATATCCTTGGAGTCTCAGATGTGCTACTACAACTGATGTGCATTTTGTGAAAACCCTGGGTGCAGATATGAAGTCAAAAGCTAAACCATTAGATTTATATTCAACATTCTCATGTTTAAAGTGGGGGGATTTTTCACAATTAAAAGTGAAAGTAAGCATCTTTGAAGTTGATCACAGTGAACAGTGGGTTCTTAGATAATAGGGAAAAGAACCTGAATGGTCTAAAGCCCTGAAACCTGTGTGGCGATACCTTTGTTTGGGCTGTTGAGATGTGCTACTAGTTATTCCTAAGGATTTTGCTTTAAGCTTATATTTCTGGACGTGGCCTAATATCTCATTCATCTAGTCACTAAACTGTTTGCCCTTGAAGGGCAGGTGTTCTACTTTAGCTCTAGTGTCAGGTTTACATAGAAGATCTCAACCATGAGTAGCATCTCATAACAACAGCCAATGCCATTGCTCTACTGTGGCTGTACCTGGAGGTACTGAATTGTGTTTGCCCAATTTGTGGCCTTCAACTATAATGGCCTTGTTGTAAGGTAACTGGTAACTGGTTGACAAAGGAAGACATTTTGTCCCATAATGAAATCTTGTACCTGCCCTTAATGGCAATGAAATCTACGACTCTCAGACACATTGCCTCTGACTAAGGGTCTGACTCACACCCTTATCAACTCCCTTGTGGAGTACTTATCTCTCCCACTTTATTCAAAATCTTCATGTGCCCTCTAGCACGGAAAGTTCAGGGGTTTGGGCTAGGGTGCCATCAATATGCAGATGATACCCAGCACTACTTCCTAAAGGACGGCCAACCAATTCTCCCCCAGAAATAATCACCAGATGTTTGGAAGCTGCAATGGGTTGGCTTAAGCTTAGTTGCCTGAAACTCAACCCCTCCAGGACTGAGGTCCTTTGGCTGGGCAGGAAAGGACCGGGCAAGAAAACACAACTACCCTGCCTAGATGGAGTCCACCTTATTGCAGTGCAGTCCATTAGGAATTTGGGCGTGATCTTCAATGCCTCCCTATCAGTAGAGATGCAGGTCACTAGGGTAGCTCAGCCAGAATTTTACCATCTTCACCAAGCAGAGCTACTAGCACTCTACCTGGCCCCAGAACACCTAGCCACAGTGATCCAATGTGACTGTCACCTCCAGGCTGGATTTCTGTAATGCACTCTACGTGGGCCTTCCCCTTATGCTGATCCAGGAACTGCAACTGGTGCAGAATGTAGTGGCACATCTTCCCACTCACACATCATGAAGGAGTCACATCCAACCTGCCATGAAGCAGCTGCACTGGCTCCCAGTTGAATTCTGAATCCGCTTCAAGGTATTGGTGTTAACCTTTAAGCCTTTGACAACCAGTAGTAACAATACCAGCAGTAATGATTGAATGTTAACATATCAACTGTGATTTAACCCCTTAGATAATTCAATGCAGGATTGCCCTTTGATGTACTTAATGGACATATCTGAATGGGAAGAGGGATTCTGGGGGACCAGTAGATATTGCTAGTTTCGATTAGCCTGCGCCAAATGCAGTCCCTGCGGAACTGTGCTAGCTCATGTTGAAGCCAGACTGATGGTGTGGTTCCCATATTGTCCTCCTGGATTTGCTCAATGCCAAAGGGGGAAACAACAGTGGTATATGATGTTTGGCCCAGGCTCCATATTGGGCTAGAAACACCATGGGGAATGGGAACCAGGAGGACAAGTGCCTATCGAGCAAAGTGTCTTATTTGATACAATGGCATTTGGAAGGTGTTTCCAGCATGATGGGCCAAATATGATGGGAGGAGGAGCACTCTTCAGATCTAGAAAGATCTTAAATAGCTTGCTACCTCCTCTCTGTGGTAGGCCTCCAAAAGTGCAGTCCCCATGTCTGCCTGCACAGAAGCCACAAAGATGAACAAAGAATTCTTCAAAACGGGAAAATAATCAAAATGGTATGTAAACATTGATGTTCAGCATTTTTAATGTCTGCATGCTGTTCCTAGTTCAGCACAAATATTGCCAGCACAGCACCAATGAAAGTAGATCCCAGTGAAACACAGAAAGTAATAGCTGCTGGTTCATCTGTTTTACAAACATTAACAAAATGCACTCAATAATTCAAAATACTGTCCACAGAAAGACAGAGCTCCCGCCAGCTAAGATGAACACAAGTTCTATAGGGTAAAGAGAAGTCTGAGGATATGTCCCATTCAATCAAACCTAGAATTTGATAAACTCTAAATACTTATATTGGCCTCAGTATAACAAACATTCATTCAAAACAGCAACCTCATAAAACGGTTTGGGGTTCAGAGCAGTATAATATACGTTAGTGGCAAAAGGAAAATCATGTGGGTAACCTGTTTGGTGCTATGTAAAGTGCAATAGGGAGGCAAATTGGTGGTCAACTGAATAACAGGGAAGTTACAACAGAATAACTTTCAAACTGCATTCTTGGGCATTCTATTATTCTTTGAAGAGGATCAGAGCTTTCATTGAAATCAGCCTCCCAGCACATCAGTCTTTACCTGAAAAGCACAGCTACTGGTGTGCTATAGACAATAGTCTCCTCTTCAGCATCAGTGCCACCCAACGTTGGTAAGGAGCATGAGTACAAGAAAGAACTTTTGGGATTCAGAATACGGGGAGGTTATTTTCTCCAGGGATAATGCCCTTCATTCTCTCTGTTAGAAAGGTGATTGCATGGCAATGCCAGTACAAACTCTGCAGTCTTGAGGTTGACTACAGCCATCTCACCATGCCCTTCCTTTTCCCATCTTAACACATTAACTCAACAATTTGTTGAGTTCTAATTTGTTCCTGCTCTGCTCAGAAGGTGATTGCAGGGCAACCCATCACTTATTCAAGGCATCTGGTTGTGACATGGGTTAGTTGGCAGCCTGCAAACTGTCAAGGTGAGACTGCAGGCTGTACTTCTTACTGGGGTCTTATGCTGAGTGACCACCACCAACAGTGACCCCAACTGATTAGTCATGTTAACTTGTATCCAGTCATCCTTTTCTCTCCTCCTTGCTCATGTGCATTATCCTCCTCACTTTCCCCACCAGAAAGGTGACTGCGGTCCACAAATGTAGGTCAATTTCTGACTTTGAGTCCTGGGTCTTGTTACAGACTCCAATGATAGTGTCCATCCCTCTTATGCTGGCCACAATCCAGAGCCTGAATGGAGGACACAACATGGCATGCAAGGGACTCAGGAGTGGGGTTTTTCCTTAGTTCAAGACCCATCCCATCGTACTATTCCCACTAGAAAGGTTACTGCAAGGGACTGTTCATGTGTGTTCTGACCGGGGATGTTCACTATAGTCAGTCCGTGGAGCCTATGAAGGCTGGTGATGAGGCAAAGGAGGAGGAAATGGAGCCTTAGTTGAGCACCAGTCAGGAAGCCTTCATCAGGGGGATGCCATGGGGGAGATGCAAACATCTTGAGCAATCGCAGCAAAGGCAGAGACAGGACCTAAGTTGCAGAAGAAGTACCCAGCTGGCTGCTTGTTACCACCAAAGGAAAGCAGACACACCTGAATCCTCACATAATGAGGACTAAAAGGCCAGGGCAGAGTCTGCACTTACTTTCTTTATTCCATTGTCAATCCTGTTGAATTCAGATCGATTTGAACTTGAGTCTTTCTCTCCCTCCCCCCTCCCCATTGAAACAGGAAAGTGTTCTGCACGTGGTTACGGTAGTTCAGAAGGGGGGTGGAGCCAAGCCTCTTTCTTTCTTTTCTTGAAGGGGGGGGGGTGAGAGGAGCCAGGCAGGGAGCTTCTTTTCTTGGAGGAGGGGGGGGAGATGATCGAAAAAGGCAGAGGAGGGCAGAAAAATCCAGGACCAACAGACCAGGAAAAATCCAGGACCAACAGAAGTTGAGAGAAATTAGGGGCTTCTCCTTTAAGGCAAGCATGTCACATGACCAGGTGTGGCCTATCAGAGGTTCTCTACCACGGAGCTTGGTTTCCCAATCCAGATTTTAAAATATATTGAGCATTAAAAGCACTCCAAGATATTGCACAATAAAGGTAGGGTCATTCCGGATCAATCCTTCTTGCTGCAGAAGGAAAATTTAAATTGCCCCAAATCCAAACGGAAATCGCATTCTGTGTAGAGGGCAGGGACTGAATCGATCTGGGGTTGGAATAAAAGCTCCATGCAGTTTACACCTAGGACTCCCTGAGTAAGTCCTTGCAAGTGTTGTCCTTGTTCTCTGGTCGCTGTGGAACTGAGTACTCAGCATGGGTGTAATGAGACTGCTGCTTCGTCCATATCCATGCACCTAAACTCCTGCCCAGCCTGATCTCCTATCTCCTGTCTGTTTGATTTGAACAGACCACAACTATGACTGATTGCTGCCTGTCGAAACCTTCAGACTGCCTTATGATCATGCTGCCTTGCTACTTGTCTCCTGATCTTTGGTCCATGTCCAAACTTGACTTCTGTCTGCTGCTCGTAGACTGGTAAAAGACCGTCTTGACTCAATGTGTGTCTCAGCAGCTGATTGAAGCTTGGTAAACATACCTCTGCTATGCTCTTAGCCTTGAGTCAGGACTGATACAGCTCCAAGGCCAGCACAGCCCAAGCCCAGACAGCATCTCCCAGACAGTCCGGGAATTGCGATTCCAGTCCAGCTGGTGCCGGGCTATCACACTTTGAGGCATTCTGTAACTTGCCCCAGTAGGCAATTGTGGTGCACTGTTGCCCATGCCCATCATTATCAGCACCTCACCTGGCTCATTCAAAGTCTCCTCTAAATGGGAACTGGATCAGATCTGCCTGCATTCCACGGTTCTATCTCCATGCTGACAACTTTACTGAACAGAGGGCACAGATGACCCTCCTGGGACATGTGGGTGTCACATTATGCATGCCAGGGCCTTTAGCCACCCCTTAATACTCATCATGCAGACTAAATGAGTGCAGGGACAAAGTCTGATATCCAGAAGGAATTGTCTTCCTTCTCATGATGCTGTTTTCCATGCAGGCTATGTGGATGGGAGAGTCAACCCAGGGGGATGCAGACACAACCATGCAGGTGGCTCACAGGCCCTGGAAAGAACAGGAAGAATGGCCCTGTGGCAGGGTGAGCCTGGGGACATGCTGCTACCTGCAACTGTGTAATTCTGTCATCATATCATGCACATACATAAAAATTTCCTTTTTAACAAACAGTTCAGTTATTATTAATGGAGTTCGACTTACCATTTTAGCTACTTTTCCATAATCAATCCATCTGATACTTGCAAAGTTTGTTGACTCAGCACAGTTGAAACCATGGTTAAATCCTGCATGGTATCCATATGGGAAAGTAATCATAAATTCTCCTGCCTCCTGAGTGATCTAAAACAAAAAAGGTAATGTGTCAACCTGCTTTCACAGCACTAGCAGTATAATCCATGCTTCTCCTGAGCTTTCCTTTTTTCTTATTCTCTTGGATTCTCTTTCCCAGCACAGATGCAAGATGATATTATTCTGCTCTTGATTCTGATCCTTACCTGTGCATATGACTGTGCTCTTGATTCCACTTCCATGATTCTGCTGTTGAGCTGAATCCCTGATTTTTAAATCTAAGATCTTTTTGCATGCTTCTTGATTCATAGGGCTTTTCTTTGGACCATTCTGCACAACTTAAATGTAGCTGAATTGTAACACTTTGTAAACGCTACAGTTTTGACATTAGGAAGGTGCACTTGATGAAAACGAAAAGTAAGGCAATTTAAGTTTTAGGAAACGGACACACAACCTGAAATCCTGGACTTGAAGTCTGGAGAGGTCCAAGGTGCAGAGCAAAGAGAAAGAAAAAGGAGCCCACAGTTGCAGAGGTGTCCAGGTAGTGGGAAAAACCTGAAACACTTTGCACTGACCTGAGATAGTCCTTTTATGGGGAAGAGTCCCACTTTCCCAGGAACATGATTAATCTAAGATAAAATGTTTGAATCACACTGGCTGGTTTAAAGTTAACTGCTGTCAAACTTTGATGGGTAAAATAGGGAAAAATACTTTTACTAGGTTATTGTGAGTCAAATCTACATAGCACAAAGAGCCTGGATGAGGCAACATGATTAACATACTTAAATTAAGTTAAAGTGAGCCAGATCTACATTATCACAAAAGTTTGAGTGAGTCAAGAGACCTCCTGAAACTGGATAGAGCATAAATTAATGTCTTGGGTGACCTTGATTAAGTAAAAAAAGAAAAAAGACTTCATTGTTTAATGAAATAGCAACTTCCATGGGCTAGGCAGACACCTCTGGGATATGCCAGGATATTCCAGTGACAAAAAGTCTTTTAATAGTGAGAATGAAGTCTTGTTATTGAGAACCATGAGCTGGAGGAGACTGAATTTAATAGGTTTGTAATGCCAGTACACCCTGCCTCTTCCCTGCCCTTTCTGAGATTCCCTAAATTCCCATTCCCCTAAGACTTAGGCTCCAAAGGAGATGCCTATTAAAACAAGTCCAAAATAAGAGGAGAATCTCACTGACCAAAAGGGTCTCAGCTGTAGGAGCAGGTGGAGTACTGAAAGGTGGTGGAAATGATGAAGTGTATAAAATTATGCATGGATGGGAAAAGTGGACAGGAAGACTTTTTCTCCCTCTCATATAATACAAGAATGCAGGGGCACCCAATGAAGTTGATGGGCAATAGATTCAGGATGGAGAAAATGAAATATTTGTTCACTTGATAAGTAATCACATTGCAAAATTCACAGTGAGCACAAAGAGGATCATTAGCCTAGATAGCTTTTTTTTAAAAGGGATAGGCAGATTCATAGAGGATAAATCCATTCCTCAATGATTAAAGGAAACCAATCTGGAAGAATCTACATTTGGAGTCAAAATTGGAGGTCATGACATCAATAATCTCCGCTATGCAGATGATACAACACTCCCTGCTGAATCGAAGCGTGATCTGAAGACTCAGATAAAGAGACTAAAAGAAGAAAGTGAAAAGATGGAAATATACCTAAATATCAAAAAGACCAAGATCATGACAACTACTGGCAGTAGCACCAAAGTCATGATTGAAAACGAGAACATTGAATGTATTGATGATTTCATCTTTCTTGACTCTATGATCAATCAAAGTGGTGGATGCAGCTGTGAAATCAAATGGCGAATAACACTGGGCCGGAACACAATGTTAGGCATGAACCAAATATGGAAGAGTAAGGATATCAGCATTAATACAAAGTGACAGCTAGTCAATGCTGTTGTCTTCCCCATAACAACCTATGGATGCGAAATCTGTACACTGAAGAAGGAAGACAGGAGGAGAATAGATGCTTTCGTATTATGGTGTTGGAGACGGCTGCTGCGAATACCATGGACAGCGAAAGTTACCAACAAGAGTTTTAGGGAGGAGCAAACCAACTATGTCATTGAAGGGAATATATTACGGCTAGAGCTCACTTACTTTGGACATATCATGCGATCAAACTCGCTAGAAAAATCATTAATGCTCGGCATGGTCAGTGGCAAAAGGAAACATGGTCACCAAAGGATCCGCTGGCTCGACACAATCAAAGCCACTATAGGAATGACCATGAACCAATTAAAAGAAGCAGTAAAAGACAGGGGCGCATGGTGAAGACTTTCCTATAGAATCGCCGAGAGTCGGACACAACTAAATGGATAACATCATCATCTGCATCCATAGGCAATAAATCTCTGAATACTAGTGCTAGGAGACAAAGGGGAAATTTCTGTGCCCTATTTGCTGGCTCTCCAAATCAATAGGTTGGTCACCAAGGATTTCAAGAGATTTCCTTACTAGATGTGAGAGAATAGGCCCAAGAAGTTTCAGAATTAGAATCCAACAACATATGTGATACTTTCACATGGCTGCACAACTTCCCTTCCCCTTTCCATTCTGACCCAGCTACTTTCCTTCAGGAGCTTTCCATGGCATATCTCTAATCCAGCTTTTTCAACCTTTTTACCATGGAGGAGCCTTTCAAATAATTTTTAGGCTTTGAGGAGGTACAGAATTGATGTTAGCTGGCTATACCTTCCAGCCATACCCCCCAGAAGTGACATTACCACCCATAATAACAGGTAGGCTTTAGAAGAACTGGGGGGGGAGCAGTTTAAGGCAGGAGTAGGTCTGCAGAAACCATGAGAAAACTCATGCTCAGGAGGGGAGGAGGGGAGTAATGGAACCAGCCATTTCCCTAGCTTGTGGCTGAGTCAATTTAGTCAGGAAGGGAAAAGCTGTGGACCGTTGGCCCATGGGGGTCTAATTGTGCTCTAATCTGTTGGACACCTGCTTGAGCAGGTCCTATTTTATTAACATATATACCAGTCAGCAAATTTTTCTAATGGTATAGTGTACTAGAGTTCTCTATTTGATCAGTCTTCTACTGAGTTTCCAAATAAAATGAAACCTTATGAATAGTTTGAGCTTGAGATGGAACAACTAGTATATATTCTTCTATGACCAATAACTTAAGCACTATTATATTAATGCTGGAAAATATGTCTTCAGAAAGAACTCATTATTATCACTGCAAAATATGCATTTGCCTAGAAGGAACTACTTGAAATACTAATGTTATATCAGTGTCATGCCAGTGTATGAAATTAGGAACTAGAATGAATTATTTCACAGCCTTCTAAAATCACACAAAACTAGTTTAATATAAGGATTGCCTTTTTAAAAAATACAAGGCTAAAAGAAGAACAGGCCAAGTGGACATATATGACATGGAGAACATGGAACTTTAGGACTTTATGACAAGAACTCACCACTATATTAAGACACTGTTTGTCCTAATACAATGAACAGCCAAAGAAGTTAGGAGGATTGATATAAGATGCAAAAAGAACTATAAGTTACCTTAAGTCTTAGAATGTTGAATTCAGAGGTTGAGCCACTGCAACAGAGCTCTTACGAGGTCATGCCACATGAATACAGAGACAGCAGTTTCTGCTTCTCTGAATATGTGGAAGGCCAATCTACTGTATCCCTGTCCTTGATGGCCAGGCTAGCTGAATCTCATCAGATCTCAGAAGCCAGGGTTACCCCTAGTTAGCACTTGTATAGGAGACTACCAAGGAAGTCCAGGGCTGCTACACAGAAGCAAGCAATGGTAAATTACCTCTGCTCATCTCTTACCTTGAAAATCCTATGCGGTCACCGTAACTTGGCTGTGACTCGACAGCACTTTCCATCATCACTATCACAGTACTGCAATGCAAGCAACCTTGATAGTGATTAGCTCTCTCGATATGCACCAAACACCTCGTACCCACGCCTCAATTTGATTAGATTTCTTCTCCTCCGCTTCCAAAAATCCACACTACTAGTTGTTGTTTTCCCCCACCTTATGCAATTGGCTTAGCACTGGCAAATCTCACAGCTCTTCTCCCAGAACTGGTCCCAAGGAACCTGCAGGGGGAGATCCTTCAAATCTTGTCCCTGAGGAGTCTAAAGAAGGAGCTCCTCTGCCAGAACTTCCCTCTGTCACTCCAGGTCCTGGCACAACTGAGTGCCAGTCCAGGACTTGGACCACAAGTCCACCAGAATCTGTCTCCACCCACAAGGAGTGATGCGGATGGCTTGGACTGTAATAACCCCAAAATGTGCAGTGTCAGACTGGCAGCCCATACTCCATCTCCTGGACCAGAGCATGATGGATGTAATCTGATGCAGAATTCTGGCTCCAGTTAAGCCTGGCTAGATGAATCTCAAGTGCTGCTTCCAGAGCAGGTGGAGCTCCTGTCCACTCTGCCTATTTAAGCTTTGGCCCGAGAGAAGAAGGTTGCTAGGTCAACTGTAAGCCTTTGTCAGCTCTCTGGTTTTGGTTCCTTGCCTCCAGTTTCTGGACTGTGTGCTCCAGCCTCCTTAGCCAAACCTATGACTTGAGGACACCTGACTGGCCCTGTTTGCAAAATACAGGATGCTGGCTCTATGAGTATTACTTCCATCAGGCAAAATTAAGAAAGAAGAACTGTTAAATGTATGGTTAGGTGTCTTCATCATATAATTCATTATTTTTTAATTTAGAAGTGCAAAAGTTTCAAAGACACTAAGGCAGCAATACTCACTATGTGTCTCACAGAGTGCCACATTTGTAATTAACAGCAATCAAAAGAGCCACGTGACTCTTATATGCCCTGTGGAACACACATACAATAAGGAGATATGTAACTGTTAATATTGTGCATAGCTATAACTTTTTGAATTACTGTGATAGCTTTGTGCATGTAGGATTGTGTCTCTCCACAGCTGTTGAAATTTGTCCAGCCTTTGTGTAACTAGAGTGAGAGGAAAGGGTGTCTAACATTCTCATTCTCTCTCTATCATGAGAAATATCAGCTCTGGCAAAAGAGGGAGATTGCTAAGGTAGCCAGAGGAGAGAGAGCTGATGGAAGAGAAAGGGGAGTAAAACCATCATCACCCTACTATGATCATCTTGTTCTTTTCCTAGGCCGTTGCCATGGTAATAGCAGCTTGGCCGGGTGGGCGCCATCTACAAAACAGCCTTGTGGGGTAGATCGAGCTAGAGCGTTTGTCTGTCTGGAGCAGCGTAAAACAGTGAGATCAGCATGGTGGGACAAGAGGCAGAACTGCACTGAGAAACCTCGGGGGGGGGGGAAACAATTTATATACAATCATGAACAATGGATCTTCACACCATTGGCCAGTTTCAGTTTAATTTCTGTGAAAGAACACTTGCATAATTTTATGGTTGGGGGTCACCACAACATGAGGAACTGTATTAAAGGGTTAGGAAGGTTGAGAAAGGCATTAGGAAGGTTAAGAACCTCTGGCATAGAGGTTACAGAGGGGTGTAGTAGGGTGCTGGAATTGATGGACCCTTTACTTCCATCTCTGGAATGAGGCTCACAGCTGAGAGAAGCTCACTGTTTACTTCTCCTTCAGAAAGTCTAGTGGCAGCTGGCTCAAATCGCGAACCACCTGCCAACTCCATTTTCCTGCTCCACAATGAGGAGGAGTAAAGTTATCTTGTATTGTAGACTTCCTTTTGGAACAACTATAGATATGCAACAGCATACTTAATGTGAAAGCTTCCATAGTCCAATTATTATATACACTAGTAATCAAGCCCGCTGTATGACCAATACAGCGGGCGCTAGGTACTTACAGTTTTGCGGGTCGGCGTTGTGACGGCGGGGGTTCCCTCGGGCGGCGGTTTGTCGTCATCGGCTCTCCCTGGCGGCGGCCTGACGCGGCCAGAGGCGCTTTGCGCCTCTGGCCATGTCAGGCCGCCGGGCAGGGAGCCCACAGCAGCCGTGCGGAGCCTCCGACGCGTCAGGCCGGCGGCAAAGGAGCAACTGCGAGCCGCGCATTGGAGGGACCAATCGGCAGGCGCTGTGCGCCTGCCGATAGGTTCCTCCGATTGTCTGTCCGGAGGAAGGGTCCAATCCGGACCCTTCCTCATCCCGGACACATCCTGCCCCAGAACCCCTTACCCTTTTATTTAGTCCGCGGCGCCCGCGGTGCCGTGGGCGGTGTTAAGATTGTTAGATTGAATATACTTTGGTTTTTATTTAATTTATATTAAAGGAAGAACAAAAAACCATTAGCACATTTCTTGAAACCTGCCAGATGTTTTGTGTATGTGTTCTGAAGTGATTTGACAGGTAATATGGGAATTTTATCTTTGGTACATGTGTGCACATACAACTAAATTATTTAATCAAACGGGTAATGAAACAAAGTTTATAACAGATGAAAGCAAGAAGAGATACTCACTTTAAGTATATGTGCATGATATTCTATAGCTCCATAACAAATTGGTAACAACTGCATGCTTTAAGTATAAGGACACAAATAAGAGTGTACACACACAGATGCACATGCTGAGATCATGATTAGAGTTTTTAAAAGTGTGGTGAGAGGTGCATATAAGTATGAACATTTTCTGTGCCAGCAATTCCCAAATTTATCTTGTCAGTCACCCCCACTGATGACAGTTTAGCAGGTGTGCTATTGCCATAACCGGCAGTTCAGCTGTCACCTGGTAGGCGTAGGCTGGCTTATCAGTGTTCAGCACGTTTCCAGTTCTATCAGTCTAAGCCACAAGAGATCACAGCCTGATTCTTTCTATTCACATTCTCACAGCAGCTTATTAATTAGAGCTACAGTTGGGTATACACTGCTCTCTGGTGGCACAAGGTGACATAAAATTATATTTAACTATTTGAAATGTTTAAATGGAATTCTAGAGAGTTCAAAGTAATGGAATACAGCGACCTCTGTGCACTGAAGACCTTTCACTTCCCGTAAAACTTAATCTGAAGAGGTTAATAGGAATCCATCTGCCTGTACTATTTGAAAGTCTTACCATCTGTATGCTGGAAGATACACTGCTCTGAATTCCGGTTGCTCAACACAAAATGGAAAATCTAAATTGCAGGGCTTTAGTTTATGTGAGGACATAAGAGACACGAGGAAACTGTGTCATACAATATAGGAATAAAGTGACTATATATGTATGTAAACCATTAATAAATTGCTCAAACAAAGATGACAGACTTCTCCTCATAAATAGTATCACATATCAAATGATGAACCTGGATGAACCTAGGGGTATAGATAAAAACCCACTCATTGTATCCAAGTACAGGCTGGAAGGATGTTTGTACAAACCTGAGTCAGCTTTGCAGAAAAATACAAAAAAGGTGGGGGGAGCGACATAGAGAAATTTGTAAAGTTTTTTAAATTTTTACTTTCTGAGGGGAAGACTGATATCTTACGACACTACATCATGAGATCTCTGCTTTCATTTGAAATGCTATAAACAACCAAAAGCAGCCAAAGTGACTGGAAGGTGATGCTGCCAGATGGTGCGGGAGACAGAGAAAGGGAGAGGGTGGTGGGGAGGGTGGCAAACAGACAAACTAAAGAGGCAGCAGCACCTCTTGTGGGCAGGAAGAGGGGTGTATATGCAGAGAAAGTGCAGTGAAGGAAAAAGTGGTTAAAAGTGAGAGAGGTGCCATGAAGAAG
Source organism: Paroedura picta (assembly GCF_049243985.1). NCBI lineage: Eukaryota > Metazoa > Chordata > Lepidosauria > Squamata > Gekkonidae > Paroedura > Paroedura picta. Next base: position 74,607,085 of record NC_135375.1, on the reverse strand, counting down.
AAGATTTGTTTCTTATATGCCGCTTTTGTCTACCAAAAGGAGGCACAAAGCGGCTTACAGTCGTCATCCCTTTCCTCTCCCCACAACAGACACCCTGTGAGGTGGGCGAGGCTGAGAGCCCTGATATCACTGCTCAGTCAGAACAGTTTTATCAGTGCCGTGGCGAGCCCAAGGTCACCCAGCTGGTTGCATGTGGGGGAGTGCAGAATCGAACCTTGCATGCCAGATTAGAAGTCCGCACTCCTAACCACTACACCAAACTAAGTAGCAGAGTAGCCGGTAGGAGTAGGCAGAAAAAGGAAAGAAAAGGGGGGGGGGGAAGGGCGGGGATGGGGCAGGAGGAAGAAGATAAATGAATAGGATCCACACATCTAATGGAGTCCCTGTCTGTAAGTGACAATACTTAGACATATTGTTTCAACTGTATTTAAATAAATGAGACTCCAGAGAGAGGTGAATTACTCCAGCCTATGCAAAAACATGGAAACACAACTAGTCTGTGAGAGAGTCTTGTGAAATTAATCTTCCCTCATCTGTGATGCTTCCATCAGAGGCATTCTGAGACTAACCCTCACTGTATCTCCCAGCCTTGAGCAAATGAAAACATGAAATAAATTAGTCATTGATACTAGAATTTAACTAGGCATTTTAAGCAATGCTAGTACACACTTCAATTTGTCCTTGACCAAACCAGAAGGGTACTGTTTATAGTTCATACACAGCAAACACTCCTAAATCGAACCAAGTGCATTCAAAGTTGTCCAAACTCTCGCATTCATTCATGACACACTGAAGACATACTATACCCTTCTAAGTCCATCCCCCCCTCCCCGTGTTCCAGTGAGGTCCCTTGCAGGTGCATTCTATACCAGCTGCAAAGCCAAGGGTAGGCCTGCATAGAGCAAATTACAGTATACTCCAACCCTGAGCATCTTTACTAAGAAATGAATGAGTGCAATTGCACTGAAGGCAGTTCTAAATATGGTAGTTTAGAATACGGCTATGAGGATGTACTAAGAGTAGAATCTTAATAATTATACAACAATTAGTCCAAGATTAAGAATTTTACTGTTCTAAAATATAAACACACATGGGTAAGTAAACAAGCACTGCTAAGGGTTCCAGTTCATACATGCACTGGTTATCCCAAACAAAACATGTTTAAACATGTCTCCATAATCAGTGGATGACTGCAGGCAAGTTCTCTCAGTAATACACTTCTTAGTCTCATTAGGGTACCTGCTGTTTTGACCTGGTATAAGATAAAGAGCTCAGAATTCTTTGGGAATGGGTTAGAGAGATGGAAACACTGCCTTCAGAATTGTATAGACCTTCTGAAGGTCTATAAGACCTTCGAGAAACAATAGCTTCACATTTTGATATTTTTCTCAAATACTGTTTCTATAATTTCGTAGCAGTACTTTTTTACTTGCCCTCGGTACATACACTGATGCATGGAATATGGAATAAAATTGCATTTGAGATGGGGGAAGGAAGAGGAGGATTAGATATATGACCCCATCTTTCCTTTACATACCACTTTGCTTCTAAAGCTTACTCCACATGATTCAGTAATAAGATCTAACTATCTTGATTAATTCAATCCCTGAGTTGAAATCCATGTCTTAATAAGTTATGCTTCAAAACACCCTGTTCATACTTCAATATCAATATCAATATATAATGAATAAAGAAAAAACATTTTACTAAAAACTCACTTTGTCAAATGGAATTCCATATTTTTTCAAAATTGAGGGTGAAATTAATGTCATTTTATGGCGAAGAAAGGCATCACATCCTTGAGAACTACTTGGAAAGAATCCTAGTAAGGCAAAAAAAAATGGTATCAATTATGTTAGGTACAGATCACTTAAATGTTTGCTTAATATACAAATACATATTTTCAATCCAGTTACAGTTTTGTCAAGAATTGTGCATTAAAATACTATTAGCTTAACCTCAGACATTCTAGGTTGCATACTACAAAGCACAAACAAATGGCCTTTGTTGTAATGCATTGTCTCGCTTTCCCCTTCCCAAATAATCCCATGACCCATGAAAAGGGGAGCCTTGTTGATAAGATACCATGTAGCATGGGGAACTGCTGCAAGGAAGAGGACTGAGTGAAATAGTGATAGCACAAGAAAGACTTCAGCATTGTTTAGGATATGCTCAATTCCCACATGCAGCTGGAAATCTTAGGACATTATCACCCTACAGTAGTAGACAATGTTTCCAAAATACACTGTTGACACTAACAATCTGCTTTTGTGTTTTAAAAATTCTGCAGAAAAATCCAACGATAGAAAATTTAGAATGTTTGCCATTGGAGTAGTTTTTCTACCCCAACCCCATATAATGTATTGATGGGTTGGGGGTGTTTTAAAGTTCACTAAGAAAACTCTGGTCCAGGAAACAATTTTAAGTGCTCGGAAGAGATACAGCCCTTTGTGACAGCCAGAAGATTCTGTGCAACAACCTGGAGAATATTTACCACCTCAGATAGAGATGCTATTTATGAGGCAGAAAAAAACTTTAAACATAAAAAAGGTTAGGAATAATTCTAGATTTTCAAAAGTTTTCCTTTAAATTCATGAAAGCATATATGAGTTGTCATTACAATTTTAAATGTTGTGTAGGTTTTATAGCTGGCCTGGAGCTAGATCTCAACTACATCTGAATCTGTGTTAGTTGTCAAATATGTTAGGTTCAAACCAGATTGTTCTTCTGAATTTCAAAAATCCAGCTTTGCAAAGGAATCCTATTGTTGTTTAATATGCAAGAGAGAAGAGGTAAATCCATGTAAAAAGGAAGATTCTGATGTCAAACTCTGAATGTTTTAATACAGTGAAACAACAATTTCTGCCACCATATACAAAAATACTTTGTAAGACTCTTTCTACCCCAAGATAAATTGGCATTAAGTATTAGGATACAGAGTAGAAATATACCCCAAATATATTACATACAAATTGTTTATAGTGTTGTTAAAGAGCTAGATTGAGGCATTCAGTCCAAGTAGTTATTTTTCCAGTTATTGTTCCTTCCTCCAAGATTATAGTCTTATAAAACTATGTCAGCAGAACAATTAATTGCAGACAGCTTCAGACAAATAAAATGAACAAAAGAACACTATAAAATATGCAAAAACTTCCATTTGTCCAATAAAATCCTACATATGATTAGATATTTATTTTAGTGAACAGCACTTGTAGATTGGTGTCTTGAAATACAAAAAAGTGAAAGTCATATACTGAAAGTCATTTACTCATCACACTTTTTAAAAATCTGTAGGTTTGAGTTGCATTAAATAAATTAAGTTTTAAATTAAAATCAATGAACAAAGAAGAGTCTATTTAAATCTCTCTTTCTATATGGATTTGTAATCAGGCCCTGAATAAATGTGGTGACTGGTCATAAGTTAATTTAAATTGGAAAACCACTGGAGTAAGGTAATGCAGAGTATATTAAGCCCAGCATAACATCTTAGAACGTATATTTACAATGACCCTGGAAAATTATACCCTACATCATCTCAGCAGGAAAAAACACATAATGTACAATGCAAGATATATGCTTTGAAAACTAGTGGAATTTGTTACATTTCCTATTCCATATCAGTCCAAATCTCAGGATTAGTGATAGTAAGGATAAAAGCACTAAGTATTTATTTAGAGCTTTCTAAAGATAGTTGAAAGCTTTACAACACAGGTAGAAAGTAATGTAATTGCACAAAATAGACCCATCTGAATTTGCTTGAATTCGTCATTGAAGAATCTCCCTGCTTAGAATGGGTGAGCAGGACATGGGTGATGGGTGAGCAAGATGTACGGTGAAATGGCATATGCTCAAATATCACTAGCTACTTAATAATGCAGGTGAAAATGAAATCAAATCAAAAGAATAAAAGGTATACTCCGAAGGCGTACATTACTCCTAGCTGTTCATGAATTGGTAAAGTAGTATGGATGATAGGGTACATAAATCTGGAAGGTAGAATAGCAATTTTTTTGTAATGAGTTAATCATACCAAATAATTACTGAGTCCAAGTCTGATATCAAATATGCATCTGAATTCCATTGCGCTGTTGTTTTTGTTTTTTTAATTATGATGTAGTTCTTTTATAAACACACACACGCACTGTTGGGTACTTCATATTTCTTGTACAAAATGTAGTTTTTAAATGGTTGATTTTGTTTGAATAAATCTAATACTTGCACAGAACTTTTACCGTAGATGAATTATGTCATTCTCAAATGTTGATTAAAAATTTTAACTTGTCCATTGTTATCTTGATATGTTGGAAGCTTTACTGGTCATCAATGGTATCAATACAATGATTGACTGATTGACATCTGAATTACAATTTAGTAGGTGACTGTGGGAGGAGCTTGGGTCACCACTGATGATGTTCACAGCATCAGACTCCCTCTCACATTCCAGAAGCACGGCCTGCAGTCTCACCTTGACAGTACAGAGTTGCCAACTAAGCTGTTACCTATGTGTAGCATTGTATCCCACTGAGGTTTAGGGATCCCAGCTTTAAGGTGATGTCTAAGACAGCGGTCCTCAACCTTCTAGTAGTCGGGGACCGCCTCTGAGGGTAGGAGAGAGCCGGCGGCCTGGCCGCCGCCGCTGCTCACAAACGCACACGCGCAGTTGTCACGCATGCGCGTTTTCGCCACTAGGTGGCGCTAACGCACATGCACAGAGCTGCCGCACGTGCGTGTTTTCGCCAGCAGGGGGCGCAAACACGCATGCGCGGCAGCTCCGCGCACGCGTTTGCGTCGCTAGCGTGCCGGCGGCCGAGCCTGCTTCTTCCCCCCTCTTGCTGCGGGGTGGGAGGAAGGCGCGGCCGCTGGCAGGTCGGTACCATGGCCTTTGCGGCCCGGTACCGGGCCGCGGACTGGGGGTTGAGGACCCCTGGTCTAAGAATTCCCTGGAAATACAGCATATCTCCAGGAAGTTAGGCTGAAGGGAAAGCTCTCTCCCCTCACATGCATCCCTTCAAAAGCAATGCATGTGGGCCCAGACACCCCTTGGTTGCTTGGCTGGTGATGTCTGCCCTGAGGCCTACTGCTGGCAACTGCAGTCCCTGTTGTCCACAAGGCCAAGTCGTTGCCCAATAAAAGAGGATCACCTAGTTTCCCCCAAAGTCTCACTGTCTATTTTCCTTTGTTCTCCAAAGTAGGCTGATAGACATAGATCATCCCCCAAGGAGAAGCCAGTCCATAGGGGGGTTTCAAACAGAGAGCAGTGGTCAAGTCTGTGATAGTAAAGACAAACACAGATCACCCCAAAAACAAAAAGCAGCCTAGTGTGTATGGAGATGGGATGAAATGGCAGAGAACTAAGTTGAAGCTCCCTTCAAAAAGCATCCTAGAAAACCTCAACTAGAAATCCCTTATTTTACTGGAAACCAAAGGAAGATGGGGAGAAGTTAAATCAAAAGAAAGGAAATTAAACAACCAAGGAAGCAGACAGCAGAAATATCCCACTAAATGAAAATGCTTGTTATGTGAAAGAACAATTCAATCTGAATTTTTCCACTCTGTAGCAAACAAATAAAAACCAAATCACAACACAGAGGAGCCCAGGGCAAAGAAAAGCCCAGGCCCCTAACCAAGCAACCTTCCCAACCATGCCCAGCAGAAAAGCTCTTTTGCAAAAGCACCCCCTCCATCCATAATCCATCCAATCGGGAAGGGTGGGCTATAAAAATAAAATAATAACCAATATGCCAACAAAGGGAAAGCATGCTCGTCCTACACTAATATAGATCTGAATCTCATTGGGATGAATGGGAACTCTGTTATTGGTGGGCAGCCATGCCTGTCAAGCGGTGGAGGGACCCTATTAGTATTTCCAAAGCTGGAAAACCCCACCCCACCATTGTCTACCATTATCATGCCCAAATTGGTTTCATTTTCCAAGCCACCCAAAAGCTCAGAGATTTCTTCTGAGACAATGTGCATGCTAAAAGTCATCTCCAGAGCATCGATCTGGCCAGAATTTTACACAAGTTTTGGCTTGTCACACATTTTGTGCCCATCCCTAGTCACCACATCATTAATAGGAGAACAATGAAGCCTGATCAAATTCTCTAGAGCTTGTGAGAGCTAATTACTGTGTCAAATGTTATTAAAATTCAGAGCTAATTAATTTGCATGCATTTCTTTTAATCATTGGAACTACAAAATCAAAGATCTCTTTACAAAATCAAAAGCAGTTCCTCAAATTCAGAGTTTTGTTATTCCATTCCTAAATTGTTGATGTACAATTAAGATAAATAACCATAGGACCCAGAACATATATTTCATTTCTCCCAGCACAATTATTACAATGTAATAAAAATCACCATCATGATTTAAAAGCCACAGTTCCTACTATCTACCTTAATAAAATCATTTAAAGTGTATAAAAAGAGGCAATGGAAGAGAGAGAAATAGATCAGTACAGATTTAAAGGAACAAACAGATTGCTCAGAATACATGTTGGAGGACTTTGATATTTGAAACTTTACTTGGACACTATATTTCAGTCTGGTCAGGTTGTTAATATCTAAGTCAAAGGACTAAAAAGCCTGTATAAATATTTTAGCCATAACCTGTCACTACCCCTTGACAGCCCACTTTCCACATTTAGGCATGTGGCAACCCGGGAGAGGATCTTCTCAGTCACTGCACCAAAAATCTGGATATTTCTCCCTATGGATACTTTTCAGCTGGTAGATCCTGAGGGTGTATACAACATACTTGGACAAGTGAGGCCTACTATCTGTATTCTTTACATCCCTGGCTGATAAAAGGTGCCAGTTTTTAAAAACAGTTCTATGTTAGAAAACTTCTAGCCAGTCTCCAATCAGACATTCTTGAGCAAAGTGATAGAAGGGGTTGTTGCCGCTCACCTCCAGGGATTCTTAGAAGAGACTGGATTCTGGGCCCATTACAATCTGGCTTCAGGCCCAGATTTCAAACAGAAACTGCTTTGATGGCCTTGACTGATAACGTCTGTCAAGAACCAGACCAATAAAATGTGATCCTGAGAGTTCCGCTGAATTGTAGTGATCTTCAATATCACCTCTCAACACTAGGACTCAATAAAACACCTCTCAACACTAGGACTGGGAGACACTGTATTACAGTAGTTGGAGTCCTATATGTGGGTAACATCTCAGAAGGTGAAGCTGGGAGATTTTTGATCTGCCCCATGATAGATGACCTATAGTGTGCCACAAAGTTCTACCTCATCCTATATGTTATTTAATATCTATATGAAGCCACTGGAAGATGTCATCAAGAGGTATGGGCTGCAATGTCACCAATATGTGGATGTTTTTTGGTTCAACCTTTTAATACATCTAATCCTGAGGATGCCAATGTTTTGAACAGGAGCCTGGAGTCAATAATGGGCTGCTTGAAGGTGAACAAACTGAAACTTAATCCTGACAAAATATAGGTTTGCTGGATTGGTAGAAAAGTAGGCCAGCAACTTCAGTTCTCCCCTCTCTTGGATGGAGTTCTATTTCCAATGAAAAGGCAGGTTCACAGCTTGGGAGTGCTCTTTGACACAGTGGTCACCTTAGAAAACCATGTGGCTGCTGACTTGGTATGCATTTGCGCAGCTCCATCTGGTGCATCAACAGCGTCCATCCCTGGGTCAATCATATTTATGCCCTAATTATGTCAAGACCAGACTATTGCAATGCGCTCTATTTGGACCTACCCTTGTAGAGTGTTTGGAACCTGCAGCTAGTGTAGTCTAACCAGTGGTTAGATAAGACCAGTGGTTAGACTACTGGTCAGGGCTAACTCATAATATTATATGTCCTCAACACTGTCAACAAACTTGGCATGCTCTTCCATGGGGCAGAAAACAAGCGGAGACATTTCATAGCAGAAGGTACAAAGTGTTTTATTATAGCGGTATGTAAGTGCAATAATAAATAAAATAAAAATAAATAAAAGTCCAAGGAGGGAGTACATCAGTATGAGAATGGGTTGCTAAAATATAGGCATCTTTCCCCTTCTCCAACAAACATACATGTTGCCTGCCAAATCCTTTCCTACAGAACACAGGCTTTGATCCTACATGTTTTAAAGAATGATGGCACCTCATTGCTAACAAGCAACTGAGGACTGTAGGCTCCAGTCATAATATGCAGAGATAGCACCTCAAAGGACAGGGCATCACCAGAAACAAAACGACCAGGGAATGAACAGAAAACCAAAGTATGAAAATAAACTGGATCTTGCTGGTGATCTGGGAGGGGGGTACATTATAAACTTTCAGCAATTATACTGACCATTGATCCACTTCTGAATCCAATTAAGTGTGTTGGTTTTGTCCTTATATGGCTTGGAACTGGGGTATTTCAAAGACCATTTTCTCCCATATGTTCCTGCCCAGGAATTAAAATCAGGGAGATGCCCTCCTGACCATCCCACCAATTAAAGATGTTCGTTTGGCAGCCCCACAATTACAGAACAACGTTCCTAGGGAGTTGTGTCCAGCCCTTTCATTGTTGATCTTCAGGAAGTAGTTGAAAACAGTTTATTTAGGACTGCATTTTGACTGATTTCACTTTTATTATTGGTAGTCCTGAACGGGTTTTTTAACCTGATTTTTAGGGGTTTATCATTGTTGTTTTTCTTATGTTTTTATAATGATTTACCTATATTGTAAGCCTCTTGAATTCTGCAATGGAGAAAGGGGACTAATAAATGTTTATATGAATTTATTTTAGCGTGTATTTTAGTGTGTATTTTAGCTTTTGTTTTAATTACTTAAATGACATAGTTCTTTGCTTTGGATGGTTTAAGATCTGATTTTACTATTCTATTCTATGATGGGGAAAAGATTCTCTGCTTCAGTCTTAGCTGCATAGGATATGATGGGGCCAGAAGGTGACATCTTTTTTGGGTACACTAGAATTGGACCTCCTGGTCCAATTTTCTTGAAACCCGGGGGGGTCATAAAAGAAGAGGATCCTGAAGCTACACCAAAAGTTTGGAGCCTCTAACACAAACCTCTAACACAAACCCTCCCCCAGCCGCAGAGAATATGGAAAGTGAAAATTGCCATTGATTTTAATGCAAACTTGAACTTTTAACATTCCAGCGAAGTCTCTCACTCAGGTCTAGCATGTAGGTGTCACCCTCCAGGCAGGAGATGATGGGAATAAACATGAATTACAGCTCATCTTCACACAGAGCAGTTCCCATCACCTCTCCTGGAGAAAAGGGAAGCATGCCAGAGCTGCAGGAGGGAGCTGTGACTGGTTTCCCCCACAATGCTGCGTTCCAGCCTCCAGGTGGCACCAGGAGACCCAGTGAAATCACACCACAGCAGAGAGAGAGAGAGAGGAGAGGATGCCTGTTTACTGGCAAGGTGGAGGGAGAAGCCTGGTAGCACTCTAGGAGTCTCAAGAGATGCCAGGGTCCAAATCTCAAACCTAAAATAGAGAAGAAACCGGACAGACACATCATCACGCTAGCAAGGCCTATCCATATGGCTACACAGATACCAACAGCACAGAGGCATACTGCCCAACCAGCCCATCGCAATGGCTGGTGCACAAAAAGACAATCCATTTGCCCCAGGCAAGCCCCAGAAAGCAAAGGGAGGATATGTCACCTGGACACCTTCCTCCTCCTCTCTCAGCAGGATCAGTGCATGCACCAACCTTCATTGCCCCAGTGGAGGAGCTCAGAGTGACCTAAGTGCTTCCATCATCACAGGCTCTCCCTTCCATCCTCCCCCGCCACAAAAAAAGAACAGTTAAGAGGAAGAAAAGGTGGTTTTATACCCTGCTTATAACTACCCAAAGGAGTCTCAAAACAGCTTACAATTGCCTTCTCTTCTTCTCCCCCGCCAGACACCCTGGTGGGGATGAGAAAGCTCTAATAGAACTGCTCTGTGAGAACAACTCTGATAAGAATTAGACAAGGTCACCCACCTGACTGTACATTGAACACTGGTGGAGAATCAAACCCAGGTCTCCAGATTACAGAAAACATCAGCCCCCAAGCAACCCAAGAAACAGAACAGATCAAAGTTTAAACAACAGTGACAGCACCCAAGGAAACCAGCAGTGCCCACCCCAGCAGCCAACAGCAAAGCAGAACAGCAGCCCACCCAGAAAACAACAACCCCCAAGCAACCAACAACAACGGATTAAACAGGCAGAACCCACCACCTCAAATACAAAAGGAAAAAAAGAATATGGGGGGGCAGAGAATCCCAAGCCCCCCGAAGCACCCCTATCCACCCACAGAAACCCAAAGAGTAACTGAAAGTGAGTTTAAAAATAAAAAGCTGAAACAAAAGTGATAAGAAAAGAAGAAAAAGGAGAGTCTTCTCTAGAATGAAGACAGAGCCTCCAAGGTCCAGCACAGTAGCAGGCACAGCCAGCAAACATTAAATAGGCATCCCCTCCTCTCCAGGGGAAGTGATCTCTTTCTACTGTGGTGTAATTTCAGTGGGGCTCTAGGTACCACCTGGAGGCTGGCATCCCTTGAGACTCCTAATGTGCTATGAGGTTCCCTCTCCATACAGACCTTGCCAGTAAAAGGCATCTCCTCCTCTCCAGGGGAACTCAGGTCAGCTCTGTGGTGTTATTTCAGTAAGTTTCCAGTTCTCACCTGGAGGCTGAGACCCAAGCGATTTCCACACATCAGTAAGAACAGCATTACACCAGGTGAATGGTAAAGCGCTAGAATTTATCATGCCTCCCAGCCCTTCCTCACCTTTTTGCTGTCTTGCCTTTGTCTGCCTTCTTTTCACACATCTTACCTTCCACATTTGCTGCTGGAAATGGCGGAAGAGAGCCACGCACCTTATACATGTCACACTTCTGCCTGTCAATCAATCCAGACAAACAATCCCCTTTCTCCATGTTTTAAAAGTCTCGTGATACCTGCTAATTTTCTTTTAATTCATACTTCTCCGTTGAAATGCCTATGCATAGGGCCATTTCGCACGGCTTCAAAATAGCACAATGGTTGCTAATTGGAAACGCTACTAATTTGCCATAACCCACGACGTCGTAGACAATCTGCAACAATCCTGAAACCGACCCGCAAAAAGCGCTTCGTTGTAGCGCTTTCAGGGGAATCCAGAAAAGTGGATTCACCCTCTGGATAGCGATACACTCCTGCAACCAATCTGCAACAATAGCGCTAAAGACCTGTGCGTTACCATTGTTGCGGGTTCTTCAAAGTCCCTCCTCCTGAGCCTGTCCTCCAAACTTCCGGCGAAGCGATCGCCATTTTTTTTTCTCCGAGCGAGCGGGGATAAACGCACCAGCGAGCCTCTTTCTGTTTAGAAGCTTCCCTGGCTTCAGTCCTTCACCTTTAGTCACTAAGCACAAACCACATAAAAGCCCGTTTGCTGAAATAAAGTCCCTTTATTTTTTACACATTAATTCAGCCGAAAATCGGGCCTGTGAGAGGGGGGGGGGGTTTATCACTCGAGGCAGCGTGCCAACGATCATACAATCAAACGACAGCTCACATTAGGCAGCTGGATGGGTCTCTCCGTTGCAACGAATCTACCTAGATTCGTTGCTATGGGTCTGTTTTTTTTTTTTTAAACCTTTCTTAAAGGGAAAGGGGCTGTTTGGGAGCATGCTAACGGCTGCCCATTGGCTGCTTGACGGCCAGGGGCGGGACGAGCTTGGCAATAGCGCTTCCTTTCTAGCGATTTCTGCCGAGACCGGAAGCCTGTGGGAAACGCTAAAAAACGCAACTGATTCCACTACAAAGGCAGGTATGCATAACGACGAATTCCACTATTTTAAATGGCGATTTTTCATTCCGCAAACAATTTGCAACAAAGATCCCCGTGCGAAAAGGCCCATAAAATGGTAGGTGCATAGTGCTTTTTGAACGCCACCCCTTATGGGATCACGAGTCCCTTGATATGTTTAAAAATTAATTTCGTTCCTGATTTTGGGGGGGAGGGGCAGAGAGAAAGCATGCTTTGTGTTTCAATTCTGTGTTACAATTTCTGGCATCACCAGCACACTTGTCCACCTATTAGTTGCTCCAGAAAGTTAGCCATTTTAAAAAAGAAATTCCCGTCCCCAGGAACAAAGGAGAGGGAAGCAGGTACGAGGGCAGGACAAGACAGGCGACTTTAGTGCGTTTGAGCCTCCATACCTTCCCTCTATTGGTTGCCTGCTAGTTGCTCTCTGGGAGCTCACGCTAAATAGGTTAGTGAATCCACTTTATGAGATTCTTGTACTCGCGCTTTATAATGGAGGAAGTAGCAAACCAGTTACTGCCCGGACACTGGATATTCACATTGCTGGGGTAGCCAGCCTCCTGCAGCTCTGGAGAGGTGATGGGAACTGCTCTGTGTGAAGATGAGCTGTAATTCCTGTTTGTTCCCAACATCTCCTGCCTGGAGGGTGACACCTGCATGCTAGACCTGAGTGCACTATGAGACATTCATGGCTCCTTCTCCTGTCGACAAAAAGAAGGTCCAGAAGGAAATTGTTTTGACATATAGACCAACCCAGCCCAGTGTGTTATTTCACATCACACAGTCAGCTTTGTGTAGTGGTTAAGAGTGGCAGCTTCTAACCTGGAGAGCTACATTTGATTCCCAACTCCTGGACATGCATTCAGCTGGGTAACCTTGGGCTAGTTACAGTCTTGTTAGAGCTGTTCTCACAGAGCAGTTCTGTCAGGGCTCTCAGTTACCTACCTCAATGTGTCTATCGTGGGAAGAGAAAGGGGAAGGCAATTATAAGCCACTTTGAGACTCCTTCAGATAGTGAAAACTCTTCTTTATTTAAAAATCCTATCAGTATAACATATGTTAATATAGGCCAATATAAACAAGAAACAGTATCCTTAGCCTCAAAATATAATGTACAAAATGTCTTTTATGGAACAAACTGACATATCTACAGTCAAGTAAGGTTTCTAAATTATTATTCACTAACTATACTCAATAGAGATTATCAACTATGCTTCACTTGCAAATTTGCTGAACATAATTGCTCATGTCAAAAGGTATCTCTTTGAAAATTGACCATAGCATTAAAGGATTTAGTTAAGAATCCTGAAAAAATATTCCATTGTTTAGAAAAAACAAGAAAGAGCAACAATAGACTGTCATCCAATACCTTAAGAATTCTGTTGCATTCCAGAGCTCCATAACAAAATTGCAATAACAACTCACTAGAGATTTTTATTACATTTGTATCTACATAAAATTGAAAGAACTACATAAATGAGAAAGCACCTGAAGGGCAAAATCAAACTGCTGCCTTTATTAGATGCAAGTCTAATGTCTTTCAGATAAAATATTTGTAGGTGCCATAGTCAATCAAGTTTTCAATGGATTCCAAAGATGAAAGCATTCATGCATAAAAGGCAATGTGATAATTATGATGGGCAGACAAGATAATGGAAAAAATCCTAGCCTTCCTTTAATTTTATGTATCAAGTACTGACTTGACCTAGATAACCTGCAATGCTTCACCACATTTACTGCATTATTTTAGCATTTTAATTATTTAGGGAAATTCAATTAATTCAGTAGGCATCTGGTAAGCAGGACCAACCTTCCTGCATCTTACAGCTTTTTTTTTTTTTAGATGCTGCAATTCTGCACAACAGTTTTAATATAAATATGTAATTAAGCCTGAAATCTATTCACTCTGCAAGTTTATTAACCTTTGCTGATTATGCAAATTGTAGCTGTGAGGCTGTCATGACATTTTCATCATTTTAAAACAGCTTGTTTTAAAAGTTCCATTGTGATTTTTATGGACAGTGACTACAGAATAAAAATCACATACACCTCATTCTCTTACTGTTAGTAGCATAACAGGAGAGTGTCCCCCCAAAAAATGCAAAGAAGAAGAAGAAGAAGAAGAAGAAGAAGAAGAAGAAGAAGAAGAAGAAGAAGAATGGCAGGATTTTTACTTAAGCATTAATAGAATTTAACACCTTGTTTTAATACTTAAATAGGAAGACAGTACTTAATGTGAGAAAGTCATGCAAAAGTCAAAGTAACAATTATAGTGGGTATTGTTAATACAATGCTTTCATTTAAAAACATACAGATTAAAGAGTTATGGAAAACTATATGCTGCAAGCTTTGCAAAAGGGCCAGTACACCAATTAGCAAGCCATTATTAAACATCAAGAGATCTCAGAAATGGCATAAAGGAAATGGCATAAGGGAAAATCTGGTATACAAGCGAGAACAGGCTCTCTGAGCTGCAGTCAGAATAATAAAATCTATATATAAAAGGTGCTGTGAACATATTTTCTTCATGTCTTATTCTTTAGACATCATGGTTACAGGACTATAGTAGTATGAATCGCACTATAATGGAATAGTCATGCTTAACTATCAGGAAACACCATTTATTGTGATGAAGCTAGTATACTTCTACTCTAATGCTTCCCATTCTACTATCTCCATTCATGCTCTGCATGTCAGTCATGTGACCTGTACACCTGAAGTAAATGAGGTGAGAGAATACTGGTTGAAGCAAATTTCCAAGGAAAAGTCACACTCAAAGAAAGGATGAAGCTGTCCCTTCCCTACTCAGGTGCAAATAGCCCATCCTTGACAGTGACTGCAACATAGAAAAGGCTACTGGAGCTTCAGTATACTTAGCTACAGGATAACATGAAGTATGCCCATAAATGCAATATTTATATCTGTCTGCTCACAAAAAGAGCATGGCTATGGTAAGAATCCAGAAGCAGCTTAGTTAATAATAACTATGGTATTTAAAGAGTTCCCAATCTTTGCACTAAATTCAAATTTAAACAGAAATTACCTGCAATACAATAGATATAAAATATAATCAATATTATAACATTTCCATGTATTCAGCTACCATATTCTAAGCAATCAAACACATACAGGAAAGTTAGCACTTTTAAAACTGTAAATACACCATTAAACGTAGAACAGTTTCCCAAAATAAGGGTACACTGAAAAGTATATCTTTGCTATACAAAAGTGTGTGTCTGAGTTTTAAAAAGGCTTACCTTGCGCTAGCCGTTCAAGTCGCTTTCCATGTTCTGGAGGGATAGCATACCTAAAATTACATAGAGAAAATATAGAAGAATTTACAACTACCATTAACCAACCACAAGTCTAGATGAAGCTAATAAAACATATACATATAATAAAGATATTGAACATATATGATGGGCATGATCTAGCCAAAGTTAAGCAGTTTTACTGATTTCAATGAGTGCGAGTTCAACGTGTAAAACTACTCATTGAAATTAAGGGTTGTTAAAATTTTATATAATGGAATAAATCCCACTAAATTTACTCACTTCTACCTAAACATTTATTCAATTCCACTGTGTCAGTTGAATAATGCCCCTCATCTTAAAATGTGATGGAACCGTACAATAAATAGAGCCACATTTCATTTAAGAAGTTCTAAAAACTTCTCAAAAGTATAAATACCAAACTCCAGGTCAGCAATTCCATGTACAAGTAATCAGAGTAGAAGTCATTGACCCTATAGGACAAGGTCTTATTCCTCAGCACAGATAAATAGGAATAGACTATGCATGGCAGATGTATATTTATATCTGCTTAAAACCATCAGATGCTTTTAAAAACCCTATGAATCTAACCAATTATTATTTTCAGGGAATGCTACTTCCATTACAGAAATTCCTTGGTGCAAGTATTCAACATGAACGCTATCAGAAATTGCTGTATTTTCTTTCTAAATTACTACATTTCAATTTGTAACTTAGTTTGCTATCTGTAAATGCAGATCTATAAATGCAGTGTAAAATACACACTATTCATGAAAAAGATAGATCTGTAGATATTTTCACTCTTAACTTGAAGAAGCTATTTGAGATTTGCCTCAAACCTATAGAAGTAAACAAATATGGATAACACCACATTTTGAATGCCTTCACTATCAAAATGTAAGAATATGGTAATGAAACAAAACTACTCTCAGCCTTTACTTAGAAGCACATAACAATGCAAAATTGAAGTCACTGTTATTAACAGCTTGCACTCTTCACACTGAGTATATGCTATTCCCTTTGAAGTCAATGCATATTTCAGTTTACAGGTTTTTATACACTGGTACTTTTATGTTTGCTATATAGGGAAAAAACCCTGTGTCAGTTCAGCTATGAAAAGTGGTATTATTGTGCATTTTGATTTGTGAGATCAGCTCTTGATAACCCACAATCTAATGTGACAGTGTAGTCTTAACTATGTGATGCATACTGTGTATGTAGTCAATGCTGCATGTAAGATAGTTTCAAAAGAAATATGGATCACATTGTAGTAAGCATATATAAAATATGAATACAATGTGAGAATGCTCATAAAAGTAGTAATGCAGACCTACTTAATGTCTGAATTTATAGAGCACACTAGAAGGTATACACTATTTTACACTACTGCATATCAATATTGTTGTACTACTTTACATACAAAGTCAAATTTCCAAATATCATACGTTAATTGACAATGGATTAAGTTACAGATCCTGATCTCTGTCGTGACACCGTGGCATACACAAAATTATGTTGTAAACAATTAAGGTTAGAGAATTGTAAATCACATGAATTGCTTGAAGTTAAGATGTAGTAGAAAGCTTGAAAAAAACAAGTATATGAATTTAAACTACTTATTTGGTCCTCTAGGACTTCTTCAGCAAGGTTTCTCAATCCTTCATTCACATTTCTCAGATTTCACTTGGAGCAACTCCCTATAACAATACAATATCATACCAATACACAAACCCACAAGCACCAAGCGTCTCAAACCTTTTCAATATAAAAATATATCAATGCATTGTCAACTAATGTATGATATATATAAATATGTCTTTGTATGTACAGTAGTACAATATTGATATGCAGTAGTGTAAAATAGCGCATACCTTCTAGTGTGTTCTATAAATTCAGACACTATTTTTAGTAAGGTCTGCATCACTTCTTTTACAAGTCTTTTCTCAGTGTGTTTATATTTTGGATACATACAAGATGTGATATTACCAATTTAAAAAGTTATAATGTTTGCACAGCCCTACAGTCTTATGGCCTAAGCAGTCATAAATTTTACTCCACTGCTTCTTTCCCAATAAAATGTTGTTAGATTTGCTTATGTGCATAATGCTGCATTATTCAGCATATTGAAAATCCCAGTGTCGTTTTGCACAAGTACAGTATTTTAAAAATGCTGTTCTGGAGATGAGGAGGGATAATTTCAGGAAGGGAAGGTAGCTCAGCAGGAATGTGATTCCATAAAATCCCTTCCTTTCAAAACAGTTGTAATTCCAGGAGAACACCAGGCCTTACCTGGATGTTAGCAACCCAAGGGATACCCTTACCTATCAGACTACCATTCAGTTATACTTAATAACCAGCACACAGGAGACTCTGGTATCTTCAGTAACAAAGCTATTGCTTCCAACTGAGAGAGAAAACTTACAGATGGAGAACATGAAGAAAACTTACAGATGGAGAACATGAACATCTGGATGGCTGCAACCAATACACACATAGAATTGAAGCCCCTCGTATACAGGCCTAGGATTGCTAATCCCTAAATGAGGCTACATAGATCAGTCCCTTGCAGAAAATGGCTGCTTTGGAGAGTGGTCTCTATGGCATTTTACTCCTTTGCGGTCCCTGCCCCCAAACTTCTCAACGCAGAACTTGCAAGCCCTACCACTAAACACCACTAAACAGTCTGAGGGAGCAAGCAGGTCCCCCACGCTCCTTGTTTGTCTCAGGAAAGCACAATGGCAAGGTCTGGATTGTTCTTGGGGTAAGGGGAGTTGGGAGGATGGGCTAGATTAGCGATACCCAACCTGTGGGCCACGGACAACATGTGGACCTTCGACTAATTGGAGGTGGGCCCGGAAGGACGCCTTCTCCCCCCCCGGCCCTTTACTTCATCCCCCCCGGCCCTTTACAACACACTTCGGGTGTCATTGTCTCCCATCAGTCCCAGATGGGTCTATCTCATTGCAGAGAAACAAGCTCAGGGTTCCCATTGATTTGGCATTGTCATGAGTTAAAATTTCCATGAAAATAAAATGTTCCTTATGTTCATTGTTGTGCCGTGTCTGTATCTTATTTTGAAGGGATATTTAAACATTACCATAGAGATCAGAGAGCGTTAGGGCAGTGGTTGAGAGTAGAGGAGTAAACTACCCCCCCCACCGGGCCTCAGTAAAAGGCATTGAGTGGTCCCCGGCATTGAGTGATCCCGGTGATAAAAAGGTTGGGGACCACTGGGCTAGATATCAGGGGGGGGAATTCACAGTCAGAGTAGCTCAGCAGTGGAATAGGCTGCCTAAGCAAAGGTTGGATACACATTTTTCTTGGATGCTGTAGAATGCTTTGGGCTGATCCTGCGTTGAGCAGGGGGTTGGACTAGACAGCCTGTACGGCCGCTTCCAACTCTATGGGGCTTTTTGCACGCCTTCAAAATCGCACAATGGTTGCTAATTGAAAACGCTATTGATTTGCCATAACGCACGACGTCGTCGACAATCTGCCACACACCTGAAACCAATCTGCAAAAAGCGCTTCCTTGTAGCGCTTTCAGGGGAATCCCAAAAAGTGGATTCACCCTCCGGAAAGCGCTACACTCTTGCAACCAATCTGCAACACTAGCGAAAAAGACCTGTGCGTTAACATTGTTGCGGTTTCTTCAAAGTCCCTCCTCCTGAGCCTGTCCTCCAAACTTCCGGCGAAGCGATCGCCATTTTTTTTCTCCGAGCGAGCGGGGATAAACGCACCAGCGAGCCTCTTTCTGTTTAGAGGATTCCCTGGCTTCAGTCCTTCCCCTTTAGTCACTAAGCACAAACCACAGAAAAGCCCGTTTGCTGATGTATTTTCCCATTAATTTTTACACATTCATTCAGCCGAAAATCGGGCCCGTGAGAGGGGGGGGGGATTTTTTTTTTTCACTCGGAGGCAGCGTGGCAACGATCAAACGATCAAACGACAGCTCAAACACACAAGGCAGCTGGATGGGTCTCTCCGTTGCAACGAATCTACCCAGATTCGTTGCTATGGGTCTGTTTTTTTTTTTTTAACCTTTCTTAAAGGGAAAGGGGCTGTTTGGGAGCATGCTAACGGCTACCCATTGGCTGCTTGACGGCCAGGGGCGGGACAGCTCGGCAATAGCGCTTCCTTTCTAGCGATTTCTGCCGAGACCGGAAGCCTGTGGGAAACGCTACAAAACGCAACTGGATTCCACCACAAAGGCAGGTATGCATAACGACGAATTCCACTACTTTAAATGGCGATTTTTCATTCAGTGACCAATTTGCAACAAAGATCCCGGTGCGTAAAGCCCCTATGATTCTATGGCCAAGGCAAAGGAATAGGCAATGCAAATGTGCTCAATTAAGGCAGTGGTCCCCAACCACCGGGCACCGGGCCGCGGCTCACTCTCCCTGCCCCCCTGCACTGTGAAACTCGCCAGGCTGTGAGCAAATCGGCTGCCAAAGCGCCCGATTAGCTTGTGGCCCAGCATGCTTCTTTCTGCGGGGGGGGAGGGGGAAGTGCAGCCGCCGGCAGGTCCGTGCATGCGTGTTTGTGGCCCCACCAGGAGCACAGGAGCGCATGCGCAGGCTTGCCACGCATATGCATTTGCACAGGGGCTGCCACAAATGCGCGGCACCCAGATCGCCCTCCCCCCCCACCGGTCCACAACACCAAAAAGGTTGCGGACCACTGAATTAAGGCATCACCAGCACATAGTAGTGCATGGCTGTCCTGGCTCCTAATTGATAGTGTATGCATGGTCCATGGTGGCATCAGGTTTAACCAGACAGCAGGGCTGCCAAATACCCCAGTGGGGGCAGAGTCTGTCCCTCCCTGAGCTCCCATTGTCCACCGCAGCTAAGGGAGTAACTCTTTCTAGGGGCCTAACTCAACATTCCATCCAGATGTTGGAATTAATTAAAAAGGAAGAACAGTGAAGGGAAGATGCGTTCAGACCTTTAACTGGATGTTTCTATGCTTCAAGCTTTAGCCAGAAACTTTCAAATGTTTTAGAGGAGTAAACACACATCTTGGAACTGAAGTGATAGGAAGAAAAAGGATTGAGTGCTGTGCTACTTCTTATGCCTTTTGGTCCTAGCATTGCTGCCTGGGTCCCAGGGAACAGGTCTCAGTTGGAAACAGAACCAAACTTGCATGCAGTTCAAAAAAATCTGGCAGCATCCTACCCCTGCTTTAATATGCTTGATATTTTCTGCTTAAATTCAACCTAAGGAAATTGAAAACAGTAGAAAAATTAAATAATCTACCAAGCAATCACATACATACATACATACATACATACATACATACATACATACATACATACATACATACATACATACATACATACATACATACATACATACATACATACATAACCATGTGTTATAAAATCTAATTTTTGTTGGCGGCAGTGGGATACAAGTCTGGCATCTTAAACTTTATTTTTTTCTGAATTGTTTAAGTCTACATGTACCCAGTGACAACTCAGATGACAAGTGTCAGTTTGTAGGCATAATGAGTACCAAAATATCACCAGTGAAAATGTCAGTCTTTTTTTTTTGTGCTTGTTTTATTTGAATTACTTTTAGTTTCAAATGTTAAGTACCTGTCGAGTGCAAAGCACATGAATAATAATGTTGACACTTAGGATATTTTGCTACTATGAAGTTCACAGGGAATCCAATTCAGATCTATATTTTCTTCTTTTCTATTTATGAACATGTGCTCCATACGATTGTTAAGATAACAAAGTCTGATTTCATTCATTGCTCAGCCTATGCTTTTGGAAACCACATAGTTATTAACAAACTGAAAATCTATTATGTTCAAATCTGCAAAAATATGAACATTTTTATTCTCTCAGGTCAGATCTCACCACTAAATTTCTACTGAAGGACCTCTACAAAAAAAACAAGGCAATTAGTATTTCTAGAAATGCATCCTCCATGGTTAAAATCCTACATCTGAGAAAAGGGAAATATGACACAATGAACCAAAAATTTCCTACACTGGAATTGGCAATGCTATGTGGAAGGGTTGCTGACGTTTTGGGTAAGATCTCTGTTCCCCCTGGTTTCTTAGGCATGGCAACTAAAGACATCTCTCTTGCAGAAATTTCTTTTAATGATATTAACATATAAGAACAGTTAGGCACATGGAGCAACTTTGAACTTGCATCAACAAATGGGTTGAGAACACTTGGGAAGGAAGGAGTTAATTTAGTATCAGTCAACTACACTAACAAATATGTGACTGTGATGTTTCATTAAACAGTGTAAAAAAATTACATGACCACTGCATATGGTTGCTGAACCTAAGCAAGTAAAGCTGTCCGGTGAGTATTGGGTACAAAGTATGCCACTTGGAGTTCCATGATTAAAGAAATGCAAGAGATAATAAATGTAATAAATAAATATCATTTTTGGATTTTTTCCTAAGAGCCAAGCAAGGCTATTTGCAATTAGATTATTTAAGTAACTTAGAGTGCAATCCTAAACAGAGATACACCCTTCTAAGCTCACTGAAATCAATGGACTTAAAAAAAAAAAAGCAACCTTGCTTAGATCTGTACCCGTTAAATAGCATGAGGTGATGCTGTGTCTTTAATAACATAGGATATAATTTATATCCCCCCTT
Organism: Paroedura picta; assembly: GCF_049243985.1. NCBI lineage: Eukaryota > Metazoa > Chordata > Lepidosauria > Squamata > Gekkonidae > Paroedura > Paroedura picta. The sequence continues at coordinate 74,585,413 of NC_135375.1, read as the reverse complement.
CAAGGATCGCTGCCTTGCTGTGGCAAGGGGGCTTGCGTAGCTCAGTGAAGCTATTAGCTATGCCGTGTAGGGCTACCCAAGATGGACAGGTCATAGCTGAGAGCTCTGACAAAAGGTGATCCACTGGAGAAGGAAATGGCAAACCACTCCAGTATCTTTGCCATGAAAACCCAATGGACAAGTTCAAAAGGCAAAATGATATGACGCTGGAAGATGAGCCCCTCAGGTCGGAAGGTGTCCAATATGCTACTGGGGATGAGCAGACGGCTAGTACGAGTAGCACCAGAATGAATGAAGTGACTGGGCCAAAGCCGAAAGGACGCTCAGTTGTGGAAGTAACTGGTGGCGAAAAAGCAGTCCGATGTTGTAAAGATTTTTATTCCATAAGAACCTGGAACGTCAGATCCATAAATAAAGGCAAGCTGGACGTGGTTAAACAAGAGATGACAAGACTGAACATCAACATTTTAGGAATCAGTGAACTAAAATGGACAGGAATGGGTGGATTTAATTCAGATGACCATCAGGTATACTACTGTGGACAAGAATATCGCAGAAGAAATGGAGTAGCCATAATCAATAAGAGAGTAGGAAAAGCAGTCTTGGGATACAATCCCCAAAATGACAGAATTATCTCAGTTCGAATCCAAGGCAAACCTTTCAACATCACAGTAATCCAGGTCTATGCCCCAACCACTGCTGCTGAAGAGGATGAAGTTGACCAGTTCTATGAAGCCCTACAACAACATCTAGAAGCAATGCCAAAAAATGATGTGCTTATCATCATAGGGGATTGGAATGCTAAAATAGGAAGCCAAAAGATAACCGGGATAACAGGCAAGTTTGGCCTTGGAGTACAAAATGAAGCAGGGCACAGGCTGGTAGAATTTTGTCAAGAGAATACAATGGTCATAGCAAACACTCTTTTCTAACAACCCAAGAGACAACTCTACACATGGACATCACCAGACGGTCAACACAGAAATCAGATTGACTAGGTGCTCTGCAGCAAAGATGGAGAAGTTCTATACAGTCAGTAAAAACAAGACCAGGAGCTGATTGTGGTTCAGATCATCAGCTTCTTATTGCAAAATTTAGGCTTAAATTGAAGAAAGTAGGGAAAAGCACTAGGCCACTCAGGTATGAACTAAATCATATTCCCGACGAATATACAGTAGAGGTGACAAATAGATTTAAAGAATTAGATCTGATAGAATGCCTGAAGAACTATGGATGAAGGTTCGCAACATTGTACAAGAGGTAGCAACTAAAACCATCCCAAAGAAAAGGAAATACAAGAAATCAAAATGGCTATTTGAGGAAGCTTTACAAATAGCTAAGGAGAGAAGGGAAGTGAAAGGCAAGGGAGAAAGAGAAAGATACACCCAACTGAATGCAGAATTCCAGAGAAAAGCTAGAAGAGATAAGAATGCCTTCTTAAATGAACAGTGCAAACAAATAGAAGAAAACAATAGAATGGGGAGGACCAGAGATCTTTTCAAGAAAATTGGAGATATGAAGAGAACGTTTCATGCAAAGATGGGTATAATAAAGGACCAAAATGGTAGGGACCTCACAGAAGCAAAAGAGATTTTTAAAAGGTGGCAAAATTATACACAAGAACTATGCAAGAGCGAGCTTAACATCCCTGATAACCACAATGGGGTAGTTACTGACCTGGAGCCAGACATCCTGGAATGTGAAGTCAAATGGGCATTAGGAAGTCTAAGCAACAATAAAGCTAGTGGTGGTGACAGCATTCCAGTTGAACTATTCAAAATCTTAAAAGACGATGCAGTAAAAGTGCTACACTCAATATGCCAGCAAATTTGGAAAACTCAACAATGGCCACAGGATTGGAAAAGGTCAGTTTACATTCCAATCCCAAAGAAGGGCAATGCCAAAGAATGTTCAGGCTACCGCACTATTGCACTCATTTCTCATGCTAGCAAAGTTATGCTCAAAATCCTACAAGCTAGGCTCCAGCAATATATGGACCGAGAACTTCCAGAAGTACAGGCAGGATTTCAAAGAGGCAGAGGAACTAGAGATCAAACTGCCAACATACGCTGGATCATGGAGAAAGCTAGGGAGTTCCAGAAGAACATCTACTTCTGCTTCATTGACTATGCTAAAGCCTTTGATTGTGTGGAGCACAACAAATTGTGGCAAGTTCTTAAAGAGATAGGAATACCAGAGCATCTTATTTGTCTCTTGAGAAACTTATATGCAGGACAAGAAGCAACAGTTAGAACTGAACATGGAATCACTGACTGGTTCAAAATTGAGAAAGGAGTTCGGCAAGGCTGTATACTGTCGCCTTGCCTATTTAACTTGTATGCGGAGCACATCATGAGAAAGGTGGGATTAGAGGAGTCACAAATTGGGATCAAGACTGCAGGAATATCAACAACCTCAGATATGCAAATGATACCACTCTAATGGCAGAAAGTGAAGAGGAACTAAAGAGCCTGTTGATGCGGGTGAAGGAGGAGAGTGCAAAAGTTGGCCTGAAACTCAACATCAAGAAAACAAAGATCATGGCATATGGCCCTCTCAATTCCTGGCAAATAGATGGGGAAGAAATGGAGATAGTGACAGATTTTATTTTCCTGGGCTCCAAGATCACTACAGATGGGGACTGCAGCAAAGAAATTAAAAGACTCTTGCTCCTGGGGAGGAAAGCTATGGCAAATCTAGACAGCATCCTAAAAAGCAGAGACATCACCCTGCCAACAAAAGTGCATCTAGTCAAGGCTATGCTATTCCCAGTTGCAATGTATGGCTGCGAAAGGTGGACCATAAGGAAGGCCGAGCGTCAAAGAATTGAGGCTTTTGAACTCTGGTGCTGGAGAAGACTCTTGCAAGTTCCTTGGACTGCAAGGCAAACAAACTGGTCAGTCCTAAAGGAGATCAGCCTTGACTGCTCCTTAGAATGCCAAATCCTGAGGATGAAACTCAAATACTTTGGCCACCTCATGAGAAGGAAGGACTCCCTGGAGAAGAGCCTAATGCTGGGAGCGATCGAGGGCAAAAGAAGAAGGGGACGACAGAGAATGAGGTGGCTGGATGGAGTCACTGAAGCAGTAGGTGCAAACTTAAATGGACTCCGGGGAATGGTAGAGGACAGGAAGGTCTGGAGGATCATTGTCCATGGGGTCGCGATGGGTCGGACATGACTTCGCACCTAACAACAACAACATAATTTATATCATGTTGAAAGGCCTAACACTTACAAATGCATGGAAGCAAATCTGGATGTTCTCTTGCCTTTTCCAACAAAAGATGATTCAGGTGAGGTTATTTGAAACCTCTTAGAGGGAAAAGCAGCTGGAGCGTGAAGGAAACATGAGGTGATTCAGCACAAGTTAAGCACCACTCTGCCATTTCTTCTTTTCACACTGCCTATGCCAAAGTGGCTCTCACTGAACAGAAAAAAGGGGAGGGCATCAAAACAAAATTATACACCTTTGTACCTAGCATGGCTAAGACCAAAGCAATGGAATGGCAAAACTTCAACTAATTTTAATGAGCTGAGACACATCCATGTAAAGTCACTCTTCCAAGCATAGCACATAAAGTATTCACTATGCCAAACAATTGGAAACTAAGAGAAAATGTCTGACTACTTACGTTGCCTAGCACGTTGTTAGTTCTAGACAAGCATTAACAGTAATTTGTAGTATTAATATCCAAATGCTTCCAAATAGCAACTTTTCCTATAAAACTATTGTTACCAAAGTTGCTTTAGGATTAATAGAAACCACAGTTGATGATAAGCTGAAACAGCAATTCTGTGTATGGGAAGAAGGACATATTCAAAGTGTTCCTCTTCAAAAGCTGAAATTACTAATGGCCTTAGAAAGTCTCCAAAAGACACATCATTCTGTTAAACTTCAGTTTTCATACACTATGCCAAAACACTTAGCACTGAAGAACCTATCTGCATCTATGGATTCAGTCCTAAATCTACTTTCCTGGGAATCAGCCCCATTATTAAAACAGGACTGCATTCTGAATAGGTCTGTTTAGGATTGTTCATTAAGTCTCCTTAAACACTCAAATTCCAAACAAGACCAGACAAGATAGTTCTTTGGAGCATACTAATGCAATGCATACAAACTAATATTGTACCAACTTCTCTGTCACTCTTCTCTACTGCAGTGTGAAGTTTACATGAAAGTGAACTCAGTTTAATAATATATATCCTGAAAGTGACAACATTATCATGTATAACCTCAGTGAATTACTAGCAGGAAGGGTGAGGCAAATTGAAATCTAATATGTCAGCAAGTCAGTGAGTCTGTGCCTCTTGATAGCAGAAGTGCTAAGGAGATTAATATGTCTTCTTGGTTCTCAAGACAAAGTATGAAACCTGTTTATGGGTAATGGAAGAAAGATTAGATTGAAAATATCTGGGACACACTAGGTGAATACATTTAAATAAATTAATATAATGTATGTTCAGCATCTTCATAGTATTCAAGGAAAAATAGCATTCCAACATTTTTTTAATCATATATACCCAATGCATACTTCCTTGACCCACAATCTCCCATTCTTATATACTTGAACTAGTTAGAGCAGTATGCCTTTTGTAGTTTAAACAGTAATTTATTTGTAGTCCATCATGAGCTGGCCTGGCCAAGAGCTGTGGGAAAGAAATCAAAATAATAAAAATAAAAATGAGAGTTTGTGATTGATTAGGACAGGAGCAAGCAGGTTTCCTCTGCTTATAATTAAGAAGGGTTTCCAGTCATCAGGCAGAGCCTGGATGTCTCCTGGAATTACAACTGGTCTCCAAATTACAATGATCAAAAATTAGTTTACCTGGTGGCTTAACCCTGCTGAGATCCCACCCCAAAAGTCATCCTTCCTAGGCTCTGCCCCCAAATTTCCTAGAATTTTCCAATCCAGAGCTTGCAAAGCCTTATTTTCATTCAAACATCAAATTATATCATTACTGCTACCACATCAAAAGAATATCTGCATAGCTATTGGCAAGCATATCTACATAGTTATGCTTGCTGATAGATATGCTGACAGAAATCTGAACTGTTTTATTGATAGAAGGCATGAGGAACACTCAGATACTTCCTGACGGGGGATCAGAGATCTACTGGGACCTAGATAACATATTGTCAATTGCTTCTAAACTGCACAATTATTGGAATTTGATAGGAAAAAATTGCTTAGTATATCCTTTGGGGTGTAGGACATATTAGCAGGGGAGGGAAAGTTAAAAGTGTAGCTAATTGTAGAGGGCCAGGATAACTAATAAGGGATAAAGGAATATATAAATTAGACGAGCTAGGAAATTAGATAGTGTAGTATAGGAAAAGGGAATTGAAACTGAGATAAGAAATTAAAAAGTAAGGAAGTAGAGTCGACTGAAGATGGCGCCGTAACAGCTGGGCTTCTGTCCGGCTCTTAAGCCATGCTGAGGGTCAGGAGCAACCGCACCTGGCTGACCTGAGCAGATACGCAAATCTGCTCGCTGGTCGCCCCAGGAACCGGGAACGGCATCCTGAGGGTCCTACAGATCCGTGGGGAGGTAGGGAGACCGAGCTCTCCGGATCAACAGCAGCGTGTGCTCAAGGTCACGATGGCGCCCTTGTCGTAAATAACTTTCTAAGCCTGAAACGACCACCTGACCCTACATTCCTCCCAGATCATCTTTTACCAGACTGACAGGAGGTGAAGTTTACAACAGTAAGGATTGAAAATTTTCTGGCTTTTCCTTTTCTTTCCCCACAAGCTCTTCCCCCCCCCTCCTCAACCAATTTACAAGTGAATTCCTTCTTTCGTTGAGTGAGAGGCTCCCAGCTAATTATACCCACTAACCAAACAAAGAGAGTGCTCAAGAGAAGAGAGACTTTAAAGTTTTGTTGGAGAGAGTTCAGTGGGGGAAGCTGCCTTGATACGGAGATCGACAAACTGATAATTTGGGATCGCTCGTGCTCCCGCGAGACCTCACAAGACTTTCTGTTTATAGTTTGTGACTGCCTAGAACTATGGAAAAATTAACTAAGGCACAGCTTTTCCATTTGTTATGCGAAGGAAACTCAAAGATACTGAAAGCAGTCAATAAGGTGGAAAAGGAAATCCGTGGGACTAAGGGGGAGCTTTTGGACGGAGCCAACGGTCTGGAGACAGCAGCTGATGAGGACATAGCTCAGCCAACAATATTTCAAATGAGAATTCAATGTTTGGAAGTTAATCAACAGGAGGGGGAGAGAGCTAGGGACGTAAAAATTCAAAGCACCTTGGAAGAACGTGGGAAAACAGATTTAAGGAAGGAAAGCACCGAAAACCTGGAAGTCTATTCAGAGCAGGAAGTGATTTGGATCAGCAAAATAAAAAGAATCTATTCAAAGGCAACAGCACGCAGGAAGCTATCAGGAGATATCACTGTGCGACCAGAGGAAGAGATCAAGATTGATACAGAGCCTACTTAAAGGTGACTGCAAGCAAGAATCAAGTAAGAGACTTCTTTGGCCCTGACAGAAGAACAATCAGAAATACTCTACTATGGAAAAAAACACAATTTCATTTTCTGCGACCACCTGAAGGATGAGTTGAACAGTGGAATATTCTCCTGGTTTCCTGTGGGGAAGACAGCAGCAGTAACTTTTAGGACAGGACCAATATATGATGGGAACTGACTTTATATCATCTAAGACAATAATAGAATATATTCTTATAATAGATTATACTCTCATATGTATCAACAACTATTCTGCTAAGAAAGGTGGTAATAACTTCTAGATCAGGATCAATATGTGATGGGAACTGAATATTTATGCCAATATGTATGCTAAAAGAGGATGACAAACTATACTTCATATGTATTAACAAGACGGCAGCAGTAACTCTTAGGTCAGGGCCAATTTATGAAGAGGACTGACCTTATATCACTTAAGATAATAACAGAAAATATTCTTATAACAGATCATATTCTCATATGTATTAACAATCATTTTACTAAGAAAAAGGGTAAAAACTTCTAGATTAGGAATAATATGTGATGGGAACTGAATATGTATGTTAAAAGAGAATGGCAAACCATATCAGCTGGTCGCTTTTTTTTCTTTTACTTTTCTGTAAATGCTTCATATAATAATAAATAATAAAATTATTTTTAAAAAAAGTAAGTAAGTAATCTGGGAGTCTAGGAAGTAATAAAAGAACAAGAAATTATGGTGGTTAGGACAAGGCTTGCTGAGAATAAGCAACATCTAATAAGAGTGAGACTGAGGTAAGGGAGGGGCAAAAGAGGCTGTGGATCCAAATGATCCAGGGGTTCAGGAGATATGTCAGTGAGAGGAAGCTAGACAAAATAAAGGATGCAAGATACAGTCAGGCTTGCATCCTTTTTAACCGGCATCCCATCCCAAGAAAGTTAGAGAGGCCAAATGTTGTAACCCATCTCCAACATAGATGCTATTCAACATCATATCAACCAACAACCTCAACTCTGTAATCTTATTTTTCAGAGCATGAGGTGGATATGGCATATGTGACTGAAACCTGGGTGAGGGAAGGCAACACTGCTGCCTGGAAAGAACTGGCTCCCCCAGATTTTTCGGTCTTCCATCAATTGCAGACTTTGGGGCATGGAGAAGGGTTGGCTATCTTGGTCTGGGAGGTTTTCCCATTCAGAGCACTCCTTGCACCAATGATCCCAGGAATTGAATGTGTTGGCCTCAGATGGGATTTGGTTGAGAGTGTGGCGATCTGGCTGGTGTATCACCCGACCAATGCACTGACAGATGCCCTGCCAGGCCTGCTGGAGGTGGTGGCCATCTGAATATTGCAGTATTCAAGGTTTATTATCCTGGGAGACTTCAATGTCCATGCGGAGATGCTGCTCACCAATTCAGGCCCAGACCTAGTGTTATCCATGGCTATGCTGGTGCCCTCACTGTTACTGGTCCCACTTATCAAGCAGGCCACACTCTGGACTTGAACTTTGGTGCAGGGCTAGAAGTAGAACTGATAGCCAATAATTTGATGCCATAGACCAGGGGTAGTCAAACTGCAGCCCTCCAGATGTCCGTGGACTACAATTCCACGGCGAATGCTGGCAGGGGCTCCTGGGAATTGTAGTCCACGGACATCTGGAGGGCCGCAGTTTGACTACCCCTGCCATAGACAGACCACTATGAAGACCCGGCTTAAGCTTCCAACTCCTCCCTGTGTAAGCAGTAGGTATATTTATGCCCACCCATGGAGACTTATGAATTCAAATGGTTTCCTGAATGCTTTGCACAGCCCAAAGCCTCCAAGCAGTATGCTAGCTGAGATGTCGATGTCTGGTAAAACCAGATGTTGACCACCATCAATGCAATCACTCCCCAAAACCCTCTCTTCCTTCAAGCTAAGCCAGCTCTTTGGTATAAAGAGGAGCTTTGCGAAAGGAAACAGGAGGTTAGATGGCTAGAGCAAGTTCAAAGGAAAATCCATGACGAAGCAACAACATCATCTTATATGATGCTCATGAAATCTGTGAGATAGTGGTGACGGTGACAGAGAGAGCATTCTATGCCACCAGTATCACATCTATGAGTTCATACCCGGTTCAATTGTTTAGAGCAGTGGTCCCCAACCTGCGGGCCGCGGGCCGCGGCCCGGTGTCGGGCCGCGAAGGCCATGGCGCCGTGCCGCGGCCCCCTCTCCCTGCCCCCCACCCGCAGTAAAAAACTTCCCAGGCCGCAAGCTTGCGGCCCGGGAAGCTTCTTACTGCGGGAGGGCGGGGAGGGCGGGGAGAGGGAATCAGGGCCGGGCTGCGCGGGCGTGGCCCGCAGGCGCGGCCTGATGCGTGGGCTTTGTCCGCGGGGACGTGGCCCGCGGGCGCGGTCCGCGCGGGCGTGGCCCGATGCCCTGCCGGTCCCCAGCCTCAGAAAGGTTGGGGACCACTGGTTTAGAGTAATTCAGTCACTTACTGCCCTAGACGAAGAATGTCCAAATGGTAGAAAATTGGATATAAGCTGTGAGGTCCTTGTGAGCTATTTTGTGGATAAGATCTCATGGGTCCATCATGACCTTCCTCCAACTGGTGATACAATAAATGAACTAGAGGTAACTACTCTCACCCTATCTGGCCCTGGAGCACCTATTTATTTATTATCTTGATTTCTTACCCGCCACTATCAAAAAGACCATCTTGCGGTGGGTTACGACAGTAAAACCCCACATAAAAAGATAAAATCCACAGTAGCTCAGCAGCAGTAGCTCAGCAGCAAACTTAAACCCTACTCCACGACCTCCCATACCATGCTTCAGGGAACTGGGTAGACCTGCTGTTCCAATTAAGAATGAAGAGGAGCCAAAACTCTGGAGCAGCTGGCCCAGGTGATCCATGCTGCAGCAGCTACATTGGTTTCCTCTTGAGTACCAGGTCTGGTTCAAGGTCTTGATCATAACTTTTAAGATCAGAAGCAGTCTCAGAACTCCATATCTAAGGGACCGCCTATCTGAATATGTCCCACAGAAAACAGTGGTCAGTCTCAGACAAATGATTAGTTGTCTCCAGCCTCAAAGAAGTGTAACTGGCTTTTTCAGCCTTGTCCCCCACCTAGTGGAATGTACTTCCAGAGAACATCAGTGCCCTGACAGAACTAAGACAGTTCTGCAGGACCTGCAAGATGGAGCTCGTCTACCAGGCATATGGTTGAGGCCAGTATACCTAGAATAACCAAAATATAAAAAGGGCCTCCCCTACCAGAATTGGGTACTCCTACCTTCTATTTTTATTCAGTAACGCTGCAATGCAATGCTTCTACTTTTTAAAATGTATTTAATTTTTTTACTGGAATTTAAGTGTTTTTAGTTGTTTAAGTGTTTTAATGTTAGTTGTATTATATTGTTGTAAGCCGCCCCAAGATACCTAGTGCAATAGGGTGGCGGATGGATGGATAGATAGGCCTGATCTCATCAAATATCAAAAGCTAGACAGGGTCAGCACTGGTTAGCACTTGGATGGGAGTCCAGTGAGGAGGTCCAGAGTCAGTATGCATAGGAAGGTAATGGCAAACTACCTGATAACATCTTTTGCCCTTGAAAGCCCTATGGGATTACCACGAATCTGGGGGCAACTTGACAGCACTTTACACACATACCACAATATAGCTATCAAAAAAAATACTACAGACAGGGTCCATATAGGTCTATGTATATTTTCTAGTGGTTTCATGTACCCACCCACCAGGCCTTACTCATATTTTTCTTCTCTCTGTGGTCCTTTACAAAGATCACTTAAGTCTTTTGGAAGGATTTTAACAACAGCCCCAGATAAGAAGACTTGTTTCAGAATATCTGATGTACCTGCAGGATCTACACTGATAGTCCCAGCCCAAGCTTTTTACTGCTGCAAAATCCCAGTGTCCCCTGAAATACATAAGTCTTCTTGGAACTCATATCCCTTCTTACCAAGCAGCTATAAAGAACAGGCACAGTTAGATGCCATTTAAATGTTACTGTGCCACTATCGGATGGATCCAAAGGAAAGTGCTTCTCATGCTGCTAGTGTAATATTTAAAGGGCACCTTATTCTTGGAAATGTGTCGCTGAACTCAGTGGGACCCAATAACAAGAAATGTGGTGCAAATAATTTAAGCTTCTTACATTAAAAAAATTGAGCTATAGCAAGATGTTCAGCAGCATTCTCTGAATAGGCAGAGTTTTCCCCTGACTGAATTTACAATATACTTCAATTAATGAAAACTATTATGTCAAGAAATATACAAAATTAAAAGACAGCCCCAATCATACATTACACCTGTGATGTGAGGTAGTGTACTGTACATCATTACTGATAGAAAATATAATAGCTTTTTTTGCTTGCTTAAATCAAAGCAATTTGCCTTGAAATAAAACCTGGCCAACATGCTAATAGCTCTGTAAGAAAAGAAATGCTACATAGTTAACTGGTTTAGTTTTATAACTTCACCTGAAACCAATTGCGGGTTAAATGTCAATACTGCAAATGTTGAAATCATACAAGGTTGGCACTGAAACACTTTAATTTTTAAAAGATCAGGAGCAGGATCGCATTCATATCAATTCCATTGATGATACAGCTCCATTTATGCAGAACACAGGCATGTCTTTGGAAAACCGAACCTTCCCAGAAAGCATGTATTGGCTACTGTTATACCAACTAGATATGTGCTTAAATGATCAAACAAAAAGAAGCCTGCAAGCATTTTCCAATGTGTTTGTTTTCTAATCCTTTCATTATTCTATTTGCATATGCCGACTGTCCTTTGGTAGTGCTGCTATACATTGTTCTACATCCCCTTCTACCAACACCTAACAGCTCATTCTGTCCTTAGGTCCTTGGACCCTAACAGCTTAATTCCCTCACTAGTCAGATGTTCAGCCAATGGCTATGAGGGGAAGACAGATTCAAGCCTGCAGTCATCTCTTTTATTTGCTTTAATTTCCTCTGGACTTTCTTGGCAAAATTACTTTTCAGAAAACCTGTGTGTTCTGTGCTTTATTTTGACACATTTCATACTCCTGTAACTGCAAGAAATGCATTAACTGTTCATCCAAAAACAAGTTTTGACTTTGCTATCAATATATTGACAAGTTGGGGACCCACAAGGAATCGAGGGAGAAATAAATCACTAGGAAACTTCTCTCTAACCCAAATCTTCCCCTCCAGGATACTATAAGCTCTTTTGCACTTGAATAGGTCCATTTCTCCATCTCCCTTTGTCACCCCCACCCCCATTGCCCTCTGCATTCACAGCATCTTGTGTTTTTAAAAGGGAAATGTTGTGTTATTCTTTTTAAAGTTATATTATGCTCAGGGCCACATTAACATATTGGTAGGACATGGATGAAACAAAACAGCAGGCCCCTTGCTTATCCTTTCTTAATTAGAAGCAACTGGGGATATGGTTAGGTTGTAGGGGTGGGGAGTGAAAAAATTCCTGGCCCTTTAGCTATGGATTCTGTTCAACATTATGTTGCATTTAACAGAATTAGGACTCCAAATAAAACTAACAAACTTACTGCTTACAATCCAGAGGATTGGACTATGCCAAACATTTAGTAATTGTTTGCCACAGCTGCCCAAACCCAGTGAGGTAGGCTTATCTCTAACTACTGCAGCAATTAAAAAGCTAAGTGGAGTTGCCAGGCTGTGGCTACAGCACAGGAGGAATGAGGACATCACTGGCAAAATTAACAAAAAGGCCCCTTTTTAAAAACAAACCAACCTGATGATGACCCATGTTCCAGGGGGGCAGGATTCTGGGAGCAGTTAGTAGACAGGGGGGAGAGAAAGGGACCCAGAAAGAAAGGGAAAAGTGGACTGCTCTATATTCAAAGAACTTATAAAATCCCAGAAACAGAGAAATACTGGGCATGGGCTGGGGAGGGGTGCATTTCTAAATCTCATCTCCCTCTTGCAAGTCCTCCACTTGTCAACCAAAAACAAAAGATCACAAGGTTGAGAGCCTATCAGCAGGGCAAAGTGGGAGTTTCTGCATAGTCAGGGAACTCTAAATACAAAGAATAATTAAGACCATGTTATCCAATGGGCAAAAGGGGGATGATTGCCCAGGGCACACAGTCACACAGAAAGCTGCTTCCAGTATCTGCAACACTGTCACTTCCCCACAGTTTTCTGTTCCCTTCTTTCCCAACCACATGGACTAGTAATGAAGTGACTCATGTTCAATGTATGTTCTACTAAGACTCCTAGATCCTTTTAGTATGTGAGAAAAGGAGTCTTAGTAGACCATACGTTGAACATGAGTCAGCAGGGTGACTCGGTGGCTAAAAAGGCAAGTGGGATTTGGGGCTGTATCAAACGGAGTATAATGTCCAGATCACGGGAGGTGATGGTACTGCTTTACTCTGCTCTGGTTCGGCCTCACTTGGAGTACTGTGTTCAGTTTTGGGCACCCCAGTTAAAGAGAGATGTAGACAAACTGGAATGTGTTCAGAGGAGGGCAACAAAGATGGTATGGGGTTTGGAGACCAAGACGTATGAGGAAAGGTTGGGGGCGCTTAGTCTGTTTAGCCTGGAGAGGATACCCATCATCCAATAGTTAAAAGGCTACCATGCAGTAGTCCCTAACCTTTTTATCACCAGGGACCAGTCAACACTTGACAATTTTACTGAGGCCTGGGGGGGCTAGTCTTTTGCGGAGGGATGCTGCCGCCCGAGCCCCTGCTCCTCTTGGTTTCCCACCGGCACCCCTAACTTCCTGCCACCCACTGGGGGGTGCTGCTAGCAGCAGCTGCGCAGTGCCATGCCAAGGGGGAGCTCCAGCCATGATGGCCATCGGAGAGCACCAAAAGTGAGCTGGCGGCAGAGTGGCAGGGCAGCCTCTGAGGCAGCATCCGGGGAGGAGGACGAGGAAGAGCCGTGGCCCGGACCCAATGATCCACGGACCGGTACTGGTCTCCAGACCGGGGGTTCGGGACATCTGGGAGCAGAGTTGTTCTCTCTTGCCCTGGAGGAATGGACCAGAACCAGTGTGATGAAATTAATTCAAAAGAAATTCCGTCTAAACATCAGGAAGAAGTTCCTAACAGAGTGGCTTCTCAGTGGAACAGGCTTCCTCAGGAGGTGGTGGGTTCTCCATCTTTGGAAATTTTTAAACAGAGGCTGGATAGACATCTGATGGAGAGGCTGATTCTGTGAAGGTTCAAGAGGCTGGCAGGTTACAGTGGATGAGCAATAGGGTTGTAAGTGTCCTGCATAGCGCAGGGGCTTGGACCAGATGACCCAGGAGGTCCCTTCCAAGTCTATGATTCTATGATTCTGACACTGCAAACAGCAAGACATGTCCCTCACTGCTGTAGTTGTGTCATGCCCAATGGAATGCAGCAGGTGAAACAGGCTTATTGTCTGTTGTTCTTGCCTATTGTCACTTTTTCCACACACCTCAGAAACAGCCCCTACTTTGTGCATTGATAATCTTTTCTGAATTTAAACCATAAGTCTTTCCTGTCAAATCTTAGCCTTCACTATTGCACATTTTTACTAAATGTCTCTGTATTCATTCATCCTTATCCATGGTTCCTCTATATATTTGTGAAACAGCCTGGGGGAGGGTGTGGAATGTGTCCAGCTGTCCAAGTTGGAATAGGGCCAATCAGGGTGCAGCCAGCTTTGCTGCAGCTGATTGGTCCTGCCCCTGCAGCTCCTGTCCTCTGTACCTGGTCTGTAGCGTCTTTGCTCTCAGACCACCTCAGTGCCTGGAGCCAGCAGGAGGTAAGGGGAGAGGACCCTGGTGGAGGGCCTGCTAACAAGGGCCTCTTGGCCTGCTAGGCTGGGCTTGCTAACCAGGGCCTCCCAGCCTGCTGACTGCCTGCTAAGGAGCTCTGTCCCACTGGCTAGGGGCCAGGGGAGGGGACCCTTTCAAGGCCCATTCTTAGGAACAGGCTTTGAAGCTACTGTATATATACACATAACTATCTACTTTTTGTTTATTTTAATCTTTCAAAACAGAGCTTTCATAAACAGATAACTTGCCATGATTTTGGTTCTCCGAAGTGAAGATAATTTATACTGTAGAGATCCATATCTTCAGTGTGCCATGCAAATGTTGTTTTCCACATGCCGAAGTACAGATATGGGGTATTGACACCCTCAATTGAGATTCCACAGTCTTCTTCTACAACATCCAATATAGTATTAAGATGAGCAATATTCCATTCGTTAACGTTCTGGAATAAACATGATATTTGATTAGTAGAATACAAATAAACAAATGCAAACTCACTCAATTGGCTTTTCCCAAAAAAGGCAAAAATATTATTGGAGACATTAGAACAATTATTTTTATCTGAATAATTTAGCCAGATAACTTCACTGTACGTCAGGTCTCTATTCAGAGCAGGGTAGTTATAACACACATCAAAGGTACCAAAATCCTTTTTGATTGAAAAAGTTGGGGCTTAAATATAACTAACTTTCTGGACTACAGTTAAAGGGTAGATTCAGGTAAATTAAAAAAAAAACAAATGCCTGGATAGTATCATAAAAATAACAGCCCTGCAAGATAAGGCTAATTATATCTCTCAATATCATGTTTTTCCACCATTGTTGATTGGAAGGCTGAGAAGACCCACAGAAGAGGCAACAAGGCCAAAAAAATTACCCCCACTGCTGCCCTCCAGAAAGCTGCCTTTCCAGAGCCATCATGGCAAGCAGCCTTAGATGGAGCCCATCTTAAACACATCTAATTTAATGGCCATCATCACATCTCACAGAAGCAAGTTTCACAAGTGAATTCCATATTTTATAAAATATTATATTTTTGTCTGTTCATAAGTTTAATTGGGTGCTTAATATTTTTCAAGAAATGAAAAAAGTTTTCTGCGTACCATGCAAATATGGTAGTTCCATGAGTCAACAGTAAAAGCTAATCTAGGAACAGATAATCAATTTTATTTAAAAGAGAATTTGAAAGATATAAAAATCAACTTTTTACAAACCATATATTTACAGTACTGCAAAAAAATAAAGAAGGGGAATTAATAAGGGAATGCCGAACAAAACAAAACAAAATTTCACATTCTGGCAGGTGATGGGGACAGAAAGTTCCTTAGGGAGAGTGTTTCACAGTTTTGGGGTCATGACAGAGAAGACCCTTTGTTGGGTTGTCCCCTATCTCACCTCAGATTACAGGGGAATGGGAAACAAATCCTAAACAGGTTACTATGACAGAATCATAGGTGGTGTGAGGACAGGCTGAGCTCATGTTTATTTCCCCAACACAAACAGTATCATAGAATCATAGAGTTGGAAGGGGCCATACAGGCCATCTAGTCCAACCCCCTGCTCAACGCAGGATCAGCCCAAAGCATCCTAAAGCATCCAAGAAAAGTGTGTATCCAACCTTTGCTTGAAGACTGCCAGTGAGGGGCACCACCTCCTTAGGCAGCCTATTCCACTGCTGAACTACTCTGACTGTGACATTTTTTCCTGATATCTATTTAGAGTGCATGCTGAGCTTTCATTACAAAATTGTTGTATTTTATGAGTATTTTATTGACTATTTGTTCCAGAGGAGTTGTAGCCTACATTTATACATCTGACCCATGATACACTTCAAGGAACTGTGCAGACTAAACTCCTATAGGATTTGTATTGGTGGTCTGGGACAGTTTCTCAAGTGGAAGCAGCCAGTAAAGCATTTGTCACTTGTCATCAGTTGTATAATAAGACAGCTGTAATGTTGTTGAAGCCAGTCCCATTTCCACTATCTGCTTAGGATGTCATGGAACAGCCAAGATCCAGCTGTGGTTCTGATTTGGGTTTTACTACAATGATTCTTCCCATTCTTCTTTACCAAAAAATAGGTAGCTTAATTGAAGACAAAGTTATCAGAAGTTAAGAGCTAAACTATACTACTATACTCAGGGAAATAGCTCTCTAATGATCCAGGACTGGAATAGGCTTTCATCCTTGTTATAGGGCCCATCTTGGATTCTAATTGACATTTAGTCTGATCCAGTCCAATTCTCAATATTCCTAACTGTCAATTTTATCCAAACAAGATCTAAGATTCAAAGAACTGTATAACTGGTTCCATAAACACTAAACTCATATTGCTCAAACACCATTTTCCACATCACAAAGGAAGCACTTCTTAAACAGAGGGAAGTTACAAACACAAGATGTTCTGTGCTGAGAAATGGTTCATTTAACTTTCATTCATTTAATTGCTCATTTAACTATCCTATCTTGTTATCTACTTTTGAGGAAAATTTGCTTCTTTTTGACTGAAAATAGTTTGGTGCAGCATAGCTCCTTCCACCATGAAAAGCATATTTGAAATGGTTTGCCCTATGCTGAGCAGATGTCCAGAATCCCACTGGATTTATTTCTTTGGATCTCAGCCACTGAAATAACAATGAGCTAATTAGAAATAGTTTCTGTACTAATCTTAATGACTTTCTGGTTTAGACAACAGGCAAACATTCCTAACACAAAATGCTAAGTAGCATGCAAAATTATTGCATATATATTTCGATTGGGACTTAAAATATAGAAAAATTACAGAATGAGATGTTTTATCACACTGTTAAAATGACTTTGTATTATCTTTTACATTATTAGATAATATACATTATTAGATAACATAATTCACATATTTAATTTATCACATATGGTTTCTCATGAGGCAGTAATTACACCATATACTGTTTGCTCATCTTTTGCCTCATTCCAGACAAGCTGTATTTCATCCATCCTTACTCAATATATAAAAACCCCTACAGTGAATAAATATGAAAGATCCTGATTCTAAATTTAGAAGAAATTTCTCCCAAAGCACAATGAACATAAACACGAATCCTTGTGCAAAGCTACCATCTGGTGGCAGAAGAAGAAACTGACCAGAAATGGAAAGCCAAAATTCCAGCAATTGTTTTCCAGGATTCTCCTCCTCAAAATGCACAGATGCCAGGACTCCTCCTTTTAATTTATACCCCCCTCCATGTTGTGCTACAGGCTACACCATCCACACTCTCATTTCTAGCACCACTTCCTCTTTGCGCTTGAATTTTTCAAAATTCTCATAATCTACTCTTTTTTGCCTGTCTTTTTTCTATTTATTATTCTTCTCATGCTAAGATTTTTCTCTCCCATTGGTTGCTCTAATGCCATTCACATATTCTACATTTAATGGTGCATCCTATTCCTTTTGTGACATATTCTAGTGATGGTTACAGAGACAGATTATTGAATGAAAACTATACCATAGCTCTGCAGAGGAATCAAGGGACACACCAATGTAGCAGTCATCCAATAATTCCCCAAAGTCATTACAACCTCAAGGGTCTCTTCTTCCCAATCCAGAAAATATTTATAAGAAAACTTAACCCCTCATGGCAGTGGATAAAACACATAATATGCAGGTAAAACAAGATGGCAAGAGCCTACAATACCATCTAAAATTACAGCCTCGTAAAGTCTGCGTGACAGCCTCTTGTGGCACAGAGTGGTAAGTGGCAGAAATGCTGTCTGAAGCTGTCTGTCCATGAGGTTGGGAGTTCGATCCCAGCAGCCGGCTTAAGGTTGACTCAGCCTTCCATCCTTCCAAGGTCAGTAAAATGAGTACCCAGCTTGCCGGGGGGTAAACGGTAATGACTGCGGAAGGCACTGGCAAACCACCCCGTATTGAGTCTGCCATGAAAACGCTAGAGGGCATCACCCCAAGGGTCAGACATGACTTGGTGCTTGCGCAGGGGATACCTTTACCTTTACCTAAAGTCTGTGTGACTATACGCAGATACAAAGACCCAAAGCCTCTTTGGAAAACCAAGCACCAGGTATTTCAGCACCTAAGATATTTCCTTGGCAAGTCTATATTGCCTATTGATTTGATTTTGGTTGAGCCTCTTAACTACTTAAATCAGGTACAAAGAACCATGCTTTTGTTCACTACTCCTAAGGTTCCTATAATTTTATTGTGCCGGAAACCCTTTTTGAGTACAAAAGGGATATTGCCAGTTCGAGTATTCAATAACCTAATTTTAATTTCATTGATATCAAAGTCTCCGCAATTTAAATCCTCAACAATAAAAATCATTTTGAAGAAGATTTGAAGGATGCTGTTCATGGAGATTTGATAAACTGGACTCACTCTATTGATTCCATTAATAACAATTGTGAACATTTTATTCCTGATTGTTTCATAGAAGAGAAAATCAATTCCTTATCAGCCCTCCCATCTGCTGAACAAAC
Source organism: Paroedura picta (assembly GCF_049243985.1). Lineage (NCBI taxonomy): Eukaryota > Metazoa > Chordata > Lepidosauria > Squamata > Gekkonidae > Paroedura > Paroedura picta. The sequence continues at coordinate 74,566,692 of NC_135375.1, read as the reverse complement.
TAAAATCACTAGTAGACTGGATTACCTAAAATAAAACCTTTTGAGTACAAAAAATGAGTTGTCTCCACAGGTGCCAGTAGTAATGTTGACGAATTGAACAACATTCCCTTATCCATCATATTCAGTTGTGATAAAATGCTAGGTACATGTAATTAATTAGAAAATCCCCCCTTTCCTCAAGACCTCTAATGTAGATAGGACTCCTTTGTGACATTGCCCAAGTTTGTGCCACAATCCCAGAAAGAGAAATTGGGTACAGTGAAAGACACAGATCACGCATTCCATCTCAAAGTGAGAGTATTTGGGGTTCTCACAGAATGCCCACAGGAAAAAAGCTGACTCATTAGTTATTAGGCCCAATAATCAATCATACAAAGCATATCTAGCCCAAAGGCTCCCAAAATTCTTGAGCCAGTTTTCCCCCCACTGCTAATACAAAGGGAACTGAGGAATCAATGCAGATGGCAAAGCAAATAGTGTCTAACAATTTGAGGCATGTTATTTTTTTCTCCCCAACCACACCTCTCAGGAGCTACTGCTGCTAGAAAGTGGCTTTATTTAACAGTGTTGCCAAACTTTCAACAGAACAACAAAACAGACAAAAATTTTATGTCTTGCTTCTCACAATCTGGATCCAAGGAGATTTTGCAAAAGTTTGAGACTGCTTGTTAGAGAAAAAACACTAGTTTAAAAAAAATCCCAACAGCCTTTTCTCTGATTAACTGTACCTCCTCCCCCATGCTGCATTGCAACATTCAAAAGATGGTTCTTAGAGGATCTAGGAAGTAAGGCAGGAAAGTGGGGTAGGAAAACCCCAGAGCTTTCAAACCAAAACACTGTTCATCTGCAGAAGACTTTACAAAATAGTACAAGCACATCCTGGATTTCTTAGATTGCATTCTTAGGTTTCATTCTTTTTTTCCTTCCTGATAACCATTAATACATTGATTTCTGTTCAAATACTTTAACCAGGGCAGTAATGCCACAACAATTGCAGTATTACTGTCAATTCTGAGATGTAGGAAGGCATCTCTGCACATAATAAAGGACTTCAAAATAGATAATTTACTTGAACTGGGCAAATTTTAGATCCTGAATAATTAAATTTGCATAAAATAGAAGACTCAGAATATATATTCTCTAAACTATTTCTTGAAGTCATGCTGAATCCCAATACTTGTGAAGATTTGTCACTTCAGGAAAGCAAAGCTGGGCCCACAATAATAACAATGTAAAAAAAAGACTTGTCTATAACATTCTCTATTTACATTCTCTAATCTTTATCAAGATTCCTTCTTTACACGTGTTTCACAAACGGTCATTAATTCCATTTTAAGAAGAAGAAGAAGAGTTGGTTCTTATATGACACTTTTCCTTACCTGAAGGAGGCTCAAAGCGGCTTACAGTTGCCTTCCCATTCCTCTCCCCACAACAGACACCCTGTGGGGTGGGTGAGGCTGAGAGAGCACACTGCCCGGTCAGAACAGTTTTATCAGTGCCGTGGCGAGCCCAAGGTCACCTAGCTGGTTGCATGTGGGGAAGCACAGAATCGAACCTGGCATGCCAGATTAGAAGTCCGCACTCCTAACCACTACACCAAACTGGCTCTCAAGATATTGTCAATACAAACTTCTGTTTAGATTTAATTCAGAATTTAAGGACACATTAATTCAGAGTTAAAATAAAACACCTTCCACTATATTTTAATTAATTAATCTGCCTTTCTTCCACCAAACAGTCATAAGAGGCTATGTTATTCACTGGGAAAATTTAAACTCAGAAATAGAAATTACAGACAACATTCACTGCAAAGTAATCAGATAATTTATGTTAAAATAGAACACATACTTCATCATATATGCTTCCATTAATATCAGCTCCATATATTGGTGCTACAAAAGTTAAATTCTTCCAGTATTTTCGTTCCAAGTCTTCATAGTCTATATACCTTGGAGTACAGTATCTACAAAGGACAAAAAACAATGTTTTAAAGTTCTGTCTCATGATCAGCAATATCAAAGCTGTATGAATTACATTTGCACTGTATCTAATCAACTGTCTTGTGTGATGTCCCTTTAAGCGATCATGGAATGTTACATAAGAGGCGTCCTGCAAAGGAATATATTGAAGGATCTTGAATCTGACTCTACTACCAGTTTACATATGTTCCTTACAAAACGTTCATGATGCTGTTTGAAATCTTCTCTTACTCACTGTACAATAACAGTCATAACAAATGTAGGGCTATTCTTGGCCCCCAGACAATTGGCAAATAAAAATGTAATCATTTTTGTCTTCACTATCAAGAATGTATTAAACAGTTGCAAGGGGGGATTTCTGTAATTTAAGTTCACTCCTTGAATAAATCTTTGTTGGTCTTAAAGGTGCGACTGGACTCTGATTTTGTTTTGTTTAACTTGTCATAATACTTGCTGAGAATTTAGCAGCCAGGTTACAGTGAGAGACTGGATACACTGATCATATCACCCCTATGATGAAAGATCTACATTGCCTGTCCATCTGTTTTCAGGCACAATTCAAAGTGCTGGTTGATATCTGTGATGTCCTAAATAGCTTTAGGCCTGGGTGCTTGAAGGACCACCTCTTCCCATATTGGCCAGCCCACCAGTTGAGATCCTCTTTGCAAGCCCTGTTGCCTGTGCACGCGCCTACGGAGACAAGGGAGATGGCAATCACAGACCGGGCTTTTTCCATGGTGATGTCCAGGCTGTGAAATGCTTTCCCTCTTGACATTTGCCTGGCCTTATCTTAATCTTTTATGCACTGGGAAAAACATTTCTTTTCCCCAGACTTAACTCTGAAGCTCCACATTTTTAGCTGTGTTATGGAAAGCTTCAAGGCTGCAGACTGTTTTATTAACAACATTTTAGACAGTTTTAAGTGTTTTTACACAGTAGCTTAATTTTACTGGCTATTTTATTGATATTCTGTTATTTGTTCTTGATCTAATTTGGTTTACTGTTTTAACTAGACAGCTAGAGTGACTTCTAGCTGTTCTAGAGAGATGCCATACAAATATTAACATTTATATATATCTCATATACACAACTGTTAGGTCAACGCAGAAACTTAGTTTTCAATTCCAGCTTAAATGTTCCTTATTTTCTGAAGATGTTAATTGAGTTTGTGGAGTCTTGCTTGTCATTCAGAATGCGGTTCTTGCAAATTGTTGCCGGGCCCACTCATCAAGCTGGCGATACCCTGGATTTGATCTTTGGTGCTGTGATTGAAGCTAACCACACCGTTCCATGGTCAGACCACCATATCTTGAAGGCCTGGCTGCAGATGCCACCCCCTCCCTGCTTGGATGATGTATTATAGTCCAGTGGTCCCCAATCTTTTTATCACCAGGGACTGGTTAACGCGTGACAATTTTCTGAGGCCTGGGGAGGGGGGTAGTCTTTTGCCGAGGGACATCATTGCCATTGCCTGAGCCCCTGATCCACTTGCTCCAAAGATGAGATGGCAGCAGAGTGGCAGGGCAGCCCCCAAGGCAGAAGTCAGGAAGGAGGACAAGGAGGAGCCGTGGCCCGGTACCAACTGATCTACAGACCGGTACCAGTCTCCGGATCGGGGGTCAGGGACAGTTGTTATAGTCCACCCATGGAGACTTATGGAATCTGAGGGATTTCTGAATGCTTTACAGGACCCAATGCCCTCTGGTGACTCATTGGAGGCCTTAGTGGATGACTGGAAGTCCCTCCTATTCTCTGCCATTGATGAGATTGCTCCTGAGCGCCCTCTTCACCCCCACCTCAAATGAGCCCGTGGTTCTCTGCAAAACTCTGGGAAAGGAAGAGGGAGGTGGAACAGCTAGAGCTAGTATGGCGGAAGACTGGCAAGGAAGTGGCAAGAACATCTCATTTCACACTTATGCGGGCGTATGAGATGGGGTGAAAGCCGCAAAGTCTGATTCCTTCATGGCAGAAATCATGTCCGCTAGCTCTCGCCCAGCCCAATGGTTTAAGGTAGTTCAGACTTTGACCGCTCTTGAGGAAGGGCACCAAAATAATAGTAAATTGGATTTAGGCTGCGAAGCTTTAACAGGCTACTTTACAGATAAAGTCTTGTTGTACCACCATGACCTTACTGCCACGATTGATACAGAATATGAACTGGAAGCTCCGTGGCCATTGCACGGAATTTGGCTTGATAGCTTCAGACAGCTCTCTATATCCAAAGTAGACATATGTCAAGCGATCAGCTGATAGGTGAATCCCTGAGGGATATTGAGAACCTCTCCCTTTCGTCGGGAGAGTTCCTTCAGCGGCATAAGGCAGCAGCAGTTCACCCTCTGCTGAAGAAACCGTCTCTGCACCCACGGGACCCCACCTGCTACAGCCTAGTTTCGCATAGAGTGTTCCTGGGCAAGGTGGTTGAGAGGGCCGCGATGAACCAGCTCCTGGCATTTTTGGAGGTAACTTCGGCCCTAGATCCATACCAGTCAGACATCAATCCTGGCTATGGGGTGGAAGCCATGCCGGTCGCACTAATGGATGATATCCAGTGCCAACTGGATTGAGGAGAGTCGGCCAGTCTTATGTTGTTAGACCTTTCGGCTGCATTTGATGTTGCTGACCATGAGCTCTTGGTCCATTGCCTTGCTGACACAGGGATAGGGGGAACAGCTCTTAAGTAGCTGATCTCCTTTCTTGAGAACAGGTTGCAGAGGGTTGCGGTGGGAGATGAGTTGTGGCACCCGCGTGGGGTGCCACAAGGGGCGGTACTCTCTCCCACCTTGTTCAACATCTATATGCACCCTCTTGCCCAGTTGGTCCAGAGATATAGGCTGGGTTGTCACCAGTATGCGAATGACACCCATCTCTATCTCCTGATGGACGGACGGATGTCCCCCCAGAAACATTTGTCAGTTGTTTGGAAGCGGTAACTGGATGGATCAGGAAGAGTTGCCTGAACCTCAACCCCTCCAAAATGAAGATCCTATGACAAGATCAGGGGCAAGATAAGGAAGCATGACTTCCCTGCCTGGATGTGATGCAACTGACATCTGTACCACAAGCCAGGAATTTGTGAGTGATTTTTGATGCCTTCCTTTCTATGGAGGTTCAGATCACTAAGGTAGCTTGGATGCCGTTTTTCCATCTGCACCAAGCCTGGTTACTAGCGCCGTACTCGTCCCTCCTTATGTCCCCCACAGGGCACTCCGCTCTGCGGGTATGAATCTGCTGAGGGTCCCAGGGCCCTGGGAGGCGTGCCTGGCCTTCAACCAGGGCATTTTCAGTCCTGCGCCCTAAATGGTAGAATAAATTCCCGGAGGGCCTATAGGCCCTGCTGGGACTCAGTTCCACAGGACCTGCAAAGTGGCGCTCTTCCACCAGGTGTTTGGTTGAGGCTGGGAAGGAACCCCGGGGTATACGATCCTGTGCATGGTGCTAGACTGCATCAAGAGCTTTGTTATCCTTTTCTGCCAACCCCAATTTCATCTGCACCAAGACTGATGCCCGGAGCATGGGTAGGGACTTATTTTCTTTCTTTTTTTAAGGTCATACTGGATACCGCCATCCTGTGTGTTGTTGGGGATTATTTTAAGATGTGTTATTGTCTATGTTTTTATTGGGTATTATGTTTTTTTCCCTGTAAACCACCGCGAGCCAGCTTGCTGAGAGCGTTAGTCTAGAAATATAAACATAAATAAATAAGCCTAACTTGTTTAACTGCAATTCTAATTGCTTTAATGTGTTTTTAATAATTTTGTAAGCAGTTTCAGGAATCTTTGGACTGACAGTACAACCTAGAAATCATACGTACTTTCGTAATATGCTTAAAGAAAACTGAAAGCAAATTACAGTAATGAAACAAATTTTGTATACGTTTATTATGTATATAGCATGTACATCTCAAAAGTCTGAAGTATAGACAGTATCTTATTTTGTTTTGTTTTTTTGCTATCAAGTCACAGATGACATGGCAACCCCAAGGGTTTTCATGGCAACCAACATGTAGAAGTAGGTTGCCATTGCTTGCCTAGATGTCATGATCCTGGTATTCCTTGGAAGTTTCCCATACAAATACTAGCCAGGGTTGACCCTGATTAGCTTCCAAGAACTGACCAGATCATGCTAGTCTGGGTTATCCATGTCAGGTTCAGTCCCCTATAACAGTGGTCCCCAACCTGCGGGCCCCGGCCCAGTGCTGGGCCGCGAAGGCCATGACACCAGGCCGCGGCTCCCTCTCCCCGCCCCCCCATAGTAAAAAACTTCCCAGGCCGCAAGCTTGCGACCCGGGAAGCTTATTACTGCGGGAGGGCGGGGAGAGGGGAGAGGGAATCAGGGCCAGGCCGCGCATCGCGCAGGTGCGGCCTGATGCGCAGGCATGGCCCCCTCGGGCACGGCCCACGGGCGCGGCCCGATGCCCTGCCAGTCTCCAGCCTCAGAAAGGTTGGGGACCACTGCCCTATAACCTTGTATTATTTGTCCATTTTTTTGTAGATTTATTTCAAAGCTGGTGAAGAAGAAAACAAAATTACAACTCAAGGTTATCCTCAAGAACCATGTATGATGTTATCAGATTAATATATACATGAGAATGGCAACACATTTCAGCCCAGACTCACTGTCCTACCATATAATTTTGCTACTCCTCCCTTGGTGCATAATAAGTGATAGGGATTTTAGGAAGTTGTGCTGTGCTAACTCGCACATTTCTCTAAATGAAAATGTTCTTGCAGAAACCATAAACTGTAAGCCACAGATCACTTACTCAGCACACAACTATTATAAAATAAAATGTCTAAAAACTGATGCCCAACAGGATGAAAATTGTGGTAAAATGGGGAGGCCACAAGATCCACCAAATTAGTATACATACTTGTCACTGTTGGCAAGTTGTCTAAATTCCTTCACAGTCATTGCCTTTTTCTGAATGTTGTATTGAGTGAAGAGCCCTGATTGACCAGTGACCATCTGTTGAATTGGAGCAGGGATCATCAAATCATCAATGTCATCATAATGCTTCCTTGGTTTCCATTCCTTAGGAGGAATCACCTAGAAATTTCAAGGAGCAACACAACAGCAACAAATACAACATATTTATAAAAGGATAGTGAACAAAAATTACACGACAATTTATAAGCCAAGAGGAATAACGTGAAAGAATTTAAGTTCATACAAGGTGAATAAAGATGAGCCTAAATGTTGGGCTGTACTTCACAAAGCCTTTTTTGGCTGCACCCAATGGTAGGTTTTTGTATGGTTTTTCTTTAAGCAGTAGACAGCATCCTGCAGCAAAGTATGCTTTTGAAAAGCCAGCTTTCAAAGCAGAACATTTGTTAAAACTTTGCTAAATATGGAGAAGCAGTTGTTCTTTGGTTTGTAGCCATAGTGCCAAATATGTCAACAGACCCAGTATTTAACCCTGAATCTTAATTTCTACGTAATACAAGTTGTATTAGGATAAGTATTAGGTCCCATTATGCTTAAGCAGTCAAAGAAGCGATAATAATGAGGTTACAATACCTACATGCTGATCTTCATGTGAATTTTGTATTAAGAGGAGAAGCAGATGGATACTTACTCCACTGGATGCTAATTATGTAGTAACTGAATTTTATAAGACTGCTCATATTATTTATATTGCATTCTGCTTATGGTACTGAAGAGTTTGATTAACTGGATGAGCTAGGTACCAATATTTTTTCCCGATTTGGAAAAAAATTAAAAGAATTAAGCCCCCTTCTCTATGTACAAACTGCCTCTTCGTGGGGCAAATTCCTGCATCATCTGTGAGTTAAAGAAGGAATATATTACAAATGTGACTAGTAAAGGTGTTTAATGTAGCCCGCATTCATCATCACTCTTGAAATAGTTTAATAGCTGTCACTACATTTCTTTCCAATTTATGAATAGTGAACAGAAAGATGCCAGTTTTAATTACCTTCACACATTACAACTCACGTAAAGAGAGAGTCAAGTGGGTAGGCGTGTTGGTCTGAAGCAGCAGAACAAAACAAAATCAGAGTCCAGTGGCACTTTTAAGACCAACAAAGATTTATTCAAGGCGTGAGCTTTCAAGCACAAGTACTCTTCCTCAAACTATGAACATATACTATACCAACTGCTGCACTACTACAAGGGCACAGACCATGGGAATTTCCGCACAACGAGCAATTTCGCCAAGTCTGAGTGCTCAGGTGCAAGAGATTAGGGAAGGACATGCTTGCTACTGCTGTACCGAGAACACACGTGTCTTTTTCGGATGTGTTGCAGGTTGTTCTCAAGAGTCTAGCAGGTTTTTTAGGGGGAATCCACTTTTGTGGATTCCCCGAAAATCGCTACAACGAAGCGATTTTTGCAGGAGTGTTGCAGATAGTGTACAACGTCGTGAATAACAAAAATAAATAGCGTTACACAATGGTAACAATTCGGCAACATTAGCACTGTGCAGAATGGACCCATGATTTTGCGCCTGTGCCACAAGCATGACATACTGCATGAGTGTCTAGGACGGAAATACATTTTATCAGAGACCCCTTGTATTTTTCTGAATAAAGTGTGCCCCAAGGTCCCCACAGAATGTAGTAGGACTACTGAGACAGGCCTTTTCTGTTAGCTGAGGGGATTCATATAGCCTCCTATGGTTAGTTTTAAACTACAAACCTTCCCCTCTGTTAGAGTGTGCCAAGGTAGCAAGTATATAGGAATGAGTTTGCTTCCATGAGATAAGCTTGTGGTGTGCAAGTAGAATATGGAGATCACTAAGGCAGGAACTATACCTAAATACAGAAGATTTATTTATTGACCGGCCTATTCTCTCTGAGGTAAAGCTAAAATCTAAGAAAATAAATAAGCAAACAAACAAACCACTCTGCCACACTACTAGCCAGAGGTACCCTTCATCCTGTCTGTTTTACTGAGGCAAACATGAACTCTTCTATGCACCCTCCCTGAGGTGCAGACCTGAAGGCAGACCTGAGGTGGTTCCTGCTGTGCTTGGTCTAGTAGTTAAGAGAACAGACTTCTAATCTGGAGAGCCAGGTTTGATTCCCTGCTCCTCCTCCACATGCAGCCAGCTGGGTGACCTTGAGCTTGCCACAGCTCTGATAAAGTTGTTCTGACTGAGCGGTGATATCAGGGCACTCTCAGCCCCATCTACCTCACATGGGTGTCTCTTGTGGGGAGAGGAAGGGGAAGGCAATTGTAAGTCACTTTGAGACTCCTACTGGTAAAGAAAAGCAGCATATAAAAACCAATTCTTCTTCTCTCCAACATTTAATTCCTCTTCTGAATGAATGCTGGAGCAGCACTCCCATAGGGGCAGGACAACCCCCGTCCATCATTTATCAACCTCAAGGTATACCCCGTAGTTCAGGGGTAGTCAACCTGTGGGCCTCCAGATGTTCATGGACTACAATTCTCATAAGCCCCTGCCAGCGTTTGCTGGCAGGGGCTCATGGGAATTGTAGTCCATGAACATCTGGAGGACCATAAGTTGACTACCCCTGCTGTAGTTGTCCTAGAATTACTACTGACATCTGGGCTACATAGATCAGTTCACCAAAAGGAAATGGCTGCTATGGAGGGTAGACTGTGCCATCACATTCTGTGATACATATAAAACAGACTAGTATATAAGTTTCTATTGTATTATTATATTCTATATTTTTCTAGTCTATATGTGTGCAAGTAGACAAACAATAGTATATAGCTGCAGAGCATAAGTTTCAACACACTGGGGAGAAAGCATAAATGCTGGTGACAGGATTGGTGCTTCATCACTGCGTAGCATATTGGTCCTCCTCTTTCATGGTTTTCAGAATTCAGCAAAATAATCAAATATATGTATCTTGGTTTAAGGTTGCATAATGTGTCTTTCATAAGCACAGAAGGAAATTTCTCCCCCTAGTTGAACAGAAATAACTGAACTACATTAATAAATATATAATTTAACTACATGGCTGCACAGGCCTAAAATATTCAGGACAATTTAATTTCAAATATTTCCAAGTAAAAGTAATGCCAAAGGTTTAGATAAGCGCAACCTTGAAATTACTACATGTTTACTGTTTTATGTACAGCAGGTGTGTGCATATGATAGTTTTACCTACTTATATGAAATTCTCTCCAATTCTATTAATATAATCCATAAACTTTTCAGGAAATGTATGCACTCACAAAAAGGAACTAAATGCTGCTTTGGAAGGCAAAGAAGCCATGCATTTAAGATGTATGCATAAAAATCAAATATGTGCATAGTGATTCTCATTTTCATGACTATTAAGCATGCATTTGTGATTTGGCCTACACAGTATGAATATTTTAAATGAATATTTGCATTTCTTTCTTTTTTTTACATTCAAGGTCAATGATTATTTTTTAAGACTACAAAGCTCACACTATTTTCATTCTCACAATATCTCCCTATGGGGTTAATAGGAATAAAATCCTGGTAATTTATGTAATAGCAATATAGCAGACTATGAAAAGATATGGAGAGCTTCCATCCCAAACAATGTGGAGAATTAAGAAATACAACATTGTAAGCAAACTTGATTCCAAGAGGTGAAAAACAAGATCCAAAGAGAAACCATAGGTTCCAACTCACCAATCAAGACATGTTCCCTGCCCTACATTGTAGCTGCATATTCCTAATACACAATCCACAATATTTTGATTTTACTGAACAACTCAAAAGGGTGAGTCAGAAATAAAAAAAATTATTATTATATTGCTTATTGATAAACGTTACATTGTGTAAGTAGAGGTGATAAAAACATACAGTACTGAATATAGATGAAATCAATAATACAGATGTAAAACTGTTCTTGTAACATCTGGAGATCTCCAGGTGCAATCCAATGCATGGAAGCAGTGAAGTATACCAGAATCCTCTAATAAGTTTCTGCCCAGTAACTTGTCACAGAACAGAAGAGTGGCTTCAAGTATTTTTGAAAGAATCTCTGTCCTTGGGAAAGTAAGATACAGAGTAAAGTACCTACAGAGATAAACAGGAGGTGATGAGGACACTTGCTTAGGAGGGAGAAAGCCAACAACATGACAAAGACGAAAAAATGCATAACTACCCATTCTAAAACGTCTATCACCCTCCTTCATTCTCTAATAGGGGTTCAGTTTTTAGATCAAGTGAAGTGTTCATTTTCTCTTTCACTTTCCTTTGTGTCAATATTTGCTCAAGTGTAGTTTATATACCAAATGCCCTGGGTATTTCAGAATTTAATATTAATAGTGGGTCTTCCAGCAGAAGACTGCAAACCAAGAACAAATTAAATACAGCCACACAACTATCATTACCATCATAATAAGCTATCGAAAATCACAACCATTCCATTACTGCAGTAGGACTCAGCCACACTGATTAAACAATTTCAAAAAAATGTTGCATGTAAGACAGATATCCAATAAAAGTTAGGCGGCAAAACAAGTTACTTTAGAGTTTTGTATTGTCATATCTCCCTGAAATTTCTATACATCTTCATGACAGGATGCACTGTACAAATTATATTCAGTAGAGCATTGCTCATTAATTTTGTTGCCACAGAAAAAGTGAGGAATAACTCAGTGTTTAGTGTTCTTATGGCATAATGTGAAATTAGATGTCATAATTACTACAGATATGCTCCCAGATTCTTAGGTTACAAACTTGAAGTAATATGATCTCACGAGGCCTTATTCAATCAGTTTTGTTTGGTTGTTACTTAAGCTAATCAGTTCAATCCTCATTAGCTGTATTCCATTGCAGCGCTCCCAAAAACACCTGCAAACTAGACTTCATAAGTCTCCAATGTATGAAACTATACCTCAAGAGAGCCATCCCTATTTATCTGACACCTGTTATACACACAACCCAGCTATTAAATAAAATGTTAATTTAAACCTAATCCGTTTTCACTTTTTAAAAATTCCCCTATAGATCATGCAAATACATTCCCTGGAGTGCAGCTAGATACAGTTTCCAGTGAGGCGAACAGAAGGTCCTAACACAACAAAAAACATAAGAACCTAGCTGCATCAGACCAGAGGTTCCTCTAGTCCAACATCCTGTTTGAAATAGATGCTAACTACTTGCCCTGGAGGGCAAACAAACAGGCCACATACACCAAGGTCTTCTCCTGATGCTGCCTCCTAGCATTGGTATTCAGAGATTTACTGCCTCCAGTTGTGCAGGCTGACTTTAGCTGTCATGGCTAGTAGAAACTAATGCACCTATCCTTCATGAATCTAATTTCCTTTTAAAATCACATATTACTGTGGGCATTCCTACATTCACTGGCACCATTCCACAATTTAAATTATCCAACAAGTAAATAAGTGCTTCCTTTTAAACATGTGGAAGTTATTATCTATTAACACTCAAGTTCCAGTATTATGGAACAGCTGAAAGAGGTCTCCACTTGCTCAATTCAATGCATAAATTTATAAAACCCCATCATGTCCTCCTAAGTGCAGAGTTTCCACAAATTTTGAAGCCAAAGTCAAAACTTATTTCTCATTTCCCCCCTCCCAGAAAAAAATGGAAATGTTGAAGGAAGCTGAAATATATGTAATACTTTCTTGTCGTATCCGACCCATCACAACCCCATGGGCAATGATCCTCCAGGCCTTCCTGTATTCTACCATTCCTCAAAGTTCATTTAAGCTTACACCAACTGCTTCAGTGACTCCATCCAGCCACCTCATTCTCTGTCGTCCCCTTCTTCTTTTGCCCTCAATCGCTCCCAGCTTTAGGCTCTTCTCCAGGGAATCCTTCCTTCTCATGAGGTGGCCAAAGTATTTGAGTTTCATCTTCAGGATCTGGCCTTCTAAGGAGCAGTCAGGGCTGATCTCCTCTAGGACTGACTGGTTTGTTCGCCTTGCAGTCCAAGGGACTCACAAGAATCTTCTCCAGCACCAGAGTTCAAAAGCCTCAATTTTTTGACGCTCGGCCTTCCTTATGGTCCAACTTTCACAGCTATACATTGCAACTGGGAAGACCATAGCCTTGACTAGATGCACTTTCATTGGCAGGGTGATGTCTCTGCTTTTTAGGATGCTGTCTAGATTTGCCATAGCTTTCCTCCCCAGGAGCAAGAGACATTTAATTTCTTTGCTACAGACCCCAACTGCAGTGATCTTGGAGCCCAGGAAAATAAAATCTGTCACTACCTCCATTTCTTCCCCATCTATTTGCCAGGAATTGAGAGGGTTGGATGCCATGATCTTCGTTTTCTTGATGTTGAGTTTCAAGCCAACTTTTGCACTCTCCTCCTTCATCCACTTCAAGAGGCTCTTTAGTTCCTCTTCACTTTCTGCCATTAGAATGGTATCATCTTCAAAATAAGATACAGACACACCACAACAATGAAGTGTGTTGTAAAGGGCTGGGGGGGGTGAAGTAAAGGGCGAGGGGGGAGAAGGCATCCTTTGGGGCCCGCCTCCAATTTGTCGAAGGACCACATGTGGTCCGCGGTCCACAGGTTGGGGATTGCTATCTCAAGAGACAGATAAGAAGCTCTGGTATTCCCATCTCTTTAAGAACTTGCCACAATTTGTTGTGCTCCACACAATTTAGCATAGCCAATGAAGCAAAAGTAGAGGGCTTTCCGCACCGGGATCCTTGTAGCAAATTGTTTGCTGAACGAAAAATCGCCATTTATAATAGTGCAATTCGTCATTATGCATACCTGACTTTGTAGTGGAATCTAGTTGCATTTCTATCGTTTCCCACAAGCTTCCGGTCTCAGCAAAAATCGCTAGAAAGGAAGCGCTATTGCCGAGCTCGTCCCGCCCCTGGCCGTCAAGCAGCCAATGGGCAGCCGTTAGCATCCTCCCAAACAGCCCCTTTCCCTTTAAGAAAGGTTTTTTTAAAAAAAACACACACACACATTGCAACGAATATGTGTTGATTCGTTGCAACGGAGAGACCCATCAGCTGGCAGGTGTGTTTGAGCTGTCGTTTCATCGTTGCCTCGCTCCCCCCAAGTGAAAAAAAAATCCCCCCCCCTCACGGGCCCAATTTTCGGCCGAAAACAGTGTAAAAAATAAAGGGAAAATACATCAGCAAACGGGCTTCTCTGTTGTTTGTGCTTAGTGACTAAACAGCTCTGGGGAGGGACTGAAGCCGGGGAAGCCTCTAAACAGGCTTGCTGGTGGGTTGAACTTCGCTCGCTCGGAGAAAAAAAAATGGCGATCGCTTCGCCGGAAGATCAGAGGAGAGAGCCAGGGGGAGGGACTTTGTAGAAACCACAACAATGGTAACGCACAGAACTTTCCCGCTAGTGTTGCAGATTGGTTGCAGGAGTGTAGCGCTTTCCGGAGGGTGAATCCACTTTTGGGGATTTCCCTGAAAGCGCTACAAGGAAGCGCTTTTTGCGGATCGTTTCAGGTGTGTGGCAGATTGTCAATGACGTTGTGCATAATGGCAAATCAGTAGCGTTTTCAATTGGCAACCATTGTGCGATTTTGAAGGCGTGCGAAAAGCCCCTAGATGTTCTTCTGGAACTCCCTAGCTTTCTCCATGATCCAGCTTTATTGTTGCTCAGACTTCCTAAGGCCCATTTGACTTCACATTCCAGGATGTCTGGCTCCAGGTCAGTGACTATCCCCTCGTGGTTATCAGGGATGTTAAGCTCACTCTTGTATAGTTCTTCTGTATAATTTTGCCACTAATACTTTCTTACTAAACCAAAAATTATAATGACTGAACATGAAATGCATAATTCATAATTTAGTCAGCATATAAAGTTATACCATTTTGCACATTTATGGAATTTAAAAGTATGAATGACTTCATTTTCTACACAAAAAAATTCAAGTACACACAGTAATTGAGAAAGGCCTGCAAACTGCTGCATCCTACAGCACACTTAATTTTTTTTTGCTTTCTGAGAGGAAAGAAAATTTTGTTTAAGGCAGAAAACAAGTTCTGCATAAATTCAAAGAATTATTTGGACAGAAATTTTTAATCTCAATAGGTAAGACGGCCACTACGTCTGGATATTAATTTAGTGGACACACTGAACACTGTAGTAAAGTTAATTATTATGGCATACTGACTGTTTATATTTAAACAAAAATCTTGAAAATATTAAGTCTATAGTATAAGAATTTCAATTTCCCCCCAAATTTTCCAATATAAAAGAACCAAGAAATTTCTCAGTTTTTCATGCTATGCATATGCTCTTGGTTGAGATCAACGAAAACAACATTATATACTGGGGCCCCCAAACTCCTCCCCATAAACTGAACCCTGAATCAACTAACCTATGGGACCATAGTTGATAGGTTAACATTATCATAATTACTATCAGAATTGTTATATGGAAACGTTACTGGAATTATTATCACTAGTTATTGAAACCACTGTCACTATTGTGTTCTACTTGATGTTATTGAATTACACTGTAATTATCCCCATGTTCTATGTAAACTACCCTGAGCCACAAGAGAGGGTGGTATATAAATCTGAGGGAGGGAGGGAGAGAGGAAATGTGAAATGGTTTTGTAATACAGCGGTTTTCTCATCTAAAAAGGAAAAATAATCCAGAGATGCGTTTTTTTTTCAGAGCTCCTCAAATTTCCCAGTTTACCAGCTGAGAAAACTGGTGGTATCCTTGAACAATTCATGCTATGCATTAAGAGAGTGAAACCCATTTTAGAAGCATTTCACTCAACTTAAAATCGCATTGGAGTTTCTTTCCATTGTTCCCTCAGGTTTTCCATTTGAAATATTGAAAAAGGCCTTGGGAAAAATAACCTTTTCCTGAATATTTCCTTGTATTCCTACGACCACACATCTGTGTTCACCCTTGAATGTCTTTTTTCTAAACTGAAAGTCTTAAACTGCTTTTAGCCTTAAGATACTGCAATTCCTTCCCCCTTCAAGGATCGCTGCTTTTTGTGGCAAGGGGGCTTGTGTAGCTCAGTGAAGCTATGCGCTATGCCATGTAGGGCCACCCAAGACGGACAGGTCATAGCTGAGAGCTCTGACAAAGCATGATCCACTGGAGAAGGAAATGGCAAACCACTCCAGTATCTTTGCCATGAAAACCCAATGGACAGTACCAAAAGGCGAAACGATATGACGCCGGAAGATCGGAAGGTGTCCTATATACTACTGGGGATGAACAGAGGGGAGTAGCACCAGAATGAATGAAGCGACTGGGCCAAAGCCGAAAGGATGCTCAGTTGTGGAGGTAACTGATGGCGAAAAGACAGTCCGATGCTGTAAAGACGTTTATTCCATAGGAACATGGAAAGTCAGATCCATGAATCAAGGCAAGCTGGTCAAACAAGAGATGACAAGACTGAACATCGACATTTTAGGAATCAGTGAACTCAAATGGACAGGAATGGATGAATTTAATTCAGATGACCATCAGATATACTACTGTGGGCAAGAATCTTTAAGAAGAAATGGAGTAGCCTTCATAATCAATAAGAGAGTAGGAAAAGTAGTCTTGGGATACAATCCCCAAAATGACAGAATTATCTCAGTTTGAATCCAAGGCAGACGATTCAACATCACAGTAAACTAGGTCTATGCCCCAACCACTGCTGCTGAAGAGGATGATGTTGACCAGTTCTATGAAGCCCTACAACAACGTCTTGAAGCAACGCCAAAAAATGATGTGCTTATTATCATGGGGGATTGGAATGCTAGAGTAGGAAGCCAAAAGATAACTGGGATAACAAGCTATGGCAAATCTCGACTGCATCCTAAAAAGCAAAGACATCACCCTGCCAACAAAAGTGTGTCTAGTCAAGGCTATCTTCCCAGTTGCAATGTACTGTTGTGAAAGTTGGACCATAAGGAAGGCCGAGCGTTAAAAAATTGAGGCTTTTGAACTCTGGTGCTGGAGAAGACTCTTGAGAGTCCCTTGGACTGCAAGGCGAACAAACCGGTCAGTCCTAGAGGAGATCAGCCGTGACTACTATTTAGAAGGCCAGATCCTGAAGATGAAACTCAAATACTTTGGCCACCTCATGAGAAGGAAGGACTCCCTGGAGAAGAGCCTATTGCTGGGAGTGATTGAGGGCAAAAGAAGAAGGGGATGACAGAGAATGAGGTGGCTGGATGGAGTAACTGAAGCAGTCGTTGCAAGCTTAAATGGACTCCGG
The DNA here is from genome assembly GCF_049243985.1 of Paroedura picta. NCBI lineage: Eukaryota > Metazoa > Chordata > Lepidosauria > Squamata > Gekkonidae > Paroedura > Paroedura picta. The sequence continues at coordinate 74,549,599 of NC_135375.1, read as the reverse complement.
GGAATGGTAGAGGACAGGAAGGCCTGGAGGATCATTGTCCATGGGGTCGCGATGGGTTGGACACGACTTTGCACCTAACAACAACAACAACTGTAATTCCGTAATCATTTTGGTTGCCATCTTTCTTCAGTTCTGCAATATTTTTTTTACATAAAGCAAGAACTACACGGTATTCCAAATGACATCATACCATATACTTATATAGACGAATTATAATATAGGCTATTCTATTTTAAATCTCTATCATAATAATCCACAACATGAAATTTGCTTTTTTCACCTTTTCACCACTTCTTTGCATGAGAAAACAACTTCATGTGTACTTCTGAGGCCCTATACCTACAACAAGAACTCAGATCTGAAAGATATACTATACACAAATACAACTTTTCTTTCCAACCGAAAGAAACCTACCTTTCACAAAAATGAAGAGCGTTTGCCTGTGGGAAGCAGGAGCTATAACTCAGTTGTAAAGAAGTTGCTCCAACTCCAATTTTAAAAAATCAAGTTGTGAAAGGCCTCTAAACAGTGTTTTATGACTTGCATAGATTTACAATTAATTTTAATAGCAATCATCCTTCATTTTTTATTCTTTATTGTCAAATACACTAGTAACACTTTGTCATTTGATATAGCAAAAAGGTCGCTTCAAACTACAGTTAGCCAGCTAAGTATAAACAGTTCTGATGCTAAAATATTTGCATTACTCTTGAATAACACTGGACAAAATATATTATAATAAAGAAAGATGCATGTAACTTCACAATACTTTCATTTTCACCTTTATGCATTTACCTTTGCCAGTCCAGCACGGTGAGCACCTTTTGATTCCATGTAAGCCAAGTACTTGTTAAATTCCCGGAATTCATCCAGTGAAGGCTGAAAAGTCATAATTTTACAGCTTGCATTTGGAGGATGGTCCAATGATTGAGCAGCCATGAGTGCTCAAAGTTATACCTGCTAATAAGCAAATCATTATGTTAGACAGAAATGAGTGACAATATTTAAACTGACAGATTAATGTGCAATATCAATACAGCTATAACAAAGGGATATATTGTTGCTGTTCTACCTTGAGGATTGCTCATGATACCAAAACAAAAGAACAAATTTAGAGTCCAGTGGCACCTTTAAGACCAACAAAGTTTTATTCAAGGTATAAGCATTTGTGTGCATGCACACTTCCTCAGATACAAACATTTTGATTTCTAATATTCTCCAAGAATTAACAGTCTCCTCAATCTTTTTAAACCTGCAGCACCTTTGGAATTTTGACAAGCTGCACAGAAGATAGAACCAAACCCAAAATGGCTGTGGCAGGAGTTAGTACCAAACAGAATACCTCCTTCCTCATACCTCCTGGGAAGAAGTAAAGTCTGAGGGAGGAATGGCCACACACTAACTAAGGAACATCCATTTGCTAACTAGTCCTGCTTATCCTTCATTGGAAAATCCTTCCATTTCAGTGAGGGCCCACAATAACTTCTGCCTTAAAATGGCCACACCCATTTTCTGGCAAGCTTAGTGGATGCTGGGGTAGCATTAGGGGTGCCAAGGTGCCCATAAGTGCGACACTGGGTAACCCTGCTTTAACATCTGTTTCTACATAACACTGGCAACAAGCACGCAAACTTCATTTATTAGAATTATAGGAAGTTACTGTTTAAAATGATAACATGATAAAACCTCCATTATCCACAAATTATAGCACCCCCAATGTTAAACAGTTTATGAGCATACCCTCCCCTCCCCAGTTATAAAAGCAAAAAAGTGTTAATTGGAAATAACACTAATTTAACTTCCCTTCATTCTGGGCAAACCTCCATGCCAATTTGATTCATTTAAAAATTTTATCAATTATTTATTTGATTCATTTTATCTAGCCTTGTTATAATTGTTAGGCTGGACCTGCTAATGGGTCCCCAAAACTAACAGATAGTTTAAGCTTTACTGCATAATTACCACTTGAGTTTAATCTACACATTTCGTGTTTAGTCATGACAGTTTTCCTTTTTGTATTTGCATAAACTGAAGAAAACTCAGCTATACCATACTTGAGAGAAACTGTCAATAAGAAGCTAAAAAACAAACCAGCAAGAGATGTACAGTAATAATCACCAAGGTTTACAGAACACCTAGGTATACAGAACATCATGTTTAATTCTGCCTTAATGTCAATCAGGGCAAAGCAGAATATAACATTACATTGCTTCGCTTTATCATAACAAAGAGAAAAGGCCTCCAGACTCAACTATAGTTAGCCAAATCTCCTATGTCCAAATTACTGTGTGCCAGCTGTGACTTTCTTCTAATCAAGGAGAGCCAAGAGGATCATCTTTTGTTGAATATAAACCTCTGCAAGAGTCAAAGCTGCCAGGCTATTAAATATCCTACGGCAACTTGTATTTTCAAATCACAAGGAAATGAGACAATACCTTAAGCTTCACTGTTCTGACAGTAGATTGAAAGCCTTCTGACACTACACTACACAAGTACATAATGACTAATGAGAGCTGCTCTGTAGCAATGAGTCTTGACTTAGCTGTATTATCATAAGAATCAATGAAAATGGTGGGAGACATAAGAAGAATTACTTAATGTGGCTTAAGTAAAATATATTCAGTACAAAGCAGAAAACAAGTCTGCATGTAGTATTTGTACAATTACAAGAATCTGCATGCTTCAGCAAGGCCAATGACAGAATCAGGCATGCTGGGACCACCAAATTAGCCCCATGTCACCTTCTGTGTACAGATTCAAAAAGTAAAAAGTAAATTAAAGTCAGAGAACAAACCAAAGAAGACTATATAAAGGCAAGGTAAAACAAGCTGTATGAAAAACAACATGTCATATGCAGCCCTCTAATGGTACTATCCCATGAACTAAGTTTATGTATTCACTTTGATTCCTTGGACTACTAAAGTCTTCTTCTGCGTTATGGTACATCATGCTTTAGGTCAGCAGTTCTCAACGTTACCTAATCCACGACCCCAAGTCAGTGGCAGCTGGTGTGGTGGCGGTGTGCATGTGTGCGGGTAGTGTGCGCAGGTGCGCATGCAGATGCACAACAATTGACCAACCATAAAATTATGCAAGTGTTCTTTCACAGAAATTAAACAAAAAATGGCCAGTGAATATCCATTGTTCACGATTGTATATAAATTGGTTTTTTTCTGGGGTTTCTCAGTTCTGCCTCTTGCCCCACAAAGCTGCACCACCACCTGGAGCGTCTGTCGGGAGACTGCACTGAAGGTGCTGCTGGAGTCACTGGCGGCCAAGCAATGGGCACTTGCAGGAGGAGGGGCATCAGTGGGAGTGCCCCACTCCCCGGCCATGCTGCTCACCCTTTGACCCCCAAAGAGGTCCCGACTCCCAGGTTGAGAACCACTGAGCTACAGGAACAGGATGGTTTTTTTACACTGGTCCTGGCAACTCCAGATTCCATAGAAAACAAAAAAAACTAACTGGGATTAGCTAGGACCTGAAAGGCTGTAAGTCTATGCAAATTGGACAACATGTTACAAAAATATATAAACATGTATTGTGTGCAGCTTTTAAAAACATATTTAAGGTTAAAAACACACACAAGTCCATAGTCCATTATTGAAAAATTATCATATGCACTATACAATCTTAGAACAGATGCATTTAGACCCCCACTGGGTCTTCCTCAGAAGTCTATGACATGCAAACATTGATAAAATATCATATCATCATCATAACACTATATAATTCCAAAGTTGCATAAAGAAACCTCATAGCCTACCTGATTGGCCGTCCCACAAACAGCCAATCAAGTAGGCTGTCCCGCCCCTGACTGTACACCCTGACAAAATGCTGAAGGTTCCGAAGCCTCCTGTTGGTGGAATATTCGCAACTAAGGGCCAACTACCACTCTTGCACAGGATTCCACACACACACCCCTTCAGGCCTGCTGTGAAAGGAGTCTCTAACAGCCCCTGACTGAGGTGAGGGAAGCATTTTTGAGAGCAATGCGAGTCTGTGGGCATGTGTGTGCTTTCCTTTTGAGGGGGGAAAGCTTTCCCCTTCTGCCTAACCGTTGGCTGACAGGTAGGCCACAGAAATGCCCCCTCTCACTTAAATATACTGCTCTGGCCAGCTTCTCTGCTGGAGGGAAGACTCAACCAAGCCATGTTTGTCTTCTTTCTGGCTGCCAAGAAATTCCCTTCCCCAGGCCTCCCCCGGCAGCCACCTGAACTCCAAAGCAGGAAAAGGAAGGGGAGGTGTCGAGTTCCATCTGCTGCCAGATCACATTGGGGAGGAGAGATGCAGAGTTCAGGTGACTGACAGATTGCACCAGGGAGGAGAGGCACAGAAATCCCCCATCAATCTTTCCTGATGCAAACCACCAGCCAGGCTCAGGATTGGGGAAGGGAGGGGGGAACTGAAGGATGCACAGATTCTCCTGTAGAGGCCTTTTTTGGCAAAACCCTTTGGGATTTTTTTGGAAGTTTTAAAACTGATAATAGCCCTTATCCCCTTAATTACTCATTCTGAAACACCTTCTGGGGGGGGGAAATAGCACAGTAAGCTTATTTAAAAAAATAATGGTGAGCAGGGCAGGAGAAATGGAAGTGTAACTACAGGGGGGTGGGGAACAATGGCAGCCACAGACTTGAAAAGCCCGAATGCCCCCAATTTAGACCCCGTTAGATCCTGCTTCAAAAACTGAAAAACGGATTTCTGGGGATTCCTTTGCTGCAGGGCAAGGCGAGGGGACAATTTGGCTTTGCAGCCAAAATGGCAAATTTCAGTGCAGAAACCGCCAAAACCTTGATCCTTTACAAATGCAAATCTAAATGATATCTCTAGTGCAGAAACAGTCTGTCTGATGTAAAAGTTACAGGTGTCATGTGCCATGTAGCTAGGCTAGTAGGTACCACAAAGGGAAAGTCAATGGTCTTGGGGCATATCAACATTATTACTGGACACTATACCTTTGAGGTCCAGGAAAGTAAAATTCAGGTAGCTGCTAGTTTGGTTAAATCAAGCAGTAACCAGGCTCTTAACTGTCTCAGAAGGCCACGCAGAATAAGTAAGCAACACACAAACTCACAGGAATAGTGGAAATGAACTAAAGTATTCATGACTTTACTTGCTTATGTATTTGGAATGGCCTACAAAGGCAAATAAGAAATGAGTTAACATCCAGGACCTTCAAAACAGAATTAATAGAAAGGCTACTTGTTCCCTGTGTGAGGGCTCCACCCTCCAAGTAGGCCCTAGAGATCTTCTAGGAATACAACTAATCCCCACATTGTACAAACCAGTTCTTTTTGAAGAAAATGGCTGCTCAGGAGGGCAGACTATACAGCAGCTCCCTCCCCATCCCCAAATCAAGTCTTCCCTAGGCTTCACCTCTAAATCACCGGAAATTTGGCAATCTTAGGAAGACACTTCTATAAAAGGTATACCCAGAGTGGTTGATCTCAGTGAGCAGATGGGATGATATGGAGTACTGGTCTTAATATCAAAAACATGCCCAGTGGGTTTCAAAATGACTTTGCAGAGGATCTAGTAGGAACGGAGAAGCATCAACTTTGGGACAATTATTCCATTAATAAAGATTATGTGATGTTTCAAATCTTTAAAGAGTAGACAATGTAGTACTTGCGTCTTTAGAAAAAATGACAGTGGTTTAAAGAGACCAGACAATTGTAGGATCAAATGCACACAAAAAGGATAACTGGAGAACGACTCTGCGTGCATTTAAAGGCTAATGCTAGCAGGCTCCAAGCCAAGATGTAGACATCGGAGTGCTTCAGCACTAAAAGAGAATATGGATATGGTGAATACCCAAGAAACCTGGCAATATAGAGAGAAGCAAAGACATATAATCCCTCTATAGGAAATCTAGAGAAAAAGCTTGGAAAGAATATATTGGGGCAGGGGTGTCACTATGTGTGGTAAAAAAATATAAGGTCCAACAAACTCAGCAACTTAAGAGGAATAAATTTTACCACATGATGGTGGTAACATCAAACATTATTAAGTAGAACTGAGGATGTCACTTATATTCTCCTTCCCCCAAAAGACTACCCCCCACCCCTCAATAAAATTGTCAAGCGTTAAAATTAGATTTTAAAACATAATAGCTTATTTTTAAAAATTAAGATTTCTTTATAAAATGTTCTTCTATATGAAAGAAAACAGAAGCATCTGTTAACACATCTGGGTAATAGGGAGTTCCCCAAGTGCACTGAGGTCCATTATTTTACCATGTAGCTAATAAAATGTGTTTGCAACTTGTAATTTCTCTTTTTTAGCAATACTGACCCTAGCAAGCTAAGGTGGGATATAAGCATTTAATCTAAAATAAATAAAATACTTACAACCTATTATTTATCTTGCTAGGCTCCATGTTGCTAAAAATCACTTTGGTCTAAAAAGGCCAAAGTACTGAAGGTATTGAGGGTCTTGCATTGTTTCTCTCCGAATTATTGTTATTGTTTTTAGTCATTGATACATTTCACTGTATATTTTAACTTGCGTGCTTTCCTGGTTATTAATGCCATTAAAGGTCTCTCTCAGTATTTATTTAATTTATTTATTTATTTCCGGTAAATCCGTAACACTATTTTGCTCCCTTACATATTTGGGAAAATGGCCTCCTGGGAGGCGACTGTCCAGGGCCCTGTCCGTCCAGGTCCACCCTGATTGGCCCTCCCCCCCCTTGCCTGCTAGAAGCCTTGTGGCTGCGGCCTCCATTGTCGCCCACGAGGAGAGAGGCAGTGACAGGGCTTTGCGGCCTGCAGGTATGCTCCTGCTGAGAGGGAGCTGGGGGAGAGTTTGCGGCCTCTCTGCAGGCCACAAAGCCTTGTCTCCGCCGGTGGGGAGGGGCTTTCCAATCCCTTTAGCCCACTTTGTGGGCCAAAGGGAGCCGCAGCAACCATCTCACGCCCTCCTGCCTGCCACCCCTTTCAAAGCCCCTTTTTTAAATGAGCTTTGTTACTAGTAATAAAATAAAACCTCAATTCCAGTTGAGTTCATTTTCATAAGTGGAATAATCCTAGATTCCTCACAACAACTGAGTAATGTGCTCATTTTACTTAAAGTTCTCATAAAGTCTTCTGTATTTTTATACAGAATTGGAACGTAATGAGGAACGTAATAAACTGGAATAGCAACTATAAATTTCTGATATATCTTCACTCCCAAAAGATGTAATGAACTCTGTTTATTCTAACCTTCAGCAAAGGAAAAGACAAAAGCTCTGAGTATCAGACAGCTAATAACAAATTGTGCAATCAGATTTTTGAAACACAAAAGGAACACAGCTTTTTTTTTAAGGGACATCCCATATCATGAAGACAATCCCTCACTACAAGTATTTCCTTGTATTCAGGAACTGCACCCAAGTAAACATCTAGAAACAACACTTTTTTGAACACTTTATTAAATCTGAGCACAAAGGCAATTCAAGCAGCAGCTGGACCTTTCAGACGGTTTTCCAGCATGATTTCTTCACCCATTTAGATTGTAAGGTGTTCAAGAAATATATAATGAAAACAAAACTACCAGCCACTTCTTCACTTTACTGAATGCTATCAACATCCAATCCCTCTACATAGCCATTCTTCAGGAAACAATTGTGGTGACAGAATTTGTCTTGGGAGACACCAAAGGGTTATGAACTTGGGCCAGCGAAAGAGACTTGGACCACATACTCCACCAACTTTTTAAACATCTTGGATTCAGATCTGCATTTTTAAATCACTTCCAACAATTCTCACTGGACACTCCCCATCCTTCCTCAGTCACTGCTGTGGCATACATCCTGCCCAGTTCTGCTCATTCACATACACCCTCCCCGTCAAGTCCCACATCCCATACAAATGGACCACAGCCTACATCTCTCACACCGAAGCGCCCTTCTTTGCCCCCTCATCCACCATCTCACCCTTCCACTTCTCTGCCACTCATCCCGCTCCATTTACCTTAGTGCCACTAGCAGCCGCTTTCCTCAAGCCCAGTTAGCCCAGAGCCACCTCCTCTACCCATCCCCCCACTTCCTTTAACACCCAGCTCATAGCAGCCCATCCCAGTCAGCGCCTCAATTTCGGCTTCCTCTCTTTTCTCCTCCTCCTCTTCCACCTGTTGCTCGCACCTGTCATCACTGTTCTCTCACAGGAGCAACACGACCGTCCTCCAGCCAAGCCTCCCGCATACCTCCTCCCCCACCTGCCCAGCTACCTGAGCGCGGGAGGGCAGCGCCAGAGCGCTGGGGCACGAAACGAGGGCACCGCCGGCCAGGACTGCCGCACTTCCTCAGCAAGGATAACTATCCGCGTCCCCACGGCCTCCCCCTCCCTCCGTTGGTGGGACTTGTTGTTCCGTCCGTGGTTGACAGCTATGAGCTGCGCACGCGCAAACTATTCCGTGAAGATTTCCGCCCTCCACCTTCCCCCCCCCCCGAGTTTTGGGGAAGCAACGCTGTGGCGTCACGTGACGTAAAGCGCTTTCGAGGGCGCCCCCCCCCCCCGGCGTGCTTTTCTGGAGCCACGTGATTTAAGGAAGTAGTCGCCGACCTGACCGGTGCCGCCGAATTGGCGTGAGGAGGAATCCTGAGGTTGTGGCGTCACACGGGTTGGCCACGAGGCCTGCTAGCAGCTCCTTGCGGAGACAGCAACCAATGACAGCACGCTGAGAGGCGTAATGATTCCTACTGGGCTCATGCCCGGCTCTTCCCAACAACAGCTGAATGTGACAGACGGTTACCTGGCGTGAGGTAGCGCGCGCCGGCTTGCCTGAAGCCTTGCTTTGCGCCTGCGCACCTGTTCACTCCCAGTCCGTTCGGCTCGGCTGAACGAGCCTCGGCGCTGTGAGTCAAGCGGTGCTGTGACAGGTGGCAGGAAGGAAGAAAGGAAGGCTTGCCGAGATTAGTTGCCAGCCGGCCAAGTGGTAGGTCTAGGAAAGGCAGGTAGGAATTCGCCGGTATGAACAGACGCGCCAGATGGCCATTATTTTGCGCTGAAGCAGTACCTGAAGGAAAAACAAGGGCGTGTGTTCGCTCTACAGGAAACTGTTTTTTAAACGCCAGGTTTCAGACGGACAGACGACTCCCACACACACACACACACGCTTGTTCATGTAAAATGGCATTTATGTTTGTTCTTTTTTTAAGTTACATTCACTAGTTTAAATTTTCAGTCAAAATATGGTTGCAGTGTCACAATGAATATAAAGACTGTGCCTTTGAACATATGAGATTTTTCTCCCCCGTTAAAGTTTGGATAGTTTTTCTAGGTCAGATCTCTGATTTATGTTGAATGATGAGCTCAGGCATCCCTCGTTTCCACAAATTAATTTTGGTTTGTAAGCCAAAATTAATTTTTCTGCACTAGAATTGTCAAAAGGCATTCTCCTTTTATACTCTTGGGTCATTACTGTGAGGACATCAATATAAACCCAATATGCATCGCATTTGGCAAGTCTCTTGTTTATTTCTACAGACCCCCCCCCCTCCGATTCATCTATTGTTACAAGGTAAAATAAGTACAAACCTACCTATGCCCTACCTTTTCAGTCATGTTATTCAGAACGCTGAAGACAATGACCAGGTACAGGTGTTTAGCAGCTAGCTGCCAAACCAAGGGTCTCTTTTTTTTTAAGTAATAGCCTTTGTAATTGTAGATTCATTCTTCCAAAAGAGACTCCAGATTACTGTAAAAATTCGGAAAACACTTGAAAAATCTTAAATACATTTAATTTAAGTGTCATAATAATATGTGATAAACGTTTCTTCCCCCTCCCACCTTGGCAGCTGTGGCAAGTCAGCATTTTGGCTTTTCAACTGAAGATGCAGTATTTTTTCTTTGTACTTCCAGAGATCTTGCTGGAATATTCTTTCAAAATAAGGAGATCTGTGTTACTCATGCTGAAAGAGATCTATGACACTGGATTTAGGAGGACATTTGCATTTTCGTTATTAACAAAATACTGGCATGTAACTATGAAGTGAAAGAGTGTGCCTAGGAGTTAACATTTGTGCCTTAACTAGTTCAAATGTTTTACCTTGGTAGCATTTTGAAAAGTTTAACATTCTACATTTCTAGACTTATGTCATTGATCAGGCTTCATGACTGTCCTTCACAGTTCCCTTATGCATACTATGTTTTATTTATTTATTTTAATTTATTTATTTTTCGATTTATATACTGCTGTGCCCAACAGGGCTCATGGTGATTAACAGGAAATAAAAGAATAAAAACACAATAAAACCCCGTAATTTCCCTTAATAATGTTACTACTAAGGCGGCAGGCAAAAAAACCACTAACTATCTCATCCCCTCATCCAGCCAGAGGCCAACCTTCCTGCTGTTCTGCTGGTGAGAATGAGGTATCAGATCAATCAGATGGATTCCTGCGGAAAGTTGACAACTCCATCAGTGCCCTTAGCTCTTCCAGGAGCTCATTACACCAGGTAATGGCCCTGGCCCGGGTAGAGGCCAGGTGAATGTCCCAAGGGCCGGGACTACCAGTAGTTTCATACCCGCAAAGTAAAGAGCCCTGCGGGGGGGAATAAGCAATCAAGCGGTCCTGCATGTAGGCAGGACCCAGACCGCGTATAGCCTTGACGGTCAATACCAAAACCTTGAACTTGATCCAGAAACAGACTGATAACCAGTGCAGATGTCAAAAGCACTATGTCAGAAGCACCAGCTGAATATTGTGTCCTAGTGAGGACCCTGGAAGCTGCATTCTGTACCAGCTGTAACTTCCAGATCAAAGAGAAGGGCAGGCCTGCAAAGAGCGAGTTACAGTAGTCTAGTCTAGAAGTGACCGTTGCATGGATCACTGTGGCCAAGTGGTCCAAGGACAGTAGGGCGCTAGTAGCCTGGCTTGGTGAAGATGGAAAAATGCCGTCCGAGCAACTTTTGTGACCTGGGCCTCCATTGAAAGGGAGGCATCTTACTAGCCTGATAGTTCTCAACCTTTTTGAAGTGGGGGATCCTCTTCTAAACTATCACGTGGATGGGATCCAGACAGCCTTTTCACTCAGTCTCACTCAGTTCTTCCCAAACTACTGCCCTCATCCTACATTACTTTTGTACATGCAGTTTCCAGGATTGTACATGTAAGTTCCAGCCACAGCCTTTCTAGGCAGTCAGAGATGACAGCTCCTTTCTTTCTTCACCAACAGAAAAACTACCTAGATCTACTCTATGATCTGGTTTACATTAAGGACTAAGTAGTATAATTTTAGGCATACTGACTCAGAAATCCCATTGACTGTCAAGAGATGTGTAATCTGGATCTATGTATGCTTAGAGAGAAATAATGCTGTATTCAGTGGATAGAGTCACTGAAGCAGTTGGTGCAAACTTAACTGCATTTGTAAGAATAATGTGGTGATAACAGTAACATTAACATAGTAATAACTATAACAACATTATAGAACAGTGGAACACAGGGAAGAGCATTGAATTCAACTCATACTGAGGCCCAGTAGATTCGGCAGATCTGTATATAATAATGATAAAATATATATTAAGTTGATTAGGATTATAGCTGAATAATCATCCTATGCATGTTTATATTCAGCTGTTCTTACACTCTGTATAGGATTATATTACGTCTCAGTGGGATTTGAAGTAAATGGTGGATTATTCTTTGCTGGGTTATGGTCTTATTAAACTGCTAGCTCTGTGCAATAAGTTATTTGATTACTTTGAATATTCAGACATTTTCTCTAAAATGAACTTTTTTTTTCCTCTGTGTATAATAGTAATTTTTCTCTCTGGAAGTATGCCTATGTAAAAATATATTTTTTAATTATTATTTTATTAGAATTTACATTCTGTTTTTTTTTTGTCCAATCAGGGAAGAATATATATGGAAAGTTATATCATAATACAAAATCTACATGAAAGGAAAAAGTCTTATATCATAATTTACCTTCAGCTTTTGACGAAGGGGTTTACATTTGATGCCTGCAAGTTACTATTTGTAATAATAAATGCAGTCAATCATGTACCTGAAGCTGCTAGATTCTAAAGTCCAAGTAATCAGATTGCAAATATGCAGTCTAATAAATACTTGATGCAGGGAAAACAGTGCTATTTCAGTAGTTAAGCCAAACTTAGAGTTTATTTATATTTATTGATGATTCATAATTTCTAGATTTGAGAGAATTTTTATACCACAGCCCAGGGTTAGTGTGGCATAGTAGTTAAAGTGTCAAGCCAGGATCTGGGGTGATTGGGTTTGAAGCCAGCTGGGTAGCCTGTCACAATCTCTCAGCCAAACTTCTCATAATATTGTTTTGAGGATTAAGGAAAATAGGGAAGAACAATAAGCAAAACAATAAGTAAAATAGGGGGGGAAGCTTGTATATAAATAAAAATACAGTATTTACTCCAATGCAACGCTAGGGTTTTTTTTTTAAATGCATGTGATCAAAAAAAGGGGGGTTATATTTGCGTGAAAGTTAAAGTTATATCCAATAATACATTGTGTGTATGACATATATTGTGCATATAACTTTTTAAAGAGAGTTCTATTAAGGAAATATAGTCAATAAATAAATAAAAATAAACTTCTGTGATTTATCCTGCTTGCTTTCATGTTATGCAGCCATATCAAATATGTTTCTCAAAATTATTTTTGATACAAAAAACAAGACCAGTGCAACTTGCTTCTAAAGAAGTTCCCAATATTGTAGGTTTTTATATTCACACACACAGTTAAACTTTGCTGTTATTTTTGCTTAAGATTTTTAGTAAATTTATTTTCATTTTTTTAAAGCACTAGATGGAAGTAATGAGACGGTGAACAAAGTCTGGATGGATCTTGGTATTCAGTCAGTTATTTTCTCTGTGGAGAAACAATATTTTTGTGAAGCAATCAGGGAGTCTGTTGGGAACAGTATGCTTACTCTTACTGACTGTGGCATAGAGGCCATTTACAGAGTTATGAGAGGTGGGAATGGTGACAAAATATTTATTTTCTACTATTATGCTAGTTGAATCATGTTCTGCAGAACTTCTCTATTAATTTATATGAAACATTTCTGTGTTGCTTTTCCAGCTGATTCATGTCCTCGAGGTGGCAAGCATTAAAACATTTCAAACAATAAAAGGCATTTAAAATACATAGATGTATGTATGTGTGACCATATACGCACTGGAGGTTTCACATAGGGCTGCAGGCTGGAGTTTTAGTTGTGGCAGGTTGCCCCACCTCTTCCTGTACCCACACTGGGGAGCATTTGGCCTGGTGCACCTCATCCATCCCCAATCTGTGCTCCTGCACGGGAGCTGGGGCAGTGAAGTTCCCAGTGCGTAAACGGTCTATGTGAGCCAGTTTATATAGTGGTTAGGAGTGTGGACTTCTAATCTGGCATGCCGGGTTCGATCCTGCACTCCCCCACATGCAGCCAGCTGGGTGACCTTGGGCTCGCCACGGCACTGATAAAACTGTTCTGACCGAGCAGTGATATCAGCCTCACCCACCTCACAGAGTGTGTGTTGTGGGGAGAGAAAAGGGAAGGTGACTGTAAGCCACTTTGAGCCTCCTTCGGGTAGAGAAAAGTGTCATATAAAAACCAACTCTTCTTCATCTTCTTCAACTCTTCTATAATAAGGAAAACATAAAGCACATAAATATACATAGATGAGAAAAATTAGGAAGAGTTAGTGAGGAAATGGTAAAGGCTTTATCTTCTGGTGAAACAACAGATGGGAGACAGGCAAACCTCCCTGGGGAGAAAAATCCAAATATTTGACATGGTAACAGAGAAGGAACTTTTTCAGGTTGTCACCCATCTGTCCTCAGGTGGTAGGGACATCTGAAGCAGGGCCTTCAAAAATTGCCAGAGTATAGGGTAGAGTCATATGGGAGTAGGCAGTATTTAAGGTATGCCAGCCCCATGCCAGTTCTTTTAATTGGGTCCAGAAGCAAATTGTAGATGTAGATTAAACAAGACTGAAGTTACACGGTTCATGCAACCCACTATAGTCAGCATTCTGTACCAGCTGTAGCTACCAGATAGTCTTCAAAGACAGCCACACATAGAAGGCACTGCAGTAATCTAATGTAGCTATTACCATGGTAAGATCTTTTCTGCTGAAGTTAGTGAAAAGCAGTGCTGGCCACCACTGTCAGCCATGTATCAAACTAGAAGCCCAGGTCCAGCAGTATTCCGAAGCCATGTGTCTGTTTCTTAAAGGGAAGTACAATCCCACTCATAACAGAAGATATTGTTATTCACATGCCAGATTTTCCCCTCACCATAGCACCTTGATTCTATTGTTTTTTTTCAACTTGTTAGCCCTCATGTACTCCAAAACTGTATCTAGGCACCACGATTTCCACAGCCTTCCTGGAAGCAGTATCTGCTCAGACTGTGAGATAGAGCTGAGTTTCATCTCCAGGTTGATGGCAACTGGAACTAGATATCTGAGTTACCTCTTCCAGTGGCTTCAGGTAGATGTTAAAAAACACAGGGGACATGATGGAACCTTGCAGGACTCCATAGACCAGAGGTCAAAGAGCCATGCAGCAGCCATCCTTTAGGACTCGAGATTTGTCAGCTCCTACACATGAGTGTATATAAGGACATTCATCTATGGCTGTTTGTCTAATGCATCCACTTTTCATAGTTACTTGGGTCATTTAGGTTTCTCTCTCTGACTGAGGTGGATGGGTTGTTTCATGTTGTAAAAGCCACTAGCATATTGGATACTTATCCTTCTTAAATTGTGGCTTCTATCAATCCAGAATTGTGGTGATTATTAGTTAAATTTATACCTCTTTGGCACAGAGATACTTTCTGTATGATTCGAGCGTTTTGGGAACAAAATCAACATTGGACAGGGAGGAGTTGGTCTGTTTCTAACCTTTTGCTTTTGTACAAGGATAACTGTGTGATGGCAGAGCAGTTCCTTGACCCATTGCAGTCTGGGTTTAGTCTTGGCTATGGAACTATGACTATTTTACTGTCCCTGCTGTGTGAGCTATGTTTGGAAATTAACAGAGGGGGAAGCACTTTTCTGATCCTGTTAGATGTATCAATGGCTTTTGACACCAGTGACAATACTGCTCTATATCAACTGGAACAGCTGGTAGGGGTATCTCCGGTGGTTTCATACTACCCTCTGTGGTAGGTTCAGATGATCATTGGGGCAGTTATTAGGGACCTGTTGTTGTTGTTAGGTGCGAAGTCGTGTCCGACCCGTCACGACCCCATGGACATTAGGGACCTAAAGGTGTATAATTGTATGTTAGGTTTACCAACTTCAGTGGCGTTTGCTGAAAAGTGCACTTTGGTTTGTAAGAGAAATATCATTTCAGTTAACTAGTTATTATACATTCTTATACTGAGCATACATAATATAAGGTACTGTGATCTCTTAACAGCAACTTTAATTTGAATAGTGTTTTGAAGAAACCAGCTGAGACACTTCAGAAGTTGAAAAATCAAATACTTTCCATACACACATGCATGTGTGCTTTTTAGTGCACACTAGGTGGCAGTATATCTCTTTCATGCCAATCAAATTTTTGCTGAACACTTTTCCTGCATGTTAAATAAATGGTTTTTCCTACTGTTATTCCTGTTTATTTAATATTGTTTCTGTTATTAAATAAATGTTTATTCATACTGTTATGATGGTCAGTTCTTAGTCTGACGAAGAGTGCTTGCACTCAAAAGCTCATGTCTTGAATAAATCTTTGTTGGTCTTAAAGGTGCTGCTGGACTCTAATTTTATTATGCTACTTCAGACCAACACGGCTACTCATTTGAATCTATCGTTAAATACATGGGGCAGTCTTCTTGGATGTAAATTGGGCAGGGTGGCAATGCCTGGGATTCACTTGTGACATGGAGAGTTGCTTTGCTGGCTACAGCCAATAACAGTAATTGAATAGGTAAGCAATTGCTTTGAATTTAAGTCCCTGGAAAAGGAATCCAATTTGCCACAGCAGGCAGAAGGAAGAGCCAAACAGCATGACATTACGAGCTTTGTGATGAATTTGTAGGAGGGCAGATGAAGCCTATATAACTGGAGGCATCAGTCCCATCCTTTTCTCTTTCTGACCATCAGTGAGGGCAATATTACTTAACTTATATGAACAGTAGGTCTAAAGGTAAAGGTAAAGGTATCCCCTGTGCAAGCACCGAGTCATGTCTGACCCTTGGGGTGACGCCCTCTAGCGTTTTCATGGCAGACTCAATACGGGGTGGTTTGCCAGTGCCTTCCCCAGTCATTACCGATTACCCCCCAGCAAGCTGGGTACTCATTTTACCGACCTCGGAAGGATGGAAGGCTGAGTCAACCTTGAGCCGGCTGCTGGGATTGAACTCCCAACCTCATGGGCAAAGCTTTCAGGTGGCTGCCTTACCACTCTGCGCCACAAGAGGCTCTCGAACAGTAGGTCTAGGAGTCAAAAATGAATGCTCCAATATAATTGTGGGCAAAGTAGTTTCTAAAATACTAAAGAAAGCATTCTTTAAAATATAACATAGTATTTTACTTATGGATAATTTGGTAACACATTTTAGTGGATTAAGATTTCCACATATAGATAAATAATAGAATGGAAAGAGGAAAACTCAAGAATTTGCTTTTGACACATAATCTACTAGATAAAGGTAAAGGTATCCCCTGTGCAAGCACCGAGCCATGTCTGGCCCTTGGGTTACGCCCTCCAGTGTTTTCTTGGCAGACTCAATACAGGGTGGTTTGCCATTCCCTTCCCCAGTCCTTACCATTTTACCCCCCAGCAAGATGGGTACTTATTTTACCGACCTCAGAAGGATGGAAGGCTGAGTCAACCTTGAGCCGGCTGCTGGGATCGAACTCCCAGCTTCATGGTCAGAGCTTCAGACAGCATGTCGGCTGCCTTATCACCCTGCGCCACAAGAGGCCTTAAAATCTACTAGATATCCTTCAGCAAAACAAACTTTTCACATTCATTTTATTCCTGTCTTAAGAGAGAAAAAGACATCTGAATAGTTAAAGGCAATCTGAAGGTGCGTTCTGCAGGAAGAATCTGTTGGTGACCTCTAGCCCAAGGGAGATATGCCTGGCCTTTCAGTCCTGGCCCCAACCTGGTGGAATGAGCTCCCAGGCCTTGTCAGAGCTTCCCCAGTTCCGTAGGGACTGTAAGATGGAGCTCTTCCACCAGGTCTTTGGTTCGATCAAGGGCCCTCCCAAACTGGCAAGAACATGCAGCCTACCTCTCCATCTGTCCCCTGAGGCACAATATTATGGGTAGCTTGTGGAGTGGTGTGTGAAGAGGGGAACTATGATTTTATATAGTGTTTTATGAGTTTTTATTGTTGGGGGGGGTACCATGTTACCTGCCATGAGCCAGCTCAAACTGGGAGTGGCAGGCTATAAATCTGATGTTTGCTTACTTATTTACTTAATAAATAAATAAATAATCTCTCCTATGTTCTGTTTCTGCAAAGGAAGTAGAACAAACCACTTACAACTTTGGTAATAGCCCCAGGATTCTTAGTGCAGTTTTGAGGTTACTGACTTTATTATATGAACAACTGAAATCTGAGCATCAGTTTATGTAGCCATCTTCAATCATTTTTTATTTCTGTTTGCTTAACTTTATTTTAAATAATTGATAGCAGGTATTTTCAAATATTTAAGCTTAATATAAATAATGATTCTCAATATATTATGTTTAATACAAATAAATATGATGGAATGAACTTAATCTCTGTATTAGAAAAAGTAAACTGCATATTTGTACATTGTAAAGGACATTTTAGTATTCTGCTGGCATACAGCTGGAAATGAGTAAATCCAAATCTCTGTTTAATTGCTCAATAAGCCAAGATTGGGCAAGTGACGTCCTTGTGCATATTGCGTAGTTGCTTGCTATAGGTAACATTACTTGATAACAGTGGTTTTGGCAAATTCCTACCCATATTTAATGTTAAAGTTGATCACTGGTTAATTAGCTAGTAGAATACTAGTAAATTTAATAATGCAAGGAAGTTTACCTTTGTGACAGGTGGGAAGGAAAGAGAGAAATTAGAAAATGCCCACTCCCCTTGCAATACTGCCTTCCCTAATGTTTCATTATTCACTAACATTTTTTTCATTACATGATTTTACAAAAGTGAGATTTTAATACCAAACGCACCTACTTAGGGTAACAGTGATGCCAGATACACTGCATATTTCACAACAGGCAGAAATCTTGTCACTGTAGACAGGAATGGCTGAGGTCACAGAAGGTACAATCCAATGCATTAATAAACTTCTGTATAATGAAAGCCAACTTCCAAGTTTACTTGTATGTGCAAATCTAGATAGTAAATCATGCCTTCTCTCTGGATGTAAAAGGGCAAATATGCTGTCACGCTAATATTTCTCTGAAGACAGAGTGGGTCACTTTGTGGTGTCAGTTACTATGTTGCAATGCTTTCTTGGCTCTTGGGAATTGCTGTTGCGTAGGCAGTCCGAAGTTAGGGTTGCCAGGTCCCATGAGGAATATATAGTTCATGTAGTACAGCACTCAGGGCAACAAGCACAATTCTTTGTTTTATTATCACAGCATTTGTCTTTTGACTTTTTAGGATCTGTGCTATAATCTCAGGTACAGTCAAGTTTTGCTGGCATCAACTGGGTTTAAATATATAGCTCTGCATTTAATTCCATTGAGTTCAGTGTGATCTGAATATGTGATATTTTTTTAATCTTTAGAACCTACTTTTCTCCCCAATAGAGATCCAAAGTAGTTTACAAAGTTGTTTTTGCATTGTCCTTTTTATCCTCAAAACAACCACCCTGTGAGGTGACTGAGGGTGGCTGGCTCAGGGCCACCCTGTTAATTTCCACAGTAGTTTGATGCTCAGAACTGGGTTATCCAGGTTTTCAGTCTAGCAACTATAGTACATGTAAGTTGCTATAGTTCAGCATTCATTCAGCAGTTTCCCAACAAACTTCTTTTCTTGACTACTAGTGCCAAAGCAGATCTAATTTGCTAGTTAACTATAACCAAATGTATGTATGATTTATTTCAAATCATTTACCATGCATTGCCATCAGAAGTCTCAATCTTGTAATAAGCACCGCAATTACATACTTCATTACTAGACTGTTCACACCCTGCAGGTGCTAAAAGTTAAACAGATACCCTAGAACAGCTTCCTAGCAGCTTTTATTACTGGAAGCATGGGAGGGGAATGTAGACAGGCGGCCAGGAAAGGAAGTAAACTGTGTGTGAGGAGGAAGGCAAATCCTTTATCTCAAGAAGTGTGCCTGCACACAACTGCTTATACCTTAAATAAAACTTTGTTGGTCTTAAAGATGCCCCTGGACTCAAAACTTAGCCTTTCTGTAATGCTGAATGACAGAATCAAATACAACAGTCATATAAGTAAGAGACCACCCGCACCCCGCACCCCCCACCCCCCACCCCAAAAAAGGCTTAAAAAGAGCATAATGATATTGTAAATGTAAAATAGGCTGTTCTGGATGTTTTCAAGAACTATGATCTGAAAGAAGAGAACATTGTAGAACAGATTAGTCAGGCAATATATGGGAGCCTCATATCAAAAATACTCCGGGGGGATTTAAACTTTAGAGTCGAGGAGGAGACCGTTGGAGAGAGGGAGGGGTGTCTGAACTTCGAAGTGAAGGGGATGGCGGCTTGAGGGAAGGGAGGCACATTGCTTTGGAGATGCAGGAACCAGGCACGGGATTGGGGGAGAGGAGGGGCGAGGGCAGGCGGCAGGCATGGAAGTGTCCTGGCCGTGGCACACCTCAGAGCGTCCAGCCCATTGACTGACCCTTCAGGGCATGAGGAGATGGGCGCCTCTGAAAGCCGCCCGGGGGTTGCGGAGGGAAGCCCCTGCTCGCCGTGCAGGGCTGCGTGGCCGCTCACAAAGCAGGTGCCTCCGGTGGGGGGGCGGCCCCGCCGGAGCCCCGCCTCTTGGGCTTATCACTGGCGCGGGGCTATAAGGGGGCTCCGCCGCGAGGAAGCGAGTTTGGAGGCGCTGCGCTCGTAAGGCAGGAGCCGCGGCAGGGTGGGCGGCATGCAGGCTTGTTTCCAGCAGTGGGGGCGACTCGTGAGCCGGGGCGCCGGTCTCCAGGGAGCCCACGGCGGCGCCTCGGCGGGCAGAAGGGCGCAAGGCAGATGGGCACGCCGTGGGCAGCAAGGGCTGGCCGGTCTGACGAGGAGCAGCACCACCGGTGGGAAGGGGGCCGGGGCGGCTGTCGCCACCGCCTCCGCCTCCGCCTCGACCTCCTCCACCAGGCACATCGAGAGGCTCCTGCCCAGGCACGATGACTTCTCCGAGCGACACATCGGCCCAGGCGACAAAGAGAAGCGAGAGATGCTACAGACTGTCGGGTTGTCGGTGAGGCTCCCCTCCCTTCTGGGGCTCCTGCGTGTGCCTGTTTCCCCCCCTAGTCCTCTTTCCCCTCCCCCCATGAAGACCCTAGCCCGGCACTCCCCTTTTCTCGCCCCGCTGGGCAGCGTCCTCTTTGTCTTTGGAGTTTCATCAGTATGGCCCCCCATGCCCGCACCATTTCATGCCAGTGGGTTTATTCAGAGGACATGGTTTCTAAGAGGGGGAGGGAGGAAATCAGAGTTCTTAATAGACTTTAGCCACAATAGCTTTTGTTTAAAAAAAACCCCTCAAAGAGGTTTAATGCGATTTCCCTTCAGTGCTTCTCTTGGTTTATAATTCATCCCTTTGTTCGTCTTGGGGCAGTTTGGAAGTGTAAAAGTTTAAATGTGCACTTAATTAATGGGATGGTTTGATGTGTTTCTAGAGTATTGATGAGCTGATTGATAAAACAATTCCAGCTAACATCCGCTTGCAACGACCTTTGAAGATGGATGACCATATTTGTAAGTGTGCCTTTTACCAGATACCTTCTAAACTGAACTGAAGCTTTCTGTGGTGAGGTTCAGCTCAAAAGCAAAGATTGCCATTTAAAATAGATGAGAAAAATGACAACTTAAGGTTCTATTAATGTCTGACAGTTTTCTTAGTTACAGATGAGATTAATAAATGCTATTCCAACACTTGGCATGCCTTGTGTGAAACCAAACATTTAACACAAAGCTAAATGTCTAGCCATTATGAGGCACATGGGCAGTCTAAAATGCCATTACATTGTTACACTAAACAAAGGCACAGAAACTTCGTCAAGCTGAAGTCCAATACTTTAACTGCTTCTTGCTAAAAAGCTAGTGTTCGGGAGATATGCAATGGTAAATGCTGACTGAGGGTTTTAAGTGACCAAATTCTAATATCTTGATCCAAAATATTTGTTTTGGTATTGTCAGTTTGCAATGTCAGAAAAATAGCACTTTTGGAACAGATATTATCAAGTTTTCCTTACTTTCAGTTGTTCTGGTTGATTATAGAGAACCTTTAAAATTAATCAGAAAAAAATTGGTTAGAACTATATTAGTGCATGCTTATTAGTCATAGAGCAACAGTTTATTATTCAGAGGGAGTGCCTGTATCACTTTTCAGGGGAAAGGCATATATTAGTTTTTATTTCCAGCTCTATAAATATCTCCTAAACACCTAAGATAAAAGTAGTGTATAAAGAACTCTGTGGGAAACATGCTAATGATTCTGACTGTTTTAACAAGGTTTGATTAAACTATTGTACTGGTACAACCTGAGAGTTTTTGAGTCCCCTGAAGACGAGGGAAAACCTAATTTGTGATAACACTTTAATATGTAAGCAATGCATGTGTAATTTGACTCCTCTTTTGATATTGTTCAGTAGAAAATTGCCATTTGAGGGTAAACATTGGGCCCTACAGCATCTTTGAGGTTCCTGACCAGTTCAGTCTGTTTAGTTGGAAATAATATCACAGGCCAGAAGCAGCAGCCAGAATGAACTGCAAATATGTACTTACATATTGTATATTACAGATTCCCCTGAAAAAGCCTGTTAGCAAAATAGATAGGGAATTTTAACTCAATAACAGTCTTACCTTATTTTGCACCATGGGCCATGGCCTTATTTTTCTCTTAGTTGCTAGATAAACTAAGTGCTTGCTCTCTCATTTCATTAATAAAGTGCTTGCATTACTTTTTCTGTAATATATTATAA
Organism: Paroedura picta; assembly: GCF_049243985.1. Lineage (NCBI taxonomy): Eukaryota > Metazoa > Chordata > Lepidosauria > Squamata > Gekkonidae > Paroedura > Paroedura picta. The sequence goes on along the minus strand of NC_135375.1, from coordinate 74,527,523 downwards.
ATGGTGTTTTTCTAAATAAGACAGTTGTAAAGATTTAGTTATTGATACAAATACCCAGACTTAGTGATCAGAGTGATAAAGATGATATAGTTTATTATTGCTATTTCATGAGATTTGGAGGGAGAGGGGTACTGTGATATAATACCCAGTGTGCAATACCGATATTCTGTCCCAAACAAGGCCATGCACAAGGGGGGGGGGTTAAATAAAAGATTAAATATAAAAGAAATGCTAAAATAAGCTACTAATTGAATAAATGAAAACCTATTAAATGTGTGTGAGAGAAAAATAATAGGAAGGGTTAAAATTCAAGAAAAAAAGTGAGAAAGAACTAATTAAGAAGTTTCACAAAGATTTGGGAGTGTATTGTAAGCCACCACCATCCTTTTAAAAATCCTGTGCACAGGCCTGGCCTCAAATGTTTTATGTCTACATATATGCCCAATATAAAAATAAACTTGAATGCAAGGCCTGCCCTTTCACAAGTACACATTGGATATATTCTAAAGCAGTGGTCCCCAACCCCCTGTCCAGGAACCAGGACCAGTCCGCGGCTCCCCATTGTCCTCCTCCCTGGCTGCTGCCTCGGGGGCTGCCCTGCCACTCTGCCGCTGGCTCACCTTTGGTGCTCTCCAGCAGCTGCCATGGCTGGGGCTTCCCCTCAGCGTGACACTGCGCAGCTGCTGCTGGCAGCGCCCCCAGCGGACGGTGGGAAGTCAGGGGCACCGGCGGGAAAGCAAGCGGAGCAGGGGCTCAGGTGGCGGTGACGCTCCTCGGGAAAAGACCTCAGGCCTCAGTAAAATTGTCAAACATTGACCGGTCTACAGTGATAAAAAGGTTGGGGACCACTGTTCTAAAGGTTTCAACAGTGTAAATGTATGAATTATTGTTAATTGCACAAAAAAATTGCATTAAGTTACTGAGAGCCAGTGTGGTGTAGTGGATAAAGTGCTGGATCCTAGGAGATCTGGTTCAATTCTCCACACCTACTAAGTAAGCTCACTGGTGACCTTAAGCCACTCAACAAATGAAACCCTGTGAGAAAATGGAGGAGGAAAGAACAAAATTCTAAGCTGCTTTGAGTCCCATCGAGGGAGAAAAGCAGGAAATAAATGCAAATGCATGGCTACAGTAGGAGGTCTGGATGTCCTGCCTCCAAGAAGCAATGCTATGTATTGTTCATATGTTTCATGTAAACTGCCCTGAGCCTCTGGGGAGGGCGGTAAATAAATAAATAAATAAATACATAAATAAATAAATAAATAAAGCACTCGCACTGTGGAAAATGTGGCTTTATCCCTTATCTAATATTTTTATGTTGCTGTATTGATTACTGCTGCATGGGCACTCCAAGCAGCTGTTGATTTGTACTGGTGACATCACAGTTAACTGCTAAAACAGTTTCTGTGCTCTCCTTCTCCCATGCCATTTTGCAACTAAACATTTGAGCTATTTTACGCTAGTTCTGTAAATGATGTACACTGGTAAGCTTGTACATCCATTTTTTATATAAAACAGTGCATGGCAGTGTCCCATCATTTTTTAATTTGAATGCTCAGTGCTGAACACCAGCTTTTGCATGTTTTAAAGTGAATACTGTTACTCATTCCACATCAGGAACTTTATCTTGCTATTACCTGAGTCCCCCAAACTTATGTCTACAAAGCTATTTTAAAATGACATTGAATTTTAATTAATAATGCTAACTTAACAAAAAATTTCACAATAGAATATCTTAAAAGTGACAAAATAACATTGTTTAAGTTAAAATTACCAATTATAGATAATCTTTTTAATTGTTCTTGTTAAAATAATACTGGTTGATAGCATGAATTAGTAACATTGCGTTATAGATTGATTTCTACTCAGTCATAACATGAAAAGAACAGTTAGTGGTATTTATATTCATGGGTATAACAAGTTTGGTACGGCAAGTTAATCATCTAGTTCACTGTTACATCACATTCCACTTCTGGTAAAATATCTCTGAGGATTATTGACATCTGGGTGTCTCAGAGCCATAAACTAGAACTTTCCAGTATTGCCTAATCTGATGTCTTTTCGTGGAGGATGAATAATTCAATCCAATTACCATGTCAATATGTTGACAAAGCAAGCTGCAAGATCTTGTTACTGAACACTTTGTACTTCGAAGTAGCATAGGATCAGTCCATGCAGATAAGCTAACAATAACATAAAGTAACTGGGGGGGGGGGGATTATGGCTAAAGAGCCACAGTTGGAGGTCAAAATGCATCAGTTCCCACATTCTCTTTGCATGCTCAGGAAAGTCATCATTTTATGTTTGTGGCATTCACTGATATTGAAGAGAATGGGGTGATATATGTGCACCCAGTTCCCTGTATAAAGATATCACGAGCCTCTTGTGGCGCAGAATGGTAAGGCAAGCAGACATGTAGTCTGAAAGCTCTGCCCCTGAGGCTGGGAGTTCAGTCCCAGCAGCCGGCTCAAGGTTAACTCAGCCTTCCATCCTTCCGAGGTCGGTAAAATGACTACCCAGCTTGCTGGGGGGTAAGCGGTAATGACTGGGGAAGGCACTGACTAAATCTTATCAGTGGGAGCAGGCATGTGACTAGATTCCAGCTTCCTCTAAGGGGCTTCTTCCAATGCACAGCCCCAACTAAAAAAAAAGGCTGGGGAATTGTACACGTAATAATTAATTAGGGTTGGCCTCATCTATTTCAGGATATTAGTGTAGAAGGTTTCCTCAGTGCGCACATGATTGTTTGATTGAACTACCTGTATTTGCATCAGAGCTAGAGCTACATGTGGTTGACATTAAGATCTCTTGGTAAGTAAAATCCAGGACACAGTTTCAGTGAAACCAAAGACAGCGTAGAATGAAAAATCCACAGCCTGTTTTATCCCATTCAATGATATAGAACTTTGTTATTGTTTAATGGTTCTCATCTGGCACTAAAAATGCCCTTCACACATAACCCCCTGTTCATTTGTTCATTCTGCTCCCCACCAGCCTCTCTCTTTTTGCATAATGGGGGCGGGGTAGAGTTCTCCTATCACACTGCTTTAATCAAGTCTATCGGACTTAGTCATTCCTTACTCCGTTCCTTAAACTATGAAACGTACTTAGGTGCTGGATGACTTTTTAAAAAGTGATTCAGTACAAACTGCTACAACTGTTTCTTTATCAAAAGGGGGGGGGAGATGTTATCTTTTCCTATCACTTCAGTTTATAAGTTGAGACCTTCCTTGAACATTATCCAACTCAGCAATGATTTTCCTGTAACAAAAACTGGCTCTGCATTGGCCTTAGTCACATACCTCTAGGTTATGCTTTCTTACATTACAAATCCGTTCTGAGAGCCTCTACATTTAGCTGATATAAGCTGCATTTGTGATATGAGGAAATACATAATTTTCCAGACACACAGTAATAGAGGTCCATGGGAAAGTAGCACCTTGCCTCTGAAGATCCATAAATGTTAATGTTGTACTCAGTGTGCAGTGTCCTTTCTCTTTCCTGTTCTGAGATAACAGTTGCAAAAGATCAATGAACCCTATTCTTGGTACATTAAGATCATTACCTCTGATCATTATGCAATAGTCACAGCTCAGAGACACAAACAAGGTCAGCTGTAGGGATTGATTCAGCAAAAAAAAAGTGCTAGCTACAGTTCCTGAAGGATTACTCAACTATGTTCAGTGTAGTAGGTTTATTAATGCATTTCATCTTAGCTGCTGGCCTAGAAAACTGGAAGCGGTAGCCTGAGGAGGATGGCCAAGTTCCAAGTGTTTCTTAATTGGTGTTTACAGTCCTCTCGTATTTCCAGCTTCTCCCCCCCCGCCCCCGTTCATCGAGTACATTGCTTTATAGCTTTCTCATTGCACAATGGAAGGGAGAGCCTCACATTAGCCAATTAGATTTATAATCAAAGGCCAACGTTCATAACATAAAGATAAATGCTTTAGTAACTTATTAGTGAATTATTAGTGAATTTAGTTGGTAGCCCGAAGTTATGTCATCGCAATATTTCAAAATGCAGAGCTACTCTAGTAGTTCAGCCTAATATGCTAGAATCCCAGACAGATGTGTCAGATCCATTATTTAAGATCAGAGTACTAGAGGTACATGGACCAAAACACTGCAGAAAATCAGATTTGTTTATATCTTTTTTAAAAAGTCAAATTTGTTATATTAATATAGTAATTCTTGGCTGACACACACACCCTTCTTTGAAGTATGTGCCTTTGGCATCTGGCATTCAACCTCCTTTTAGGTCTCTAAGTTGTCTACCTGCATTCCGTCTGTTTTTCTATTTTATTTTATCAACAAGATGGGAGGGCAACAGTAGTACCACCTCTAACATATTTACGGTCCAGTCCTTGTGCACAACGGCAATCCTCTTGATGTTTAATTTTGGAGATCTCAAATTCTAACAACATAAATGGACCGAGTGCTGTTTATTGTATGAGTATACCACATACAATGTGTTTCTCTGTGTTGTCTTGTGTTGTCAATTGCCAGACATGTGTATGGGGGAAGTTTGGTGCTGTCTGGAAGGCCTAATAATTGAGTGGAATTGGCAAGGCCAGAAGGAGGAAGGGGAGAGATCACCTTGTGCAGAATGCTGCAGATGGCATTCAGAACCTCATTTTGGGTTACACAGGTCGTAAAAGCATCTTTTAGATACTTTCTCTTGTAAGTCAGACTTCTAATATCCATTTCCATATTCTTCCCTGTTCTGCTACGAATAGACATTTCTGATCACACTTAATTGTCAACTGAATGCAACTTAGAAGGTTTGGGTAACTAAGTATATGGGTCCGATGCTTGAGAGAGACTAGAGCTCAACTCTAAGCTAATAAGAGTGTTTACATTAATTCCTTATTCACAACAAGATTTTTATTTTATGCAGCATTTACTTGCCACTGGCTGATACTTGAATTTTTCATTTGGGTTTTCATTCCAGCAAGTTTGAAGAATTATTTCTATTTGATGTAAGGCATTCCTCTCAACATTTGTTTCATTTTAAACATCTTCTAAATATTATAAAATGGTAGTAAACTAAGTGAGCTTGTATTTTATAATATGCCCATATGAAATTGAAAGAAAGCTAAAGAGAACTGCCTTACTTCAAATGTTTCCTAAGAGGAAAACAGACAGACACATTACCATAGACTTGCTTTGACATATGAGTCTATAGTTATTCTTGCAGTTCTTGGTATAATCTGTCTTGAAAAGAAATTTATTTATTTATGCAATTTATATGCCACCCCATGAACATTTTTGAACTTCTTGATTTGTGCAGATATGTAACTCTTTCCTAAAATAAAAGGTTTATGTAAAGAAGCTACTATCTGTATCAGCTGCTTGAAAATGAATTGGCTGCCTTTTCTTGTTGACCTGTATGAATTTCCTCCTGTAGCTCATTACTAATAATTTGCTTTAATAGTCTGTTCACAGAGCTAATCACTGACTCTCACTCATTACACAGAGGGGAAAAATTCCCAAATATTGAATTTGTTTATCCAAAGTTGATGTGTGAATCTAACTTGGAAACTTGTGACTCAAAGAATTTCCCTTTTTAGTGTGCGATTTCTGTGCGTGTCTCCCTATAAGTGCCACAGGATACCTGTTTTACATCTGTGTAACATACTTCTATACTTCTGTGTAACATACTTCTATTTATTGCCTCTTTGAGGAAATATTTATTTGGTTTTAGTGTATCATATCACATAGATTTAGTCAGCCTTTGAAAACTTGCAAGTTGAACAGTCCTAAATATGTCCCTACTTTAATCCTATTGACTTGAATGGGAGTGTGCAACTCTTCTTGCTATCCAGAAGCTTTCCTCACCTTTCTCAACATGCTTATTGTTGATCTGCAGTATTTTGCTCCACATCACTTGTCATCCAAGTGATGACAAATACAATGTCAAAACTTTCAAATATAGTCCTGACCAGCTGAAGAACTGGACTGTTTTGTGTTTTCAAGAGGCCAGTTAGCATGTGGAAAAAAGTAAATCATATTTCAAGGGTGGTAGTCTACCTTATAAGCCACTAAGGCTACTATATTTTTGCCTCCAGCAGCCACCCATAATGCATGGCATACTGTTCAGAGGGTCCCCTGAACCTCAGCAGCAGCCTCTTGAGGGATGCTAGTAGTAAAGAAACAGCTACCTCGAATACATCTTTGTTGGTCTTAAAGGTGCTACTGGACTCTGATTTTACTGTGCTACTTCACTTGAATTTATCCTTGTTAGAGGCCCAGTGGGACTTGTGCTCAGGACATGTAAAAGGGATAGCCGGGTTAGATGCTTGCAGAATTAAGGCAGATACTGCCACATAAGATTTTCTTAGCTAACTCAATATTTAATTTTGTACATGTGCAAGAAAATATTATAAAATATGTGAGTTTTAAAAGGCATCCTGGTTAACATAGCTTTGGCCTGAAATGTTAAGAGTTGCTATCAGCACAACCTGACGTTACTGACCTTTTGTGGCAGTCTCCACTTCCCGCAGCGGGCACTTCATAGTTTTCTTCACCATGCTCCGTGTCCACAGGCTCAAGAAGGTTTTGGACCTCTATTTTAGGGGCTTTAGGGACTCCTGTAGCAAGAGTAAGTTAGTGCAACTCTTTCAGAAGTCTTTTACAATCTGTATTGCAGTCCTTCAGAATTACCTTGTGATCACTTATTACTCATAAGACAGGATTAAAAAGTTCTGTGTGAGCTTTCAAACGCAAGTGACAATCTGTTACAATAACGACTTCTTTGCTGCAGTTCTGCGGATTCCAGCAGATATTAAAACTGCTGAAGATAAGCCATGTAAATCAAGTCTGGAAGGAGCCCAATAGCATAGCAGGTTTAGGTACAGTCTAGCAGGCCCTTGGCTAGTATTGTAATGCCTGAAAGAAATGTTAAGCATTATTAAATCCTTTACAAGATGTCCACTATAACTTTCTTTTCAATTAGGTGAGAATGAAGTTCTTGAAATTTTACACAATATTGCCAGCAAGAACAAGATCTGGAGATCCTATATTGGCATGGGTTATTACAACTGTTCAGTCCCTCAGGCCATTTTGAGGAACTTGCTGGAGAATGCAGGATGGTAACGTACACCATTTTATCATTAAATAAAGCAATGGTTCATGAATATCTTTCAGCTTATTAACATTCTGGGATACATGAAGGTACCCATACTATATAGAGAGCTACTTTGCAATGAATCAAGATGTTAATAATAGAAAACAGTAACTATAGAACTGAAGTCTTTTAAGGAGTAAAATATTTCCTTTCAAATATATAACTCTGTCAAAACACATAGTTCTATTTATTTTTATGAATACTGCCAGCTTATTATTGCTGGTAGGAGTAGATGTGTCTGCAAACAAGACCTTTTTATCATACTTATTGAACGTAAACTGTATTTATTTGAAAATTCTCAGTTTCAGAATTTCACTGTAAACTTAGGAAAAATTAGGGCAAATTTATGGTCTTTTGGATCTCTCAGTACTGTTTAATTCAGAAAAGTAGAAACTTGAAGTGTTAAAGAAACATGAAACTATTTGCAAACTTAACATAAGCAGCTTTCAGACAACATAGTCTAATCTTGTCTGCCTATTGACAGAGGCTTATTTGCAGCAGCTACAGTGGTATCTGGAGGGAAGGCAGTCTGGCATAGTCCGATCTTGTCAGAAACTCAGCAGGGTCAATACTTGGAAAGGAAACCATCAAGGAAGTCTCTGAAGAGGAAGGCAATGGCAAATCACCTCTGCCTCTCACTTGCCTGAACAGCCCTTGCTGGGGTTGTCATAAGTTGTCTGTAGTTTGACAGCACTTTATGCATACATGCACACATACGTAGAGTGGTATCAGTGCTGGGCCAGCAGTGAGATCAAATGTAAGGCACATCCTGGTTGGCACAAGGCTCCTCTGATGGTCTATAATGGTGACTTGCAGTGGCCAGTGGATGCTTTCCATCTCATCCTGTCTGGGAAAAGTTCCTTATGTGGCATTTACTTGCATTTCAGTGGGATGTCTGCCCTGACCATCATTAGATGATGGATGTCACAGAATAATGTGAGATATGTGGGTTACATCAAGCCAAGCTTGAAAATAAATTCACAGAAGTTAGTAGCCTAAATATATTTCCATTGTCCCTTGTGTCTACTTATACCCTTGTTGTTTGTGGCTTTAGTGGTCATCCTTTCTTTCCTGACTTTCTAAAGCTTATTACCTGGACACAACTGTTATTTGCCACAGGCAGTTAGCCACTTACAAGTTTAGCTTCTGCAACAGAGAGGAGAAAATGCATAGATTTTATATTGAGCTAACAAGACCAGTATGCTTTTATTGTCCTTTTTCTAAATCTAGTTTATACCATGACATTGAACAACAATTTTGCAATAAATATGCATTTGTAACATTTCTGAAATTTTTGGTTTGTAAGTTTAGATTTCCTTTTGTTTATTCAAAGGAAGATATTCAGAAATATCTTGTCACTTTGCTATGTGTCACAGCTTCACATATTGTAAGAGGCTATTAAATCCTTAGACATTTTATATTCTGATAGCCATCCATGGCCCCCTTCAGAGGGTACGTAAATCTATGGAGCAGGGATACACAAAGGCTAAGCAGTTCTTTCTGCAAACTTTGGGTGCAGATTTGCAGAAAAATCTGAAACTAAAAAAATACATTTAAGTCCCCCCCCCAAAAAAAATAATGTTATCTTATGAGAACAGAACAACCACTTTGAGTCCAGCCTCCGTGTCACAGGGCAGTATTGGCAAATGAGGAGGCCAGGAGCTGGGGTGGCAGATACCACCAGCCTAATGTGACCAGATTGTCCCACTTTTGGAGGGACATCTGGGGGTACCAATTGTACTTATGTTGAAATTAAAAAATATATATATTACAATACTATTTTTGTGTTCTATGCGTTCTATGAAACTTTTTGTTGCTCCATATAGACCAAATTTTTAATCAAGACCTCCCCCCCCCCGGTCAATGGTGCCCACCAATGTTAAAATCTGGTCACCTTACACCAGCCACATGAGGCTGGTTTGTAAATTAGACGGATGCCAGGCACAATAGTTCGAGGAGACTGGAGTTGTGCCAGGTTTGGCAATGGGGGCAGGTATTTCCCCCCAGTCACCCGTCCCCTAAGCTGTAAGAAGGGAATCAAGTGTGGGTAAGCAGCAGGGATGGGAGGTTTCTTCCTCCCTCCCCCAGCCCTCAATTATCATAGGTCCTAACTTGTAAGAAAGATTCTGTTTCTAGAGCACTGTACTATTCATATTAAAAAACGCAGTTCCTGTGACACAGCTTTAAGATGTGTTTAGAGGAATGTCCTGAAAGTGAGTCCGTTCCAGATTATGGTAAAAATGGACAATGTGCTGTTAATGGACATGTAAAGTTGGTCCTCGAAGTAATTGGCAGGAGTAGAGAAAAGGATATATAAAAGTGTGTGGGGTATGTGGTTTTTAAAGTTTTTTCTAAGCAAGTTTCAAGTGAACTACAGGAAGCAGTGTAAGCAAAGAGCATTCAAAGACTAATCTGGCAAAACATTCACATTCTTCTAACAAGAATGTAACTCAGTAGGGGTTTTGGAAAGAGATGAGTAGTCTTGCTACTCTTGGAAGACAAGTGCACATAGTCATTCATTTATGACTAGCTTCTTTATTTTCAGGTGATATTTAGCAGAAATAACACTGTACTCAGGACTAGAAGTGAGATTCATATTCTCTCCTCCCTGAGTGGAAAGATGTTTTTGTTTGCACAAGAAATGTTTTTTGCTCCCCTCCCCAGTTCAGACTTCAGGGCTGCATCCTACCATTTCAACTGTGCTTGACCCTCAGAAGCAACTTTTTGAGAGGTGCTAGGGATGAAGCGTTGGCAGAGTTTCAATATGTAAAGAGGAGCAGAGAGAGAGAGTTCTGTCTGTTGTCTTCATTCAGTCTGTTGATTTTGGAGGCAAGCAAGGAAGAAGTATGCTCAGAGGAGCAGGAAATCTCCAAAGGGCCAATCAGGACACTGGAGGAGAGTATCGGAAAAATTCCAGGATGTTCCTATTCTAACTATGCAAAATACACATTACATCCAATGCCCCCTGTAAGGTATTCTTTATATGTGGTTGAATCAAGCACACTATAGATCTTTCATATTCCAACACCAAGAAGAGATCGTTGGCAGATTATTTCCAGTTGATGTTTTGAAAATCCACTGCAAACTTGCCCAGTCTGCACTGTATGCATGGTTCATTAAGGGGTGATATAGTGTAATATCAAAACTGAAAGAGAATGGAAAAGATAAGCAAAGCCACCAATACATAATTTGTCTTAGAATCAATTTTTAAAAATGGGTGTTGAGCTATCCTAAATTTGAATTAATGTCACCATAGATGGAATGATCCCAGCCTGTTATATGTGTGAATTATCTATCGTCTAATACAGGAGTAGTCAAACTGCGGCCCTCCAGATGTCCATGGACTACAATTCCCATGAGCCCCTGCCAGAAAATGCTGGCAGGGACTCATGGGAATTGTAGTCCATGGATATCTGGAGGGCCGCAGTTTGACTACCCCTGGTCTAATACAATACATACAAAGGTAATGGCTGTCCAAATTTTTATTTAATCCGATGGACAGATTTCACACTGCGCATTGGCTTTTTTCAGCAGTTGCCAGTGAGACTTGCATGAAATAAAATTACATGAAGCATTCTAACTCAGCAGAAGAGGCTGTAGTAGCTATGTTTTTATTTATTATTTATTTATTTATTTTAATTTATATACCACCCTTCCCGGAGGCTCATAAAGTAAAGCATACAAAAAGGTGAAACTAAGGCTTAATAACTGCTCTTTGGCATGAGTTAGTTCGAAGAGGAAAATTCTGATCCATTACTGTTTGTTTGATCCACTGAAAATTGCTGTTTATGCGGTAGTAATACAGAAAGATTTGGATATTTAAATAAGCCAGAATTTTTTGTAAGATGAGTGACAGTCACTGGAGTTTAGCAGCTAATTTTTCTTAATGAGAAAATCAACTAGTAACAAGGAAAGGTTGCAATAAGGAAAGTTTGCAAAATAGCAGTAGGTTTCTTTTTCTCTCTCCTAGATTGTCTATCATTTTCATTTGACCGGAGAATAGGGTAGATTTTTTTTAATTGATTGGCTCAGTTACCATCAGATGTTAACATTGTAACATTGGGGACTTCAGCTGCACATGTTTTGGTGTCTATACTTGAACATCTTCACACTACTTCTCTGCTGTGGTGTTGCCTTAGAAACACAGCTAATGAATTCCAGCAACGTGACTAGAACATAAATGAATGGACAAAGAATAGAATGTTTGGCTTCATGAGAGAGTTGACAATGTGTCTAGACTTAACTCTAGAAATCTGCTTTGGTGATAATTAGTGATTATTTTGAGACATATTTGAACTTGTGAGGTTTCATGTGTGTTGGTTAAACCTCTGGCAAATGCATATCAGTACCCATAAAAGAGCAAAGTTAGAGCATACAAAAGAACTCAACAGAAGTAATCAAAATAGGGCATGTATGGGGGACAGATAGTAAAGAACCAGTTTCTGAGGGTATTAATAGTTGCTGTGAGTGATGTACAGGAATGATCCGTTGTGTAAAATGAGGTATCACACTGAGATTTAGAAGAGTTGTTTTTTTTATACCCTGCTTTTCACTGCCTGAAAGACTCAGACTGGCTTACAATCGCCTTCCCTTTCTCTCCCCACAACAGATACCCTGTGAGGTAGGTGGGCCTGAGAGAGCTCTGACAGGACTGCTTGGTCAAAATAGCTTTTGCCCAAGATCACCCAGCTGGTTGCATGTGGAGGAGCAGGGAATCAAACCTGGCTCACCAGAGAGCCACCACTCTTAACCACTACACCACGCTGGCACTTAAAGGTTTTGGTTCTAGGAGAGGGCCTGTGTTACTTAAACATTGGCTAGTGTTAACACTGTTAAATAGCTCACCTGGAGGAGTTTTACTTGTCTAAAGCAGTTGCCTACAAGTCTATTTAATCAGATGGTTACTTATGATGTCTCTTTCTACTCAGAGGATATTATAAAGCTAAATTCAGAAGGTTTTAGTGGGATTGTACTCCCTGTGAACAACTTCAGAGACAGTAAGAAAAACAGAATATCTTGGATTAATGTAGAAAATTGTGCTACTTGGGCATTTTAAAGTATGTTTAAATTGTGACTTTAAAAGGTCTGTGTGTAAGTATAGCCTGTGGAAGTGAAAAATAAATGTTCTATCTTGCTAAAAAATGGAAATCTATAGTTTGTGCACGTTAGCTTTTTAAAACAATGACAAGCTGAAGCTATACATTGTTTTTAAAAATCTGTTCTAGCCCAGCCTTTATTATTTCTATCCCACTCTTTTTGGTCACCCATCTCAGGGCGATGAACGAGCTTTCATTGTATACAATAAAGCAGTTTGGCAATAAAGCCTATAAACTTTAAAATCACAAAGCTATTAAGAACTATCAGAATTATCAGCATCAACAATACATTCCAAGGGTGAAATTGATTGTCAAAGGCATCAGAAGGTGGAAAGAGTAGGAAAGAAAGGACTGGAGGGAGGCCCAGTAGTTTCTGGAGGTATAATTTCCTGACTGGCCTCAACCATAAACCCAGTGGAAGAGCTCCATCTTGAAGGCCCTGTGGAACTTTGTTTAATTAATTTAAAGTTCATTGTATATCAGATTTGATGTGTATTTTATAATTCTGTAATCCACCCTGAAATTTTGAAGATAGGGTGGATTATAAATCTCTAAATAAATATATAGTTTAATGTTAATGGGTGCACTGAATCATTAATGCATCTTCCTTCTAGATTTCTTTTTATACTGTTTTATACTTTTCATTTGGGGGCTTAAAATAAGTGCCCTTCACTAAAAAGTGATATCAAACATAAAGTATAAAACTTCAAATGTACTGAATGAACTCAAAACATTTTATCAGAATAATATATTTTGAAAGTATACTATTAATCAGAACTTTTCTTTTGGCTGAATGAATGTCCACATTATAGAGAGAAGCTTCTTTTTGCTACACAAATGCCATTCTAAAATTGTGGATTTATCCAGTTGAAATGATAATACAAATGATTATTTTAATTGATTTGCCTACATTTTTTTGTAATAAAATTGCCCGTAGATATGCAACTGTCACTTTCTCATTAGACAAACATGTTTTTTTTCATTGCTTGAACACGCTTGAATTCTGAAACCTTTTAATGTCAATAGGATTACCCAGTATACCCCTTACCAGCCAGAAGTGTCCCAAGGCAGACTGGAGAGTTTGCTGAATTATCAGACGATGGTGTGTGACATCACAGGAATGGATGTGTCCAATGCATCTCTATTGGATGAAGGAACTGCTGCTGCAGAAGCAATGCAACTGTGTCACAGGTAAGCAAGTTATGTATATACCTGAAATGAATATCTCATAATGAAATGTTTTGCCTTGCCTTTGCCTTATATTAAAAAGGCTGGGGGCTTGACTTCTGCATGATGTGTTCTTCTGCCAGCCTCACCTGAAATGGAAATCTGGACCACAACTGTCAAAGCCAATCGGAACAGAAGGGGTGCCGGTTTCACTTACATGCATGGAAACTTTTATGCCTTGTACACCAGAAACTACTTTTTTCCAGATAGCATAGTTTAATTATCTTGAAGACAGTATGTAGTTATGCTGCAGTTTTAAACTGAAATAAAGAGTTGTGTTTTCTCGTGAAGCATATTTAAAATATTTAAATGTTCATTTTTCCTCTACAGGCACAATAAAAGGAAGAAGTTTTATGTTGACATCCGATGCCATCCTCAGACAATAGCTGTGGTGCAGACTAGAGCAAAGTAATGTTTGTTTTGTATTCTCTCAAAAGCAATGTCACGCATTGTAAGGGGTATCATTAAAAATGTTAATGTTTTCTAGCTAATTAATTCTAACTGGTGCCCCAGGATCAGTGGGTGCCCAGACCTCCCTTGAAGGAAACAGATAGTTTAAGAGGGAACTCAATGACCACAGCACTTAATTTCTTCTTTAATTACTGATTTTAAATCAACAAGGTGATGCTACATCTTAAGCATTCTATTTCGTTAAGTTACCATTCAAGCACTGAAGAAAGTTCACTCTGTCAGGTGGCATATCTGACAGGTACTCTGTTGCTGTCAGGTGGGAGTCCTGATGGTTGACTGTCACCTCTGATGTTGCCCTGTTGGTCTCAAGTGTGGTGGACTCTGCACAGTTATATAGTTCTCTTGGAGCTTGTTATACCCTCGAGGGCCACCTTTTCACAAACAGTACTGGCCCTGATTTTCCTTTCATAGTAGCTGACCAAAGGACCTGGTCATCATTTTGTATAATTCCAAACTTATGAATAGGGTTGTGCACTTCAGCGGCTGAAGCGCATTACCCTACTTATGTACACTCCCTTGCAAAATTTGGGGTTCAGAACAGTTAAAACTGCATAGGCCAACACATCCTGTCATGGGAAACAGGCACTGGTGGTATCTTTGCTTCCTCTCATACAGTTCAAGACCTGTTTATCAAGACCATCTTGTTCTAGAAGCCAAGGGAGAAAATGACAAGATGCTCTGTGTCTGAACTGTCCTCTGTGTTGATCTCCTCTTGGCTGGCCTCCAAGACATTGGCATCACTCATACGTCTTTTCTAGTCTCCACAAGCGAAGCAATAAGCTATCAATTTCACACACTGTTTTATCAACGTATTTAATGTTGACTATCATTTTGATTTATTTCTGCTTCTCAACTGGGACCATGTCAACATGCATCCAAAATGAAGCTCTTTGGGATAGAATTTCTGCACAGAGACTGAATAAATATCACACTTTGAGGGAAAAAGAGAGATCCAGAGCAGCAGCAGCAGCCCTCGTATGCAGTACATCCCTTTGAGTTCATGGTTCTTAGGAACCACTTTGGGGAAGAAAAGGCAGGAAATCCCTTGTCCAGGCTTATGTCTGGGTCCAGGGGAAACTGACCATAAGGTGGCTTAGTCTTAGGAAATAGTTTCCTGCTGCTGGATATCATTTGCTTTGCAGTTACACTGGGATCCTTGTGGAGCTGAAGCTGCCTCATGAGATGGACTTCAGTGAGAAAGATGTCAGTGGAGTGCTGTTCCAGTATCCAGATACTGAGGGGAGAATCGAAGACTTCACTGGACTTGTTGATCAGGCTCATCAGAATGGGGTAAAAGCAGGTTGTGATAAATATCTACATGGATTGTGTGTGTGGTAAATGAGCTGCTATGTTGCAGCTGTTGAAGAGCATTCTCCCAGTATGCCAGTTGGTAGGAACATCTGTGCTCCTGCATCCTCATGGATTGCCCTGCAATAATTCGAGCAGAGGCGACAAACAGGTCTGTATGTAGGTTCTTTGGTATAAGTAAATCTGCAGTGTCTGTTCATATAAATGTTGGAGATCCATTATATTTTTTATCATATTCGAATCATTGAGGATATATAATTAGTAGCTAATATGTGCTACATTCAACAGACAGTTTGAAAATATTACTGTGTATTTTCATTGGGCTGGTTACTATGGTACCCAAGGGGGGGGGGGAGACTGATCTCCAGGAAAAAGGAGTTAATGAATGCTGTCCTTTGCTTCTTTAAGAAAAAACTTGTGTGCATCACATTGTAAGATCTTTTAGATCATTTCTGTGTAGCTTTTTCACCATAAAAGATGCCAACAACTAAGCTGGCCTTCTCTTGTTTCAGACTCTTGCCTGCTGTGCAACTGACCTGTTAGCTCTGTGCATCTTGAAACCTCCAGGAGAGTTTGGTGTTGATGTTGCTTTGGGTAGCTCTCAGAGGTTTGGGGTACCACTTTGTTATGGTGGACCACATGCAGCGTTCTTTGCTGTCAAGGAGAATTTGGTGCGAATGATGCCTGGAAGAATGGTGGGGGTTACAAGGTAAAGTATGTTTTAGCTTAAAATCTGAATCCCAGACCTCTCATGGGAGTTTGCAGAGCATGGTTTTAGTGGATAGTAGTAAACTGGTGCAAAATTAAAGTCCACTAAAGTAGTGTTTCCTTCTATGTGCCATTACCTGTTCTTTTCTCATGAAGAGGAATATCAGTCTAAAATCACTTTTATTTTCATTATTCAATAAAATTCAACTCTTCGTCCAAACAGATTTACTTGCTGAACTTTAACATAGAATATGCTTGTATCAAACCACATTAGGCTGTTTTGATGCTATAAAACCTTAATTGTGTCTTACCTCCTGTTACATCTATTCTAATCCACCACAATTCCCAAAAATAATGAAGGTAACTAGTTAGAACTGTTAAATAGTAAAGTTACAGTCAAAACTTGTACACTTCCAAAAAAGAATTTGTGGTGATCTTCAAGAAGCCATTGATACTTTGCACAAGCATGTAGACTATGCAAGTGAAAAATCTAAGACCATCTGAAAATTTGAAATTAGCTGATCTGCTATGAATTGCAAGGATTTTACGTTTATACTATTACTTGGTTTATAAACACCGGATCCAGCTACTACCTTCCCAGATTGTGAAGGTAATATTGGTTGAACTTCACCTGAATTTTATTGATGGATAAATTGGACTTGGTCCAGAACTTTGCAGCCTACTGGAAGATGCTAATTAAGGCAAGTACAGAGGAAGATCAGTGCAGGATGAGGGCCCAGTTCTTCTATTTGCACCCAAATGTCTCTCCTGCAAATATTTCCCTTCCATACTATTTTGTTCTACAGGCAGGCCTCTTCCAGTCCTAACAGCCATGTTGCAGGACAGAAGTAGTAAAATTGCCTGGGAGAACTGGCAAGCCTGTGAATGGTTAAGTTGCCCCCCCATACACACCATATACACACACATGCATTTGCCTTCCAAGGGAACCATGAGGCTGGGAATCTAGGTTATTGGAAATCTAGTTATTGGTATTTTAATGGAATTTTATTGTTACGGGGTTTTATCAATTGTCGCCTGCCACAAGCCAGTTACTGGGAATGGCAGGATTCAAAAATAAATAAATAAATGGTTTCCTTACTATTTAATGACCTCTCTAAGGAAAGCATTTTCAAAGGGGGAAAGGGAGTTTATGGTGCCTTCCCCACTAGCCATTTTCCTCATGTTTTTTTTTTGGGGGGGGGAGGGTTGCCTCACAGGGCTACACTTTGTATTAATGGCTATCACAGTGAGCTAACATCTTTCCTCATCCCATTTGACCCCAGCAGATGCTGAAGAGAGGGGGGGCCCTGATGCAAATATTTGTTCAGTGATCATTTAATAATTTTGCAAGAGTTTTCTGTTATTCAAG
Source organism: Paroedura picta (assembly GCF_049243985.1). NCBI lineage: Eukaryota > Metazoa > Chordata > Lepidosauria > Squamata > Gekkonidae > Paroedura > Paroedura picta. The sequence continues at coordinate 74,510,218 of NC_135375.1, read as the reverse complement.
CTTATGGGTTTCTTGTGGACCAGTTACTGTTATGTTGACAGACGGAGAGACTTTTAAGCAATTGAAGTAATCTATTTCTGTCCCCCCTCCCCCAAATGGCTCAAGGGATGCAAATGGGAAAGAAGTATATCGCCTTGCACTGCAAACCAGAGAGCAACATATCAGGAGGGATAAGGCTACAAGCAATATCTGCACTGCTCAGGTGAGCTTTTTTGAGGGTTTCAGTTGGTGAGGGCCATTTAAGAGTAGCTGTGAATTGCCCTTCATAGCTGGTCATCATCACATTTAGCAAGCAGCCAAGATGCCTGGCAGCTTTTGCTGGTGGTACAAATGTGTTCTGCCAGACTTTTAAATTAAAGTAATAGGTTAGGCCTTGCGCCCTAACCATGATCAAAATACTCTAGTCCAAGGAAGAGAGAAATGTGATAAAAAAATGCTACTTCTTTTGACATTTTGATCCCAGAATAGGTTCTTGCCACACATCATTATGGAGAGGCAAAGCGTAAATACAGAGCTGTATTTGAATCAAAGCTTATGCTGGTGTGGAAGGTACACACCTTGAGGGTGGCGAACCTGCACTTGAGAAGATTTGTAGCCTTTACCTGGAATATCTGCATTATAATGTTGCAGTCTGGGAGATGTGATGTGAGGGGTATCCACGTAGTAGCAAGGCTCCAGTCGTTTTGGACTCTGATTTCTGGAACTAAAAGATGTGTCCAATTTGTCCCTGGGATGCAGACTGAGATTAGGATCCCTGGTATGGGCTTCTACCACAGGCTGAGAGCTGGCTCTGGAGACTCTACATGGGAAAATATGCTATTGGATACCCAGCTAAGAGACATTGGGGTTGCCATGCCCTAGGCTAATGTGCCCAAGTGCATCAAGGGTCTCCGTGCCTACCATTGGCAAGGACAGTATTGTGCCACAGACTATAATTACTCAAATGTACAGCTAATAAAAGATGTTTTGCATATATTACAGTCAAGACCTTGTAAAGCGTTATTGCATTGTTGATAATGTCAGGCATAATTGTAACTTTCTTTGCCTTTTTGTTCAGATTATATATAATGATGATCAGTGTATGAATAGTAATGTCTTTCTTAATATACTGCAGAAACGTTTAACTTCTAATTATACTAACATGCTAGCAAATTGACATGTTTACCCATTTGGTCTATTTTAGGCACTTTTGGCTAACATGGCCGCAATGTTTGGAGTCTATCATGGTGCTAATGGATTAAAGCACATTGCCAGGAGAGTGCATAATGCCACTCTGATTTTAGCTGAAGGTAAGTGAATATTTAATGGCTGCATGGTGGCAGGTCTTAAGTGATTGACATAATCTAGTCAAAAACAGAATCCAGTACTTTGAAAAAACAGATTGTGGAATTATTGGTCAGAAGAACTGTTTAAGAGACTAGGAAAACTGGCAGTGAAGCAAGCAGATTGGCCAACACGTTTCTTCTTAAATTGCACCAACTTAATTCCAGTGCAGTAACACCCATGTTATTCCAGCTCTGGTCCCCAGCACAGTTACTGATAAAATTGGAAACAACCCCTCAAAAAGCATATGGACCTTTAAGGAAACATGATTGGCTAGTGGCGCAGAGAGTTTTTATGTGTTGTTTCTGATAGGTCTGAAGAGAGCAGGTCATAAACTGCAACATGACGTATTTTTTGATACCCTGAAAATCCAGTGTGGTTGTGATGTTCAAGAGGTCTTGTGCAGGGCAGCCCAGAGACAAATAAACCTGCGGATTTACAGCAATGGAACAGTAAGTGACAGTTTACGGACTGAACTCTTCCAGTAGGATTTGTTAATTCTTTAAAGTACTGTAGAGACTTTAAAATACTGTAGTAATTTTATGAACATAAGGGTACTTAACATGGAAGTCATTTATTTACTGTGTAAGTAGATGTTACCTTGTAATGTCTGCTTTAAAAAAATGTGGTTGCACATGTACTGGTGTCAGACTAAGGAGCTGAAAATCAAGTTCTATTGATCTTTGACAGCTCCATATATTCCTCAGGTCTCCCCCATCCTTATAATTTTTCTGTAAATTGCACTGCAAATATTTTATGGTGCTGGGGTTGTATTTATCTCTATGAAAATGAGTTGGAAACTGCATTGAGGCTGAAACTGACAAAATGCTGTGATTTCTTCCTGGTGCCTTTGTTGCTGATCTCTTCCCATTCTTAAAGGGTGGCATTTTGTCTTTGTTGCTGGTTGGTAGGTTTTTTGTTTTGTTTTTTCATTTTTATGACTAATTTTAAGCAATCTACCCAACCCACCCTCTGGTGTAGTAAAAATACTTTTCCCCATACGTTAAAAAACACCAGGGGTATTGTTAAGTTTCCAGATTTATAAAGACACTCTTTTTCATCCTCCTTTTTAATTCTTTGAGAATTTATTCCCAAATACTTGTAGATGTGATAGTTATTTATTATACTTGAATCTTACTGTTTCTTCATGGGGGAATCTTCCATGCAGGCCGAATACTAACCCATACCTATTTAGCCTCAAGCGTTGAGATCCCTCCGGCATCTTCAGACCACTTGTTATTTATGACAAACTAATGATAGTAGCTCGTCTGGAAAAAGTGACACTCCTATGCAAATGAAATCTTTGCAGCCTGTTACTTAATGTTATTCATTGCTGGGATTCTTAGAATTTGTCAGAGAAAGTTACAAAGTCTTCTCTGACTGTAGTAAAACATTGCAAACAAACCAGTGTTTATTTTTGATGAGAACAAACCTGGTTTATCATTGGGTTCCCATGCTGCCTCCTCCCCTCATGCATAGAACCCAGGTTGAAGACTTCTCTGGTTGAACGAAAACTGGAGTCTCTACTGATGGCCAAACTGGGGGGTTTAAATGTAGTTTATTTCTTGGCTACAGGCCAGGATTCTGTACCAAGGAAGGTGAATACAGTGCTCAAGGATAAACCAGATTCATTTTCAGCATTCGAAAATTAGAAGTTGGTCTAAACAGAGCCTATAACTCTGGTGCCTTTGAGACTCTATTTTATATCATTTTTAAAGTTTCATACTTTAAATTGTCTGAAAATATTTAATAATTTAGTAATAAATATATTTAGTAGGAACTTGCTGAGATCCAGAAGACCCACAAAGAGCAATCCTCTATTAAGAAGGCTACAAGAACTATACACTAAACCTATAGAATCTATAGAAATATTAGTCTTGAGTTTTCTAGTTAGATGTTTTCTGAAGGCTTTAAGCATGGTGGAAAGTTGCTTTAAACATAATGTTGCTATTGTAACAATTCAGAAGTTGTAGATTGGGTGTGCAAGAACAAGAAATTCATTTTAAAAAATCTGTATATACTGATATTCACTGATATGGTATTTGGATTTAGTAATATACAGGAATCCCAAAAATATTACACCCTCTGTTGTTAGGTGTAAAGTCGTGTCTGACCTATTGCGACCCCATGGACAATGATCCTCCAGGCCTTCCTGTCCTCTACTATTCCCCGGAGTCCTCTGGAGACCATTAAATTAAATGGCAAACCCATTCAGAGCTCTAGATCTTCCGGCGTAGCCTTGACCAAAAACCTGGTAGAAGAGCTCCATCTTGCAGGCCCTGAAGAACTGGTATAGCTCCTGCAGGGCCCTCAGCTTATCTGGGAGCTCATTTTACCAGGCGGGACCAGGGCCAGAAGCATCTCATACAGACCAGGGATCACCAGTTTATTAGTATCTGCAGAATGCAAGGCTCTGCAGGGGGCATAGGGAGACAGGTGGTCCTTAAGATACATTGGGCCCAGGCTGCCTATGGGATTGAAACCAGAACAAAAGGAGGAAAGACCCCTTGAAGAGAGAGCTGAAAGGTAATTTTGTAGCTCTTTAAAGTTTAAACCTCTTCACTCACAGCTATTCAATTTAGGTAGGTATCAACTATGGTGGTAGTCAAAAAGATTCTCTAATTGTATTTAGATTTTAAAATACCTAAACAATACCAGCAATGTATTTTTGAGGGGGTTTATTTTTCCTCATAAAAACCAAATGTACAGTCCTAATTGTAGATAAAGTATTAATGAGGAATTAACATAAAAAGAATCTAGATGTTTATATGCTTCTTCATTTGTGCCTGTTGCAGGTTGGCCTATCTCTTGATGAAACTATAACTGAAAAAGATCTGGATGACCTATTATGGATCTTTGGTTGTGAATCTTCAGCTGTAAGTAGTGCTGTGGTTAAAGCACTTCATGTGCAGTCAGGGAACAGCATGCTAATATCAGATAGGGTGCAAACCTGTCCATCACAGACATAGCATTGTGGATTCCTGTAGTCTTAACAACACAACTCATACACATTGGGGTGGGCAAGCAGCAAAAGGATCTTTTGGCTGAGGGAAAGGTTTGTTAGCCCGTGGGTGTTTCCATCATGCTCAGTCCTTAGTACAAGTTGTTTGTGCTCTGGAGCTTAGGTAACTAGCACTAAGAGGATGGAGAAGGAGATCTGGTTGGGGATCCAACTTGGTGTGGTGGTTAGGAGGGCGGACTTCTAATCTGGCGAGCTGGGTTTGATTCTGTGCTCCCCCCACATGCAACCAGCTTGGGTGTCCTTGGGCTCACCACGGCACTGTTCTGACTGAGCAGTGATATCAGGGCTCTCTCAGCCTCACCTACCTCACAGGGTGTCTGCTGGGGGAGAGAAAGAGGAAGGCAAATGTAAGTCACTTTGAGACTCCTCCGGGTAGAGAAAAGTGGCATATAAGAACTAATTCTTCTTCCGAGGTGCCAATTCAGTTGCCATTCACTGAGATTGTCTTACTTTATTGCTTGCATGTAGAGCAGTTGAGATTATGGGGGTGAGTTTACAGAGGTGGGGAGCTGAAATGTCTCCGTAACTTTTACTTGAGAACATTTACTGTTGCTTTGAAAGGGATTAAATTTAAGGTTCTCCAAATTATTCTGTTGGCAAAATCCAATTAGGTCAAGTATAGGAAGTTAACATCCTTTATTAAGTTAGGTGTGAAATTGCTGGCTTGATTTGTATTATGGCTGAAAATTTTTATTATGGCTTAACAGATTTTCCAGCAAGTAATATCCTGCTTTTAAAATTAAACTGTGTGTGGTAAAACGGTGGCTGAATAGCTGTCTGTTTGCTGAAACACTGAATAATGCTTGTTTCTGGATTTGCTCCATGAAATAAGTGTCATGAGGCTGTAATTTGTTCCCTGAAATCCTAGGATTCAGAATCCTTAAAAGGGCAGCTGCCTCAACTGTTAAATACTTTAGGAAGGGTTGTGTCAGTCCTTGGCTCTTGTGGCACAGGCAGCTGGGCCAGGAGGAGGAGCCGAGCATGACTTTGGGGTCTGGAGGCAAATTTCCTGCAAGCCAGACTGGCCAGAGAGTCTGGTTCTCTTGGGAGAGGGGGTATCACCTGGGTGTATGAAATTGGGGTTTCTGTGGGTAGGCAGGCAGTTGCGAGTTCCCTGCATTGTGCAGAGGTTGGACCAGATGACCCTGGAGGTCCCTTCCAACTCCATGATTCTATTATACTAAAAAGTAACATATTAAGTAATGGCTCAAATTCCTTTAATTATAGCAAAACAAGATCTGGGAAGGAATCTTAAACTACTTAATTTTGCTGGAAGCTATCTCCCTTGATCTGAGTTTTAAACAATAGTTTAAACAAGTGGAGACCTGCAAGAACTGGGGAAGGGATTAATTGCATATCTTAAGTTTTATCACTGCCGCCAGGCCTGGCTTCTTCCCTTCCACACACACCAGTAAGCGCCACACAACTCCCTATGCCTGGACCTGCCAAGGTTTCTCCCCACCCACATCGAAGATCATGCTGATGAGCCCCAAACAGCTCCCAGCTGCTGGACCATCAATGCTTCCTCCCTGTTTAACAGGGATGAGCCCTGCACAGCTTTGGGCTGCTGAACCTGCTAAGGTTCCCCCCCCCCACCAATCAATGGCCACAAGCCGCTTGCGGCTCCTGGCCATTGTTAATCTGTTAATCTACCCCTATCTCTTTTGACACTTTTTCTCCAGCAGTCTACCCAATCCTTGCTGCATCCTTCACCTACCAGACACTACCCTTGGCAGTCCACTGACCCCCACCCTTGCCTTCTTCCCACCCACTACCCCTCACATTTACCATTCATATACCCTCAGCTTGCTGCTTTCCCCACCTACCCTCCAACGGGTCAGCAGTAGGCTGCTGGCTTGAGGGAGTGGAAGTTGCAGGAGGGGAAAGCCCATTCCCACACCTATCTGCTGGGTCTCCCAGGCTGCCATATTGTGCTACTGTTGGGCTCAACACTACTCCCAGGCTGTTGTGTCTCTGATCCTGGGTCCAGCTTGGCTCCTGACCTACTGGGCACCTTGAGATAGGTGTGTTTTCTGTGCTTGCCCCAAGTTTGTAGAAAAATCTCTCTAGCCTCCACATGGCCCTGATCTGTGAATTTAGCTATCTGCGATTGGGGCCATGGGTGGCCATTAGATTGATTTTTGCACTTTGAGCTTTGTGTGGCAAAGTGTAAATTGAAAGATAAATTCACTTTCAGATATTTCTAACTGATACGCTGCATGGATGCTTCAGACCAAGGAGGACAACTCCCCTGGAAGTATATCTTTGCAGATAAATGTCTCATAGCCAGCATTTCCTGCAAGTAGCTTGAAAGTTGTACACATTAGTGTTTCACTGACAGTTAATTAGTCAATTACTACAATCTAGGTAAAAGATCTGAGATGAGAAATAAATAGCCTTCAGTTTCTAGATGAATACATTGTGTAAGCAAAGAAATCATACCCATGAGCGCATATGCTTCTTTTCTTTTAAAGGAACTGGTTGCTGAAAGCATGGGTGAAGAAACAAGGGTCATTTTTGGCACTCCATTTAAGAGAACTTCAGAATTCCTTACACATCAAGTATTCAACAGGTTTGTGACATTCATTGGACTGTCTGTCTGTTCTTAGTTGTGCTTTCCGTTTTTATTTGATCAAGTTGGATTAAGGATTATAATAGCAGAACAGGGATTTAATTTTCAGACTTCAAAGTGTTATTGCCTACAAGCTATGGGGAAGTTAAGGACTGAACTCTCTAGCTCTACTCCCACATATATTTACATTTAGAAAGATGCCTGAAAACTTGAGGAAGTTGCCTAAACTTTTGATAATGCATGCATGCATCTAAATATGGAGGCCACATACCATTATTGGATCTGAAACATTACTTATTTTACGTTCATGCTAGGTGGATAATGTAACATATTGTCAGATGATGGGCAACTATTTGTAAAAACAAAATAGAAGCAAGAAAAAGGAAGGGTCCAGTGTTTTGCAGTTGTGTCTAATAACATGGTATTTTTGGGGATGCTAACTGTATTGTCTGGATTGCTTAGTGAACTGGCTTGTTAATGTAATGTTTTTGTCTTCAGCTATCATTCTGAAACAAATATTGTCCGGTATATGAAAAGACTGGAAAACAAAGATATTTCCCTTGTTCACAGCATGATTCCTTTAGTAGGTATAAATTAAAAAGGTAAAATTGGTATTTGCTAGTCTCCTTTAATGAAACCCACTGATTGCATTTGAATGTGTTTATTTTTTGTCCCCAGGGATCCTGTACAATGAAGCTGAACAGTTCAACAGAACTTATGGTAAGCTTTTCTAGCAACTGTATGCCTTTTCTGAGAACAATAGAAAAAAAAAGTAATAGGTGGCCCACTCACTGCCTACTTTACCTTGCAAGTGGCCAGTAAACAATTCCAGACTTAGTGGATGCCTTAAGAAGAACAGAACACTGAAGACTGTCTTATGCAGCCTCTTTTTCCTTCTCGTGAAAGTATGCTTTGAATTACCATATTGGGGAGATCCAGGTGGAAGTGGGTTTGAAGGTGGGCTTAGAAATTTTAGGCATGTTGTGGCATCTGACCTGTTTGCCAGAAATCCTCCTCTGGATTTCTTCATGAGACTGTTGAGAGGAAAATTAGTTGTATGAACTTGCTCCAAGAACATTTCAGAATCCTACTTATACTCACAAGGAGGGTGAAATAGTTGATAATTCAGTTAAAAAGAACCCACCCCAGAAACATGGAGTCTATGTATTCCTACACTTCTACTTTAAGGGAATAATTAGTAATCAGCACCCAGCATGTGAAAAACATACTCTGACTCATGCCTACAAGTGAGGCTTTCTATATATATTCTTACTTTCTGAACTGTTCGGAAAACAATGTGGTTCGGTAACAGTAATATAACTCCACTTTCCCCACATTTTTCTACTGTTCCATGTTGCTTATGGTTTCACTTCATTCATCATTGTTCATTCATCATCTAATTTATTTGTATTATTCCTATTCTGTTCTATGTGAACTGCCCCGAGCCTTCAGGGAGGGCAGTATATAAATATAATAAATAAATAAATAAATAGATTACCCCCAAATTCAAAAGACAGGTGATAAAAAGGAAACGTTCCACCTATGAAGAAGAGTTGGTTCTTATCTGCCACTTATCTCTACCAGCAGGAGTCTCAAAGTGGCTTACAATTACATTCCCTTTCCCCTCCCCACAACAGACACCCTGTGAGGTGGGTGAGGCTGGGAGAGCCCTGATATTACTGCTCAGTCAGAACAGCTTTATCAGTGCTGTGGCGAGCCCAAGGTCACCCAGCTGGCTGCATGTGGAGAAGGAGCGGGGAATAAAAACCCAGCTTGCCAGATTAGAAATCTGTGCTCCTACCAACTACAACAACCTTGCTCTATGCAGTGAATAAACCTGTGTCAGGGGTCATTAATCACATTTTTAATGCAGAAGAATTACTTTATTTTCTCCTTTCCCCCTTTCTTCTGTAGCCTATCACATGGAAGGAATTCGCCCATATCCACCCTTTCGTACCTCTAGATCAGGCTCAAGGATACCAGCAACTCTTCAAGGAGCTTGAAAAGGATCTGTGTGAGATCACAGGTTATGACAAAATTTCCTTTCAACCAAACAGGTAGGAGCAACCTTGCTTGTCTCAACAGTTTCTTGGGCAGGCTTTAAACACATAGATAATTTTTTCCTGTCCAGGTATCTCTTCAGTGCAAGAAGCAAGCACACTGTGTCTTCATGCAATCATAGTTATGAATGTCCACATGCCTATTTAGTAATGTGTGGTGAAATTGAACCATCATGGGAATTTGTTACACAGTGTACATTTGAAGTATGGTCTTTTATGGACCTTGCTTTAAAATGGCCTTTTACAAACTGAGTACTGAATTGTATTCTTTGACATTTTATGTTTTGTGGTTTTGCAGTGGGGCCCAAGGCGAATACGCTGGATTGGCTGCGATCAAGGCTTATTTAAATGCCAAAGGAGAAAGGCATCGAAGTGTAAGTGAAAAAGATGGGTTTTAACTAACATTGACCCGACAGTCCTGCAAGCTACTAGCTACCCACAGAAGTGAGGCTTGTTTTTCAAACCATGGAGACTTTTAAAAGTTTGGCAATGTTACTTTAATGTACTCACAGGGAGCAGGGCCTATGACTGTTTACCATGAGCAAAAAGTCCAACTGCTGCTTTAAGAAGCTGTAAGAGAAAATTGTCCTGTCATTTATCTTTGTCCTACCTGTATTCAGATTTTCAGAAAGATGAACTGATGAATCCCAAAAGCTTTTCCTTCATATGCCCTCTGCATCCTTGCATGAGTCCATGTGGCTAAATGAAGCCTGATGCTCATGGAAGGCCAAAAAACTATCCTGCAGTGGTGTTGCTGACAAGTGCAAGGGAAGTTCCTGCAGGATCATGGCCTCATGAACAGATTGCAAAAGCAGGTGAAACACATGGCAAATTTGTTAGGGAAAGAGCCATACCTTGATGCCAGAGGAGCCTGCAGAATGGCAGGTCTTAGAATCATAGGCTTGGAAGGGAACTCCAGGATCATCAAGTCCAACTTTCTGCAGAATGCAGGAAATTCACAACTACCTGCCTGCCCACAGTGACACCAATTCCATGTCCACTTGATTCCCCCACCTGCCCCTGCCCTGCAAGCTTAAGGGAAAGAGGAAATGAGCCATCTTATGGGGCCTTGGGATGATAGTGTCTCTTCCCAGGGAAGTTCATGGGAGAAAGCAGCACAGGAGAAGTAGGGAGAGAGGTCTGACATAGGCTCAGCTATAAAGGGGGTGGGAGGTGGGGAGAGAGGAGGGTAGTTTTGGCTGGCAAGGAGAAGGCAACGTGACTGGTCATGGAGTTGAGACCCAAGAAGCAGTGGGCTCCTCCCAGTCCATGCTGTCCTTTTTAGTCTGACTGCATTACTTTAATGTGTGTACAGGGCACAAGAGACATGAAGGAGCCAGTCTCAGGTGCAGGAACTTAGAGAAAGCCACCCAGCTGTACCTGGGTCATAATAAGGAAACATAAGAAAGATATCTGATATCTGCTGACTTTTGTGAACAGCATGGAGGCAGATATAGGTTGCCACACAACAGCATGGAAACCAATTATTGTTGTGTGCCTGATGAAAATTACATTAAGTGCTAAAATATTACTTATCCTTTTCACTGTGCAAAGGGAATGGATGGGGGAGAAAGGGTCTGGAGTTCCACCTTGTCTCTCATCCATGCAGAGTTTGGGAAGCAGCTAGTAGTGGTGCATACATGCAGGAGCTAAGCCTTTGAGTTGCATTATATTTCAGAGCTTCCCTTCGGGAAGCAAGATGGTTGCTCCCAAGTATCTCTGAAGTTTAGCCCTACATCAAAGTTAGTTATGATTGCAAGTTCTGGCTCATATTCAAAGCTAGCCAAAATGTGTGAACTCTGCTGCTAACTTCCGTTGCTTCTTATAGTAACTCAAAGAATAAAGCAGTGTATGTAACACATATTGAGGCAAAGTGGTAACTTGTTACTTCTTTGTTCTCTGGTAAATCTTGCTGTTGTCTAAAAATGTTCTTTCTGAGGCCCTTTCTTCTATTTGGAGAACAGCTTAGAGCTCATTATGAGGTTCACTGCTAAAATCCTGGAACAAACTCATTAACTACATAGTTGAAATTTGAAAGAAGGAAAAAAAATCTTTCTAGGCCTGGCACCGGCTTCTACAATTTCCCAAAACCTCACTGGGGCATTCAGAAGGCTTTTGTGTCAAGATTAGAACAGCATTGTACATTGAAATCCACATCAGTTTCATTGCACACACAAGGGTTGGTATCTATAAGCATATTTTAAACTAAAGTATTTTACTGGAGTTTCACTTGAATAGACATACTCTGGCTTTCCCGCCACACCGTTCACACCGATCAGTTTACCTGATCTCTGGTTTTCCATTAATTGTTGTGTTGTTGTCAGCTGTGTGCCACTGACTCACAACCACACATTTGGTTTTTCAGTCAATTAAGAGGCAAGGCAGCAATACTTTATTTGATCCAGCAAGGCTTATTTCCGTCATCTGCTTCCGCACGGGGAAGCATTTGTAATATTCTCTGCCTTCTTTGTGTCCTTTTCAGGTCAGTTCTCTGGAGTGTATAGTAGTCATACTTTGGATTAGTTTCTCCTTTATGCACTGTGTAATGGTTTCCTCTAAAATATGTATCTTTAAGCCTGACCTCTTGTGTCTCAACGAATCCGCCTTTTGGTACAAACACCTAACCTTTTGCAGCAGTTTCAGAATGTCTGCTAAACACTAGAGATCAAGGGCCTTCTTTGAAACTTGGGGGTTCCCTCGATTTATTTCTTTGGGACCACAGTCGCCCAGCACAGATCGCTCCACAGCACTGTCACCTCAGATGATGGTACTAAAAAACCCCATCTGGAATTCTTAAACTGTAGATTACTTAGTACTGCTTCCCGAAATTAAGAGAATTTAGGCATGCAAAGCTTGTGTGGATGTTGCCATGCCAGTCACTCCCTCCTTCAGCCTAAGCTGTCTCACAAGGTTATAGTAAGGATAAAATGGAGAGAGACCCTTGAGACCCTTTGAAGGAGGAAGGTGTGCAAAAATGTAATATACAAACTTTACAGCCAAGTTAATGCATTTTTGTTGTGAGTATAGTGTGCTGTCTTACTACTTCATACAAAAAGTCTCTTACTAGCACCCATGTTTCTTTTCAAGCAAGAAACCTGTTAGAAGAGGACTTAGGTAGACATACAAGGGAAAAGGCCTTACCATTTGAAAACCTGAAAACTGTAAATAAGCGGATTGTGTACTTAAGAGGCTTTGGGCATTACAGTATTTATGAGAAGATTCCATAGTGAAGCAGTGGAACTCAGTTGCTTAATCTGTACCCTTTCTGGAGCCTGGTTAAATATCTAAGCACATGTTGGTTCCAAGGCTTTGATATAGTTAATGTCTCTTTTAAATAGAAATGCATACACCTGATAAGGTTGGATTCCTCTCTGTTACTAGTGTTTTGAGCCAGAGATCTTCCATTGAGGTCAGCTATTTTACTGATGAAACAGAATCCCAGAAACAGAGCAAGGAGTTCCTCTCTTCCTTCTTATCCACTGTTTCCTAACTATCTGCAGAGACTATAGAGACTAGGGGAAAATGCCAGCCCAGCCCCTTATCCATGGTTCCTCTATATATTTGTGAAACAGCCTGGGGAGTGGAATGTATCTGGCTGTCCAAGTTGAAATAGGGCCAATCAGGGTGCAGCTAGCACCCTGATTGGCCCTGCCCCTGCAGCTCCCGCTCTATGCCCCTGGACTCTAGCCTCTTTGCTCTCAGATGCCCCTAGATGCCTGGCGGCAGATAAGGGGAGGGGGCCCTGGGCAAAGGGTAGTGTGGAGGGCCTGCTAACGAGGACCTCTTGGTCTGCTAGGCTGAGCCTACTAGGCTGGGCCTGCTAACGAGGGCCTCCCAGCTTGCTGACTGCCTGCTAAAGAGCTCTGTCCCAGGCCTGCTAATGAGCTAGCCCGCTCCCCTTGATCTGGCTGCAAGCAGCAGCCCAAAGCCACCTTAAGCTGCCTGGCTGGGAGCCAGGGGAGGAAACCCTTTCAAGGCCCATTGTTAGGAACGGGCTTTGAAGCTAGTAGTTCCATAAGTAGATCAGGGCTTGGGTTTGGGTTGACTGGTCACTGAAAATCTATTGGAATGGGATTTGATCCAATAGGTAGTGCAAGAGCATGGAGACTGTGTTTCACCTTCCATCATTTCACATTACCTTCAACTTTTATCTGATATTAGAAAGCAAGGCAAACTTGCCCATGTGATCTTTCATATCCATAAAATATCATTTAAACTGTGCTGTGATGCATACAAGGTTGCTGTGTATACAACATTAGCACACTAGTGCAACATTCATCCAGACTATGGATCTCTGTTGTGATAAAGTTTTTTGAGAAGCAGCTGCAAGCCCAATTTTTATGTTATGGTGGGCCATGCAAGTCTGCATGGACATTCTTCTTGGAATGTTCTTTTGTCTGCTAGTGTCTTGTTGAAAGCAAGCCTTAGTACTATGACTTCAGGGCTTTATTAGGGTTTTATTCAGGGCTTCATTTATATGCCTTAACTTGCAAAAGACTGGCATTCTTGTTAACCTGAGCATTCATGTTTTTTAAGGTTTGTCTTATTCCTAAATCTGCACATGGTACTAACCCGGCAAGTGCTCAGATGGCAGGAATGAAGATTCAGCCAGTCGAAGTAGATAAAAATGGAAGCATTGATGCTGGCCATCTTAAGGCAATGGTAAGTTTGTTCAGTGGTGGTGCTTTCCTTTTTCCTGGTACCTGTTAGCAGCTTTTATTAATACTTGCCTCTTATTTTTCCTTGGTTAGAAAAAATTATAGGTGTCCTTTGAAAGTAAATTCTGTGGCTGAAATCACATGCATTTTGTACAAGTTGAACTTCAGTTGTAAATCAACCCTCCTGCATGGCCAATATGTATTACCTTTCTTCATTCCTGTCTTTTGTGTAGTGTTCTGTATAAATTAGAGCTGAAAAGCTCTTCAAGAAGCAGATAATAATTTGGCCTGTGATACCTGTTCATGCTTGTTTCCCGTTACTAACATAATACATGAGTAGTAATGGGAGATAATAGTTTGAAAGGACAAGTAATAAGAAACAGCAACTAAGTGTTTAATACATCAAGTAATAAGAAAGAATGCACTTTCCTTTTTAGCCAGGAAATGGTCCTCTTTTTGTTATCATTTGGAGAAAAGTCTGTGAAAACATTGACCTTCCTTGACCCTTCTCATTCTTTTTATTTTCCCCTAATCTGAAGGTAGATAAGCATAAAGAGAACCTTGCTGCTATCATGATCACATACCCCTCCACGAATGGTGTCTTTGAAGAGGAGATCAGTGATGTGTGTGACTTGATTCACAGACACGGAGGCCAGGTTTATTTAGATGGAGCTAATATGAACGCCCAGGTAAGAAATGGATCTTGTACATTTAATGTTATGTCTGAAGTGAGCCTAATGTGTCATAGGGGGAAGAATCTCTTCTGTTTGTTCTTGATTTTGGAGTATTTCCCACAATTGCCAGTGAAAAATGCAGATTTAGAATTTCAATTTTCAAACAATCTTTTAGATAAGAGACTACTTTTAGCCAAATTTTCAGATTGGCTTTTAGTGTTTTAAAGGGGAAGGTGGAATTACATTGGTGAGCGTTGATTGATTTTCTAGGGAGAAATGTAAGCTTTCTACCTGGTGTAATCTGAAACTGCCCGAGATAACGCTCAAAGATTCCTCCGTTCTTATATTTACAATGTTCTCATGACCTTCTTGCTAGGTTGGCTTATGTCGTCCCGGAGACTATGGATCAGATGTCTCTCATTTAAACCTTCACAAAACTTTTTGTATTCCTCATGGAGGAGGAGGACCTGGAATGGGACCAATAGGAGTGTGAGTTGTTTAGTTTGAAAATATGTATTTCAAGGAAGTTGGTGATGTTGAGGGTGGAAAAGAGTGATGTTAATATGCAACTAGCCATACAGTCTGCACTTAGTCACAGACTGGCTGCACTCTTATTCTAGAAGCTAAATAATTGTTGATTCTTTTAAAAATGGCATTTGTGGCGAGATAAGCATGTTAAGATTTAGTAAAGTGTCTGTAAATTATGAAGAATTTATATCAGTGCATGCGTTTTATACCGTGTTGAGGCATTATAAGCTGTTAGACTAATTAGGAAGGAGTGGTTATAAATCTTTATATCATCATTCCCGGCCCCAGGGAAGCACACCTGGCCACAACCTTTTCAATCCTGGCCCCGTCCTGGTGGAATGAGCTCCCGGGAGAGCTGCAGGACCTTTCAGCATTCCACAGGGCCTGCAAGATGGAGCTCTTCTGCCAGGTCTATGGTTGAGGCTGGGGTCGGTGCGAAAGATTAAGAGGTCCCCCTTTTCTATGCTATGCTATTTTATTTTATGTTACTTTCCATCTTATTGCTTAGTGCTACTAACATATGGTACTATTTTACATTCAACTATTCAGATCTCCTTCCTGCCATCCCCTTGAGTAGTTAGCGTGGTGGGGAGGGGGGTTATATTTTTCGCCATGTTATTGAATTGTTATGATTGTAAGGCGTTTTATGTCATTTTATGGGGTTTTTAAATGGTGGACTTTGTGACCCACCACGAGCCGGCCTCAGGAATGGTGGGAAATGAATATAAATATAAATAATAAGTAATAATAGTAATAATAATAGTGGTATGGTGGGGTAAAATACATACAGTAAGTGTTTTAAAGGAGTGTTCTGTTGGAATTAGGTTTATGTGGATGGTGTTTTATCCTGGGCTGCGGGACCAGGGCAAGCCACTTCCCTGAAATTCTGAAGGCAGTTTTAGCATGAGGAAGAAGATGCAGTGTGGGAGGAGTTTGATTTATAGGCTCTTCTTGTTTCTTTTTTTTAGGAAGAAACATTTGTCTCCCTTCTTGCCTGGCCACCCAGTCATTGCATTACAGCAAGATAAAGATTCAAGCCCATTAGGAACAATCAGTGCTGCCCCCTGGGGATCCAGTGCCATATTGCCTATTTCTTGGGCTTATATCAAGGTTTGTTTTGTCATTTACCCATCTTGATTTTAAATTTGAAAGAAGGTATGGATCTGCATGAATATTGAAACTGTTTGTGATCTATAAGAAGATATATACCAACATAATTCCCCAATGCATTCTGTATACCGGACAGGGGAACTAAGTGGGCCATTAGTCATTTCTATATACCCAGTCTCTAAGCTAGAAGTGTAAAGTTGTCCATATGTGTTCATTTTGTAGTATCCCCCCTTTGCCAGTGCTTCAAAATTCTAGTAGTGTACAAAATTGACCATAATGTATTCTATGATTGACCATGAACAAACTTGATATTATCATCTCTCAATAAATATTTTGACATCCACAAATAGGATTTTGCAAGGCTTTTGTTTTGCTTCTATAGTGCCTTAAAACCAGGTTCTATGAATAAATACAAACTCTGCCTTTATTTCGGAAGCCCGTGACATTCCCTCTTTACCTTGGGTTGAATTTGGTTATTCACAAATAATAGTACTAGCTACCCATTGAAACTTTCCAATATACTTTTGTAGGGTAAGGTAAATGAGAGCCAGCTTGG
Organism: Paroedura picta; assembly: GCF_049243985.1. Taxonomy (NCBI): domain Eukaryota; kingdom Metazoa; phylum Chordata; class Lepidosauria; order Squamata; family Gekkonidae; genus Paroedura; species Paroedura picta. The sequence continues at coordinate 74,493,715 of NC_135375.1, read as the reverse complement.
TGTAGTGGTTAGGAGTGCGGACTTCTAATTTGATACCACGCTCCCCCACATGCAACCAGCTGGGTGACCCTGGGCTCGCCACAGCACTGATAAAGCTGTTCTGATCAAGCAGTGATATCAGGACTCTCTCAGCCTCACCCACCTCACAGGGTGTCTGTTGTGGGGAGAGGAAAGGGAAGGTGAGTATAAGCAGTTTTGAGACTCCTTTGGATAAAGAAAAGCAGTGTATAAGAACCAACTCCTAAACACAGTTTGAAATGATTGCTTGGAGAGCACAATGCTTTTTGATCATGAACACAGGGCGGAGAATCTAGGGTTGTTGGGAATGGGTTAGGATGCTTTTCATTATTATTTACCATTGCTCTCTTTCCAGATGATGGGAGGAAAAGGACTTAAGCATGCATCAGAGATTGCAATATTAAATGCAAACTATATGGCAAAGAGATTAGAGAAGCACTACAAGGTTCTCTTTAGAGGAGCCAAAGGCAAGTATCTCTTACACTGTCTTCTGCCCAAGGTAAACAGGACCATGCTTTACTGTACATTGATGAGCGTCAAAAATTGCTCTGCAGAGAAGCTGTCCTTGATTTTTTAAAAGTATTTCAGGCATATCTCCGCCTCCTTTGTGACAACTGGATTCTTGTGTACATGCAGCTTCAGGGACCCACAGGTCTAAACACTCTGGCCTGCCAGGGGGCAGTGACTCAGGGCAACACAGGTGTGGGTCTTGACATACTTTCAAAAACTGTGAAAGCAGTTATGGGGCTATATGGTATAGGTAGCCACAAATTTTGACTAAGCATTGTTCTGTATATTTCTTAGTGATCCACAAAGGCTGTTGACTGTTTCAAAATAGAGCTACCTGATCGTTGTGTTTCATGCTTCTCCACATGTGCTCAGCGTGTACCACTCTTTTCATACTCAGGTTATGTAGCTCATGAATTCATTTTGGACACACGACCTTTTAAGAAAACAGCAAATGTTGAAGCTGTGGATGTTGCTAAACGGCTCCAGGATTATGGTGAGAAGTCAAAAAAGATTGTAGGCTGATATTGGGGTTCCCCTTCTTGTAGTACAATTTAAGCAGAGCTGTTTTGGCTGCCACAGATCTGACAATTAGGAGAGGTGACATTAGTTAAGGTGAAAGAGAACAACTGCTTTATTCTGCAGTGTGATACAATGAATAGGTCAGTGATAAAGTCTTCTGTGTGAAGGAGAAGATATGGCCAAAGAGCATTGTGGGGTTCCTCCTGTTTTTTGGAGCCAGCTCTAGGCCTGTAGGTTTCTGGCTGGGTGAAGGTAGCAGCTGATTGATGCTTGCTGATCCATTTGTTTTTAAAGCTAACTGAATTCTTGTTTGCCAGGATTCCATGCTCCAACAATGTCTTGGCCAGTGGCAGGAACTCTTATGATTGAACCAACAGAGTCAGAAGACAAGGCAGAACTAGACAGATTTTGTGATGCAATGATTAGTATTCGACAAGAAATTGCTGATATTGAGGAAGGAAGAATGGATTCTCGAATTAACCCCTTGAAGGTGAGTTAAGAAGAGGGCTCTCCCTGTCAGTGTAGTTTCCATATTGTCAGGTTCAACTATTGCACTTCAGCCAATTATAGCTGCTAGAAAACTGAAAAGGTCTGGTTATATGAGCAGTTTCATTGATCTTAATCTGTGTCTTGTTTTTGTTTACTTAGATGTCACCACACACCTTGACCTGCATTGCTACTCCTAACTGGGATCGTCCTTATTCTAGAGAAGTAGGAGCTTTTCCACTAGTAAGTGTTAATGGAGTATAGACAACAGCTAGATGAAGTTAATTTGTGATGCAACCTTGAACCTGTGTGGCACCCAAAAGACTGCAGCCAACCACCCTGGGTCCTTTGATGCTTCCCAAATATTCTACAACTAGGGGCAAAGCCCGTTGTCTCCAAGAATACAACGGGCGCTAGAGCTTAGAACGGATTTTTGTACCCTATTGCTTACTACTCAAAGGAGTCTCAAAGCGGTTTACAAACACCTTTTCCATTTGTCTCTCCACAATAGTCAACCTGTGAGGTATGTAGGGTTGTGAGAGATCTGAGAGAACTGGGAATGGGCCGCAGTGACCCAGCAGGTCTCAGGTGTCTCAAAGCATTTTCTAATAGTCTTCCCCTTCTCTCCCCATAGCAGACTCCCCATGAGGGAGATGGGGTAGCGAGCCTCACAGGGAAGGTGGCAACCCTAAGAGGAAGACTGTCTGTGCACAGCAGTCTTGACCTTAGTAAGGTTTTTAATACTGTTTTTGTATTTGCCAGGCCAAGGTTATTTGCCAGTTACTATATCAGTTACGATGTGTCTCCAGACATTTACTTGTTCTCTATTTAGTTTCAGGCTGTAAACATTTATTTAGATCTTCCTGCACTTTCCAGACTCACAGGACTGATGCTGGTCTGCCTGTCTGCGCCCCAGAATACAAACAGTTGCTGATAAGGGCTGGCCATAACCCATAGGCCAGGAGGGACACTCCTGCACCACTCCCTACCAACTGCAGGCAAAAATGGCTCATTTGAAGGCTGGACTCTGAGGCATTGTACAATTTTGAAGTCCCACCTCCAAACCTCCAGGAATATTTCTAACCCAGGGGTAGCCAACCTACAGGTGTGGCCTGGAGAGCTCCTGGAATTACAGCTCACCTGCAGAGTATAAAGATCAGCTCCCCAGGTAGAAAGGGCTACTTTGGAGAGGATTGTGGTAGAGAAGAAACATTTAAGGCTTCCCACACAGGTTGTTGTTGAATTGAAAGACTTGAGGCCTACTGCACAGGGTTGTTGTGCAGATGAAACAGGAGACAAAAGAGCCAGCTTCATCTGCAGAATAACACTGTGCAGTGGCCTCAAATCTGCAGAGAGTTGCAAAGAAGAAAGACACATGGCTTGGCTGTGTCTAACCCCTGGCCAGAGCAGTTAGGACAGCCTTGGGGCGAAAAGGGCTGGCACAGCATATCCAAGCCTCCGTTCTCATCCCCCTTGGCAGCACCCCTACTGACCTCCTCTCCCTTTGGTGGTCAGGAGCAGACTGGCAGCCAGACTGGGCTGGGTGAATGTAATTTTGGTCTGTCCTGGTGAGGGGCCAATAGGAAGGCACTTTGCGCGCCTCCGCATTGGCTGCTTGGCCCTGGATGGACACTCGGAGGGCCCAATCAGGAGCCGCTTCGCGGCTCCTGATTGGGCCCTCTGAGTTTTTATCCTGGACAGGGCCCGCCCTAACTCCTCCCCAGGTGGCCTTACTCTTTTATTTAATAGGAACCTGTCCTATTTAAAGATAGGCCTGATTGTAGCAAAGAAATATTTTGTTGTTGCTATATACTTTGTTTTCAGTGGACTGGACCCAAATAGCTCTGAGTGTCCAACTAGGCTTCAGGTTGATTTACCCAGCAGCAGCCCCCTCTTCCCCCCCCCCCCCACATGCCTTGTGACCAACTGCTTTTGACACAACTGTTCCAAGATTACTGGCTCATGGGACTAGTCTGGTCAAGGTCTTTGAATTTTGGCTTTGTTTTTTTACTCCTCTATCTGTTCCAGTATTGTTTCATTTATAAATGAACTGATAACCAATCTTTCCCCCCTAAATATGTATTTCCTTTCTGTTCTCTAGCCATTTGTGAAACCTGAGAGCAAATTTTGGCCCACAATTGCTCGAATTGATGACATTTATGGCGATCAGCATCTAGTTTGTACCTGTCCACCCATGGAAGTCTATGAATCCCCTTTTGCTGAACAGAAGAGAGCATCATCTTAGGACCAAGCCATCATCACCACCTCCTCCTCCTCACAAATATGCAGGGTCTCTTTTTCCAAAACAACTGGGTTAAAATCTCACAACTGCATTTTTTGTCCACAAAAATGGATTATTAGCCCAGTGAGCAAATATATATACAGTGTATATTTTTGTAATCTTCATACTGTTAATTCCTGTGCCGCTACATGTAAATACTTGCTTTAGGTGGAAACCAGCTATGTTTCAGTGCCTGCTTCTGGGGCAGTCCATACTGAAGTGGCCTTGATTTAGTACTCTATCAAGAGTCTTTCTGCTTAAAACTGTTTCATGGTAGTGCCTATGGCCCTGTTCATTGATACAGTCACTTATTTGAATGGGATCTGTATATTGTTAGGTCCATCTTGGGACTCAGGCTGCATACTGACTAAAATGTAACTACTATTCATTTATATAAACTGAAGATATGGACTATACTCCAAACCTAAGTTAGGGCTGCTGAAATCCAGTAAGATGAATTTAAGCATACCTCTCTCCGTATTAGATTGTGGACACAGACTTCATTAAAATGTATTGCATCCAGCTTTGGTAATGTTACTAAGGAAGAAAATACTATTTTTCTTTTTGTAACTTTTCAATATTCAATAAATTCTAGCAGACTTTAACCATTGCCTTTAGAATTTGATTTCAAACCACAAAGGCACACTTTTTCCTGACCTATTCACAGGGTTCTGGAACCAAATAAAGGCCCTGAATTCTGTCCTATGCCAGTACCACTGTTATGCAATCCTGTTGTTTCTGGTGACTGAAAACAAGAAAGTGGTAAGGAGCTCATACAAATTAGAGTTCTCTTGCCACTTGTATGGATGTGGTTAGATACGAGTCACTTCAGACAAATGCTTGACCACAAACTTCAATAATCAAAATTCGGACAGCATTTCAGAATCCAAATTAGGTAAAACATTAATTCTAGTGGGTTTAGAATATGCTTTCCTTTTAGAAACTGACCACGTCTCTTGTTCTTCAGAAAATGTAGTTTTAATGGATTTTCCTGTTTGTATCTTCACACTGACTTATTTGGGGCTTCTCTTACAGCATCAGATTCTATAATATGATGCCTTCTAGCATGTTGCCACTTCAGTTAGCTTTTATGTATGCTAAAGGTGATGAGGTGGTGGTTATGGGAGAGCCAATTTCTAGATGCCCACTAAACAAATAACTATAGTTTAGCACAGTTTGTCTTCAAAAAGAGTACAGGTATGCTTGAAATTAGTTCACCAACTGCTCCACAAGAAGTGAAAGGAAATATAAGAATGAGAAGAGCCAAGGAAGCACATCTCCTCTACTGTGAGTCATTATAGAATTTTTGAACGCAGACACACACACCTCAGATAAAACCCATTGTATACAGGTCATAGAAGTTACATCCCCTGGATTTTCTTACAAAAAGTAAGGATTCGATCTTACAACTTTTGAGGTGCTTTTAGCATATAACAGTAAAAAAAACAAAAAAACAAATACCTTCACTCATGGTCCCTAGATGCTGTTTTTTTCTCTTTTCCTTATCAGTGAAGTAGCTACCTCACTTTATGTTGCTGGATGTTCTAAAGACTTGCTTTTTATGAAACAAGCACATAAGGTGACCCTCATCCTAGAGCAAAAGTTTTTCTGTAAATCATTAACTTGTCTAGTACACTGTGTGTGTAGTGCAATTAATGCAACTGTAATAAATTGAATCTGTCTTATTTGAAGTAAAGGATGAGCATACATCCTTTAATGGCATACATCAGAAAACAAATCAGTCAAATGAACATATACATACAAGAAACAAATGTTTCAGCAATCACCAAAATAGTATTACATCCAAGGACACGCTGATGTAAATCTGGCTGGCATGAAGACAAAATGCTTTGACAAAATGCTCCTGGTAACTAGACAACTTGCTTAAAGGCATGTCCACAGGCCAGCCCAAGTCACTTGCACTCTACCTGCTCATGGCCCCTGGGTGGGGGGGGGAGGGGGGAAATGAGTGATTCAGGCAAGGTGTGGGCAGCACTGAAGTGAACTACGGGTAAATGCCATGGCTACCACTTGCTTGATGCTTTTGCCCTCTTGCAACCAGAAAAGGATGAAGAAGAAGAAGAGTTGGTTTTTATACCCTGCTTCTCACTGCCCAAAGGAGTCTCAAAGCAGCTTACAATCTCCTTCCCTTCCTCTCCCCAAGTAGGTGAGGTAGGTAAGGCTGAGAGAGCTCCTGATAGGACTGCTCTGTCAGAACAGCACTACCAGGGCTGTGTCGAGCCCAAGGTCTCCCAGTTGGCCACATGTGAAAAAGCGGGGAATCAAACCCAGCTCCCTAGATTAGAAGCCACTGCTCTTAACCACTGCACCACACTGACCTTGATAATGCTTTGTTAATGGCAACCACCATTCCCCATGAACGCTGGCTAACAAAATGTTTTCTATGGATAGCTTTTGCTCATAGTTCCTTAAGATAAGCAACACTGAGGGACTAGTCAATAATTTTTTTAAAGTAACACCTGCAAGGCTTTTAGTTCTGAATAGAATATACATAAAGATAGAAAGGTGATTTAATTATATGAACTGTTAGAGTTCACTATTGAAAGAACAGAAACTATACAGACGTTTCCATACAACTTTTTCTCCCCATTTTGGCACTTTGATAATCTAAAAGCTAAACAAAAATCGAGCAATATTTCTGATGCATCGCTCTGCACATACAATTTTTTAATGATTCAAGAAAACAGGAAGAAGATCTAGTACACCAGAGGAAGAAATTTTCATAGATGTCTCTATGTTTTCAGTTAAGACCAAGAATTCTGTAGGTGGCTTTAAGGAATTCTGTCTCCAATTTGTAATGAAGAAATAATAGTGGCTTACCTTAAGGGCTTGTTAAAGTCATTGAAATGCTCTGAACACTCTGCTCTAGAGAGCTGCTCTCTGTTGTAACAGTAGCAAGTCACCCATTGAACTGCAATCAAAGCCAGATATGAAAAGGCTTTTCAAAATAGGTTCTGTTTAAAATACCACTTTCCAAAAAACTAACTTAAATCCAAGCCTTATCAAACACATTGGCTCAGATTATCAAAAAATTCAACTGGAATTTCATGTACTGTTAGAAAAAGCCCTCTTTTAGAAAATAAAGACATACCCTTTCAATTTCATGGCTGTAAAATATAAGCAGTTAACAAGATTTTCTGAATCATAAAATATTTAATAAGGTATATGGGGAGGAGGAATATACTGTATATAAAATTTAAGATCACAATATGAAGCAATTTGAGCCCTCTCCAAGCTAGCACTGCTCTCAATGCTGTGTTAAGATGTATTGCCACTGATACAAGACCTACTAAAAGCAAACAGTATTACCGAATACAAAAAGTGGCTTGGTTCATATGAAATAGTTTTTACACAAGTCGAGTGTCTGGAATATCTCTCTTAAGTGCAAAAAACACAAATCACTTTACATTAACAGCAACAATGCATTCATATTGTTCTCAGTCATTAGTAGTCAACTTGCATAAGATACGAGAGCACAAGGACGCTCACCAAAATAGACTAAAAGCCTGTTCTTGCAAAAGAAAGAAAGAAATACAGCATAATGGGAGGAAACACAAACAAGGATTATGCACACCACAGAAATTGATGTTCTGTAATCAAAGCTGGATTAAGTGCTGTATTCTTTTGGTAAAAATCAAACTGCATGGACCAGGCAAAACTTAATTAGTCAGGAGGCGGCGTGTAGCTAAACTTCATTCAACATGCTCTTAAGATTCCCCACAAACTGTTTTCCTCCGTCTGAGGTAGTTACAAAAACTGAAATTGTAATTTGAGGCTTAAGCTGCTGTAGCCAGTCAGAGCTTGAAGCTTCTTTTTTTTTTTAGTACAAACTAGCTGTCATCTGTCCAAAACTACCTTCAGTATTTCAAAGTCAGCTGAGAATTCAAAGTTCTTGCTACACAAAAAGATTGATAAATGGGAAAGAGAATTGGATTAGCTGTTCCACAATGTGGCCTTAAAGTGAACTTCCCTCAAGCCATCTGGTCCACTGTTGAGCTTTCCTGGTTTCTTCTCTTTTTACAGTCTATTAAGTCATTAGAATTTGTGAGACGGATCCCGTATCATCGTCCTTTGCTGTAACCAGGGAAGAACTGGTCAAGTAGCGTCTGCAGGATCTTGTTGGGAACCATGATATAGCTCTTTCCAAGGTCATGTCGACAAGCAGGGCAGGTGAAGACTTCAGCTCTAAAAGAGCGCTGTAAACAGCTCTAGAACACAGAAGAATACGGCAAATATCTTTATGAAGGGGCCAATGCTCAATATTTGAGCATCTACTTGTTATGTATAAAGTCCCACGGTCAACCCCTGGCATGTCCACCTTAAAGGACCCAGTCAGAGGTGACATGAGAGACTTCCACCTGAACCTTAGAGAACTGCTGCAGTCTTGAGTAGGCAACACTGACCCTGATAGACCAATGGTCTAATTCATTAGAAGACTGAAATTAAATCACAAATCTTTTCAGAAAAACAAGTAACATGTAGTTATTTGTTCATACTTTTTAAAAACAAAACATGCAGCAAAGCTTAACAAAGCTTAACAAACTTTATTGATCCAGTATGTTTGATAAAAGGGAACCCAAAGAAAATCACAGAAAAACAAACTTGGGGTCACACTGGGCATTCCACCAGCTACCAAGAACCCCCCCCCCCCAATCCTTTAAGTAATTTCCTTTAGCAAAGAAAAGCAGCAATGTAACTGGTTGGAGGGGGGGGTAATCTACGTCATCCTATATACTGGTTCACAGGTCCTCTCTATAGCATCCATGGAAAACTTTCCCAGGAAGTGTTTTTAGAAAGCAGGCTAGGCAAGGTGGGGGTTTTGCTGTGCAGGTCTCACAGCAGCTGCAACCACAGCCCAAGGAGCTTATGGTACACTTATGGCTGCACCCATCATCCATGCTGTATAAGAATTCCAAAAGGTGCCAGCCTCTGTTACTAGTTTGTATCTTTTTCAGTGCAATTGGAGGACAAATGATTGCAGCACCATCTCAGTACACGATACCAGTTACCAGTGAGCATCCTCTTGGGCTTGAACTCCCTTTTGTCCACTCAATCCATGTTATTGTTGCATATCCATCAACAGTCTACCAGATGTATTCCACATGACAATGATTCTTGGAAGTGTTCTTTCAGTTCAGTAGCAACATGGCCATGGTGACATAACAATCTCCATATTCAGAGATTTACTGTCTCTAAGTCTCCAGTGGAAAGAGGAAAGCCCTGGCTTCCACGCCCTGCCTTTCTGACTCTCCAGGGCAACTGTTTCACCCACTGTGAGAATACTGGATTTGGCGGACTAGTGATCCAATGCAGCAAGGCTCTTCTTAGGTTCTTATGTTGGCCTACATATTCCTCGAAGCAGCCATTTTGCTGCTGCTCCAGGTCCACCCCTCCCCACACTATGCTGTGTGTAAGTGAGGGGGGAAACCCTGCTTCCCCTTAGGATTCAAGCAGGACCAAATACATAGTGTGGAAGTAACACTGAACATACTTTTGGAATACTGCTTAAATGCTGTGTGGCACATTAGTAGCACACCTGATTTGAGGGAAGTATGGAAAATTGACCTGTAAGAAAGAATGGCCAAAGACTGGTGCATGCAATCCCCATACCCTAAATCCTGCTTCAGTATTCAGTGTGAATTGAGACTGTTTGTTGAAAGTCATAATTACAGATGAGTGAGTCTTCTCACAGTAGTACTCTCAAACTGAAACAAATGAGTGTACATACACTCATAAACCCTTTTAGTCCTTCATACAGATTCCTAGTTTGATATCTGTCACAGAGTAAGAACAGTTTACGTACCCACTGCCAAGCTAAGCTAATATTCTGAATATGTTGTCGGAGGCCCGGTATCACTTAAGGTCTACTAAAGAGACCCAGTTGAAAGTACCATCTTAGGTAGAGGCTGGAAACAAAGGATGCTTCCTTGCCTCCTTTATTTTTCAGTGTGCCTCTGGCAACTAAATTGTTTAAAGTTGTGCTGTGCTGCGACTAGTTTTTTTTGGTTTGTTTCAGTTGTGAGCATTAAAATTCATTGGATGTTTTTAAATATGTACCTGCTGCTTTGAAGTGTATTCAAAAGGGACAGATGAATCTTCTAAGTGTATATACTGGAATAATAATTACAAGACATGAATACTGGAATAATAATTACAAGACCTGAATATGGACATCCTTTAATTTATTCCTTATGGTTTTGCCAGAATTCCTCTCTTTCAAGAGCTCTATAGTAACATCTCAGTTTGCTATGGTAGACGTATACATCTGTCTATAATAACTATATAATTAATACCTTTACTGTTTTAATGAAATTAAACCAATTAAGTGATTAAATGCTTAATACAGATCCACTATAAACAGCACAGCAGAAGGAGGGGGGTTCACCTTCAGTTGGAATGGTTGGTTAAGTTACTTCCATGGAAACACTGTGAACCTAAAATCCATCAAAGAACCAGGTTCAAGGGTACTTACTTTACAGACATTGTGGAGGCACTCTGTGGTTACGGGTTGGAAAACCAGCTCCTGGCAGCAGACACACATAAAGGATTGTTCCAATTTCTTCAAAAAATTCTAAGACAAAAATAACAAAGAATTTAGACAATGAAATCTGCAAATGAACACCTCCCCAAAATATCAGAGTAGTGAAAAAAATGTTTTTAATAACAAGGGGCACTTTCACAATAAGGAGCAGTCTACTTCTCGATGTCCTTGGTTCTAAGTCTGCTAGGCTAGCGATCCCCAACCTGTGGGCCGCAGACCACATGTGGTCCTTCGACTAATTGGAGGTGGGCCCCGAAGGACGCCTTCATCCCCCCCAGCCCTTTACAACACACTTCATTGTTGTGGGGTGTCTGTATCTTATTTTGTAGGGATGTTTAAACATTACCATAGCGATCAGAGAGCGCTAGGGCAGTGGTTGAGAGTAGAGGAGTAAACTACCCCCCCACCAGGCCTCAGTAAAAGGCGTAGAGTGGTCCCCGGTGAGTGGTCACTGGCGTTGAGTGGTCCCCGGTGATAAAAAGGTTGGGGACCACTGTGCTAGGCAACTGACTCCTCTCTTCATCCTCATCCTTGCCTTCTTGAAGATGTTACAAGCAGGTAAGCTTTTTCCATGCATACCCTATGGCTGCAGAAGGCCTGTCAGTATATTTATCCTTGCCTTTCTTTAGTGCCTGAACTACAATAAAGAAGTGCTTCATTCATTCATTCATTCATTCATTCATTCATTCATTCATTCATTCATTCATTCATTCATTCATTCATTCATTCATTCATTCATTCATTCATTCATTCATTCATTCATTCATTCATTCATTCATACTGCCCTCCCATACAGCTCAAGGTGGTTCACAAAAAACCTTGCAGGGGTAATACTTGGCACAGTCTAAGCATATAACTGGATGGAGTCACTGAAGCAGTAGGTGCAAACTTAAATGGACGCCAGGGAATGGTAGAGGACAGGAAGGCCTGGAGGATCATTGTCCATGGGGTCACGATGGGTCGGACACGACTTCGCACATAACAACAACAACAAAGCATATAACACAGCCATAAATATCAACAATAGTCCAACAGTAGTTTCAAATAGAGTGACAATTTAGACAAACCCCCCAGGGAGGTCAGGCTGCTTCAGGTCATGGAGGGAGTGTGTCTGGGGGGGGGGGGGACCACTGGGTGTTATTGGGTTTGTCAGACTCAAGCAAATGCCTGGTGGAGGAGCTCCCTTTTGCAGGCCCTGCAGAATTGTGGGAGTTCAGGCAGGGCCCTGATCTCTTCAGGAAGTTTGTTCCACCAGGTGGGGGCCAGGACAGAAAAAGCTCTGGCCCTTGTTGACGACGGACGTGCTTCTTTGGGGCCAGGGATCACCAGCTGGTTGGTGATATTGGAGCGTAGTGCTCTTTTGAGTGTGTAGGGGGTGCTTTACACAAGCATGCTATCTGCATTTACTGCACTGAGGCAGTGGATTTAGGAGAAAGGATGGATGGATGGAAGGAAAAGAGCTATTTTACCACATGCAGCTCTTTTTCCTTCTCCTTGGAGATAAGTTCTTCCGTTTTATATCCAAGCTAGCAACTAGCAATTTCAGTTGTTCCTGTTTGCTATTTGATTCTTGGATGCTTTAGGATGCTTTGGGCTGATCCTGCGTTGAGCAGGGGGTTGGACTAGATGGCCTGTATTGCCCCTTCCAACACTATGATTCTATGATTCCTCTGTTTAATAAAGCTCAAATTCACCTCTTCCAGGAGGCTTTGGTGCGCCTTGGGACTCAGTGCACAAACACTCTGGGTATGTGATTAGCACATGGTGTTTGGTAGACGACAACAAACTGGTGGGACATGAAGAATCTAGGAGTCTGTGTACACATAGTATATACAGCAAGCATCTTGTATGACTAGAATCAGAGATAGAATGCTTGGAAGAGTGTTTGGTATAATCTGAATATGCAGGGAATACACTGAAGCCAATGAACATTTTATTCTCAATTGTTTTTTGCAGGGGGAGGGTGGGTGGCAACTTGCCATTCCTAAGATGGCTGAGGATTCATAAGCATGGCTTCCTCACTCTTGCAGGGCTGGTGGCTAATGGTTAAGTCTCAAAGTCCTACTTTGAACCATTTCAGTACACAAGGCCCTGCCAGCAGTCCGGCCAATCACGTATCATCTTCACCCGTATCCCTCATGGCTGGCACCCCCACTGAGATATTATCAACTTGTCCATAACATCAGGGATGTTCCCAGACAGACTGAAAGAGGTGGTGGTGAGGCCTTTATTGAAAAAACAAGAGCTCAATCTGTCCAATCTAGCCAGCTGCCACCCAATCTTACATTTAGCATTTCTGGCCAAGGTCAATGAGGTCAACTACAGAGAATCTTGGAGGAAACCTTGGTGCTTGATCCTTTGCAGTCTGGTTTCCAACCTAACCACAGGATGGCTATGGCCCTGATTGCTCTGATAATTTCTGGAGAAAGCTGTATCTAGACAGGTTGGCGCTGCTCATATTAGGCCTGATAGCAGTGTTTTGACATGATTGATCATCAACTTTTGACCCACCAACTAGCCAGAATAGGGATAACAGACACAGCCTTGAAATGGTTGGAGTCCTTTCTCTGGAGTGGGGCCACAGGATGGCAGTAGGGAGAAATATGTCCTAATGTAGGGCCCTCAATTGTGGTCCCACAGGGAGCAATAATTTCCCTGATGCTATTTAATATCTATATGCGCCCCCTCACCCACCTGATTCAGAATTTTGGGCTGGTTGCCATCAGTATGCTGATGATACCCAGCTATTTCTGTTAATGAACACCACCAGACAACTGGGCCAAGTGTTTGAAGGTTGTGGCAGAAAGGCTCAACCAGAGTCAGCTGAAGTTGAATCCAGCCAAGATAGAGGTCCTTTGGCTGGGCAGGCAGGTAGAGATGGGTGATACAGCTCCCAATGCTTGACGGAGTGCAATAGCAACCACCAGCCAAACTGGCCTCACCGCCAGGAAACAGAAGATCAGCTCCTGCTACTAAACCTGACTGTCTGGGAAATTAGTTGGGAGCACTTACTTATGTAATGTTTTAGATGAATTATTGCTTTAATTTATTGTATGATGTTTTATGAATATTGTTACCTGCCCTAGAAGGGATGGCTGAAAGTTTAAAAAATTACTGCTCATCCCAACTCTCCTGTGAGCCCTCCCATCTCTCCCGAATGTCTTACCACCCAGTAGATGAAGCCCCACTCACCAGCTGCTCCAGGGTTATCGGCCCTAGCTACCGCAGCTCCGAGCCATGGAAGAGCCCCAACATAGCGATGCCTGGCCCAGGAAGGTGGAGCCAGACACCAGGACCAATTGACGGTGAAGCAGAGGATGCCACGTAAGCCTTGTATTGAGCAAGGATGCTGGGAACAATGGCTGTGGTGAAACCCCAGGCCGATCTCGTCCCAGGAGGTAAGCTTGGTGTCCAGAAGAAGATGGGCAGGAGGGAAGGCCAAGATGCGGGGTCTTTGTACACTTGAGGGGCAGGCTCAGGGAGCGGGGAAAGAGTGATAAGGAGGAAAGAGGCACAGGTTGAGGAGAAAGTAGAACCTGGGAGTAGTGAGGTTAAGTACCTCTGGCCCTGGGAAAAGGGGAATGGTGTATATGCTGGCTCCACCCCATTCTGAGACCCAGCCCGACCTCCAGCTGTTCTTCCTCCCACCACCTTGTAGTGGTGGAGAGCCAAGCCAGCCTAAGTGGTGCACAGATGATGATGATCATGTGAGCTGCTACTATAATAAGGCTTTGTTCTGAATTAGGTGTCATGAAGCAGCCTGAGATACCAGCTGGGTATCTGAACAAGCAATAGAGGAAAGAGCAACATCACTGAAACCTGGAATTGGCAAAACAAGCCAGGTTTCAGTAACTATTCGGAGACCCATTCCTGGTTTCACAAATGAACCCATTAAAAATAAACCATAGTTATGTATTACATCCAAACAAGCCCTATGCTTCCTGTTGTACATCAGGAAATGTTTTTACATGTGAATCTTCTACAGCAGTTGTAAGAAAGGCTAAAAGTGAAGAACGTAGGCTATTCTAGAAACATACTGGTCCTTCCTTGAGAGAAGCAAGAACTTCATCCCACAGCTTCTGGTTTGGAGAGTCTTCCTGAATTAACCACTGCTGTTGCTGAGTCAGCTGGAAAGCTTCACCTTTCCCACCATCTCCCATCCGCCTGGCTTTGGCTGCTTTTGGAGTTTCTTCTACAGCTTCTGAAAAATATTATCACCAAGCTGCTGGTATTGCCTTGCAAAGGATTCTTAAAGTAAAAGTATATGGATTCTCCAACCAGGCAAGGCTACTGATACAACTAGCAATAAGAGACATTCTCATTCATCTTATCTCTGCGCGGCTAGATAACTACAAAATCCACATTTTTTAAAACGGTACAGTACTAGAGTTTTTGACTGTAAAATATCCACATGATGCTGCAACACTCTGCTATTCTAATTTAAGTCTTAGTTAAGACAAAATGTCTTTATATTTTCCCTCATTTTCACATTCATGATTCAAACTGCTTTCCTCAGCCCAGCATTTCCCTATACTGCTTACTACACATTTACTGCCTATTCCCCAGCAAACAACTTCTGGCGGCCATACCATCATTGATTGATCTTTTTTGATTTCCATTGCTCTGTTCTGTTGGCTCCTGTTTCACAATTTGTTTTTTTACTTTATCCTTCTTTTCTTTACTAGCCATGGCTTCCAAGTAGCCTTCTGGAAACTAGAAGGGGAAAAAAATAAAAATTGAGAAATATTTTAAACAAAATTGAATTAAGAAAAAAAACATCCTATGAGAAAAGACCTACATCCCTTGGAGGTGGGAGGAGAGCTAAAAAGCATTCACCCAATCAACTGACTCAACTGATTTATTAATACCAATCTTACAGCCTAAGACACCACTGTTTCTTGGTTGTTGTTTTTTGTACTTTCTACTCTGCAGCCAATTTACCCGACCTCTACAGAATTATTTATGGGACCAGTTTGGAAATTAAAATGATAATGAAATAAGCTACAGCCCACCCACTTAATCATTACTAACAAGTGTCTATTTGGGATTCTTAAAATTTACCTATTCATTCAGTGTCAAAACTAATTTTATGAAAGGCTTGCTGTGTGACTTTCAGGTGAATTTTTTCAATTGTAGATGTTAGAATGGATATTTTTTCAGTATAATTTTGGCAAGTTCTAACCTGTAAACTCAGGCCCAGTTTCTTTGACCGCTCAGTTCCTTCTGAAGTCCAAGGTGCAGGTTCAGCATCATCCCGTCTCAGAAGATAGCGCCAAACTAAGAATCCACACTTTCCAATTTCTGGCCAATATTTCACCACCTATATTACAAAAGTGCCTTTAGATGTTTTATTTTGCCTTATACAATCTGAGAGTTCTTATAAATTTATATCTGGTTATATCACTCTACACATTTATTTTTAAATAATGAAAAGCTGAACAAATGCTGCTTCAAGATGGACCTAATGTGAACCTTTTAAATCATAAAACATTCATAACTGGCAACATCTAGCTTGTGGAATTCTTCAGTTGGATCCAAGAACAAGGTAAATGGTAAACTTAAGGTAATGGAGATGGCTCTGGTTGTAGCCAGGAAATCAATCTTAAAAATGGTTCCTTTGAACCCAAAGCACATATTGCCCAGTAACAAACATCCTGTTCTTGAACAAGTTGCTTGCATCATAGCTGACCTTATTCTATGGTTTTATTATACTAAATAGTGTTTTAAATTGCTATATTTTAACATAATTTAAATTTTTGATTGTTGAATTATTATGATTTGCTGGTCTTTGACAGAACAATAAATTCTGTTCAGTTGTTCAGGCCTAAGACTTCTGTGCCACCATAGGTTATACTCTATCCTTATAATGTTTTACACAAAACATTTAAGATCGTCTAGCATAGACTATATGCTGATAACCATCAACTCTACTGCTCTTTCTTAAAAGTATCAGGAGCAATGGTAGATACTCTAAACCACTTCCCAAGTGCAGAGACAATACACAAGATTGTGGTATGGTTCAGAACACAAAAGCAGTCCTACAGAGCATGGAACAGCACCCAGTTTTCCAGTGCTAGGCCTCATTTCTCTTTTTTAGGCACCTAAAGGTGGACTTCGGGAGGCCTACTCTGTGTGTCTCTTTTTTCCAAATACAAGATCAGTCACCATGGGAGACAAGGTCTCATAACACCCTCCCTACCATAGTGTCTTGGTACCAAGTCTGTTATTACTGCTGGACTTTCCAATTCACCTGATCTTTTAACTGATTTAATAAAGTTTTATAGGCTATTGCTTGGTTTTTTTTAAGAAAAAGCTTCAATAAATCAATGCAAGTATTTTCATTGTTCTGATATTTTAATATGATGTTTGAAAATTACTAGGAGTATTAGACAGACAGAGAGCAAATTGATTAAACAAATAAATTGCATTGGAAAGTAAAGAGACTGATGGTTCATATCAATGTTTTTGGAGAAACACACAATATAAGCTACTAATTTAATTACGGGAGAGCCCTGTAAAATGATTCCACCTTAGAATATGAGAGATCACCCAATGCCCCAAAGGGATGTCTAACAATAAAATTCATAATTTAAAAAAGAAGCACAATGCTGCTAATTTTTAAATGAAAAGCACGTAGAAGGAAAAATACACCTTGTAAATGCCATCATATCTATTGCCTTCTTCAGGAGCATATTTGCTGATCCTTCGTCCTTTTGAACTGCGAACCACTCGAACTGGTTTACCAGCTCTCCAGTTTTTAGACTCAGCTCCATTTTTATCATCCAGTGGGGCATCACAATTTAGGGCCAGTGCTCTGGGGGGGGGGGAAATATTTAGAAGTCTTCATATGATATAAGGCTTCCTAAAGCATTAAATACATCAACAGCACCCTAACAAATCAATCAATCAATCAATCATCCATCTAGTCCAAAATTTCTACAGTGCCCACAAGATACTCCAAAAAAGCATACAAGTAGGTCACAGAAGCTAGTCTTCCTTTCTCTGAGGCCCCAACTGGCATTTAAACATACGCTGCCAATAAACATGAGGTTCTATGTTAGTATCATGCGTTGTAGTCACTCAATCATACCATCTGATCACTCTCTAAAGGTACTGAAAGGTGGCAATGGGTCTCACAAGTTAAATATGTGTTGCATGATAAAGCCCTTTGTTTTGTCTGTTTTAAATCTATTGCCCATCAACTTCACTTGATGATTTTAAGTTCTAATATTATATATGTGTGTGTGGGAGAGAAAACACTCCAGTTGATTCACAGCATGCATAATTTTAGAAGTTTCTATACTGTTGGGTTTTTCTTAGAAGAGTTGGTTCTTATATGTCGCTTTTCTCAACCCGTAGGAGTCTCAAAGCGGCTTACAGTCGCCTTCCCTTTCTTCTCCCCACAACAGACACCCTGACTGTTTATGCACTGGGAACTTCACTTCCCCAGTTCCCTGCAGGAGCATAAATCGGGGGCAGATGAGACACACCAGGCCAAATTCTCCCCCATGTGGGTGCAGGAAGAGGTGAGGCAACCTGCCAAAACTAAAACTCCAGCCTGCAGCCCAGCATGAAACCTCCAGTGCATAAACAGTTCCTGTGTGGTGGGTGAGGCTGAGAGAGCCCTGATATCACTGCTCGGCCAGAACAGATTTATCAGTGCCGTGGCAAGCCCAAGGTCACCCAGATGGCTACGTGTAGGGGAGTGCAGAATTGAACCCGGCTCACCAGATTAAATGTCCACACCCCTAACCACTACACCAAACTGGTGTAGTTTTGCATTTCCTCAAAGAGAAGGTAATCTGACTATTTCAGCTGCCTATTTTTGCACCTTTTCCAGGTCTACAAAATTCTTTTAGATATGGAGTGACCAGAATTGTAGATGGTATTGCAGATAAACCTGCCTCAAAGATCAGTACATTGGATCCATGATACTGGCTGTTTTCTTATCAATCTCTTTCCTAATAATCTGTATCAAGGTGCCTAACATTTCGAGTTCATGTTAAAACCACGGGTTCATGCTACAAGTTGAGAGTTGTTGTCGTACTGTGAATCTGTTGTAGTATTTTGTTATAAAATATTATGATCAATTTGTATACTCATGACGTTTTATGTAAACCGCCCTGAGCTTTATGGGAGGCTGGTATAGAAATCCAAGAAAATAGATAAATAAATAATCTTGCCATATTCAGCTATTTCACTTTGACTTTTATGGTCAACTCCAAGTTACTCATTAAAATATTGGCTTGGATCCCATATAATGCAACAAATGGCAAAAGTGATAATCGTTGGGAGCCTTCCTTCCTCCTGCTTCAGCCTTTCATGCCCTTAGAAATCCTGTCCTTAGAAGCTGGTGGACCCTTGGACCAATGTGTGTGTGTGTAGGGGGGGGGGGCATGAGAGCAAAGTGAAGATCTGAAGCAAGAATGTAAAACTGACAAAGACTGCCCCTTCTCTTTTGAATGTCTTTTCCCTTCAATAATACCAATTGGTTAAGACGATCAAACCTACCTGTTCATATGTGTTAAAGTTTGATCAAATGAATGTTCTCCAATCCTTTTATTGCCAGAAAGATCTCTCCCACCACTCCCAGTATAAGTGAATTCATCACCTCGGTCCTAGATGAGAAGATCAGTCACTGATTAAAATTTTCAATGGACTTAAGAGCTCAAATATATAATTTAAAATTACCTGTGTCAGGGCTTTGCACATAATAATTAGTCAGCACCAGGTCTGCTATGAACTAGGGAGAGAATTTGGCTATAATGGGGATTGATCACAGAAGGATAGGATGCTTTCCTAACATACTGTACATATTTTATACAGAATATATGGAAATTCTAAAAGGATCAAGAATTGATAGCTTTTATTCAACTCCTTTCCCTCAAGTGTGTCCTGGGGAAGATTCCATAAGATTCCCGCCCCCCAAGACTTTGTCTACATGGCTGTAAAGTCCCAGACACACTACCACATATTATTTTGGAGTGTCCAGTCTTCTCTCCCCAAAGAGCTTCAATCAAGTCATATTTGAGGGATTTAAATTCCAAAGTCAGTTCTAAATCCCTCATCATCCAATTAATGCTTTCAGAAAAGGATCCCATTAAACTTGCCAGGGTAGCTGATGCCCTTGGAAGCATGTTCCAAATAAATAACATGTTTACAAGAGTGGAAACGTAATATTGTTTAATCTATTTTTTTTTCCTTGGACTGTTTTGTGTATGCCAATAAAGGTTTTCTGAGTCTGATAGCTTAACTATACCTTATATATTGCTTATGTACAGCTTATGTCATCCTCTCATCACATGAAGAATCAATAGAACAGAATTAACATATGTTAAAACTGTGCTAGCGAAATATATTTTGAATTCCCCGCCACAACATCTCATACGCAAAGAAATAGTAGCCTCTAAGAATTGCAACTACCTAAACAACTTCCAAATATTTAGAAGATGAGGAAAATGCACTAGGCAACTGGCACAATTAGAATCTTTTACAGAAGTATAGGAGCTCCATAACTGGGGTCCGTGCATTTGACATTATCTATTCAAAAACTGCATTGTAAACTCCCATAGACATCCAGTAACAACTGAACTTACATTGATAACATATGCTAAAAAAAACTGTACTTTAAAAACCACAAAACAATAATGGATTGAAATAAACCTCTTATAACAGAACTGCCAGTATATTCCTTCACAAAATAGGTTGTTACAGGTCATAGACCAGATTTCCCTTATAATAGGAATAATAAGAAGAAGAAAAAGGAAGGGGAATGCTACAAATTACTTATTTTTTTCCTTAGCTATCAAAAATATTAGAATGAAAAAAGCTATAAAAAGTTGATTCAAATACATTAATGTGTGTCACAAATACAATTTCACATTTTATGAACAGTAGTAAATTAGTAGACATAACAATCTGCTGACCTGTATGACAAACTTTAGTAGAGATTAGCAATAGCTGATCTCCTGTCAGTCTGGTGTCTCTAAAATGCTGGGGAGACAGTCTACCATCTCACAAACTGAACTTTAAAAATTCATGATGGTTTGTGATTCACAAACCAGGCATATATCAAATCACAAACCACATTTTTCCGGTTCACGTCCATCCCCAACCTTAAGTGATTAATGACTTATCAAACATACATGAATGATTTCTAATACTTTTAGAAGCAATTTATGAAAGAATTAACTGCACACCATAAATAGGACCTCTTGGTCCTATTCACCACCTAATTTAAATCTAATGAAAGAAATAAATAGTTTTCTAGAAATGACTGATAAATGTATAGTGCTATCCTGATCTTGACTCAGCCTTCCATCCTCCCGAGGTCGGTAAAATGAGTACCCAGCTTGCTGGGGGGTAAACGGTCATGACTGGGGAAGGCACTGGCAAACCACCCCGTATTGAGTCTGCCATGAAAACGCTGGAGGGCGTCACCCCAGGGGTCAGACATGACTCGGTGCTTGCACAGGGGATACCTTTACCTTTACCTTTACCTTATCCTGATCTTTCTAAGCCTGCTGAGTTCAATAGACAAACAAGAGTGTACCACTCTGCTTAAAATTGCAGTATTAGCTGAGGAACATAGTGAGAAGATTTTAAATGTACTTGGTTGTGTAATAGTACAATGCAGCTGAGGGGGAAAACCATAGATATAACTACTAAAGATATGTTAACCTGAACAATTAACTAGGTCAACTGAGATTGAGGTTGGCTGAACCAACATCATCTACTGGGCCCCCCAGAATCCCTCAGCCCTGACCTGAATCCTCAGCCAACCAACCCGTGGAGTCACAATCACATGTTTAATGTTGTTACCACCAGTTACAGAATGTTAGAAAACCATTGTTATATGTTATTACTGTTGTTTACTGATGCAATTACACTGTATTATCCTTATGTTCTCCTATGTTTTGTGTAAACTGCCCTAAGCCACAGGGGAGGGCAGTATATGGATGGGATGGGATGAATGGATGGCAAGCCACAGGATTAACTGATCATACGCTTCACTCTCATGTGCAATTTTATGTCTTCCAGTTGCCAAAAATTGTTGTTAACATAAACCCACTGGTTTTTCAAAGTTTGATTTAAGTTCCCAAGGATGAGGGTAGAAAAATCAGCGAACAAATGAGGAGAACCTTGAGCAAAGGGAATGTACAATTATAAAGCTATTAGTTATTGGCAGAGAGTATTCTGATCAAATGGTGACAAAAGAATCAACAACATCATTATCAGCAAGTTATTCTGTAATAATTAATTATAGCAATTTTTCAGTGCTCCTGAGAAAAATATTCTCAAAGCCATACTAGAAGGCAGAAGGCACGAGTAGCACTGAAACAGAATTTTCTAAATCAAAGTATGTACTTAGAAGCAATATACTGACAAAACACTATATTAAATAATACATCCTTATCCATGGTTCCTCTATATATTTGTGAAACAGCCAGTGGGGTGGAACGTGTCTGGCTGTCCAAGTTGGAACAGGGCCAATTGGACCATCTCCTTACATTCTTTTACCTCACAATTCTTTCAGTTCTTTGGAGTCCATCACCCAGTGTTTTAGCCGCCCCCTCACTTAAGGCCTGCTGTGAAGGAAGCCTCTAACACAGTGGTTCTCAACCTGGGGGTCCCAACCCCTTTAGGGGTCGAATGACCCTCTCACGGGGGTCGCAGCAGGGCAAGCAGCTTGGCCTTGAATAAATCTTTGTTGGTCTTAAAGGTGCCCCTAGACTCAATTTTTGTTCTTCCAAATCATTGGTCTTCATGACTCGGTTTGTACCCCACCCTTCTTTCCAAGAGGGTCCCCAAAGTGGCCGACATTGCTCCTCTTCCATCTCATCCACTCAACAGCCTTGTGGGGTAGATCAAGATAGAGTGTTCGTTTGTCTGGAGTAGCGGAAAAGAGCGACATTGGCATGGTGGGACAAGAGGCAGAACTGAACTGATAAACCACAGGAAAAATACAATTTATATACAACTAGGGGCAAAGCCCGTTGTATCCAAGAATACAACAGGCGCTAGAGCTTGGCAGTGGGAAGAGGAAGGGGAGGAGCTGTCCAGTCTGTAAGGGCATGGGGTTGAATGTGTGTGTTGTGTGGGAGGTTGTGGTGGCGTGGTGGCAAATGAAGGCATGAGTGTGGAGATATGGGTGTCAAGAACCTGTGGTTTGGAATGTTCGTTGAGTGTGGGAGAGGACTGATCTTTGGGAATTGTGGCATAGTGGTTACAGATGAGCTTTCCAGAGCCATGTCTTCAGATATGTGAATGGAAAATCAGACTGGAGACTCTTCTTAGGGGAAGATTACATGGCAACCAATTCCCACCATTTCTGTGTTATGCCGAAATGCCCCTCTGCCCTAATACACATGGGGTAGTCACACTACACAGGTGTCCACCCTGTTCCTTCTGTCTCCCATATTTTCACTGTTGGTAAAATGTTATGTGCCCACATGCTTCTTTCATGGTTGCTCCTTAGAAGAACGGATTTTGTACCCTATTGCTTACTACCCAAAGGAGTCTCAAAGTGGTTCACAAACACCTTTTCCATTCATCTCTCCACAATAGTCAACCTGTGAGGTATGTGGGGTTGTGAGAGGTCTGAGAGAACTGGGAATGGGCCTCAGTGACCCAACAGGTCTCAGGTGTCTCAAAGCATTTTCTAATCGTCTTCCCCTTCTCTCCCCATAGCAGACTCCCCATGAGGGAGATGGGGTAGCGAGCCTCACAGGGAAAGTGGCAACCCTAAGAGGAAGACTGTCTGTGCACAGCAGTCTTGACCTTAGTCTTCTCTTCCTCTCCCTCTCACTATTTACAGTTTCAGGCTGTAAGTATTTAGATCTTCCTGCACTTTCCAGACTCACAGGACTGATGCTGGTCTGCCTGTCTGCGCCCCAGAATACAAAGTTGCTGGTAAGGGCTGGCCATAGCTCATAGCCCAGGAGGGACACACCTGCACCACTCCCTCCCAACAGGCAAAAATGGCTCCTTTGAAGGCTGGACTCTGGGGCATTGTATGATTTTGAAGTCCCACCTCCAAACCTCCAGGAATATTTCCAACCTAGGGGTAGCTAACCTCCTGGTGGAGTCCGGAGAGCTCCTGGAATGACAGCTCACCTGCAGAATATAAAGATCAGCTCCCCAGGCAGAAAGGGCTACTTTGGAGAGGGTTGTGGTAGAGAAGAAACATTTAAGGTCTCCCACACAGGTTGCTGTTGTTGAATTGAAACACTTGAGGCCTACTGCACAGGGTTGTTGTGCAGATGAAACAGGAGACAAAAATAAAGTTTAATCTGCAGAATAACGCTGTGCAGTGGCCTCAAACCTGCAGAGAGTTGCAAAGAAGAAAAACACATGGCTTGGCTGTGTCTAACCCCCAGCCAGAGTAGTATTTTAAGTGAGAAGGGGCTTTTCTGTGGGCTCACTGTTAGCCAACAGTTTGGCAGAAGGGGAAAGTTCCCCACCCTCAAAAGGAAGGCCCTCAGACTCCCCTGAGTTGCTCTTGGAAAGGCCTCCTTCCCTCAGTCTGGGCCTGTCAGAGGTTCCTTCACAGCAGGCCTGAAGGGGGGGAGGGGGAGCACTCTGCAGCCTCCTGCCAGCTCTGTCAGGGTTCTGAGGCAATTTGCAGTTGGACATGACAGTTAGGACAGCCTTGGGGCGAAAACGGCTGGCACAGCCTGTTCAAGCCTCTGTTCCCATTCCCCTTGGCTGCCCTACTGACCTCCTCTCCCTTTGGTGGTCAGGACCAGACTGGCAGCCATTTCTCCAGATTGCCCCTGGCTGGATGGAATTTTGGTCTGTCTTGGTGAGGGGGCCAATCGGAAGGCGCTTTGCGCCTTCCAATTGGCCCCTCCGCTTGTCAGTCCAGGGCCATGGGACCAATTGTTGCCCTTCCTAATCACGGACTGAGCCCACCCCAACACCCCTTACTGTTTTATTAAGAGGGAAAAGATCATGAACAATGGATCAGTTTTGGTTTAAGTTCTGTGAAAGAACACTTGCATAATCTTATGGCTGGAGGTGACTACAACATGAGGAACTGTAGTAAAGGGTCAGGGCATTAGGAAGGTTGAGAACCACTGCTCTAATAGCCTCTGAATGAGGCGAGGGAGGCGTTTCCGAGAACGCAGAGGAGTCTGTGAGCGTACTTGTGCTTTCCTTTTGAGCAGGGAAAGCTTTTCCCTTCTGCCTAACATTTGGGAGTTAGGGTTAGGGAGGCCACAGAAAAACCCCTTCTCCCTTAAAATACTGCTTTGGCTCACCTCGCTGTTGAAGGTGCAGCCACGCCATGTGTATTTCTTCTCCGAAACTCTCTGTAGATTTGAGGCTTACTATACAGGACTTTTGTGCAGATGAAACTGGTTGCTGTTGCGGAGGTTCTTTTGCCTCCTGTTTCATGTGCACAGCAACCCTGTGCAGTAGGCCTCAAGTGTTTCAAATCCACAGCACCTACATGGGAGGCCTTAAATGTTTATTCTGCACAACAACCCTGCCCAACCTCCAAAGCAGTCCTTTCTGCCTGGGGAGATGATCTTTATAATCTGAAGATGAGCTGTAATCCAAGGAGCTCTCCAGGCACCACCTGGAAGTTGGCTACCCATGAGCTGGAATTATTCCTGGAGGTGGGACTTCAAAATGGTACAATGCCTCAGTCCACCTTCCAAAGCAATCATTTTCACCTGAGAAGCTGATCTTTATAATCTGGAAATGAGCTGTAATTCCAGGAACATTCCAGGTCCTACCTGGAGGTTGGCAACCCCCAGGTTGGAAATATTCCTGGAGGTTTGGAGGAGGCCTTAAAATGGTACAATGGCTCAGAGTCCACCCTCCAAAGTAGCCATTTTTGCCTGCCTAGCTGATCATTATAATCTAGAGATGAACCGTGAACCTAGAGATGATGGTAGAGGCTTGCAGACTGAGGTTGGGGGGGGGGGGGGTGCAGGTATGTCCCTCCTGGGATATGGCTTTGGCCAGTCCTTACCAGCAACTGTTTGTATTTTGGTGTGCAGACAAGCCAGCATGGTTCCTGCAAGTCTGGAAAGTGCAGGAAGATCTAAATAAAGAATATTTACAGCCTGAAACAGTAAAGGGTGAACAAGTAAATGGCTGGAGAGACATACGAACTGAAGTTACTTTTATCAAGCTTGGCCTGGTAAATAAAAATCAGTATTTGCCAGGAAAGCCCTATAAAATCAAAGGCATAAGTGGCCTAGAATTTCAAGTGGAGTTAGCTTTACAGGAAAGTAGACAGTGAGACTTTGGGGGGAACTAGGAGATCCACTTTTATTAGGCAATGATTTGGCCTAGTGACAACAACAGGGACTGCAGTTGCCAACAGTAGGCCTCAGGCTTCAGAAGCCAAACAACCAAGTGGATTCTGGGGCAATGTACATTCCTTTAGATGGGATGCATGTGAGAGGAGAGAGCTTTTCCTTCAGCCTAACTGCCTAGAGATGAGCTGTACTTCCAGGGAATTCTGAGACCTCATCTGGAGGCTGGCATCCCTAAACCGGAGTGGGATACAATGCTACACAGTCATCCCTCCAAAGCAGCCATTTTTGCATGGGGAGCTGATCTTTATAGTTTGGAGATGACCTGCAATTCCAGGAGTCTGAACATATTCCTTGAAGTTTGGAAGTGGAGCCTCAGAGGTGTGTAATGCCTCTGCAGCCACCTAACCTGCCACATAGTTGTTGTTGTTGTTAGGTGCGAAGTCATGTCCGACCTATCGCAACCCCATGGACAACGGTCCTCCAGGCCTTCCTGTCCTCTACCATTCCCCGGAGTCCATTTAAGCTTGCACCGACTGCTTCAGTTACTCCATCCAGCCACCTCATTCTCTGTCATCCCCTTCTTCTTTTGCCCTCAATCACTCCCAGCAATAGGCTCTTCTCCAGGGAGTCCTTCCTTCTCATCAGGTGGCCAAAGTATCTGAGTTTCATCTTCAGGATCTGGCCTTCTAAATAGTAGTCACGGCTGATCTCCTCTAGGACTGACCGGTTTGTTCGCCTTGCAGTCCAGCCACATAGTACTCCTGACCTATTTCTGGTCGAGAAAACATTGCAGAGAGGAGGTAAGGCTGCTCTGCCCATGAGGCTGGGAGTTCAATCCCAGCAGCTGGCTCAAGGTTGACTCAGCCTTCCATCCTTCCGAGGTCGGTAAAATGAGTACCCAGCTTGCTGGGGGGTAAATGGTAATGACTGGGGAAGGCAGTGGCAAACCACCCCGTATTGAATCTGCCATGAAAACGCTAGAGGGCGTCACCCCAGGGGTCAGACATGACCCAGTGCTTGCACAGGGGATACCTTTACCTTTAGGTGTGCATAAACCTGACTAGGGTCAAGAGTACTTGCCAGCTTCCAAGTGAGGCACTAAACCCACACCAAATCATCAGCTAGCGCCTGTTGTATTACAGAATGCAACAAGCTTTACTACTAGTCCCAATATAAATGCCAGCACCATTTTAAAAAGAGCCAACAACAGCCTCAGAAGCAATCCTCTGCCAATGAGCAATGTGTATAACAGTGGATTGTTAGATGACACGGCTTGGCCTTTGCAGCTGACTCGAGGACCATCAGGTACCTCCTCATGAGATTTCTCCAATCTAAAGACAGCAAAGATTCTAAAGGCAAATTCCCAGAGCAGCAGCAATAGCTCACTAAGCACTGTTGGCAGAAAGTACATGATATTCAGATACTCTTTAGGGTGTTTATTCTTTTTTTAATAGCTCTTAATAACTACTCTTAACACATTGCTTATTGCTTTACTGTTCACCTGAAGCATGCTTAAAATTTCCTCCTGATGGTAGAGAGTTGGAGAAGAGGGTATCGGCATTTCTCTGATGGTAGAAAACAGCTTATGTATACATACATAAGCATGGCTAGATAATAGGAAAAAGGAGACAACATTGATTTGTCACATAGCAGAACAGCTGCTCTATTTATATGTTGTAAATGTTTCCCCGACATGTTTCCAGGTGACAGATGATGAAATTCCAAAACCTACCTCAGGACTTCACTGTTTCAGATCTCAGTTTTAATTCTTTTTGAGTGCTTGGACTGTACAATTTCTAAGTGTAGAAGGGGACTCACAGGTCTGAATACTACTCCCTCCACACAGAAAAGTAGCAGATGAGAAGACCGCACTAGAACCTTTGCTTCTGACACATCACACTCAGTGCTTCCCAAACAGGGAGCAACAACAGGAGATTTACCACATTTCTATAAATGTATGTATGTATTTAGTGTATCATTTCAAGAGGTATGTTGCACTGAGAACATTATGAGATTGTAAAATTAATATGCAAATAAACAGTAACTATGGGGAGTCCTTCCTAAGCTATGTTAGGATGAAGGATCTGTCTTAACCTTCTCCTAGTTTTCTTCGCACAAGGGGATTTTAAATGTATGGAAGCGTAATTAATCATGTGATCCCCATCTTTAGTCAGAAGTGACAGTCAACACATAGGTTAACCACCTCAGCGAGGCCAGCTAAGAAACAATACTAGAAAGAGAGTGCCATCACAGCCAAAATGTAAAATTATATTTAGGATATTAATATAGCTAGCTTTACTGAAAGAAAAATAATAATCAGGACAGAATTCAATACTTTCCATTCACCACAGCCACCTTCGCCAATGTTAAGTGCTTATTCTGTATTATTAACAGACAGACCTCAGCAAAACCAGAACTTGAATTAGCCAAATTAATGTATTCAGTCCCAACATTATGAAATGCTATGCAATATTCACATTCACATTCACAATAATGCATAAAACCTGAATATGTATTTCTTTGGAAATATGCAATCTTTGTTATAGATTGTTTCATGTATTGTTCTTTGTTCTTATGTAAACCGCCCTGAGCCTCCGGGGAGGGCGGTATATAAATGTAAATGTAAATGTAAATGTAAATGTAAATGTAAATGTAAATGTAAATGTAAATGTAAATGTAAATGTAAATGTAAATGTAAATGTAAATAGTAAGTAAGTAAGTAAGTAAGTAAGTAAACAAATACTATTAATTTCAGAAATGTATGCCTGCAAAGTAAATGTAATTAGAATCTTGGTGCCAGACACTACAAATAATTCTAAAGCAAAGTGATTCCTCCTAGAAAGAGGAATTTTTTAAAAAGTTTTTGTATTCTGCCCTGAAGCATTATGGGAAGGGTGCTCAGCCAGGATAGACCATTTTAGTCTTCAGATATGAAGAAATCAATGGTTTTTCCAGAAGATGCTGATGTCTTATCACAGAATTAAACTCTAAATTTCGAGGATGCATAGAGAAAATACATTGTTGATTCCTTAACCATCACTTTGCTTGCAACCAAAAGCAGTGGCTGAACCCTTGTGAGATGAAAGAATCTCATGAGAATTTAAGAAGACCTGTAGGACATTTATGGCTTACATAGTTTCCACAAAGATGTATAGGGGGGGTGAGGAAGCAAGAAGAATAGTCTGCTATAGCTTCTGGACAGAAAGGTATGGCAATGAAGGCAAGGTTTAATTTTTCTGTAAGTCGAGGGGATCTCTGCTTTCTCATCTATTTGTGCTTCCAGTGTATCTGCATAGTGGGACTCAACTTTACTACTATGCACAGCAGTTAAGATATTTTGAAATATTTCTCGATATTGCAAATAACATTTGATTTTACATATGCTATCACTGACCATGTGAAAGCAGGCAATTATGTTAACTCTCAACACATGCAAAATATTCTGAATATAAAACTTACCACTTCATCTTCAAATCCTCCAGCCAGCACAAGGGAGTAAGCTCCATCATTACTACGACCATGAATTCCGCCAACATGAGGTCTATGGACACCTGCTTCACTCACCTTCATGATAAATTAACAAATTTATTTTAAAAGGAGTTCACAGGCTGTGACAGCAATGATCTAGATTTGTATTTAACATTTTGCTTCAGACAGCAAACTTCCCATCTTTAGCACAAATTACACTGTGATTTAAAATTGTCATACATCCTGGAGGCTGTAATTCAAGAACTACAAGCCAAAATTGGACCAATAATAGTAACTAGATCTTCATTCAAATGTATGTAATAATATCGAAGCAAAAAAATTGACTCCTCAGGACAAGTCACAAATAGAAGGTCCAATCATAATAGACTGTTAATGGGTCAGCCACCAAATATTGCATGCCTAGCATTTGTAAGATAATAAATAAATAATAAATAGTCTCCAGTGCACCATGAAGAGGGGCTGACAAAAAAAAACATGGAGTCTTATTGTACATGGCAATCTTTGGATCATCATAGTGATATTTTAAAAACCCTCATTATTTGAAGCACTGAAAATACAACTGGAGTATGTTTTGTAACTTGCCCACTAGTGTAGTGATACAAAAGAAAAAGGGGTGCTTCTATGTAGAAAAATCATATTTTCCTATGTAGAAAAATCTATGTAGAAAAGTCCTATGATTTTCCTATGTAGAAAAATCATATTTACCTGCACTCTGAATTTCCAGGTTGTTCCAACAGGAACTCCAGGAATAGGTCCATAGTGGTTAGAAGGAACAATAGTGCATTCTTTAGTACGCCCAACACAGGCCATACCCTACAAACATGAAAACAGTAAATGCTTCAGTAATAATTGTGAAATTTCAGTAATATTTCAGTATCCATAATACTTGTGAAGTTTAATGACCAGACACATAAGCAATTGCTATCCCTAATTTATGTATAGAACTCATTTCAACACACAGGTAGATTCACATAAAGCAGGTTGGGGTGCACACAGCAGCACTGACTCCCATTGTGCATAACAGGGCATTTTATGACTTTTATGGAATTTTATATGTAATGGAGATTTCCTAGTAATTTGCACAGTGCATTTTCACTGACTAGCGAAAGATGTGTGAGTTATGGTGTATATTTTGCATTAGAAATATAACAGAGGATCACACAGTTGAAGAGACTACAAATAGGAATATAATGTGCAATAGGCAAAGTAAGTAAATATGCATACAATAAATATTTATTGCTCAATCTGAGAATTCTACAATTCATTTACAAGATATCTACTGTCTGTAAATCATTATTGTATTGTATGCATATTTATTTTTCCTATTGCAAAGTATATTTCTGCTTGTAGAATATTCTGCATTACCAATAAACTGAGGGTTTTTTAAAAATGCAATATCTAGTCAGTCATCAGTCATATATATATATATTATAAAAGACAAACAGATCAACTAATATGTGCTTTTGTTTAACAAAGCATATAATTGTTAAAAAATATTAGTTTAATACAAAAACTATAGGGGGAAGTATTATTTCAGAAAAGGTATTGTTTTCCTCTTTCACACAGATCAGGAAATTCCTCTTCTAAGATTATACTGGTATGTGTTAGAAACAGAGGTTATCAAAAACCAAAGAGGCTTGACCATACAGCTGGGCACAGCACCTCTACTGACAAGCCATGCTTATGGTCATTCTTGAACATGAGATTCCAGAGTGAATGGAAAATGAATGCACACAAGCAGTTCTTGTCCATGGTTCCTAAGAATGCTCTCTTCCTAGCTCAATTAAACGCATAGCCCAGATCTTCTCATACTGTGAGGTCTTCCCCCATATCTCTTCCCACTCAGAGCAATTCCCAACAAAACATCAAAAAAGAGACAGCATGGTGCAGTGATCAGAGTGCTGGTGTAGGATCTGGGGGGACCCGTGTTCAAATCCCACTCCGCCATGGAAGACTGCTGGTTGATCTGGAGCCAGTCACATTCTTTCAGCCTAATCTACCTCACAGGGTTGCTGTGAGGATAAAACAGAGGAGAACAATGTAAGCCATTTTGTGTCCCCAATGGGGAAAAAGGCAGGGCATAGATGAATTAAATGAATAAAATAAAAGATGATAAGCAAAATGCGCTCTTTTGAAACATACTAATAATGAACAAACTTAATTTGGATCAATTCATCTGCAAGTTTCTATCACAAATTCTATCCAATATCCTCAGGACACTTCTTGTCAAGAAGAGTTCATACAGAATGCAATTGAGTATGCAGAAGTGCTCTACAGCCACAAGAAATATTACTTTGAAAAGATCCCTGAAATGCCAAATATGCAAGAACATTTATGTCAGGATCTTATACTCTGGGTTGTCTAGAGTTGCAGATATAAACTACTAAATCCTTATTTTTGGACCAGATATTTCACCAAAATCCTAGTGTATGTTTGCTACTAGGTGAGATTGCTGAGATTCTAAAAAGTATGCAGAAAATTGATGCTATACAAAACTAGGGTGGAGAGTGACGGTTAGGGGAAAGATTTGCATAATTGAGATGCTAGTGCCCAAGACTCTAAAAATATATGGCTAAGCCAACAGGCAAAATGGCACTTAGCAGAAATTGCATATTGGTTGCTTAAGGGTAAACTGATCACCATAATTGGAGAGGAGGATCAGGAGTCTTGACCAGTCGTGGACATCTATGATAAACCATCACACTCTTCCTCCAACCTGAGGTAAATTTTCCCTCCAAAATAAAATTGTTGTCCCCTCAGAGACTGCTGTTCTTGTAATGGGGTTTCTTTATTATAAAATGAAGCTCTTACACACTATAACTTACAGATCTTTTGGCTTTATTCAACCCTGGAACTTTTTGGGAAGGTGTAAGAGCCTCTTTACTTTAACCTTTTATTTATTTGTTTGTTTGTGTTTGTTTTAAGGCTTCTTTGGCACTGAGGCAGTGGTAACAACTAACAAACATAAGATTTTATTTTAATAGAAGGAAAGTTGTTGGAATGAGGAATCAAAGTTTTGACATACAAATCAGCAACAATACAGTTTGAAGTTCTTTGTTACAGGCTTCTGATAGATTTTCACATTTTTCTTTAGTTTTTAAGATTTCTTTTAGTTACTGTGTTCACCCAAAATATGTTTTTCTTTTGGCTTTATGAGTTCCTCTGAATCCCCCTGGTTTCTATTAGGCAGGTATCTACTGCTAGTACCTCTACTTCCCCTTCCTAGAAGTACCAGTATCCTTCTGACTTCTGAAGAGTCTGAAGCAAGCTTTCTCTTCCACAATTATAAGGAAATCCTCATACCTGATATCATCCTCTTTCTCTTCCTAGAAAAATTCTGTCTTTTCTTTGGCCTAAATTGGAAGCACAACCTCACTGCCAATTCCCTCTGACAAAATAACTGTTCCAGTTTTCCAGACGCTGTGTAGTTCAGTTTGCAGCTTTTAGTAAAGATACTTTTCTTTAACTTTCTCCTCAAAGCACATGTTCAGCTAAGGCACAGACAAATTCTGTCAGAAGGCTCTCTCTCTCTGAACCAGAATCAGAATAAATTCCCTCCTGCACATAGCTACTGTATCAATTTCCTCTTAAGTTGTTGAACAGAGCACTTGGAGCTACTTGTTTCTCAAGCTCTCTCTTTTAGTGAGGAATTTTAACCCTTCACTTACTTGCTATTACTTCAACACTTGGAACCTTACTATTTTACTGTCCATTTCAACATTACATATAAAGCTCTTCATGGTTTTTTTGCACAAATAGGATTGTACAAAATGGTTCCCAAATTTATGTACTTGGATAAATGATCAGGGACTACAGTCTATACTGCTGCGTATACAATATCATGTTCTGCAATTTTACACTACTTAATGTGTTGTTATAATACTTATACTATGCTTCAGCAATATCTTTCAGAGTTATGGTCGGTTCTACACTTCTATAATCCTAATGCATTGTTTACTGAATGTCTCATGTTGACTGTATTAACCCACTATGTGTAATTGACCATTCCCTTGAAAAAAGCATACTACAAATAAATAGCTAGCCTATACCGCAGGTAACAGACACCAGTGATAATGTGGCACTACCCACAGCATCACCAGCTGGGCAAAATACAACACCATCCCAAGTAGAAGTGTGCATTTAGACCTACCCAATTTGAAAATATACCTGCAAAACACTTCACTGGTATTTTTCAGGTATATTTCAGCATGTTAAACGCATCTATGATTTTTCGGGAGTACTCAAAAAAATTCTTGAAAACTTCCAGATATATTCAGGAATTACTGGAAACCCTGAAAAACAGCTAACAGGCTACAGTAGATTGCTCCTGCTCCTCATCTATTTCCAGGTTTTGTTGTGCAGTACCTTTAAATGGAGTGTTTAAAAGGACTGCAGAAGACAGCTTGCAATTGGGGAAGAGGGACCACTCTCCTCTCTAACTCAGCTGAGGCAATCTTGAGCAGTTCAGTTTAAAATGGCCTGCCAAAAAGAGCCCATGTGAAGAACTCCCCTCATGTCTCAGCTGGGGCTCTCTTGGACAGTGTGGTTTAAACTGGACTGCCCAAAAGAACCTGCAAAGCAGCTGATCCAAGAGTTCTCCCTGCAGCTCAGCTGGGACTCTCTTGGGCAATACAGTTTAATGGGACTACCCAAGACTTCCAGCTGAGCCTCCTCTCAACTGGTTTTTGGACTTTTTTTCCTCTCAATTTTTCTTTTTTGGTCTATGGGACCCACAAAATGAAAGATTTCTGAAATATTCAGGATCCAAATACCCTGCTGGTATTAGGAGCCAAGTTTTTCCAGGAATCCAGAAATGTTTTGGGGTCCAATAGCCTCAAAACAAAAAATACAAAGAAAAGAATTACACACCCCTAAGTCACAAGCATTTGAGAAGATGGGTACAAGGTAGAAAAAAGTGTGGTCTTGTACAAGTTTCCTGGACAGACGGCATTAAAATCTTCTAAATACATAAATAAGCATGTTCATTTAAAAAGCAAGCCATTATTTCAATTTTAAACTGTGGTAAGTACAATTCAAGGACTAGCATGTGAGCTGAGCCCATTGATTCCAAAGCTTCTTTTTATTCATATGGAAATGTGAAATTCATAATTGCTATTTGTATATTCTTACATGGTTACATGCAATCCTTAAACATCCCCATTATATGTGTTCCTAGTGTACATAAAGTATTTAAAGAATTGTGTTTTTAAGGAACACAAACATATACAGCATACAGCTGGTTTCTAGTGGTTACCTTGCCCCAGTCCCGCTGGCTGTCAGTGCAGGCAGATGGCATCTTTGCTTTCTTTTTACTCTGTTTGAGTTTTTCTCCAGCTTTTACAACTTCATTGGAATCATTTTTACAGGAAGGACAATACCTGAAAATATATATATATATATTTACATTAATTACTCCTGTATAACAATTGAGCCTGAAGATCACTGATGAGGTGACTAGAACTATTTTTGCAACCCAATTCATACACATCAGTGGTGTCTGCTAGTTTCTCCTTCAGTGCCTCTTCCAAGTTCCAAGGCTTTCTTTGATCTCATGCTTCTGACTTTGTGTACACATTCAAATAATATACTCTTCTTCAAATCACTGCAGAAAAATATTTCCCATGACCAAAGGAGGGGCTTCAGTGCTCAGCTCCAAGCATCTCCACATAACTAGCAGAGGAAATATATGCAAAATAACATCATTTGTATAACTTATAGTGGCTGTACTATTTTAATTGGCAAAGAAAATATGGTTGCACTTACCTGTAACTCATGTTCACTGAGACTGTTTATGCACTGGGAACTTCACTGCCCCAGCTCCCGTGCAGGAGCACAAATCGGGGGTGGATGAGGCACACCGGGCCAAATGCTGCCCCATGTGGGTGCAGGAAGAAGTGGAGCAACCTGCCACAACTAAAACTCCAGCCTGCAGCCCAATGCGTAAACGGTCTGAGTGTCTTCTGTGCAGGCACACATGTGGATTGCTTGTGCACGACTGCTATGGAATGAAAAAAAAACTCCACAAGCTTCTAGAAAACTCCTCTGATGTGTGCTCCCCCTCCCTTCTGTCACAGCTGGAAAACTTTTCCTGCCCATTTGGTCATATAAGGGAGAGGAAACATTCTTCCCTCAGTTCTCCTTTTGCCACTGTAGAGCACAGAACACAGCATGGCTGTGCCAGTCCACAGTAGGGAAAGAAGGGAGGGATGTGTGCTTGCACAGAAGACACTTGAGCATCAGTTACAGGTAAACGCAACCATGTTTTCATCTCTGTGTATTCTGTGCAGTCGCACATGGAAGAAAACAAAAACATAAGAAAAGCCCTGTTGGATCAGACTAGAATTCCATCTAGTCAAGCATCCTGTCTCACACAGTGGCCAACCAATTCCTCTAGATGGCCAACAAAAGGACATAGAGGCCGAGGGCTTCCCTTGATGTTGCCTCCTGGCTCTGTGATACAGAGGATAAACCCCTTTAATCATCTCTTTTCTAAAATGAAACATCCCAAATTCTTCATCCTTTTCTCATAGGGAAGGTGCTCCTAACCCCTAGTTATCTTGGATGCCTTCCTGAATACTTTTCCCAGGTCTGGAGATACAGGGACCAAAATTGTACACAGTATTCCAAATGAGGCCAGATTATAGATCTATACTGGGGCATTACAATATTGACCATTTTATTCTCAAATCCTTCCCTAATAATCACTAACATAGAGTGATTATGCTTCACCACTGCAACACACTGGATTGACACTTTCATTGAGCTATCTATTACAATCCCAAGATCTTTTTCCCTCTTAGTCTAAGCATGTTCAGACTCTATTAGCCTATACTTGAAGCTGGAATTTTTTTGTCTCATTGTTCATCACCTTACACTTACCAACACTGAACTTCACCAGCCATATTATCAGCCATTCTCCGTTTGTGGAGGTCCTCTTGGTGCTCTTCATGGGTATTTTTAAGTACTGGATATGATATTATTGATGCTTTTATTGATGTTTTAATTGTGGGGTGGTCTATAAACCCAATTATTATTAAAAATAAATAAATTTCATCAATAGTTATTGTATTGCATTGTTAAGCAGAAAAAGAAAGCCTGTCACTGAATGTGGATTTGGTAACTAGTCACGACAGGGATCTGTCCTTTGTAGGCAGGCCCATAAGGCAGGGTTTCTTGATAGTCCTAGAAGGGTTTCCCAAATGAGTGGGAGTTAATTAATTGCAATGGCTTTTAAAAATTAAATATTTATCATACAATATGAACATATATAGTCATATCAACCTCTTCCCCCCCAAAAAAGTGGCCAGTGAGGCACCTGGAGAGGGTAGGAATGGGAGGGGCCCCAGGTAAGTGTGCTTCCAACACTATTCTGCATTTTGTGAGTGAAAAGTCAGCACACCTGGCAGGCACCTGTATTGTACCCTTCCTCCAAACACATAAGCTATCCTAATGCCACAGGATTGGTACTCTTTAAGCAGATCTTAAGAAATCAATTTAAGATTCTTCACAATAAGCCACTTTCAACTGCTGGAAAAAATTCCCTCAGAAGAGGCTTATGGTATGTTCTCTCGCTACAGTAGCAGAAAGAGTATTGAGTAAAGAGTGCTCCCTCCCCCTTCACTCCATGATCCAGTGGATGAGAAAAAGTTTTTAACTCTGACAGAATGGAGGGGGAGCACTCATCACAGGATCTTTCAAGAAGCCTATGGAGTTTTTCTTCTGCAGCAAGGTTGCACTGAGGCAGTCCCCACATGAGAAGGCACAGAAGACATGACGGTAAACTGCAGATTCACAGGCAATAAGGGAGAAAATAAGACAATGAACCTGCTGTCTGACATGACACTGCAATGCACCAACTTGCAAGGAGATTTAGAAGAAGAGCTGTTTTGTACCCTGCTTTTTATTCCCTGAATGAGTCTCAAAATAGCTTACAACTGCCTACCCATCCTCTGCCCACAACAGACACCATATGAGATAGGTGAGGCTGAGAGAGAATTGTGATTGGCCCAAGGTCACCCAGCTGGCTGCATTTAGAGGAGTGGGGAATCAAACCCAGTTCTCCACATTAGAGGCTGTTGCTCTTAACCACTACACCAAGCTGGCTCTTACCAGCATACTCACAGGTAGACCCATCAGTCCAGCATACAAATAACAAGTCCTTTCCATACGTAAATCTATCTGCAAAAACTCACCTCATTCTGTAATTCAGTGGCAGATATGAACAGGAGCAACATCTCAACATTCAGACATATGTACTTTACCAGTATCCATTAGGTCTCAATTGATTAATTAAATCACAAATTCTTTCTCCATTGCACCCAAAAGGGCATGTTCCATTAAAACAGCATTTCTTTTTTTGGAAATGGACAGGCCGATTACATTAAAGATAAATCACTTTTAAAATTAATCAGAAAGTCTTATAATTCTGTAAGGAAAATAAGTACAGTCTCTCTGCAACCCTACATAGTGAAAAATTATTAAAAACTAGCTTCAAGCCCATTCCAAAGAATGGGCCTTGAAACGGTCCCCTGCGGCCAGGTAACTTAAGGTGGCTTTGGGCTGCAGCTCACAGCCGGATCAAGTGGAGCGGGCAGGAGTTGGCCAGCTCGTTAGCAGGCCCGGGACAAAGCTCCTTAGCAGACAGTCAGCAGGTCGGGAGGATCTGCTTAGCAGGCCCTCCACCACGACCCTTTGTCCAGGACTCTCTCCCCTTACCTGCTGCTGGCTCCAGGCACTAAGGCACGTTTGAGAGCAAAGAGGCTAGAGTCCAGTGACGGAGAGTGGGAGCTGCAAGGGCAGGCCCTATTCCAACTTGGAAAGCCAGACACGTTCCACCCCCCCCCCCCCCCGGCTGTTTCACAAATATATAGAGGAACTATGGATATGGATAACATACAATAATTATTAAAAATAATAAAATACAATAATTAATTAAAATAATATGAAGACTTACCAGTCTTCATCTTCAGGTATCTTGCTTAAGGGTGGATTCAGGCAATATATATGGTAGGCCATGTTACACTCATCACAGAGAAGCTGCATATGGGCATCCTGTTTACCCCCACACAAGTAACAGGAGCAAAATCGACATTCTTTGTCTGGATCAGCTCGACAATGCTTGCATTCAGGGCCGCTCTTTCCTGAAAAGCAAAATGAGATGATCTTTCCTATTGCTGAGAGGTCTTACCTACAATTGTGCATGATGACTTATCTATAGGTGTTTTCAAGTCAAGTTGTATAAAATATATATTTTGTATATTACTCCACTGATGAGAATACCAGAATATACTACAACTGGAAAATGTTAA
Organism: Paroedura picta; assembly: GCF_049243985.1. Classification (NCBI taxonomy): domain Eukaryota; kingdom Metazoa; phylum Chordata; class Lepidosauria; order Squamata; family Gekkonidae; genus Paroedura; species Paroedura picta. The sequence continues at coordinate 74,455,270 of NC_135375.1, read as the reverse complement.
GCTTCTGTTTAGGAACCATTACTACAAAAGCAAAGGCTTAATAACAAACTTGGGTTTAGTTTTTCCCATATATTTAATGCAATACAGGTCTGTTTACCTGTATCTTTTTTGCAGAATGCAAAATAAATAATCCAACATTAAATGTAATTGTAGAAGAATAACAATGACATTGCTAAGGATGTAGACTCTGTGGGCCTGCCTATGTGGAGTGACTGTTCACACTGTTATCCAGAGATGCACCATGTCCAGGATTTTGGACCACATATATTTACAGTTAGAACTTCTCTTTGGAAGAAACTGATCCTTAGATATTTTAAGAGATTGGAATTGTCTTATTTCTGCTGTTGGTCTGACTGGAATATGGGTATGCTGTGAGATTTGAAAATCAATTTTTCCTGCTATTTTAATACAGTCTATTTCAGTAACTCTTTTTGATACATGAATTATAGATGTATAGAAGACAGAAACAGCAGAGGTGCACCAAGGTTTAAACAGGAAATACAGTGAAACAGCATCTGTGAGAGAGGAGTAGTGAATTGTATGGAAAAGCCACACAGGAGCAGGGGAGGATTGTAATGGCATCCCCATAAATAATGCTACTTGTTATAATGATGAGAATAAATACAGAAAAGGGGTAGAGAGCAAAATAAATCTTAAGACCATTTTAAGTAAAAATGTCAAAAGAGATACCTGATATCACAAATTCAATTTATATAAGGCTATGGAGGACAAAAAATAGTTGTCCAAATTTTCATACAAAGTATTAATTTATTATTTTAGTTTGCCACATAACAAAGAGTTTATGTTCCTCTGCTGCAAATGATTAGCCTGTATGTGGCTAAAGCCAGAAGGCAACAGTTCCCTGGCTCACAGCCAGCAGCCCTGACTGAGAGGGATCAGTAGATCCAGTTCTGGTCCAGGAGTTGGAATGTCTTTGGGTTTTGTTAGTCTAAATTTACATTTTTCTGCCTTTTTAAAGCCACACCAAGCCTCCAGTGGGAATACCTTAAATACAAAGACATTCTTTCACATGATACAAAAAATTGCCTACTTTTGAACTCTCCATCTGCAAATGTCAAAGGATAAGCTCCTGGCTTCTCAATCTTGTATATTTCCTCTATAAAAAGTAGTTTGCAATCATTTATTATATTTTCTGGCCCTCTGAAAAGTAAAACAGAAAATATTTTAGCTCAATATATCTCAAACTTTGATTATAAAGCTGGCTACACGAATGCACCCACTATACCACAAATATTGGCTATATGAACTGTATTTCATAAAAAGAAGAATCATGGATTGAGCATAGTCTGCATTCAAAACTGAACAACAAGCAGTTCTCTTCAGACAGTAACTATGAAACTATTTATTAGCTCACTCAAAATTCCATCTCAATTTTTAAAATTTCTAATAAAGTGAAACAAATTTTAAATTTACCTGAAACATATCCAGCAGAAAAGTTGGTTATAGGGTATTTAATTCCTTTTTATATTGCTATTTGAGCCATGATGGCCAAGGACATCCACAATGAAATTATTTTTAAAAATACGCAGTAAGACAAAGTATATAAATAGCCTGATATAAGCAGCAGTAAAGAAGGGATCAAAATCATACTAAGCTTACGTTTATCAACAATATTCAACATGTAAAATATGACATAAAATAAGTTAGAGAACATTAAGTATGTTCAAGTCTCATTGATTTCAATAGGAAAGGTAAACATCTCTCTCACATATACATATTGAAATCAACAGGACTTACAAATGAACATGAGGTGTCCGGCTGGATCAGATCAGTGGTCTGTCTAGTCTAGTATCCTGTTTCACACAGTGGACAACCACTGGTCTTGAGCAATAAATAACAGGACATGAAAGCCAAAGCTGCCTCCTGAGCCTGTCTCCTAGAACTTTCTATTCAGAAATTTACTTCCTCCGTATATGGAGATTACCCTAAAATGCCTGCTCTCATTTGAAAGCTACAAGAGCCAGCCAGGCAGGTGTAGTGGTCTAATCTGGCAAGCCAGGTTTGGTTCCCTGCTCGTCCTCCACATGCAACCAGCTGCGTGACCTTGGGCTCGCCACAGCACTGATAAAAATGTTCTGCCCAAGCAGTAATATCACAGCTCTCTCAGCCTTATCTACCACACAGGGTATCTGTTGTGGGGAGAGGAAAGGGAAGGCGGCTGTAAGCCGGTTTGAGATTCCTTTGGATAGAGAAAAGTGGCATATAAGAACCAACTCTTTTTCTTCTAATACTATCTATGCTAGTGGACAGCACACCATCCAGAGGCAGCAAATCCCACTGTGTTATAATTCATTGAGGGGGAAAAATACTTTCTGTCATGAATCTATTGCCCACCAACTTCATTGGGTGCCTCTGAGTTCTACTATCCACTTTAGCTATCTCATGTATAATTTCATAAGTCTTTATCCTCCCCCAGCATCTTTTATTCAGCTAAAAAGGCACACACTCTTTAGAATTTCTTTACAGAAAAGTGTTCCAACCCCTTAATCATCCTGGCTGGCCTATGCAGCCTCCCAAGCAGTTCAAGTCTTCTCATAAAGAATCTTATCCAATTTAATGTACCAGGTCTCTCTCTGCTCAACTCATTCCTCTTCCCCACTTCTCTTCAGTAATCTTCTTTTCTGAAATAAAGATTTTATTTCTTCCTATTGTATCAGAGACAGTGAGTTCCAACTGATGTAGTCTCCTACTTTCATCCAACTCCTGCACAGCCAGATCATGCAAAGAGATAGGCTCATTAATGTATGGTAATAATTTTTAAAATTATTTTCCTTAATTTCTCTCTTTCCCACACTTTTCCCTTCCTTTGCTATCTTCCTTTCACGACCTGCTATTCCTCTACTACCCATTTCTAATCACATACCTCTCCCTTTCAATCTTGGTCTCAATTCTTTCTCATCTACTACATAGATTTAATAATAGTAAAGCAGCAAACAATTGTTAATATTATGAACAGAAGGGGAAGTTAATATTTCTCCATAATCTATCAAAATAGAAAAAGGATACTTCATTTCCTCTCTCTATCCTAAACCAGCATGATAATAACTGTTACTCTGCTTCAGTAGTAGCAAATGATGCTAGAACGTATTGATTTACAAGAGAATAGGTAACAAGAGATGTTAGAACTTATTTATGCAATTTATTTATATTCCCCTTTCCTCCCCAAGGGAAACTCAAAACAGCTTACATTGGTAAAATGCGGTATGGATCCTAATTCTGTCATGTGGATCGATAATTGGTAGACAGATCATACCCAAAGGGTGCTTGTTAATGGTTCAGCAGCCTCTTGGAGAAGAGTGACAAGTGGAGTGCCCCAGGGATCTGTCCTGGGGCCTGTGTTGTTCAACATATTTATAAATGTTCTAGATTAGTGATCCCCAACCTGTGGGCCGCGGACCACATGTGGTCCGACTAATTGGAGGTGGGCCCCGAAGGACGCCTTCTCTCCCCCCCCCGACCCTTTACTTCATCCCCACAGCCCTTTACAACACACTTCATTGTTGTGGTGTGTCTGTATCTTATTTTGAAGGGATGTTTAAACATTACCATAGCGATCAGAGTGCTAGGGCAGTGGTTGAGAGTAGAGGAGCAAACTACCCCCCCACCGGTCCTCAGTAAAAGGTGTTGAGTGGTCCCCGGTGATAAAAAGGTTAGGAACCACTGTTCTAGATGAGGGATTAGAGGGGGTAGTTATTAAATCTGCAGATGATACTAAACTGGGAGGGGTGGCAAACACAACAGAAGACAGAATCAGAATACAGGATGATCTTGACAGGCTCAAGAAGTGGGCTAAACTGAATAAAATGAAATTCAATAAGGACAAATGTTGTTATTGTTAGTTGCGAAGTTGTGTCTGACCCATCGCTACCCCATGGATAATGATCCTCCAGGCTTTCCTGTCCTCTACCATTCCCCGGAGTCCGTTTAAGCTCGCACTGACTGCTTCAGTAACTCCATCCAGCTACCTCATTCTCTGTCGTCCCCTTCTTCTTTAGCCCTCAATTGTTCCCAGCATTAGGCTCTTCTCCCGGGAGTCCTTCTTTCTCATGAGGTGGCCAAAATATTTGAGTTTCATCTTCAGGATCTGGCTTTCTAAAGAACAGTCAGGGCTGATCTCCTCTAGGACTGACCAGTTTGTTCGCCTTGCAGTCCAAGGGACTCACAAGAGTCTTCTCCAGCACCAGAGTTCAAAAGCCTCAATTCTCTGATGCTCAGCCTTCCTTATGGTCCAACTTTCACAGCCATACATTGCAACTGTAAAGATCATAGCCTTGACAAGACACACTTTCGTTGGCAGGGTGATCTCTGCTTTTTAGGATGCTGTCTAGATTTGCCATAGCTTTCCTCCCTAGGAGGAAGCGTCTTTTAATTTCTTTGCTGCAATCCCCTCTGCAGTGATCTTGGAGCCCAGGAAAATAAAATCTGTCACTATCTCCATTTCTTCCCCATCTATTTGCCAGGACAAATGTAAAGTTCTACATTTTGGTAGGAAAAATCATATACACCCATATAGGATGGGGGAGTCTTGGGAGTTGTATGTCTGAAAATGATCTAGGAATCTTAGTAGATGATATGAACATAAGTCAGCAGTATGACTTGGTGGCTAAAAAGGCAAATGGGATTTGGGACTGTATCAAACAGAGTATTGTGTCCAGATCACAGGAGGTGATGGTACCACTTTACTCTGCTGTGGCTTGGCCTCACTTGGAGTACTGTGTTCAGTTTTGGGCACCACATTTGAAGAGAAATGTACACAAATTGGAGTGTGTCCAGAGGAGGGCAACAAACATGGTGAGGGGTTTGGAGACCAAGACATATGAAGAAAGGTTGGGGGCGCTTGGTCTGTTTAGCCTGGAGAGGAGACGACTGAGAGGAGATCTAATAACCATCTTCAAGTATTTAAAAGGCTGCCATGTAGAGGATGGAGCAGAGTTGTTCTTCTTTGCCCTGGAGGGATGGACCAGAACCAATGGAATGAAATTATTAATTCAAAATAAATTCTGTCTAAACATCTGGAAGTTACTGACAGAGCAGTTTCTCAGTGGAATAGGCTTCCTCAGGAGGTGGTGGGTTTTCCATCTTTGGAAATTTTTAAACAGAGGCTGGATAGCCATCTAACGGAGAGGCTTATTCTGTGAAGGTTCAAGGGGGTGCAAGGTTACAGTGGATGAGTGATAGGGTTGGGAGTGTCCTGCATAGTGCAGGGGGCTGGACTAGATGACCTAGGAAGTCGCTTCCAATTCTATTATTCTATGATTCGTCTCTTTTTTATCCTAGAACAATCTTGAGATTTGTCTGCCAAAAATGGACAGGTAGATGAACACATGGATACTTTGATTATTACAGAAGATGTATTGTAACAGCCAAGTGATTTATTTTGTTAAGATATTTAGGTTAGATCAGGGAGACAGATGGAATCTTTGTGGGCCTGTGGTGGTTCTCAGCATTTCTGCTTGATAGTATGTTATGGTGCCACACAAACAGCAAAGCTAAACTCTTTATAAGTAAATCTTGGACTGGAGGACGTTAACATATCTTTTCATCATAGATCATTACTTGGCTGGGGTAAGCCTGATAAATGTATTGGAATGCCACAGAACTGAGGCATCAGTTAGGTTTGTTTCCTGATAGCTCTGAGAAATGTATTACAGTCATGGCTGGTGATCCTTTGAGAGCTCACATTAATCCCAGTAATGGAAAAGTGGTCTGAGCAAATGAAAAGATGGTACTTTGGTGCCACCTTCCACTGGGTCAAATCCAATCAGCCCTTTGGTTTACTAGGTGGTGTGTGTCATGTTGTCCCTCACTCTATATATCATGTACTCTAGCAATAGGTAAACCAAAGTCCCAGAAACCCTCAATCCCATGTCCTGTCTTCCTATTCTCCCATTTGACTGCCCCCATCCCCACTTTCTCACTGGGCTCTCAGCCTCCACATAGTCTGTTCCCAGGAAAGAAGCATGTATTTCTTGATGCTATCTCTTGTCTGGCATGTTGTAACTCTAGAGAATAGCTCTGGCTGCCTTTTGACCATTCGGTGTAAAAACTGTAGCTTTTGCTTTATTCTGATTGTCCTTTGAAGATAAAAACCCTTCTGCTGTAGGAATAGCAAATGACAGGAAATTGAAACATTGATGGGGGCAGTGGGGTATCTATATGTATCCTAGGCCAGTCATTTTTCAGATGTTGTATCATGAAGCTTCCAGATGTACCCTCTAAGTCACAAAACTACTCTAAACTATTTTCTAAGAAGAGTGTCTCAGTTTATCTTGTTTCCTGTGAGAGAGCAGCCTTGGTTCGGAACACTGTGCCTAAAACAATGGGGACATAGGTTGAAAGAACACTGCTGACAATCTACCTCAACACAAGCTAAAACTCTTCTTACAGACTATCTGTAGCAGTGATGGTGACAAAAAATCTAACCTGTCATTACTGCTTTCACACAGAGCCATTTACCATAGGTATTTTAAGTAGTCAAAACCAAGTTGGATCACTCCATTCTAATATTAGTCTATTCTAATATTAATTTCATTATGTATTAAAACTTTTATATTCCATCTTTTCTCCTGGTTCAATGCCTACTATGATTATATTATCCCATCCACTTTCAGTGTCAAATTTATATTAATAAGAGACAGGGTTCATGATACCTCTTGGCTTTTTCTATTTTGTTAGAAACATCAATTTGCACTAACTAAGAATGTAGACTACACCCTTGGAAAGGCAAGTCATACCACTAAAATACTTAATGCTTGCCTGTCCTTATTCCACTTGTCTACAGGGAAATTAGCCAAATCTATAATGGAGGCAAAAAAATGACTCTTTGAGACCAGGGTACAGTTCCCACAGTCTGGGAAAAGCCAGTGCTAAAGCTATTCAGCTAAAGGTATTATACTTTTAACAGCAAGAAATCTGCAGGACTAGCCATACCATTTCCCCAGTCCTTTGCTTCCTCCCCTCTCTCTTAACCCACCTTTCTCTCATTTTCTAACTCTCATACACTTTCTCTCCAGGTAGGAAGCAATAGTGGTTCCCACAACCCACTCATACTATGCTAATGGCAGTGGTTGCTCCTCCTCTCCTGTCCAGAACCAGTCCACAGTGTTGCATGAGTGGAAATTCTCTGTAGCTGTAGAAAAATGTTTTCTGTTTTGAGCGATTGTAGGAACCTCCCTTTTATTTATTTATTAGATATTACTCAGGGCAGTTCACAGAAATCATTGCAGGGGGAATACATAGAACATTATGTATTAAATACATAATACAGTCATAAATCTTTAAATAGGACAGGGTCCTATTAAATAAAAGAGTAAGGCCACCTGGGGAGGAGTTAGGGCAGGCCCTGTCCAGGATAAAAACTCAGAGGGCCCATCCAGGGCCAAGCAGCCAATGGGGAGGCGCACAAAGTGCCTTCCTATTGGCCCCTCACCGGGACAGACCAAAATTCCATTCACCCAGCCCAGTCTGGCTGCCACTCTGCTCCTGACCACCAAAGGGAGAGGAGGTCAGTAGGGCTGCCAAGGGGGATGAGAACAGAGGCTGTGCCAGCCCTTTTAGCCCCAAGGCTGTCCTAACTGTCAAGTCCAACTGCAAATTGCCTCAGAACCCTGACAGAGCTGGCAGGAGGCTGCAGAGTGCGCTTCCTCCCCCCCCCCTTCAGGCCTGCTGCGAAGGAGCCTCTGACAGGCCCTGACTGAGGGGAGGGAGGCCTTTCCAAGAGCAACGCAGGGGAGTCTGAGGGCCTTCCTTTTGAGGGGGGGTCTTTCCCCTTCTGCCAAACAGTTGCCTGACAGGGAGGCTACAGAAAAGCCCCTTCTCACTTAAAATACTGCTCTGCCCGGAGGTTAGACACAGCCAAGACATGTGTCTTTCTTCTTTGCAACTCTCTGCAGATTTGAGGTCACTGCACAGCATTATTCTGCAGAGGAAGCTGGCTCTTTTGTCTCCTGTTTCATCTGCACAACAACCCTGTGCAGTAGGCCTCAAGTCTTTCAATTCAACAACAACCTGTGTGGGAAGCCTTAAATGTTTCTTCTCTACCACAACCCTCTCCAAATTAGCCCTTTCTGCCTGGGGAGCTGATCTTTATACTCTGCAGGTGAGCTGTAATTCCAGGAGCTCTCCAGGCCACACCTTTAGGTTGGCTACCCCTGGGTTGGAAATATTCCTGGAGGTTTGGAGGTGGGACTTCAAAATCGTACAATGCCTCAGAGTCCAGCCTTCAAATGAGCCATTTTTGCCTGCAGTTGGTAGGGAGTGGTGCAGGAGTGTCCCTCCTGGCCTATGGGTTATGGCCAGCCCTTATCAGCAACTGTTTGTATTCTGGGGCGCAGACAGGCAGACCAGCATCAGTCCTGTGAGTCTGGAAAGTGCAGGAAGATCTAAATAAATATTTACAGCCTGAAACTAAATAGAGAACAAGTAAATGTCTGGAGACACATCGTAACTGAAATAGTAACTGGCAAATAAACTTGGCCTGGCAAATAAAAAAACAGTATTAAAAACCTTACTAAGGTCAAGACTGCTGTGCACAGACAGTCTTCCTCTTAGGGTTGCCACCTTCCCTGTGAGGCTCGCTACCCCATCTCCCTCATGGGGAGTCTGCTATGGGGAGAGAAGGGGAAGACGATTAGAAAATGCTTTGAGACACCTGAGACCTGCTGGGTCACTGCGGCCCATTCCCAGTTCTCTCAGATCTCTCACAACCCTACATACCTCACAGGTTGACTATTGTGGAGAGACAAATGGAAAAGGTGTTTGTAAAACGCTTTGAGACTCCTTTGGGTAGTAAGCAATAGGGTACAAAAATCCGTTCTTCTAAGGAGCAACCATGTAAGAAGCATGTGGGCACATAACATTTTACCAACAGTGAAAATATGGGAGACAGAAGGAACAGGGTGGACTGTGACTACCCTATGTGTATTAGGGCAGAGGGGCATTTCGGTGAATGTGGCCTAATTCACACAAGAAGGGAAATGACGCAGAACTGGGGGGAATTGGTTGCCATGTAATCTTCCCCTAAGAAGAGTCTCCAGTCTGATTTTCCCTTCACATATCTGAGGACATGGCTCTGGAAAGTTCATCTGTAACCACTATACCACAATTCCCAAAGGTCAGTCCTCTCCCACAATCAACGAACATTCCACACCACAGGTTCTCGACACCCATATCTCCACACCCATGGCCTCATTTGCCACCATGCCACCACAACCTCCCACACAACACACATGACAATCCCATGCCCTTACAGACTGGACAACTCCTCTCCTTCCTCTTCCCACTGCCAAGCTCTAGCGCCCGTTGTATTCTTGGAGACAACGGGCTTTGCCCCTAGTAACATAATAATTCAACAGTGGTTTCAAATAGAATGATAACTTGGACAACCATCAGAGAGGTCAGGCTGCTTCAGGTCATGGAGAGGGTGTGTGAGGGGGGACCAGCAGGCCCCCATCCATGAATTTAAGTACCTACTGATGGGGCCACACTTAATTATTGGGATATATGATGGTAACTGGGGCACATCCTTCTTGATCCCAGATTGCCAAGGTTCCTCTTCTATCATCCATTAAGTTACCCAAGTAGTTCGTCTCCTAATAAAAAAAATTATCTGATTTCTTGTATCAGGTCTCTCTCTGCTCAACTAATCCCTCTTCTCTTCTGTAATCTTTTCTGAAATATCTTTTTTTCCTTCCCATTGTATCAGAGGCAGTGAGCTCCAATTCATGAACACTCATAACGATAAATGTCACCACACTCCAATTCCTACGTGGAAGAAGTAAAATGATACCACAAGCATCCCAAACCCATTGATGTCAGGACCCCATTCTACACAGGATAGCTAAGAGGTCCTCCTACTTTTTAAATTAGCCTCCAGACTGATGAAGCACGTTGGTCCTCAACAAGGGCCAGAGCTTTTTTTATCTTGGCCCCCCACCTGGTGGAATGAGCTCCCTGCCTGAACTCCCACAATTCTACAGGGCCTGCAAAAGGGAGCTCCTCCACCAGGCGTTTAATTGAATCTGACCAACCCAACAACACCCACCGGTCCTCCCCCAGACACCCCCTCCATGACCTGAAGCAGCCTTACCTCCCTAGGGGGTTTGTCCAAGTTGTTGTTCTATTTGAAGCCATTGTTGGAGTATTGTTGATATGTTATTTATGCTTGTGATACATGTTTAAACTGTTCTATGTATTCCCCCTGCAATGTTTGATGTGAACAGCCCTGAGCCATATGGGAGGGAGGTATAAATATCTAATAAATAAATAAAGAATTCCAGAGAACATAAAAGCTGTCAAGCTATGTTGTACCATTTTGGTCAGTCTTAATAAGGGGTATTACATGATTTTTGCTTTAAGGTGTTAAAGAATGGGAGTGGTAACCAAGCCCCAAGGTCCTTGAATGATGCTCTAAAATCAAACCACAGGAAATGTCTCTTTCCTGGTTGAACTAAGGAAGGCTGCAATTTAGAAGCCCATACATGATTGATACTGGAAGGCAGGCATGCTATACAAGGTGAGAATTCTTCACTATGGGAGGAAATTTACAAGACTGATGGTCATCTCCATTCCAAAAGAGAGAATTCACTAATGCATTGTAGAAGCTTTGTTCCATGAAATATGGAATAGTCATAAAGCTCTTCTACACAGCAACCTTATTTCTTGTATATTTCCATCCTTAGTTCATAATCTTTAAATTCTGAAACAAAGTTTAAAGACAGAGCTAGTATTCTAGGTAAATTTACCCAACATTCAATTACTGAATCCAAGTGCCACAAACTAATAAGATGACAAGATAAAACTGAAACAGTTGGTAGAAACGAAAATACTGAACCCCAGACAATCAGAAGTATTACAGTTTAAGACCCTGGCAAGAGATCCTTATTTAGACGATCACTTGCTACACTTGCTACAAATAGCTTCCCTCAAGATCAGTAATGAAATACTCAAGGCTACAAGGATTAAATAAAGGGAAAATAATTAAACCCAGTGGAAAATATCTTATTGGCAAGCTCATGACATAGATCACTTGGTTATTTTAGTTCAATTTTGCTATATTCATGTTCAACAAAATTCATTAGATATAAACTGAAAGCTGGCTGTACTGCATGGGAAACAACAGAACAGTGGAAAAAGTTTTATCAGCTTATTTTTTTTGTTAGACTGCAATTGAATATATAGAGGCAGAACCAAGAATTTAAAAACTTTAAATAAAAATTCGGAAAAAGGAATCAATTTTGATTCTTACCTTTTGAATATACATTCCCAGCTCTTTCACAAAGCAAAGTGAATGGGGGGGGGGGGGAACCCATTTGGAAATTTTAGATATCAAGAGGGTTTTTTTGGGGGGGGGGCGCTTTAACATTCCATTTTTATTCACAAGTAGGCCTATCCAGTTCCAACTGCTAGGAATTTAAGGCAGAGAACTCCCAGAGCCCTGCATTAGATACCAGCTTGTTACTCAAAGGGGAAAGATCCAGCACAGAGGAGAAAGAAGAGGCCTTCAGCTGTTTACAAGACACAGTGAACTGTAGTCTGAAATCACATTGTTCCACTCTGGGATCTCTTTCTTCTTTTATTCAGCTTTTATCCAAGATAAATTCACGGGTTCTCCATCTCCATTCTGATCTTCATCTAGCTTCTGTGTGAATTCAGAAAATCCCCCCTCATCCCAGTGCTTGATGAAAGGCAAGGAGAACAAGTGTCTGATACTGTTTTGCTCTTTTACAAGATCTTCAGTGGATTCCAGAGGAAAATTCAGTTTCCTCCTAGGCACCAGGTATAAGTGGTAAACCAATCACTATTTTTTCTTCTAGAAACAAAGAACACAGAACTAAGAGAAAACTAAAAATCCCACTATTTTTTAATCTGCAAAGTCATTGCATTTAAACCTGAAACCATCTTTTTGATAAACAGATTGTAAAGATCAACAAAATCTTACCCCAACATAATTTTGGCATAAATTTCTTTGTTAGTCCTTGAAATTTCCCTTAAAGAGGTAATTTCTGCATCAAACCAGAATCCTCTCTCTTCAGGACTCTCCACATTGTAGTTAACCATTACCATATCACCCACACGTAATTCGTTCCATTTCAAAATAGTTCTTGCTCGTGGTCGTAGATTACGAACAGTCATATCTACAATACCGCTCTCTGGGTACCTGGAAAAAAACACGTGAAGCAAAGATTATAAGAGCATCTCCATCACAAAACAGACTTCCACAAAAGCAGAATTTTCATATTGACTGAGCATTATTTATTTGTTTGCTTGTTGTATTTATTTTCCACTGCTGTCGGCAAAACAGTCACGTAGCGGGTTACATAAATAAGAGATAATACAGAGATCTCATATACGGCCGGTACTCCAAGAACTCGGCTGGCTCCCAGTTCAATTCCGGATTAAGTTTAAGGTTTTGGTAATCACCTTTAAGGCCATACACGGTCTGGGCCCAGTGTATCTGAGAGACCGCCTCCCTGCCTATGTCCCCAGAAGAGCTCTACGCTCCGCCACCTACAACTGACTATGGATCCCTGGCCCTAAAGAGGCACGTCGGACCGCAACAAGGGCCAGGGCCTTTTAAGTCCTGGCTCCCACCTGGTGGAATGAGCTCCCCGAAGAGATCAGGGCTCTGCCAGAACTTCCACAATTCTGCAGGACCTGCAAAAAGGTGCTCTTCCACCAGGCATTTGGTGGGGCCGACTGACCCATAACATCTACAGGTCCCGTCCCCCCCCCAGACTGAAAGATCAAACCTGCTGAAGGAGTGTCAAAGTTATTGTTGAAGTGCTGTTCTAGTTGTTCAAGTTAGTGTGTTGTTGTTATTGTTATACTGTTATATTGATTTTGATAGTGTTCTATGTAAATGTTCCAAAATGTTTTATGTAAACCACCCAGAGCTGTTGGGAAGGGCGGTATAAAAATCTAAATAAATAAATAAATAATTCCACATAAAAATTAAAAACTATTCTCAACCCGCAATACCAAACAAAAAAATTACAAAATTATAACAAGCATTTTTAATAGAAACCTGATTATATCCAACCATTATCAAATCCCAGAGTTCTATGTGTTTATTTTCAAGCATGGCATAAGATATGATCCAGAATACCATGAAACTACAAATATAATCCTAAATAGAAGTAAGTAATCCTTAGAAGAAGTAATCCTTACTTAGAAGTAAGTACAGTTTAGACTCACTAGGGCTGCAATTTAAGCAAGTGGACTCCCATTAACTCCTTACAAGTTTTGAAATGCAGGTGATTTCCATGGGCCTTTTGCACTGTTGAACGGTGGAGAGCTTTGACTAAAATGTGGGCACATTTACAAGGAGCTTTCTGTACTGTGACCATATATTTACAGATAAAGCATGAAACTCACAGAGATATTTTATATTGACTTAGACTTCTAGGTATTTCTGGACACAGAAAGATAATTTCATTAACTATCTTTTTTTCTTATTTCAGAAAAACGGCTTCAAAATATCATTGGAAAGTCTCAACAAGTAAGTTTAGGGTTGTAAATTAAGGAATTTCAATTCAGGTCCACATTTGTATCTTAATTACACCGAAATTCACAGAAGAAATGTCCATGTTAGAAGCAATAAAGATTACTGTTATAAAAAAATGCTGCTGTCTCAAAAAATGTAGATTAGGACACGTAAACTCCTGAAAATTAAATGAATGGGCATATTGTGTTTTGTTTCTTGCTTAAAACCAAGATACGAATCCCAAAATTCTGGTTAGTGCTAGGAGGTCTTCAGTCCTAGTTTAGCATACGATGAGAGGAATAACTACGAGCCTGAGGACTTCCTGGATAGTTCTCATCACAGTCAAACCTGATTGACTCTTGACATCTGAAAGTAAATCATAGAAAGACGCTCACTGCTCCATAAAATGTTTTGATTTTGCTGTCCCGTCCCCCCCTAGATGCACCATAGAGAAAACCAAACTACTCAGAACAAACTGAAAAGCTAAGAGTGTTGATAACCTCTGTGGGCAAAGTGTAAGATCAAAAGGTGGAATCCAATCTAAGTATGACATTCACATATAGAGTTCTTTATTTTGAAGAGTATTAGTCTACAGTATGCACTGCAAGAACCTGCTAGAGGCATGTATCATACAATGGTATAGATTATAAAAGTGGAAATTTAAGTACAGTATCATAAATGTTTTGAAGACAATAACCTAGAATTGCAAGTATTTACATCACTTATTCTTGGGCTTTATTTTTTAAAAAATATTGAAGAAGCTTACTATTGAAGGCAAAAGGGAGTTCTGCATCTCACAGTTTTATGTAGTAGTACTTAAAAATTCATCTCAAAATTAATCAAGAGCAAGGAGAGGGGAAGAATAAGATTACTTCATCAAAGCAGTATTTCACTTTCTTGGCACTACTGTAACAGTGTAATATACAAAATACAAAGTAAAACTAAACATTCTATTTTAAAAACTGAAATATGGCCATGAAGTACAGAAGATCATATCAGTAACTCAGTAAGATAAAACTGATTTAGAGATCACAAGTTGTCAGATGCAGAAGATACAGGCCTGACTTAGAAAATAAATTTTCACCTATGTCTGATTGGGGAGCAATAAAATGTCTTTACTTGCCACCTACCTGCCCTTCTTCTATGGCCACAGGCCATCCACATGTGTCTAAAATATTTAAACAAGATGTATATATGTGAAATTCAATATATGTAAATACCAGCCTATGTAGACAAATCAATTTGGAATATTGATTACAGTATTTAGAGTTGTATGTTAATTTTATGTACATCTGCCTTATTAAAATATTCATCCCATGTCCTGGAGAGTTCTTTTCTGTTATTTTCATTTATAGTTCACCTTTCCCCATTATGTTTTGTGGAAGAATATTATCTAACCACAGGCAACTTGCAGATTTGGAGAAATTAAGGGGAAATAGTAGTTCAGTTACTCTGTAGCACAAAAACAGAAACTAGGTGGGATTTCAAAGGATCAATCATTGACTAATTTCTTGCTTCTTTATTATGCTTCAATCAAGCAAAAAAGGCCTCTGTGAGAACCCAACCTAAGGGCATCTGTTCTATACACTGCAGTTTTTCCCAATAATATGTTTGAAAACATCAGTATATGCAAAATAGCCTTAAAGCAGCATCATGAGACTTAAGGGAAGAAGAGACTAGGGCTAAAGCTCATAACAAAGAAGCAATATGACACCATAAGGAAATTTAGGATTGGATCTAAAGAGAATTTAGAAAATGCAGAGGACATCTATAGTTGTGGGGGATTGTCACCAATTTCACCATCCAACTACAGCCTCCTCTACACTGCATTCAGTGCCATTCTAGAGTGGCATGGGAATGATAACAGGAGGAGAAAAGCACTGTTCCCCACGTGGAACTCTGTTTATATCTGTAAAGATTTAGCCATTAACAGGTATGGCTGAAAGGTGATTGTCTGGAACAGTGGTCCCCAACCTTTCTGAGGCTGGGGACCGGAAGGGCATCGGGCCGCGCCCGCGCATCGGGCCGCATCCTGCAGTCCGCACCCGCACATTGGGCTGTGCCCCGCGGGCCGCGCATGGCTCATTCGGCCCCGCGGGCCGCGCATGGCGCATTTCAGCAACGCATGGCGCATTCGCGCAGGGGCGGCCCGTGCGGGCGCAGCCCGATGCGCGGGCATGGCCCGGCCCTGATTCCCTCTCCCCGCCCTCCCGTAGTAAGAAGCTTCCCGTAGTAAGAAACTTTTTTACTGCAGGGGGGGCGGGGAGAGGGAGCTGCGACCTGGCGCCATGGCCTTCGCGGCCCGGCACCGGGCCACGGCCCGCAGGTTGGGGACCACTGGTCTGGAATACTAATAGAGCAACTTTCTTCAAAAACATGAATTCAAAATATTTTGTAAGGTACACAGAAGACAGGCAGATGATAAAAACAGCACATCTAGAAGCTCTTCTTAAGTCAAAACATACAATTTAAACACCGGCATAAAAACCAGCAAAAATATTCTGACTGCTCCTTTAGAAAAAACAGAAAACTCTCTGAAATAAAATGGTCTTATATGTTTTCCTCAAGACCAGTGAGGAAGTGCTCCACTAGTAATCCATAGCTCTAATGCAATCAAAGACACTTTAGATTAAGCAACTATCATCCAGACCTCCCTGAGGAGAGTCCTTGCAGCTGGCACATAGTTTCATATATGGCAGTGGTTCTCAGCCTTACTAATGCTGTGACCCTTTAATACAGTTCCTCATGATGACCCACTATACACAGGCCAGAATGCCCACGCTGGCGGTGGCAGGGCATCAGGGAAAATCCCCGATTATGCTTGTCCCCATCAGCAGTGCAGGCATAGCCCGGGCCAGGGCCACGGACGGCCCGCCTTATCAGAACGCGGGAACGTCCGCGGTCCCTGGGATACTGCGGGCACCAGCAGGGGCTGAGGTGGGCCAGCGCTGCGCATAATTGACAGCGCCAGGCCTTTTGGCCTGCCCGGCCCCAATCTACATTGTACTTGTAGGGACACCACACACTCCTGCGACCTTTGCGGAGCCAGCAAGGGCGTCCCCTGCCCCAGATATAGAGTATGCTGGGGGCCCGGCCCCTCCCCACTCACCCACGGCTGCTGCCATTGCCGAGCAGCATCCCAGGCTTTCTGACCCCGGTGTACAGCGCGTATGCGCGTGCTACACCGGGGCGTCAATGTACACTGGGGAGCCCTGCTCCCGTGTGTACACGGAGAACAGCGCAGCAGCCACCCAGCGTAGCAGCCACCGTGCATAATAGGTAGTTGTGGTGACTCCATAAAATTATGCAAGTGTTCTTTCACAGAAATTAAACCAAAACTGACCAATGGCGTGAAGATCCAATTGGATTTTTCCGGGGTTTCCCACCATGCCAATCTTGCTCTTTTCTGCTGCTCCAAACAGACGAATGCTCTATCTCAATCTACCCTGCAAGGCTGTTTTGTACATGGCCACCCCCTCCTTGGCCAAACTGGTTGCCTTGCCGCGACTCCTGTGAAAGAGTTGTTCAACCCCCAAAGGGTCCCAACCCCCAGGTTAAGAACCACTGATATAGGGACTGGTGGTCTGTCAAGTACTAATGAAGGTTTTTCCCAAAAAGGTTTTATGCAGACTAAATACTTTTAGGAATTCAAGAGAAGTGAAAATAACATGCTTGAAGGAGCATCATATAATTAAGACGGTATAACATACATGAGAAGCAAAAAAAAAAAACATAGGGGGAAAATATTTTGGGTTTGTTTATTTCATTTACTTATCTATTCACCATGTTATTCCACTCTCCTCCATTTTATCTTCACAACTACCATGTGAGTTAGTTTAGGCTGAGAGAAAATGAAGTTGGATCTGGAGCAAAGAATGGTTGGTGAGAGTTAGAGGTTCAGAAAGAATTTGCCAAAGCTGATGTAGCTGGAACACAGTGTTTCTGGACATGGTTGGGAGTGCAGGATTAAAGGGGGAGGAATAAAATATATAGGAGAACTGAAATGATAGCTAGATCAAACAGCAGCCCTGGAGACAGACAATACTCTGTATAATCCAGTAGTTCTCAGATCTGTTGCTGCTACAACTACCTTTTTTTCTTCTGCTACCCTTCTGCCTGCTTCTTGAGTAATTTTGTACTTCATCTAAGGAAAGCCTCGGAAGTCCAGGGAGACTATTCTGTTTAAAACTGACTTCAACACTACTGAACACAAGAAGAACCTTCAAGAAAATCTGAAATTATTTGAAGTCTAGTAGCAAAATAAATCATAAGAGGGCAGAGATTTACTATTAAACTCGGTTGTATGAAAACCAGTGGATATTTTTGTACAATCTGAAATGGTTAGAAGCAGAGACAAAGGACACCCAGAGTTAAATAGACACAGAGACTGTAAGCAATGAGGAGGGCCAGTACATTCCACAGAGCACAGCCACCCTAATATCTGCCATATCCTCCTTATTGTTCATTGTAGAAGCTAATCTGGTATACTTCCCATCTATTGTTCAATCCTCTACTACCAAAAATGCATGGGAAATTACCTTGGTGTATTTTTTTAAAGGTGGGTCTGTGAAGATTTGGTCCCTGTTAGTTTATTTATATTATAATAATTACCAAGCCACCCTGACTTGGATAGCCCAGGCAAGCCCCATCTCATCAGATCTCGGAAGCTAAGCAGGGTCAACCCTGCCTAGTATTTGGATCAGACACCTCCAAAGAACACTAGGGGTCATGACACAGAGGCAGGCAATGGCAAACCACCTCCAAACATCTCTTGCCTGTGTGGCCAGACAGTCCTAGGATCTCCTGGCTGCATGACGTATATAGGTAAAGGTATCCCCTGTGCAAGCACTGGGTCATGTCTGACCCTTGGGGTGACGCCCTCCAGTGTTTTCATGGCAGACTCAATACAAGGTGGTTTGCTAGTGCCTTCCCCAGTCATTACCATTTACCCCCCAGCAAGCTGGGTACTCATTTTACCGACCTCAGAAGGATGGAAGGCTGAGTCAACCTTGAGCCGGCTGCTGGGATTGAACTCTCAGCCTCATGGGCAAAGCTTTCAGACTGCATGTCTGCTGCCTTACCACTCTGCGCCACAAGAGGCTCGCATGACGCATATGACATACGGTAAATAACAATTTATTGCAAACCCATACTGCATTACAAGGTGGCAGTTAGGAAGATTTACACTGTATCTACATATAGTATTCAGTGCTTCTGCCTACCTCCTGTGATTTAATATTCCTCTTCCAAACACACGACTTAAACCTTGAACCATAGCAGTGCACTGCAGCACTCAATATGCAGCACTGCAGTAAATGAAACAATGCAAAGATAAGAAACAAAGGAGATTCTCTTTCTATCTGCATCAAAGACAAACCATTTTTACCATAGCGTAAAAGCCAAAAATGAAGCACACATTATCTTCTGAACTTGTATAGTTTAAGCATTATAATCTTAGTAAAATATTAAAGTACAGTTAAATGGATATGTATACTAAACTGGCCCTACCCAATTAATCTATGTAATGGATATAATCCAAATCACACTGAAAACTATGACAAATTTCTCACTGACTTTAATAGTTTGTGATTATATCGGAAATAACAACTAGCAATTTCAAGACCAAAATTATTTTACTAGAAAAGCATACCTGGTGAAAGAATTAAGTTCTTAATTTATGTATTTATAACTAAAAAGGTTGGGAAAAAACTCAATTTACTACACAAAACAGGCTCCATTCTATAAAAGCTTAACCCTACTGAACCTGCTTCTAATTTTAAATATTAATGCTAACATAGCAGAACTCTCACGTGATCTCCCATCTCTATGGAAACCTTTCTTAGCAATTGGTTGCCCATGACGAAAGACTCCAGTTTTCCTTGACCACAGGCTCTATTTGAACATTCCTAGAATGTGATGCAAACAAAAAATGTTAACCCTACGTGAACATACAACAAATCTATCCTGAAATTTAGAAAATACTTCCATCTATGCCATGTCCCCTATAATTAAAATCTAAAAATGATAAGACTATTTTGAGCCCTTTCCTAGATCTAAGACTGAAACTGGAAGTATGTAATAGTGTTCCAGATCAAATTTCTGTCTCTTTTATAACCATTTAATAATACGCAACCTGAATCAAGCATACACAATATATCATCCATATACATTAAATACAATTCACACTTCTTAGTATGACAACATACTAAGGCTGCAAAGGACCCTCATTAGTGGAATCTCCCCTCCACCAGGGCCAATTACTGCTCGTGCTCAGGATTCCGCACCCCTTCCTCCCTTCAGGCCTGCAGCAAAGGGAGCTTCTAACAGCCCCTCACTGAGGCGAGAGACAAGTTTCCAGCAGCAATGCAGGGGAGTCTGTGGGTAAGGGCATGTATCCCTTTTTTTTGGAGGGGGGGGGGGAGAAACTTTCCCCTTCTACCCAATGGCTGGCTGACAGGGAGGCCACAGAAAAGCCCCTTCTCACTCAAAATACTGCTGTGGCCAGCCTCGCTGCTCGAGGTCAGATGCAGCCAAGCCATGCAAGTTTCTTCTCCGCAACTCTTTGAACGTTTGGGGCCTACTGCACAAGGTTGTGGTGCAGATAAAACTGGATGCTGCTGTGGAGGTTCCTTTGCCTCTTGCTTCATCTGCACAATAGCCCTGTACAGTAGGCCTCAAGTGTTTCATCTCCACAATAACACGCATGGGGGGCCTTAAATGTTTCTTCTGAACAACAACCCTGTCCACCCTCCAAAGCAGCTGTTTTAACCAGGGAAGCTGATCTTTATTATCTGGAGATGAGCTCTCCAGGCCTCATCTGGATGTTGGCTACCTCTGGCCTGGAAATATTCTTGGTGGTTGGAGGAGGGCTTTAAATTGTACAATGCCTCAGAGTCCACCCTCCGAAGTAAGCATTTTTGCCTGCAGAGCCTGATCATTATAATCTAGAGATGAGCAACGATAGTACACGTGATGGTAGAGGCTTACATGCTGAGGTTGGGGTGGAGTGGTACAGGTGTGTCTTGCCTGAGCTTTGGCCAGCCTTTACCAGCAACTGTTTGTATTTTGGGGCGCAGACAGACAGGCAGACAGACCAGCATGGTTCCTGCAAGTCTGGAAAATGCAGGAATATTTACAACCTGAAATTATAAATGGTGAACAAGTAAATGACTGGAGAGCCATACAAACTGAAATGACTTATCTCAAGCTTGGCCTGGAAAATAAAAATCAGTATTTGCCAGGTAAGTCCAATGAAATCAAAGCCATGCCCAGAATTTCAAGTGGAGTTAGCTTTACAGGGGAGTAGACAGTGAGACTTTGGGGAGAACTAGGTGATCCACTTTTATTAGGCAACGACTTGGCCTTGCGGACAACAGGAACTGCAGTTGCCAACAGTAGGCAGGCTTCAGAAGGGTAGACATCATCAGCCAAACAGATTGTGCTAGCAAAGGGATGTCTGTGGCTATATGCATTCCGTTTGAAGGGATGCATGTGAGGGGGAGATATTTCCCTTCAGCCTCACTGCCTGGAGATGAGCTGTACTTCCAGGGGATTCTCATACCCCACCTGGAGGCTGGCATCCCTAAACCGGAATGGGATACAATGCTATAGCGTCACCCCTCCAAAGCAGCCATTTTTGCATGGGGAGCTGATCTTTATAGTCTGCAGATGACCAGCACTTCCAAGAGATCTCCAGGACCCACCTGGAGGTTGACTGTCCCTGGTATTGATATATTCCTTGAGGTTTGGAAGTGGGCCCTCAAAACTGTGTAATGCCTCTGCAGCCACCTAAACTATCACATAGTACCCCGGACCTATTTCTGGTCAAGAAAACATTGCAGAGAGGAAGTAAGGTTGCCAGATTGGTGTAGCTTCATGTTTTGGAATTCCACACTACCTAGGTATGCATAAACCTGACTAGGGTAAAGACTGCTGTGCACACAGAGACCTCCTCTTAGACTCATTATGCACGGGGGTTTTAGCGCACATTCGGGGTGGAATGGCGGCGACTAAAATCACCGATAACGCACGGAGCCGGCTGCAACTGGCCGCAGCTTCGGTGCATGCCGCCGAAAAAGCCGTGTCAGTGAAACGCGGAAGAAAGCGCAGCTTCCGGGTGACCGGGGCGCAACCAGAAGCGGCGCCCGGATCGCCGCGTGCATAATCAGTTACTCTGGGTTTTGCCGCTGTCGCGCCCCGCCCCGTACATAACCGGTATGCATCGCGTCTTCCCCCTCCGCGTTTTCCATGTGACCCGAAATCGCCGTTTTGGTGGCTGTGCATAATGGGCCTTAGGGTTGCCAGCTTACAAGTGAGGCACTAAACCAACACCAAACCATGAGCTAGTGTCCGTTGTATTGCAGAACTTAACAGGCTTTACTACTAGTCAACAATAATTGCCACACGAAACAGGCTAGCATGCCCAGAACAAATTTCTGGATATGATCTATCATGCATAAATGTCAAGCAAGATGTGAAAAATATCATTTTTGTTCTATCAATAACATGGTGGATTTCAGTTTCTGCATTGTGTCTAGCATTTCCCCTCAGGGCAAATTTTATATACTCCCCTTATTCTTAGGTTTAACTGGATGACAGGCATGGCATCTTAAGGAAACAGCTGTAGCAACATTTCTAGATTCACAGTCTGATATCTAATAATTGGTTGTTTTATAAACCTATATGAGCTTCACTTTTTTCCATAGGCTTGATGTTATCTAGAAAGTGGACAATAGCCAGCAATATCATCTCACCAAGAAAATACTGATATCTTAACATACAGGCAAGATAGTTGATCATTTTCATAGGTAAGACAGAGGAAGAACAGAATTTCCTTGCCAGACCGTCTAGTTTTCTACCATATTAGTAAGTGCAGATTGGATACATGACACTGTTCACTCTATGCAATTTCTACTCTTATAGAGCAAAAGGTGTATAAAAGGAAAGGTGTATAAAGGGAAAATCACACCTCTGCTGCTGTACATGGCATAACTTTTCACCCTTTCGTATATCTGTGGTACAGAAGCTGGATTTTTCCCATGATTCTTTCACCAACTTCAAACGTTCTGGAAACATAAGTGATGCTACTAGTATTTGGGAATAAGAATAAACAGCCACAAAGACTGGCTCTTGGATATGTGGAGACTGCTGCTTTATTTGCATTCCTAAACAGGTAACCCATATGAATCAAGTGTTCACTCTACATCTTTGAATCTCCTGTTGTGGAAAGGACACAAGCACCAGTCATTGTATTTGATACATACCCTACCCTTAATACCCCCATCCAATCCCATGCTGCTCCAGAGACAATCCTTGGAAGAAATCTGGAGAAGGACACAAGGGGAAGGAAGCAAGAAAGTTTTTTCTGAATACAACCTAATCTAATCCTTATAGTTCCTCTATATATTTGTGAAACAGCCTGGGGGGTGGAACGTGTCTGGCTATCCAAGTTGTAATAGGGCCAATCAGGCCCTGCTGCTATAGCTCCCTCCCTCCCTGGACACTAACCACATTCCTCTCAGACACACCAGAGACAGAGACACACAGAGCCCTGACAGACCCAAAACGAGCCTTTAATCCCTCCTATCGCTCCTGCTGCAAGGGAAGCAGAGAAAGACACAGAGAGAGCTGCCCCAAGCTGCTGACAGAGACACAGAGAGAGCCACCCCTACTGTGAAGGAGGGAGAGAGAGACAGCGAGAGCTGCCCCAAACTGTACATAAGCCCTCCTTCCCTCCTACAAACCAGCCCTGATTACCTGCTATGCCTCCTGCTGCGAGACACACCAAGACACGCAGCGAGAAAGAGACACAGAGAGAGAGATCTGCACCTCCTGGTGTCCCCTAGGTCCTAGCGCCCATTGCATTTCTGCTTGCAATAGGCTTTCTTGCTAGTATGTACATATTACTGTGTTTCCAATAGAACACATAGAATGGCTATCAAGATAAGTATAAAGATCCAAGAGACACTTTTCTGTTTCACACGAGGATAATCTACTAAACCCATGTCAAAGAAAGCATAGAGCTCTGCAAAGTGTTCACTTGTAAAGTTAACACATCATTCTCATCAAATAGACTAAATTTCCAATCTCAAAGAAAGTCTGTGTTCTTTCAAATAGTTACAAACCCTTGTTTTCAGATCATTCCAAGAATTTTCAGAGAGCCCTCATCATATTTATGGAGAAGACTGTTTGAAAACTCTTGTTCCTTAATGATAGTGCTCATGACTGAAGTCTTGATTTTAATGTAAAAAAATCTTAATGTAAAAAAATCTCATTTATAATTTTTACATAGAGAACCAAAACAAATCTATTAATTTCACTATTATTGCTCTTGTTTCATAAAATAGAATCATAGAATCACAGGTTGGAAAGGGTCATACAGGCCACCTAGTCTAAACCCCCCCCTGCCCAATGCAGGATCAGCATAAAGCATCCAGGATAAGTATCTGTCCAGGCACTGCTTGAAGACAGTTTATTCCACTGCTGAACTACTCTGACTGTAATTTTTTCTTAGTATCTAGCCAATATTGTTCTCCACATAGTTTAAACCCATTACTGAAAGTCCTATCCTCTGCTGCCAATATGAAGCTTTCCTTGCTCTCTTCTAAGTGACAATCTTTCAAATACTTAAAGACAGCAATCATGCCCCCTCTCAACCTCCTATATTCTAGGTTGAACATTCCTGAGGTCCTCAGCCTTTTCTCATAGGGCTTGGCCCCCAGGCCCCAGATCATTCTCGTCACTCTCCTCTTGAAAAAACAAGGGCTGGATCCTTCCAGGTCTTTCCGACCTGTTCAACTATTGTTCAGTTTCGTATCTACCATTCCTGGATAAGATGATTGAATGGGCAGTTGCAGGACAGCTGCAGGGGTCTCTGGAAGGAAAGGCACTCAACCAACTCCAGTCCAGCTTCCAGCCTGGCCACAGAATGGAGGCAGCTCTAGTCACCCTGACAGATGACTTCCAGAGAAAACTGGATCTAGGCAGGTCAGCACTGTTGTTTTTATTAGACTTGACAGCAGCATTCAACACAGTCGATCACAAGCTGTTGACCCACCACTTAGCTGACATGGGGATTAGAGGCACAACCATTATGTGGCTGCAGTTTTTCCTCCATGTGCTGCCAGGGGCTCATGGAAATTGTAGTCCATGGTGATCTAGAGAGCCACAGTTTGACCACCCCTGCTCTAAAGGAATCAGAATATCCTTGGAAGGCATGTCTAGAACTTTAACAGAAACATAACTGGGGAAGTTTTACCCAAATACAATAAATCAGTAAAAAAGAAACCAATAACATAAAGATCCAAGGCCAAATGTGGTCCTCAAAGAATAATAAGCTACCCCAAAGTCATATGATGCAAAAAAGATACAGCAGAAACCATACTACATCAGCCCAGAGGCAAAACCACCAAAAGCACATAACAGAGACTCAATCTTTAACATGACCTGACCTTTCCCTCCCTTATCTGAGGGAAAGTCAAAAGATCATATTTGATACAATCAGGAACCCTAAACTGATTCTTGCAGAGAAACAGTGGAATGAGCTCCCAGAGGAGACCAGGGTCCTGCCAGAGCTAGCACAGTTCTACAGGGCCTAGAAAACAGAATTCTTCCACCAAACTTTTGGTTGGGGCCAGTGAGCTGATGACATCTATTGAGCTTTCCAGACCCCCCCCCCCCCAAATCAGATATGCCAACCGGACATATCTTGGGCAATTTCAATCTGACAAATCTGCTGGGTTATGGTCAAAATAGTTAATGATTAAATTGTTCGTTGTTGATGCAGTTACTGAGTTTGTGTTTTATCTGTCATATTGTATTCATGTTCTCTGTCAACCATCCTGAGCTGAAAGGAAGGGCGGTATTAAAATATAATAAAATAAATAAATGAATAAGATGACTCTTACAGAGGGACCAGATAATAACTCAGCTTGTGGCATTGTGTTGTTAGCTTTCAGTAGTTTTAAATGTATTTATGTGTTTTATTGTTTTATTGTTCATATATGGCTGTAAGCTGCCTCAAGATGAGCGGCTCAAGAGAGGCAGACTATAAATGCAAATATAAATAAAACAAATAAAATGGAATAAAATGCCAGTTACTGCTTAAGCAGAAAATGCTCTAGATCTCTTACCCCTCCCCCTTGCGCACACTCTCCCCAACCAGTACTGTTTGCAAAAATCATAAAAATGGTCAATATTTATGAAACTTTTGCAAACATTTCTCAATACTTAAAACAGATTTCCAAATACCACTTCATTAAACAGGACAGTATAGCCACCTTCCTGAGTTAATCACAAAGTCAGGCTCATCTTCTGTCAAAACTAATCTTCTAGTACAGCCTCTGGTAAGACAATATCTGCACCCCTAGAACTATCACAAGTATTTTAGGTTACTGTCATCCTGCAGACCTGTCTTCACCAGCAGAGTTACACTGACTACTCAGGCAGAGTATGTTCCAGATCTTTTGTCTCACCTCTCTCTCACTTGCACTCTCTCCTTTCAACCCAACCCTTTCCTCCCCTATCTGAGCTTCTGGCAATGTAATCCCAGTCTATTTGGCCAGCCCCTCTCTCTTCCATCTCTCTCCCTTTCCCCTAAGCCTTCTTCAACAATCATGAACTCCCCCCCTCAACAAACCCCACTTTCCCCTCCACCCACTTCTGCTCTGATCCTGTGCCTCTTCATTCTCTTGCAATTAATCTCCCCTACAGGTTCAGCCCCCTTTTGGAATGCAGCCCCACATTCTCCCTCCAGGTGGGTTCCTCTCTGGACAAGCACATGTAAGGCACATTTGAGTGCCACAATTCTTTTCAGCATTAGGGATTATGGGAATTTACATGGATGGATTTTATCATATAGTACTGCCACATAAACTACCTCTTCTGTTTGGGCTTTTCCTCATTTTCTTTCCACAGGGAATCAAAGATTTGTTCACTTAAACAAAGGTGCCTCTTTACTTTCCTGTGGGAATATAGTTCAATTCATGAGTACATAGCCTTAACATTCTGAAAACTGGGTCTAGCCATCACATATATGTATGAGCTGTTTCCTGCTTTAAAGTTGATTCCCTTGCTCATATTTGTACCACCTTGGGATAAAAGATATGTGCAGTGACTATGGCAACGGGAGCTGGTAACGGTTCACCCTTCCTTAGTGAGTCTAACCTATGAAAGTAAATGGATTTCTGCAAACATGTAGAATATTAAAGTGTTGATACTCATTTCCTCAAAATAAACCTCTCAACATTAACTAACACACAAACTTTCCAAGATTCAGATAACTAAATAATATACTGATAAAAACTAACTTCCTATTTCTTTGCTGTCTTTCAAGCCCATTCAGAGTCTTGTTATTTCTAGATTGTTAGTTTGAAATAAAGTAAACATTTCATCCAAAATTCCTTCCTCAAAATCTCTCCAAAGAAATTCACTATACTCAACAAAATGTTTTATGCCTACTATGCTTCTGCTTCCTAGTAACTGAAATTTGAGTTTGTTTTCTTAAGGATGCCAATTTCTTGGAAAATTCTCAGTTGATACAAACCATATAAACTCACATGTGTCCTCATAATAATATCAGCAGCACTTACTCATCATACTTGATATGATAAATAATATCTTCATCATTGTCCATATAATCTGAATAAGATGTGGAAGGTGTATTGTCCAAATGATTTGTATTTTCTCTAGAGTGATCTTGATTTAAGTTTCCATTAGTCCTTTTGTAATTACTGGCACCCTTTCCTTGAGCTTTTCCATTTTTATGTCCTTTTGTTGCTTGAGTTACATTTTCTATGTGAGCTTCAAACCAAGATCCAATAGTGACATCTCGTGCATCCACCAATTCATTTATCTAAAAAGAAATTGACAGCGATTGCTATGTTGAAAAAACAAATTTAACATCATGGGCATTTCAAGCCAGTTAGGTTGTCAGTTATAATACAATGCATTTATTTAACTGTAGGCAAGAACTTTCTATCTACACATCCTAATAGAATGCTGCACATTTACAATGCAATTCTAAACGGCTTCACACATTTAGTCCACAGTTTTCGAACAGAATAACTATATTTAGGATTTCTTTATTAGAATACCAACCTAATTTGATGCAATAAAAGGTATCAGAAAAATCTGAATTGGAAAGGAGCCACACATTTAATCAAATGGAGTGTTTCCCATTCTGTTTTACTCTTTCTCATCTCCATGACATGGGTCACATAAGGAAATTATCTAAGTAGCTTTGAGGGCTACAGATTTTAGCCTTCAAATTTCTAGGAGTCCTCTAGTTTCTCTATAATTACATTTTCACTATAGATGTTTCTTGCCCCATATGACACTGTTAGCCCTATCTGGGGAAAAACTATTCTCTTCCTCTTTCCTTACACTTACACTCCACATTTAAAGAAAAGCACTTAGCTGATAACTGATAACTTTCTTGCATTGTCTGTCTCTAAAAGAAAAGTGCATAATATGTCTTTCTAGGTCTGCTTTAATTGCATAAAAAGTAGCTGTTATACATTTCCTGAAGAAATTAGGATTTTCCTCCATGAAGCACTTCCAGAAAACAGAAATCACATCTTCCTACCACTCAAAACAGTTTTGTACTTTGCCATTTGAAAGTGTGATTTACTGCCCTCCCTGCCTAGCTCGGGCAAGTTGGTTGACTAAAAAAGTCACAGGGGTTTATTGTCCAATGTGAGACAGACCTGGTAATGAATGGAACAATTCCTTTCCACCATGTGCATGCTACCATGTGACTTTTTAAAAATCTGTATATCCATGCACATGCATCTATGTATCTTGAGGGACTGTGTATTCTCCTACTATATCTCAGAAGCATTGATCAAACTCCTTTTAAAAGAGTGGAAAATTGTAACAATATCCTCTGCTCCCCAGGATGGTTGCAAATACTCCATGACTTTATAAACCTTATGAACTTCTTCACTAATGAGAAAAAATTACTTCTTTGAGATTTATAAAATATAAAAGCAAAAATGTTGGAAGACTACATTGGGACTGACTACATCATGAGACTGAAACTAGGACAGCCCTGAGTATAAAACAGAATTTTATTGTCTAGAAAAATTTCTCAGGTTGTTCTAATGAAATTGTATACTTTTTAAAGGACAATGAGTGTTTTGAAAACAAAACCAAACTGAACACTTATTTCATGAATCTTTGTATTTCACAGGGCAAACTAATTAATAACAGTAAAGTTTTCATGCTATTCCTTAGCAATCTTAACTTCATACCAATTAGATACTCTACCCATTTTTCACAAAATCATCCAGCTGACTGCAGCTATGTTGTTTTTACAATTCAGTATTTCTATTAAGAGAGAACACAAAGAATTAACCTAAGTGAATTACTTCTTTCAACAGCATCTGCTTGTTTCCTACTACTCAAAGTGGATTGCATATGTGGCCTTATTTAATATCTTCTAATTATAAGCAATGATATCTTCTTTGAAATTTGAATTAACACAGGGGTCCTATTAAAAAAAAGGTCAGTCCTAACATAAACACAATAAAGTCAGTCTTTTTCTTCTGAGCACTAAAACATAGAATGTGATTCATACCAATTAATGTCATAAGGCTAGTTTTTATGAACCATTAATGGAAAGAAATCAATTAATGGATCTTTCCATTTCCCATGCAGCTCCCAGCAAATCAGCTCCATAAGTTCAGGAGTTCTTAGGAACAGGAACTGGATGTGGCACAGGGACTGAGATAAGAAGGGAAAAATCAGCAGCAGAAATCATCCCCTCCCCGTGCACAAGCACTTACTCCATTTGAAGAAGATCAAGAGGGGAGGGGATGATTTCTGCTGATTTCTCCTCAGGATGCAGCGCTTACTGATGCTGCACCCATCTGTTCCCAATGGTCCTGAAACCCACTGAAGCAGCTTTACAGGGAGTGCAGAAGCCTGAAAAAGGAAGAGATAAAGGGGAGAGATCTGTTCCATGTCACTTTCCACCATGGGCCTTTATCTAACTTATCAGTTTCTCCAGAGAAAGATAAGAGGTCAAACCCATTTTGCTCCCTGTGCTGTTCCTGAGGGTTCAGGGAAAAATTGAAAGGGGGGGGGAGGGGCTGCAATAGGTGATGAAAGATGAAAGATAACTACAAAATCTTGAAAAAAAATGAAGTTAGCCTGCTACAGCAGGTACTTTTCAAGCTGGCATTTTGTAGTCACTGAAATACTTTAAAAAAATCTTTTCATATGGTTTGCTCCTCAGGTAAAAAGGTAAAGGTATCCCTTGTGCAAGCACCGAGTCATGTCTGACCCTTGGGGTGACGCCCTCTAGCGTTTTCATGGCAGACTCAATACGGGGTGGTTTGCCAGTGCCTTCCCCAGTCATTACCGTTTACCCCCCAGCAGCAAGCTGGGTACTCATTTTACCGACCTCGGAGGGATGGAAGGCTGAGTCAACCTTCAACCTGAGTCAAGCCGGCTGCTGGGATCGAACTCCCAGCCTCATGGGCAGAGCTTTCAGACTGCATGTCTGCTGCATTACCACTCTGCGCCACAAGAGGCTCTCGCTCCTCAGGTAGAGACTTGAAAATTGCCACCTGTTCAATCATCTGTAATGAATAAGAATCTTTACCAGGTAACTAAGAAGCAGTATAACAAAAAGGTAGGGTTTTTTGTAGATATCTCTGCAGGACTATCCTGAAAATTAAACTTAAAGCTAAAACACATGCATACAAAACCCGCCTCAACCTGAATTATTATATTAGGGGGAGGCTCTGGGGGGGAAGTTCTCAGATCTCATTGGTTTGAGATTCTGAGATATTTAATATCTTGCAGAAAGTAATTTGCTGGTTTGAATCATCCCACATTATTGCTGTTGTTGATGGTATTATTGATGTTCTGAACTGCACTGTATTATCCCTACTTTTTGTGTAAACTGCCCTGTGCCTCATGGGAGGGCGGTATAGAAATCTAATTAATTAATTAATTAGACCTAAAAGCATTTTTGCCATGCATCTCCCTGCTAGTGGCACTTGCTACCTAGTCAGCTCTATTGCAGTGGTGAGGATGGCGTGGAGTAGAGGGTTAAAAGCTGGCTAGATGGTTCTGCTATAAATTGAGCTAGATTGCTTTTGCAGTTATGACCATGTGGAATCTTTTTTTTAGTTTCCACCCTTTCTCTAGTCTACTCAATAAGGCATGATACAACTCTAGGCCTAACAACTACAGTAGATCTTACAGTAAGTGTTATCAAGAGCTTTATTCCCATGAAGATCATAAGGGGTGGGGGCTGCATATATTAATTTGAATTACCATGACAAATATTTGGTTAATATGAATATAGTGTAACTGTATGCAATGTACCTTCCTGATCCAACTAATATGCTCTCAAAGCTTGCCTTCTGGTTGCTATTTCAATGCCCCTACTCTAAGAAGAGAGGAATGGACAGAACAATGAGCAAGAGAGAGGGTTCCCAACATCTAGCTCCAGCCTATCATCTAGTCACTGGATCATTAATGAATTAGAACAAACTCCTCAAATTAAAGTAGTAAATGGGACTGTCCTAGCATAAGTAGATCAGGAGTTATGACTTCAGTTGAGTTATTACACTGAATCCTCAAGCCTTGGTAACAGGCTTCTAAGAATTGAACCATTAACAATGCCTGAATTCCAGCTGCAGCAGTATATACTTGAGTATCAGCAAATTTCTATGGTAACTGAATATTAAATGAGGCATGTGAAAAGGCTTCTATATTTTCAGCCAAATCAAACCAGAACACGGGCTCATTTGGAGTACAGTCAGTAAGATAACACATGAAATCTGGATTGGTATGCCTCTCAAAGCGAGAGAAAATAATATAACCTCTTATAAAGAATAATAATTTGGCCTTATAATATAGAAAAAAGTATATTCCTTTATAAAGCAGCTTCTATAGTAGTTCTCATTCTATCTAGTAGCATAGTGTCAAGAAAAAGAGGCAAACCTCAAATCTTACAGACTTTCTTTTAAGCATAAAGTGGTGTTGCATTTTCTACTATAATAGCATCCAACAGGAAAATATTAACACTGGACAAAATAGGAACACTATCAATTTTTCATAACTGATGATCTACCTGGTTAAATTCTCAGTGCTTTTACAATAAATCAGTCAATTAATATAATAGTAATACAACAACATCAAATTGACAACAACAAAATCACAAACACAAGGGAAGTTCTTACTCAATTGATAAATTATTACAAGGCAGTCCTAATTACTTCCCATAAACTGAATAAAGCTTGGGATTTTAAACATCACAACTACATCCATGTATTCCCACAGGTTTTTAAATCCATTCTAAACAATTTTGTTAGTGGATGTGTGGTCTTCTTTTTTGAGAAAAATAACTAGTACACTAGAATTATCTTTTGAAATAAGATTCTGTGTTTGAATCTCTGAATCTACAGCTCTCTTCTGAACTATGATATTCCCATGAATATCAAAGACTTCTGGTATAATCACTATTATTTCTTATTTACTGAGAAGCTGTTTGGTCCTATGACAAGTACAGCTATATCAGCAACATAGCTCTGGAATTGGAAGTGGACCACAATCTGTGCTCTCTGCCAAAAAAATGAATTTCTCCCAGCTTATTGGAAGCAATATTAACCAACACTAGGGCTAAGCTACCAATGCTACCACTTAACAAAGAAAACAAAACCAGATTCATAATATCACTTCAGGTCACCGTGATTAGCATAATAATTTTCTGCAGGTAGTACCCAAAGAAGAATCTCATGCTATGGAAAGAATAGGGGGCAGAAAGTCACCATCCCACACTCTACTTTTGTTTGCATGGACAAGACTAAGCAATCAGCACTGTTTGTCTGTACTAGCTCTTAGATGACATCAGAAGATGTAGAGGAAGAAATGATGACCTCTTACTGGTTTCACCTAATCAGTGAAATCTGCATGAAAAGCCTAAAGTTCTTATATGGTATATTTTTCCGTATGGCACAGGACTTTCACTTTAGCCATGCACTTAATATATGAATCTCAGGGTTTTACCTTATATTGTCCAATCCCAGGATCAATAAGAAATGTGCGGGCTGATGTAGAAGGCTCATTGAATGATCCACTGTTTGCTCCTTGCTTGACTTTGTTCTTACAGTTGGCAACTGCACGGGGAACAGCCTTTCCATCTTTATTAGTTAATGGACTAGTAAGAGCATCAGACTCTGAACGTATCAAAAGCTGAACTATATCATTCAGTCCAACATTATAATCAAATAAAGTATGTCCATCTTCAAGCTGTCCAAAACACAAAAGAAGTGAGCGTTATTTCAAAAATATTTGTCTTACAAATAGAAAGAAATGAATCACTAAATCATTGTATACTGTTATGTTTTTCATGCAAAGGTGGAAAACAAGCATAAGCACAACAAAATAGTTACTGCTGTTGTTCTGCACCAAGATGTCCCATCCTAGGGGCTCCCAAAGAGGGTGACACCATTTCCCATAGACTTTAAAGGTGGGGAAAAAATGATTTCAGCAGATTAATTGCCAATTTACTGATTCAATTCCTACTGAAATCATTTTTTCCCAACTTTAAAGTTTATGGGAAATGGTGTCACCCTCTTTGGGAGCCCCTAGGATGGGACCCCTTGGTCCAATCTTCTTGAAACTTGCAGGGGAGCTCAGGGAGGGTGTTCAGGAAGATTGCACCAGGGGGTCCCATCCTAGGAGCTCCCAAAGACCATTCCCCATAGAAGTCTATGGGGAGACATGTTCAAACCAAAGAACCTGACACTCCATTCTATCCAATAGAGCAGATAGGGGTACCCTCTTTGGGAGCCCCTAGGATCGGACCCCTTGGTCCAATCTTATTGAAACTTGCAGGGGAGTCAGGGAAGACCCTTACAACTTACACCCCCTCCCCCCAGCCCCCGGGAAGGATTTCCAATGCAAATCAATGGCTCCATTGACTTGCATTGGCCTCGAATCAATTCGGAAGGCTCCAAATCGATTCGGATCGGTCCGAACTGGGCCCCCTTGCACAACCCTAACAATGGGCCTGTTACCAAATTTATTTTATGTTTGCTCATCGCATATCTTTAGAAGCTTTTTCAGCTTGCTCCCAACTTTGGCCTCTCTGATGGCTGACCTACAGTGCCTTGTAATCTGTAGATACTCTTCTTTAGATGTCTGCCCTTCCCTCCATTTCCTTTTTCTTCTTTAGCTCCTCCTGAAATTTTCTGTTCATCCCAATAGACTTCTTGAATCTCCTAACAGGATGGTGGGACTTTACAGCTAGCTAGCAAAAAATAATGATTATCAAGCTCAGCCACAGTTTGAGCCTGTGCTTTCCAGGAATACAATGGAAGTCTGGCGGCAAACTCTTTTAAGCTTCGTTCTTTTCACTATAAGACAGACATTCCAGAGAAAGGAAATAACACATAGGAAACAGACAATTCAAAATTACTAAATACTGTAGTCAGACCAGTATACAATGTTTTGAGAAACTGCTGGAACTATGTGTGTTTCTACCTGTTGTTTTTCGAGCTTATGCTGGCAAGTATTGAGAGACAATAATAGATGAAGTGGCAAAAAATGCAGAAGATGCATTGTGCAGCATACTACAGACAACAGAAATTGTATTACAGCTAGATGAGTCAACTTTGCCAAGCAATTAATCTTCACTTCTTGCCTATGTCCCCTTTATAAAATACAAGAGTTTGACTCAAGGCAACTAACAACAGATACTAACAGAAGTCAATATTTCTTGCTGTTGAACTGTTCTACAACGACCAGGAAATTCCACTCATTAACATCTTTGTGCAACTCATGGAGCACTATCAATGACTGGTTGCTATCATGTGGGTATTGCCTTCTTGGGGGAAAAGGCAGTGCAAAATGGCTTTACCATTCACTGTGTCATTCATTGCTTGCGCAACTCATTACATGCTGTCATTACTGCAACGAATATAAAAAAAGACGATGGTATCAATTATCTATTACAGAAACTCTGGGTTGAGAATGAGGATTTTGAATGTTTGCTTCTTCATAGTGAAGTTTGTCAGTTATCAAAAGCCAATGGTTTGAGGTGGTATTATAACTTTTGTGACACTGCTGTGGAGTTTTTAAAACACAAAAATGCTTTTGAGTCAAGAACTCAAACACCTCAGTCATGACATAGCTTGTTTATCAGAACTATTTGAAAATTCAGTGAAATGAATTTGCAGCTGCAAGGAAATTAGGTAAATCTTATTAAGGCCAAATCTGTTGTTTCTCTTTTATTTCAAAATTAGTTATATTCGAATGAAATATAGGCTGCCTCAACCTATATGAGTTTCTGAGCTTGACTGAGCTGAAAAAGAATAGTAAGATATGTGATGTGACAGTTTGGATATGCTGCTTAAAGGTACATTTGAAAATTAAAGATCTTCTTTTGATAGGAATTCTAGATTGGGGTAATAAGCACATTTTCAAGTGCTCAGGAAGCTTGGGGTAGTAAAGACAGAACTACTTGAACTACACAATACTGAAGTGAAACCAACATTTAACAAATTGTATCAATTTGTTACAGAAGGAAATGTCTTGTTATCCTGCACGATGGAGAGTGGTTAAGAAGCTCCTTGTTGCATTTAGTATAGTCATCTAACTTCATTCCAAGCAATCAAATCCAAATTAATAAATGTGGTGATTTAAGATTCCTGCTATAATCATAGAATTGTATAGGGCCATACAGGCCACCTAGTCCAATGCAGGATCAGTCTAAAGCATCCAGGATAAGTATCTGTCCAGCCACTGCTTGAAGACTGTACATGAGGAGTTCACCACCTCCATAGGCAGTTGATTCCACTGCTGAACTACTCTATGAAAAAAAAATCCTGATATTATCATTCTCCACATAGTTTAAACTCATTACTGCGGTTCCTATCTACTGCCAACAGGAACCTTGCCCTGTCCTCTAGTGACAACCTTACAAATACTTAAAGACAGCAATCATGTCCCCTCTCAATCTCTTTTTCTTCAAGTAGAACATTCCCAAGCCCCTCAGCCTTTCCTCAAAGGGCTTGGTCCCCAGGTCTCTGTCCTCTGAACCCTCTCAAATTTGACCCAAAGTAGGCAACCTCCTACAACAAGTACAACAGCTACCAAACTGCGAGAATGGACTACTCTAACTACAGATACAGTGCCCCCCGCAAGAACAAAACACTGAAATAAAGAACTGTAAAACTCAACACTGAAAGAACTGTAAAAATCAACTTTTAAAAGAAACACAACCCCAAGAAGAAAAGGCAAACAATGCTGCCCCTCAGAAGAATAAATAAACATTAGGAGACACAGTAAATCCCAAAACACCCCCAAAACCCACCTAAACCCACCTCACCCACAGTAACCAAAAGAATAGTTTCTGAGAGTCCCTCAGTCAAACTGTTGCTGTCCTGTAAGCCAGTGGTCCCCAACCTGTGGGCCGCGGCCCACTGCCGGGCCGCAAAGGCCATGGCGCCGGGCCGCGGCTCCCTCTCCCCGCAGTAAAAAACTTCCCAGGCCACAAGCTTGCGGCCCGGGAAGCTTCTTACTGCGGGAGGGCGGGGAGAGGGAATCAGGGCCGGGCCGCGTCCGCGCATGGCGCATGGTGCATTCACAAACAATGCCTTTTTCTTCAGGGTACCCTGATCTTCCAGAGTAGCGAGGAAAGAAGAGAGAAGCACAGCAATGAGAACTACAACAATCTGGAGTAGCTTAGAAATGACATTGTTCAACGATGGAGAACAATTTAGAGACCGAGCACCCAAACTGCCACCCAAAACCCATCTTTAACCGCTCCTAGCGGAGCGGATTAAATAAAACAGTAAGGGCCCCGAGGGCGGGCCCTGTCCAGGATGAGAACTAACAACTGCTGGACTGACAACTGAAGGGGCCAATCGGCAGGCGCTTTGCACCTGCCGATTGGGTCCTTCGAGTGTCAGTCCGGCGGCAAGCGCGGCTCGCAATTGGTTCCTTGCCAATGGACTGACCAATCGTGAGGTGCTTTGCGCCTCCCGATCGGTCCCCTCCCACGCTCACCACATTTGCCCACCCGCCGCTATTGCTTGCTTCGCCTTTCCGACGATGACGGCGGAGCAGCAGAGGTGGTGCCGGCGCTGCCGCCGGCACCGGTGCTAGCGACGCAGCCACTGGCCACGGAGCCACCAGCGCCGGCCCCACAAGAGCCGCCATCAGCTGTAGTGGCGGGGCCGTGAGCAGAGGCGGCGGCACAGCCGCGAGCGGTTAGCAGCGGGGCCACCATCGGCGGCAGCAGAGCTGCGAGCGTCTGCGGCTGCGGGGCCCCGATCGGCAGCGCCGGCTGAGCCATCAGCGGCGGCGGAGACGCCAGTGCCCGCTGCCCCCGCTCCGCCCGCACACAGGACTCCGATGGGTCAGTTAGGCCGCAGCGCGGCGGGGGGGGGCTGAAATAACAGTTAGCACACACTGTATTTAAACTACAGCGGGCTTATTTTCTAGTTCATTTTTAACAAAGTGCCAACATGGCAATTTAACCTCAATACTGCCCTTTTGTTCCCCCCCTTCTTCTTTCACCCTTTTCCCCTCCCTTTCTCTTCAATTTGTCCCTTTGTTGTTCGCCTGTTTATTTTTAGAATTTATTCCCCGTAGTTTCCCCACACCTTTCCCTTCCCTACCTTCCTTCTTCACCTTTGCTACATTGAGTGGAGGTGGCAAGGCCCCAGGTTGTGTGGCGTCTCCAGTGGGGTCCGGCCTAGCTTTGCTCTTGCCAGGCTCCGTTCAGCGCACTTCCCACTCCTGCGAATGCTTGCAGACACCAGCCCAGCTGAGTGACCCAAGCGAATCGCTTCCCAGGCTAGAGAACACATGGCAAGAGTCCTCCCCATCCCCTGGGAGCCCGGAAGCTGGACCTTGTGCAAAATGACTCAGCAAACTTTGTGAGTGCCAGGCACGCCATGGGTTCACCACTGACAGAGTATATCTAGGACCAGACCACTATCAAATACTGAATAGTGGATTTCCATTTCCTCCAACTGCACTATAGCAGGGATAGAAATTCTTTAGTTTTCAATCAATCATCACTTTTTAATCAGTGCTGGAAGGGAGCATGATTATTACACGATAAAGGCTCACTTTTCTATCTGGAGTAAAATGGAGTACATCACCAAGCTCTGCTGCCAGATATAATAAATCTTTTCCACTTAATATTTCTAGTAAGGCCTTGGAAGAGGAGTGTGTCTCATGTCCCATCCCCGAGTATCTCCTCCTCCAACTGGCTTGCCTGTCTGTCCAGCGGCCAGCCAATCACCTTCTGTCCCCCACCCCTGACCTCCTTTCACTTCCTTCTGAGGCTTGGAGGCTCCAGATCCATGCCGTGTGAGAGCTGCCCCTGCGGGTGAGTTCTCGAACAGCTGCCTGCAGCCTTTCCAGGTCCTGGGGGGAGGGTAAGGCTGTCCACAGAGTTCTTCCAGTCCACCCCCCTAATCTAGCGCCCATTGTATTCCTGAATTCAATGGGCTTGGCCCTAGTAGATATATAAAACCTAAAAATACTTTAGAGAGCACTGTAGGTCAATGGACAAGAACTTGTCCCCCAGTATTTAGAATCATAGAACCTTTCAATTTTGTCCAATTCCTTTTAAAAGTGAGGCGTCCAGAACTGCACACCCCTACAGAAGGTGGGGTCTGACCAATGTGGTATAAAGTGGGACTATGGCATCTTGTGATTTTGATGTGATGCCTCTGCATTTACCACTGCATCACACTGTTTGTTCATATTTCACTTACAGTCTACAAGTACCTCAAGATTATGTACACATCCAGTTTGCATGCTTCTCATCTTTATGGCCCACATGTAGAACTCTACACTTCTCCTTATTGAACTGCATCTTGTTCTCATTTGCCCATTTTTCTAGCATGTTCAGATCTCACTGAACTCTATCTCTATCTTCTGGGGTGTTCATTACTCCTTTATTTATTTGACTGGTTGAACTGCAGCTGTTGGGCCAGCCAGCTTGCAGCAGCTGACAACAGAATGATAAAACCACAATAAAATCACACTAGTCAGTAATAAAACCCTGACCCGCCCTCAACAGTCCCATTCAGCTCAAACAATTCAGCCTGGTTCCATGCTACAAGGTAAGTGTTGAATGTTTAATTAATTAGATGTTTGGAAATTTGGAGAAGAGTCCATATAGATCCTCCACAACCTGGCCTCAGTCGAACACCTAGCAGAAGGGCTCCATCTTGCAGGCCCTGCATAACTGTAATAGCTCCAGCAGGGCTCTCAGTTCTTCCAGGAGCTCATTCTACCCAGTAGGGGCCAAGAACAAAAAGGCCCTGGCCCTAGTTGAGGCCAGGTTTACCTCACATGGGCTAGAGATCAGTATCCTTGCTCCTGAAATGTAATCTGGATTTTCAGATAGTTAGGTGGGATAGGGAACTGGTTAGAAAATCGCACTCAAAGAGTTGTTGTCAATAGTGTTTCATCAGACTGAAGGGAGGTGAGTAACAGGGTACCTCAGGGCTCGGTACAGTACTTTTTAACATATTTATTAATGATCTAGATAAGGGGGTGGAGGGACTACTCATCAAGTTTGCAGACGCACCAAATTGGGAGGACTGGCAAATACTCCAGAAGATAGGGAGAGTTCAACGAGATCTGAACACAATGGAAAAATGGGCAAATGCAATTTAATAAAGATAAGTGTAAAGTTCTGCATCTGGGTCAGAAAAATGAAAAGCATGCCTACTGGATGGGGGATACACTTCTAAGTAACACTGTGTGTGAACGAGACCTTGGGGTACTTGTGGATTGTAAGCTAAACATGAGCAGGCAGTGTGATGCAGCGGTAAAAAAGGCAAATGCCATTTTGGGCTGTATCAACAGGGGCATCACACCAAAATCACAAGATGTCATAGTCCCATTGTATATGGCACTGGTCAGACCACACCTG
Organism: Paroedura picta; assembly: GCF_049243985.1. Taxonomy (NCBI): domain Eukaryota; kingdom Metazoa; phylum Chordata; class Lepidosauria; order Squamata; family Gekkonidae; genus Paroedura; species Paroedura picta. The sequence goes on along the minus strand of NC_135375.1, from coordinate 74,415,845 downwards.
GAATACTGTGTGCAGTTCTGGAAGCCTCACTTCAAGAAGGACGTAGATAAAATTGAAAGTGTACAGAGGAGAGCGACGAGGATGATCTGGGGCCAAGGGACCAAGCCCTATGAAGATAGGTTGAGGGACTTGGGAATGTTCAGCCTGGAGAAAAGGAGGTTGAGATGGGACATGATAGCCCTCTTTAAGTATTTGAAAGGTTGTCACTTGGAGGAGGGCAGGATGCTGTTCCTTTGGCTGCAGAGGAAAGGACACGCAGTAATGGGTTTAAACTACAAGTACAACGATATAGGCTAGATGTCAGGAAAACATTTTTTCACAGAGTAGTTCAGCAGTGGAATAGGCTGCCTAAGGAGGTGGTGAGCTCCCCCTCACTGGCAGTCTTCAAGCAAAGGTTGGATACACACTTTTCTTGGATGTTTTAGGATGGTTAGGGCTGATCCTGCGTTGAGCAGGGGGTTGGACTAGATGGCCTGCATGACCCCTTCCAACTCTATGATTCTGTGTGATTCTGTGTAATCAAAAGTACAGTGAACTCATTCCAAACTGCAAGTAACTATGATTTTTGGAAGGTATTTGCCTGGCCTTTTAAACACTGGCCGCATCAATTTATTTTTATACACATTATTTATATTTATTATATAGTTCACCGTACTCACTGAGACACAAGGCTGGTTACACAGAGTGAGTCAACTCTCGCAGCCCCACCAACCTCACAGTGACTGTTATAGGGAGAGGATGGGAACGTGCTTTGAGACTCCTTAAGATAGAGAAAAGTAGCATATAAAAAAACCAAATCTTAACTCTTCTTCTAGGGAATGTGAAATACCTCTGCTTTAGTCCCTAAAAGCTGCTTCCAGTCCATTAGACTAGAGCAGTGGTCCTCAACCCCCGGTCCAGCGACCGGACCCGGTCCGTAGATCAGTTGGTACCGGGCTGCAGCTCCTCCTCATCCTCCTCCCTGGCTGCTGCCTCTGGGGCTGCCCTGCCACTCTGCCACCGACTCACCTTTGGCGCTCTCCAGCGGCCGCCATGGCTGGGGCTCCCCCTCGGTGTGGCACTGCATAGCTGCTGCTGGCAGCACCCCCCCAGCGGGCGGCGGGAAGACGGGCGCCAATAGGAAAACAAGTGGAGCAGGGGCTCAGGCGGTGGCAATGTCCCTCAGCAAAAGACTACCCCCCCCGGGCCTCAGTAAAATTGTCAAGCGTCAACCGGTCCCCGGTGATAAAAAGGTTGGGGACCACTGCATTAGAGTCTAGACAACACTGATCTTGATGGACTGATGATCCAATTCAATACAAGGCAGCTTCATGAGTTCACTATTACACTATTGTCTATTTTGTTGGCTACAAGGCAGCATGAAAGTTAAGTATACTGTTGTAAGCAACTGGACTAGGAACATTTTTACTCAAGGCTTCCATTAATAAAATAAGGTACCTGCAATAAAAGGTACAACACTCCAATTTTGCACATCAGCTGTGCTAGACTCAGACCTAAGAGACTCAAATTCAAATATCCACTGTTCCATAAAGCTTGCTCAGTAACCTTGGGCCATTCCCTCTCAGCCCAACCAACCGCACAAAGTTGTGAGGATAAAATGGAAGGGGGAGACGGGGCTGTAGGCATGGAAGGTTAAAAATTCACTAGATAAATACCATGTCCATGCCCTGGTGTATTATATCACATAGGTGTTATCTGCAATGGCTGCTGGCTCTCATACATTCAAAGAACATATCCAAGAGTCCTTTAAAAAGCGATGCGTCCATTAAGGCCAAAGCAGGACACGAGACTGAGGTAAGCAGCCTCCTGAGGTATTTCCTGTCTTGCTCAAGTATCAAGGTCATTTTGCCACACTTTCAATTCCTTTAGCCACTGAGAAGTGAGACGGGAAAAAACCCTATAGTCAATTTCATATTTACTATGATGGGTGAGTATACATTCTGCCCCTTCTTCTGTATTTTATGAAGCATTTGTATGTATATCTAGTCTCATCCTCAGACCCTTATGCAAGTAATCTGACCATAACATGTTCTTGAACCAACAGGATGAAATCTGCCCATTTTGTAAAACTTTCAACATAACCAGATTCCAGTGACTACATACAATTCAAGAGGGCAATATTCATAATACATCTCAATGATGGAAGCTCTGTGTGGCTAGAAATGCAGTGACCACAGTACAACACACAAAAGGCAACATGTGGGCACAGCATGCAGTCATCAGGATGAAAGACACTACAGAAGAGTTATCCCTTCATGTGAATACCTTCTACCACTCTGTCAGTTTGGTAAAGGAGGCAAAACACTAGGTCTGCCTGATGTACATCCTCACTTTACATGCTTATCAGTGTTTCAAACTGTCATGGAGCCTATTCCTACAGCAGCTACGGTATATAACAATCCACTAAACTCTATTTCGATCTCAGATTCACAAGAGTGTATGGGTGCCAAATAAGGACTAGAATGCATTCACAGCCCAGGGAGGAAAATACCCTGGCTAGGTGGGCAGCGAATCCCTGAAGCAGTTATCTGAGATTGTCCCCAGGGGTCCTTGCAAGTAAGGCTCCGAAAGGGCGGGGGAGGAGGGGGGTAGAACGACCCCGGGGAGAACTTTCCTCGGGCTGGAGAGGGCGAGCATCAACTGTTGCCGGAGACCGTTGAACCGCCGGAAGTGGCGCGAAGCACAGGAGGGGCGGCCCGCGTAACCTGCTCTCCTTCACTCCCGCCCCCCCCCAGGGTTTTCCAAGGCGAGCCGTGGTGCTCGGCCACCCCTGGTCGCCTCCAGGGCGGAGAGTGTCCCCACAGCAGAGGGGCAGAAAACGCACGGCGAGGCCGAGTCTCGCCAGCAACGGCGCTGGCCCCCGGGGGGGGGTGTTGGAGGAGGAGGAAGAGAGGGAAACTCAACTCCCCCGCTTCAACAGTCCGTGGCACAAAGGCATCCTCGGGCAGCCTCCTTCCCCCGCAGCTGCAGGCTCAGGTAAACAAGCGCCTGGAGGAGGGCTGCGAGGCGAGGCGAGGGGGGCCCGCGGAGGGCAGCGTGACCACCTCACCTGCTTGCCCCTGTAGAAGAGGCGCTGCCGGTCGGGGCTCACGCGGAAGCTCTCCTGGATCTTCTCGCGGAGACTCTCGATCTTGGTGAGGCGGCTGAGGTCATCGATGGTCTGAGTCTGAGCACCGTCGATGGTGCGGACCTGGATCCACATGGCGTGCGCCCACTTGGGATGGGGGAGGCGGCCGGGCCCCAGACGACGAGGCGGCGGCGGCTCTGGGCGCCTCTTTGTTTTGCGAGTCCGGAAGGCGGAGAGAAGGCAGAGGGCGCGGGAGACCCCCACTGGAGCCCAGCGACCCCCGCGAGGCTCCTTAACCTCCGCCTCTGGCCGGCCGGCCTTCCTCCCTCCCTCCCGCGGCGCCCCGCCGGCAAACCTCGCCGCCTCCCTGCCCCTTCCTCAGTGCGGCCGCCGCAGACGCGCCCGGGAAGCAGCTCCGAACCGCCGCGAGCCCCTGTCAGAGCGGAGCGCCGGGCCAGGCTGGGCTCAACTAACGGGCGCCAGCAGGAGCCATGTCCTCAGCCCCAGAACTGTTTACCAGGCGCCGCTGCTCTCACATGGAGGTCACGGCGCCAATGCTGTTCTCGCGAGACAACCATAGACCACCACACGCACTCCCCCCCCCCTCACACACACGCACACGCACACCTTAAAGAGACAACAGAGAGCCGAAAGACGAAGGCGGAGCTTGAGGTAGCTCGCCTCGCATTCGCTCCTTTCAAACCTTTCGGAAGCCGTGGCGACGCCCTCCTGCGCCGCTGCCGCAGGCGGCGCTTCTTGGAAGGGTGTTGTTGACGGAATGGGGCGCTTCGGGGGGTTCGCGCCCGCGATGGCGATGGCGATGGGGGGGTGCAACTGTCTCCAGGGGCCGATTTTTCGGTCCGCGCTGACAGGGCCCTGCTGGCTTCGGGGGAGCCCACGTGCCAGCAACTGTGCGATTCGTTTATTGCGTTTTTCTTGGAAGGAAATCCCATGGGGTTCCATGAGGATTGGAGGCCTGTGCTAGGGATGCAGTTCGACAAACATTTACCTTGGAGTAAGTGCCAAACTGGGTAATAAGCATGCATAGGATAAGACTATACTTGATAGCAGGATTGTTAAGCCTCATCTTGGTCAGATGGGCGGAAGACGTGATCCTATACTCAACTACTTGAGAAACAGTCCCATTCGGTTAGATTCAAGTGGGTAGCCCTGTTGGTCTGAAGTACCACAAGAAGAGAGTCCAATAGCACCTTTAAAACCAACAAAGTTTTATTCAAGGTGTGAGCATTCGGGTGCATGCAGCCTTCCTCAGACCCAATGAACAACCATAACTGTGGAGATGTAGGGCAAAAGCTAATCATGGCAAATTAGTAAACTCTGTCATAATATCCAAATTAAGCCATATGATGCCAAATTATTATTCTTTGCTAAACCAGCTCATCAGTCCTTTTGAGTTCAGTTGTAGTTCACAAAAACATTGGATAAATAAAACTGTCCCCGTTAGTAATTAATGGCATTTAATTTAAAATAAATTAAAATAAATTTTATTTTATCTTATTTATTTTTATACCACCACTTCCAGTAGACTCACAGTGGTTTACACAAGATAAAAGCAGCAAAAAAAATACAATAAAACTCCATAAAATACCCCTTACGGAAAATAGACGAAATAGATGGTGACCTCTTACTCAGCCTTCTCTAGTACCCAACCACCCACCCACCCCCACCCCCACCCCGTTCAACCAGAGGGCCAATCCTTCTTCTGCTGGGAGCTAGGAGCCAGATCTAATAGGCATCGAGGGGAATCCTCCAATGGAAACACAAGGACTTCACACTGGCTTCTACCATAAGCCTAGCAGAAGAGCTCTGTCTTGCAGATCCTGTGGAAAGTTGATAACTCCGGAATGGCCTTCAGCTCTTCCGGGAGCTCATTCCACCAGCTTGGGGCCAGGACCAAGATGGCCCTGGGTTGAGGCCAGGTAGACATCCCAGGGGCCCAGGACCACCAGTAAATTCATACCCACAGAGCGAAGAGCCCTGCGGGGAGCATAAACATCCAAGCTGTCCCACAGGTAAGTGGGACTCAGGCTGTGTATATTCTTAAAGGTTCAACACCTTGAACTTGACCCGGAAGCAAATTGGCAACCAGTGCAGATGACAGAGCACAGGCTGAATATGGGCTCTCCAAGGTGTTTTAGTGAGGACCCTAGCAGCCGCATTTTGTACCAGCTGAAGTTTCCGGATCAAAGCCAAGGGCATGCCCGCGTGGAGTGAGTTATAGAGGTCTAATCTGGAAGTGACCATTGCATGGATCACTGTGACCAAGTGGTCGGAGGACAGGTAGGGCGCTAGTAGCTGTGCTTGGTGAAGATGGAAAAACACCTTTCAGGCTACTTTGGTGACCTGAGCCTCCTTAGAAAGGAAGGTGTCAAAGGTCACTTCCAAATTCCTGGCAGTTGGTGTAGTTGTTAATTGCGTACCGTCCAGGCATGGGAGCTGTGCTTCCTGATCCTGCCCTCTTCTACCCAGCCACAGGACTTCCATCTTGGAGGGGTTGAGTTTCAGACAACTCTGCCTGAGCCACCCAGCAACTGCTTCCAAACATCTGGTGAATGTATCCGGGAGGGAGTCTGGCTGGCTGTCCATCAGGAGGTAGAGCTGGGTGTCATCCTCCCATTGCCCCAGACCATCTGGGCAAGAGGGCGCATGTAGATGTTAAAAAGTATGGGGGAGAGTATTGCCCCCCGTGGCACCCCACATGGGAGCCTGCATGGGTCCGACATCTCATCCACCACTGCAACCCTCTATGTCCAGCTCTGAAGAAAGGAGACAAGTCACTTCAGTACAGTCCCCCTAATCCCGGTACCGGCAAAGCAGTGGGCTAATAACTCTTAGTCAACCACATCAAATGCAACTGAAAGCCACCCCGATCCAGCTGGCACTGGATATCATCCGTCAAGGCGAACAGCGCGGTCTCCACCCCGTGGCCAGGATGGAAGCCCGACTGGTATGAGTCAAGGGCTGAAGTTTCTTCCAAGTTTCCCAGTTGTTGATGGCCCCATCCATCTCCACCCAAACATGGAAACATCCCTGCAAGTGACAAGCTGTGCTAGCAACTATCTTATCTTGAGACCAGAGAGTTAAATTCAAAATTATATTACATATTACAGACATCACATTATAGTCACATTGTCCCAAATAAAAATAAGAGAGCATTGTAAGGAATGTGGATATAAGAGTTGAACGAGGTTAGCATACATAATGAGATTTTTTTTAAAAACTATGTCCTTGTTGATTCCAGGGCATGCCATTGTTTTGAGTGTTGTAATCACTTGCATTTCTGCAAGTTTCTGGTCTGTTTTTGAAGTTCCTTTGCAATAAAACAGCTACTTTGAGATCCCTTATTGAACGTCCTGGAAGGTTGAAGTGTTCCCCTACAGGTTTTTCTGTCCTGTGATATTTGATGTCAGACTTGTGTCCATTAATTCTTTGGTGGAGGGTTTGGCCTGTTTGACCTCTGTTCTCTACATGCTTGGTCAGAACAGTTCTATCAGTGCTGTGATTTGCCCAAGATCACCCAGCTGGTTGCATGTGGTGGAGTGGGGAATGATATCCAGCTCGCCAGATTAGAAGCTGCTGCTCTTAACCACTGCACCAAGCTGGATACTACATCATCAGGATATTACATGTTATTATTGCACCGTTACCCAAATGTTTTATAAGACTGTTCCATGTATTGTTCTTGTGTTATTATGTAAACCACCCTGAGCCCCCGGGGAGGGCAGTATATAAATATAATAAATAAATAAATAAATAAATATATTCCCCATCCTTGCTTATTTTCTTCATTTGTACCCTTTCTCACTTGGCAACATTCCAGGTTTGGAAATGAAACCTGAAAACCTTGCCTTAATCCTGGGAACTATCACAAGGCACTTTCCTGCTCAGGTGTATTCCCTTTAATCAACGTGGAATTTGGGGTCTCGTGCATATGTGCATGAAGTCTATCTGTCGATTCAGCTCATCTGAGAATTAGGAATATGGACATATTCCCCAGCACGCGCACACACACACACTCTATCATCTATCGTAGTGGTCTGCAACCTTTTTCAGGTTGCAGACCGGTGTGGGGGGAGGGCGATCTGGGTGCCGCGCATGTGTGGCATGTTTGCAGCCGCACATGGCGCAAACGCGCATGCATGGACCTGCCACGCATTTGCGCCGGCGGCCGTGCTTCCCTCTCCCCACCCCCTCCCACAGAAAGAACCTTGCCAGGCCGCATGCTAATCAGCTGCTTTGGCGGCCAATTTGCTTGCGGCCTGGGAAGTTTCTCACTGCGGGGGGGGGCAGGAAGAGGGAGCCGTGGCCCAGTGCCAAGGCCTTCGCAGCCCGGCACCGGGCTGCAGCCCAGTGGTTGGGGACCACTGATCTATTGGTTCAATTTATTACCCGCCGCTATCAAACAAGTCGTCTCACTGAGGGTTACAACATAAAATAGATGCCCACAAGAAATCCAACATCACCTTCTCCCCCCCCCCCGGCAGCGCCTCAGAGTCAGACTCCCAGGGTGCCTTGCAGAAGTGCATTTCTCCCTCTGGTATGACCACAGGGATTAGACCAGTGCTGCTGCTATTGTGATAGCAGCTGGGTGCCAACACCCCAACTGCTCCCAGGATTGGTGTTTTCCTTTAACAGAGTAACAGGCTACTTTCCTAGAATGGAGCAATTCCACTATGAAATACAACAGAGCTAAGCTGGTTTAAATAAAGGTTACATTGAATGTACAGTGATAAATCTTGAAACTGAATGAAATAACCTAAATGTTTAAATAGAGAGAACTTAATTTACCTCTGTTTTTTACTTCTTTCTAAAATAACTCATAAAAATTCAAGTTTGATATCCGTCAAGGCGAGCAGCGTGGTCTCTACCCCGTGGACAGGACGGAAGCCCGACTGGTATGAGTCAAGGGCTGAAGATATCAATAATTTCTGCATAGATTAATTACAAGGCAGCATATTAGCACAAAAAAGTATAAATAAAAATTAATTTAATGAAAATGCCCTTTGGAATTCAGAAGCCATGTGCAGGTCTTGTTAAGTGCATTGTTTAATGTATTGGCTTAGAGATAGTCATCATATTTATGACCTATTACAACTAAGGAAAATAGATACATTTTTTTCCTTTTCATTATGTTCCTTGATATCATGGTTCCTGTTAATCTGGTCTCACTTTGCTAGCTCAGTTAATATTTTCATGGCAAAAAATGATGCATTTTCCCAGGGGAGCTACATGGTTAGAGAAGGAATTTGGTGCCCAGAGCAGAAGCAGCACTGTTACAACCCCCAAAGCTTTTGAAGAGAAATTGCTGCTTGTTCTTAGGGATAATTGCACCTTGTGTGATAGGGTGGATAAAGTTATTTATTTATTGTAAGACGAGTTAATAATAATAAATATAACAAATAATAGTAAAAATACATTACCAAATAGTTACAACTAATATGCAGACTGGGAAATCTCCCTAAATAATAATATCTAAATTTTCAATACTTGTAGTTGGGGAGAGTACTCTGTCCCATCTCCCTGGAAGGCATGACACTCATATTCCTTTGACAGATGGAGAAGAGTTAGGTGGGCTGCACCACAATCACATTTGGGTCCTGGTATTTTGCCACATTTAAATAATAGGTCTACACAATGGCCAAATCCTGTTGTATTCCATTAGCCATCTTCCATACTTTACAAGGCAAGTCAAATCCTGCAGTCCTCCATACAAAAGGATCCATATCCTCTTGTATGGATATCAGGTGGAACTGATTTCATCCGTGTTTCCCAACCATTCATTCCCTAGAGTGAAATTTTGTGATTGCACTATTTGTGTAGATCTTACTTGTTGGATGTTAGGGCTTTAGTCTGGATAGCCTCGTGTCAGCCATGTCTTTGAGGATGGGCAACCCTCTATTTCCAGTTATCTTTATATATTCATGAAGAAAAACATCCTGCCTTCAGAGATGCAGGGGAGCAATGTCGTACAACATAGGTAGCCAATGGGGGGGTAGGTTTGATACATCTGCTGATGGTTCTCATGATTGTATTGAGTTGGACATCAAGTTTGTTGCCTTGGAGGATGTTGAGAGACCCTGAAGCACCATATTTTGTATTAATATACATCAACCTCAAAACTTTGTAATTGTTGTAGCAGCTGCAGCCCAAGTTGTTCCACATAATTTTTGGAGAATATTGTTTGACACGCCTATTTTTGCTGCTATATTAGCAATATGGTGTTTATTGCTCAAGTTTCTGTCCAAGGTAAACATTCAGTTAACAGTTGGCAAAATTGTTATTGAGATGGAAACAGAAGCATTCTGTTTTTCTTGGACTTGGGATAAGCTGCCATTTACAGTAGGAGTTAGCTTAAATTTTAAGGTCCCTAGTCAGTATTTCTTCAGCCCTTTCTGTTTATTTGTGCCTTACTGTACTCACCATGTAATCAGTAAAAGCAAACTTCCCGGATATCATCTTGGGAACATCAGAGATGTGTAGATTGAAAAGAACAGAAAGGTACACTGAGCTGTGGGGTAGACTGTTATTCAGTATCTTCTGTTTGCTGATTGATTGACCCATAACTACTTGGAAAATTCTATCACTCAGCATATTATTTAGTAGTCAAAATAATGTTCTGCATGGTAAAACATGTAAAAGCTTGTACAGCAGACCCCTCCAGACTGTCTCATAAGCAGCAGTAAGATTGATGAACACTGATGTCAAGATACTTGACTTGGTCTTCACAACTACAAAATCCTGATTTCTCTATAGGGACATTTTATCATTTATTTTGTTTAAAGTTAGCTTCTCGAGTTTATAACAGGAGCTCTGTAACTTTCTGCCAGATGTTTTGGCTTTCTAGGTAATCACATTAGGGCAGTGGTCCCCAACCTTTTTGAGGCTGGGGACTGGCAGGGCAACTGCCTGCCCGCACATGTCGTGCATGCGCAGCACAGCTGTGCATTGCGCATGCGCGTCCGAAATCGCGCATGCGCGGCACTTTCTCGCATGCGCAAAAGTGCCATGCATGCGCGATTTTGGCCGCACGTGGCGCATGTGCGCATGCGTGGCCCGGGCGCGCATGCGTGATGCACGGGCGCAGCCCTGATTCCCTCTCCCCCCCTCCCGCAGTAAGAAGCTTCCCGGGCCGCAAGCTTGCGGCCTGGGAAGTTTTTTACTGTGGGGGGGGGCGGGGAGAGGGAGCTGCGGCCCGGCACCAAGACCTTCACGGCCCGGCACCGGGCCGCGGGCAGGGGACCACTGCATTAGGGGATGAACAGGAATATGAACCTGAGATGGTATGGCTGATGTTGCTGGGTCCACTGATGGTGTTGCTAGGATCTATAAAATCAGAATCAAGTTTGTTGTGCAATCATAGGTCTTTGCAAAGTACAAAAAGACAACCATAAGCAATAAAAGCAGGTCACAAGATAAAAGCACATACACTGGAATCCATACATCAGAATGTCATAGATCATCAGTATCAGCCACCTTAGACCTTATCTGTCTGGCAGCCAGAGCCAACAGTGCAACTCTATTAGAAACATATGGATTGTTATCAGACCTTCTCAGAATCATGAATGCCGGGGGCCATCAGGGGTAATCGACTACAAAATCTGGTTCTAGGTTCCACATAGAAGTTACAGTTCAATATATAATGGGTCAGACCTATTTCCTCTTTACTGCAGCTACATAAACATTGCTCATGTGGTTGACCCTGCAGCATGTGCATAGCAGTGGACATTGCATGGAATCTCAGGGTGGTAAAAGCCATCCTCAACCACAGGTACATCAAATTCACTAAATATGGGGATCTGTTGTTATTATTTTTGAAATATTTAAAGAGAAGAGCACTCAGTTGAAATATCCAGTCCCTTAGTTCCTGGCCAGCTTTCTTGTAAATTACGAGATCATCTGAAAATGGTATGTTCAGACCAAATGTGTCTAAGATGGTCTTCTAGATGTTTCCCATCTTCAAGAAGAGACAGGAAGCTCAGCCAGCCAAGGGAGTCTGAGCCACTAAAAACATTGTTCAGCCAATATTTCAAAACAGCTACATGGACTGAGCTCTCAGGGAAGAGATGCTCAACTCTGCACTCATCAGGGCTACAGGAGCCCCCTTTAGAAGAGCCAATATCTCTCTTCTTTGTCCAGGACCCTATCTCCCCAGCCCCAAATTTCAATTCTGTAGAATGCGCTAGAAATAACCTTCTGTTCAATCAACATTTAAGATTCTACAGACTGAACTTTTGAGACGTCTTCCAAACACCATCATTTTAGATTTCAACAAGTTTATAGGACGGCTGGCTTCTTTACAGTAACAACCCGGCTTATCTAACAACCTTTTCAAAACAATTTTGGTTAGGGACAGCAAAATCATGTCATCAGCATAAAGTATTATTGGAACCTTCACTTGATTTATTGAGGGGGATATAAATTCTATACTCTCCAATTTATTAACTATGTCATTGATGAAAAGATTGAAAAGCAGGGGGAGAATAAACACACATGCTTTATGTACAGGGATTTCTTTGTTAAAAGCCACCCTTAGTTCCTACTTCGATATTCACTTAGGTAGTCCTATGTAATTGCCTTATGAGGTAAACCAGACAAGACTTGATATTCATGTCTAACTATTGTTGCCACAGTCTATCCCTATCCAAAGAACCAAATACTGAGGCTAAATCTATAAAAGCTACATAAGGAGCTTTCGTTGGTCCATTGATTTGTGCAACAAATATAGATTAAAAGTGAATGAAAGCACTAAACATTTCCTCCCAGGATTGTTAATGATTCTTGTCATTCAATATCCAAACCTCCATTCCTGATTCCACAAACTCCCTGTCCGTCCCCTTATATAAATCCAAATTCCTGGTCTGATTCTTGTGTTAAAATCCCCACGCAAAATAATTTGGTCTTTGGGATCAAAAGCCATAAGCAAAATGTTCATTTTATCCCAACAGGTATCATCATTCACCCATACCTCAGACATTGATACATAGTAAAAGATAGACATTGATACATAGTAAAAGATAGACATTGATACATAGTAAAAAAACAGAACGTTGTTGTGGGTTTTTTTGCCGCAGTAGTGTTTCTATATTCGCAAACTCATGGGAGATCCATTCAACTTCCTAAGTAAGTTCATCTTAATGAAGGTTGCCAGACTCCCACAACCCCTTCCCCTTGGTATGGGACAATTGCTGGTCTGCTAAAGGTTCTAAAACCACCACACTTGCTTCCAAGACTCTTACAAGAACAGCCGCTTAGAAATCTATAGAACCCTGAGCCATATTGTTTATTCCACCAGCCCCTTACGTTCCAAGATAAATTTCAGATTTACTCATTTTTTCCAAATCCCCTTCCTGATAAAAGAAAACAGCAATTTCTCAGGGTTGCTTCTTGTCTATCAATCTTCAAACCAGTGACAGGGCCCTCACTGGGAGTGTATGGCACTAGGTCTGCTAGGGTCTGTATAAGCAAATACAGACAAGTGGGACGGTTTGTAGTGAATACGATAAGAGAGAGAGAAAAAACCTATCCCAAGGCTACTATAAGGTAAAGGTAAAGCACTGAGCCATGTCTGACCCTTGGGGTGACGCCCTCTCGGGTTTTCTTGGCAGACTCAATACAGGATGGTTTGCCATTCCCTTCCCCAGTCATTACCGTTTTAACCCCCAGCAAGCTGGGTACTCATTTTACCGACCTTGGAAGTATGGAAGGCTGAGTCAATCTTGAGCCAGCTGCTGGAATCGAACTCCCAGCCTCATGGTCAGAGCTTCAGACAGCATGTCGGCTGCCTTACCACCCTGTACCACAAGAGGCTCTTAAGGCTACTATAGATGTACTAAAATTATACAGAATAAATGAAGTAAAGGGTTCTTCGTTTTTGTTTGTTTATTCTTATATAGGATCCAACCAGAACGGTTTCTGGATATGTCCTGTTTTCAAATGGAAATTTTCCTCAATGGTTGTCCTTTGAATGTACATTTAATGAATATCCAAATTGTGAAATTCAACCTCTATTGAATAATCCTTGGTACTAGAGTCTTGTTACTGTTAAGTAGTTGATCATTGAGTGAAAAGTTGTTTTAGGTTAGCGGGTTGCCTGTAAGCAAGAAAAGGTCAGGCCCTCAATGCTTGTGTGAAGGAAATGTCCCTATTCAGCATGCTCATCCTCAAATGTGATTTATGCCATCACATGTCAGCAATGCCCTTTCACCCTCTACACCAGGCCAGTCCCTTCAACAAAAATGTAATGGACATAAGTCTGACATCAGAAACCACAATGTTCCAAAACTAATGGGAAACATTTTAACTGTCTATGACATTCTGTTGCTGACCTAAAAGTAGCAGTTATCATACCAAGGAGTTTCAAAGGGAGATTAGAAAGTGAGACTGCTGAATTGCAACTGATTACAAAGCTCAAGAAGACAACGCATCTACCTGGACTGGATTGTGTAGGTTTCCTGTCTCATTACCAATGCTGACTTTTCTATGCCTACTGCCTCTCTACATATTGCACATAATCCAATTTCATCTGATATTATAATTTACCTGATAATGTCATTTGACATCTGATATCACTCCACTTTCCAGTGTAGAGGACATATGAACTCACATTCTAGCTGTACCTGAAAAAGTGAACAGTGACTCACGAAAGCTCATACCCTACCACAATTTGTATTAGCCTTAAGGTACTTCTAAGAAGAGTTACAGCCTCATAAGCACTTTCTGCGATTTAACTGAAAAGATGTAATTCTTCCACTATTTCAATTTTGCTCCAGAGAACCAAGAGCAGTTCCCCTGGAGATGGATGTTTTAGATAGAGGGCTGTAAGGGATTATACCCTGTTGATGTCCCTACTCTCCACAAACCCTACTCTCCCCAAACTCTACTCCCCAAATCTCCCAACTATTTCTCATTCCAGAGCTGGCAACCCTATCTGTTCAGAATTACACCATTTTCTCTCCATTTTGTAGAGATAATTCCATACAATAAATAAATACACTTACAGAATATAGTAGAATGGTAACATTAGTTAGTTTGCTGCACTTCTTTATTTCTAGAATTCATGTTTTCTTCAACTCTAAACAAGGACATGATGGTTGTGCCAAGCAGCTTCCCAGAAGCTGGCCTTTATTCATGTTGTCGGATAGTTAAACTGCTTGCCAACCAGCTAGCTGACTTCCATAGCTCTAGTAGGACTGAACTGGCTGTTCTCTATTAGTATTATTAATTAGATTTATTTCCCACCACTCCCCGTAGGCTCGTGGCGGGTCACAATAGTATTGTCCCCATTAAAATACCCATTAAAAGACTTTAAAAACAATCCCAACATGGCGGAAGCTCTCATTATTCCTGTCTCCTGCTATCAGAGTGGCAGGGAGGGTGGGGAGGAGATCTAACTTACTAGGTCCAGGGGGGGGGAGGGGAATGCTGGCACTCATTCGTTGACCCCGACCTCAACCAAAAACCTGGCAGAAGAGCTCCGTCTTGCAGGCCCTGCGGAAAGCTGGTAAATCTAGGTAATCATTTGCCAGCTGCCTCATAAGTAATGTTTGCTAACGCATAATAGTGCTTCTTAACGTTTTATTTCAAGATGAAGGTCTCTGTAGGAAACAATTTTCTATTATAAAATCTCAACATTTCAAAAGTTATTTAATAGGAAGTTTTATGCTTGCCAAATAATTAAATGGGCTACAAGATTGGTGTAATAAAAAAAAAGTGCTGTGGAAGTAAAAGGAAATGACTTATAGATTTGTTAGAACTGGGAATTTAGTAGAAATGCTTCACTGCTTACAGAGGATTTTGATCAAATTCATATAGTCAAGTTGGATGCTTTAGAAATGCTCCACTGATTTTAAATGAGCTTTTCTTCTAAATCTTGATACAGATGTAATACTAATTCTCAGCTGAAGCTAATAGAAGATCACTATCATCTTGTGACTTAATTTAGGATTTGGTTGAAACATCCCAGCAAAATGAACGAAGGAGTTGATTCACAGCACTTCAATTTAGCATTACATCTTTAGATCACATTTGTCTAGAATGAAAACTGAGCAAATGCTTCAGTTTTCATCCAGTTTGCTTTGCTTGGGGCATTACATTATCAATAAGTTGGAATAAAGAGTGGTAAATTAATCCACCTAATGCATGCTTTTCTTTCTAAATTAATGATGTATATTTATTAAGATAGTTTACAAAGATATATCTCATTGTAGTCTGTTAATCTTCCGGAAGCTTTCATCATTGTCTAAACAAACAGGAAGACTGGAGATATTACTGACTCTTATGATGCCTTCAAACATGGTGGATGAATACAGAGATCCATTTTTGGTTTTACCTTAGGTGAGTAGAATAAACAACCTCTTTTCCATTTTGTCTCCTTCAACAGCAGCTATTAATCAATCATATTTGACAGAAATAATTGATCATGGTTTTATCTTTGACATGGTTTTATAGTTTATGGAAGCCTCACAGCCTTGGTCCTTATCACTTAATTAACAATCTGCAATTTCAGGCAGCATCTCATTATTTGAGGCAATTAGGAGAGAGATAGTTGATACTCTCAAAGCAAAAGGACTACTCTCGTGAAAGCACACTAAAAATGGGGTTAGTAGCCAAACAACAGAGTCTTTAGCAAGTCAAATTGGATTGATTTGAGATGGCAAACACAGGGATCATATAATCAGTGTAGATGGATAGAATAAATAAGGATCACAAAAAAGGCTGTGTGTATGCAGAATATTAAAGGTATGGTGTAGCGCTGAGTCTTAGTGGTAGAGGACCTGCTTTGTACGTATAAGTTTCCATGTTCAGTCTCTCACATTTCCAGTTAAAAATATCAGGTACTAAGTAATATAAAAAATCTGAGTCCCTGGAAAAATCCTGCCAGGCAATCTATACCTTGATAGACTAAGGCAGTTTACCATGTTCAGTCTGAAGCTGTGTTTAAAGCAATCTCTATCATTGTTCAGTACCAAAATCCCAGCCAGATAACATCTGTAACGGCTCCGCGGTATAAATAAAGCCCTAAGGGCAAGTTGGGAGGAGAAAGGGGCGTGCGCCGTCCGTGTCACTCGGGGGTCAAGTAGCCAATTGGGATCCGCGTGAATTGAAGCATGGCTCCCCGTTTGCTACTTGGCCTACCCTTGGACAAGCGCTCCGGCAAGGCACACGTCCTTGCCTCTGCACTCCCACCCCATCGAAGTCTTTACCAGCAGGAAAGGAGCAGGGCCGCCGCTTCTTTCCTCCCGCCCAGCCACCCGACTTGCCCGGATGGCGGGGGAGGCTTCCTGAGCCTCCCACGGCGCGAGCCCGGCCCTCACCACCATTACTGCGCCCGGCCGGCCGCTCCAGGTAAGTGCCCGCCTGCCAAGACCCCCCAAGACCCACCACCTCCGCCCGCACCGCTCTTCCCACCCCCCAACCCCCACTGCGCCGACCCACCCACACGCCGCCACTCCGCCACTTCTTCCCCCCAGGACCGAATACATTCCAGAGATGAATGAGCCACCTAGAATAATAGAATCATTGAGTTGGAAGGGATCTCATGGATCATCTAAGTCCAACCCCCTGCACTATGTAGGACACTCACATCCCAACTATTCATCTACTTTAACCTGCCACCCCTTTGCCTTCACAGAATCAGCCTCTCTGTCAGATGGCTATCTAGCCACTGTTTAAAAATTTCCAAAGATGGAGAACCCACCACCTCCAGAGGAAGCCTGTTTCACTGAGAAACTGCTCTAACTGTCAGGAACTTCTTCCGGATGTTTAGATGGAATTTCTTTTGAATTAATTTCTTCTCATTCGTTCTGGTCTGTCCCTCTGGGGCAAGAGAGAACAATTCTGCTCCATCCTCCATATGGCACCCTTTTAAATACTTGCAAATGGTTATCAGATCCCTTCTCAGTTGTTTCCTCTCTAGGCTAAACAGACCAAGCTCCCCAACCTTTCTTCATATGTCGGTCTCCAAACCCCTCACCATTTTTGTTGCCCTCCTCTGGACACGTTCCAGTTTGTCAACATCCCTCTTCAACTGAAGTGTCCAAAACCAAACACAGTGCTCCAAGGGAGGCTGAACCAGAGCAAAGTGGTACCATCACCTCCCAAAATCCCATTTGCCTTTTTAGCCACTGAGTAACACTGCTGATTCATGTTCAACGTATGGTCTACTAAGACTCCTAGATACTTTTCGCACATGCTACTGCCAAGACAAGTCTCCCCCATCTTATATTGGTGTATTTGGTTTTTCCTACGTAAATGCAACAGAGCCTCTTGTGGCGCAGAGTGGTAAGGCAGCAGACATGCAGTCTGAAAGCTCTGCCCATGAGGCAGGGAGTTCGATCCCAGCAGCTGGCTCAAGGTTGACTCAGCCTTCCATCCTTCCAAGGTCAGTAAAATGAGTACCCAGCTTGCTGGGGGGTAAACGGTAATGACTGGGGAAGGTACTGGCAAACCCCGTATTGAGTCTGCCATGAAAACGCTGGAGGGCGTCACCCCAAGGGTCAGACATGACTCGGTGCTTGCACAGGGGATACCTTTACCTTTTACCTTTACCTAAATGCAGAACTTTACATTTGTCCCTATTGAACTTCATTTTATTCAGTTTAGCCCACTTCTCGAGCCTATTCTGTTGCTGTCTTCAGTTGTGTTTGCTACCCCTCCCAGTTTAGTATCGTCTGCAAATTTAATAAGTATCCCCTCTAATCCCTCATCCAAATCATTTATAAATATGTTGAACAACAGAGGCCCCAGGACAGATCCTTGGAATACTCCACTTTTCACTCTTTTTCAAGAAGAAGCTGTCTATGCTTGTAGCCAACACCATTTCCTGTGGCAGTGAATTCCACATGTTAATTACTCTTTGGGTGAAGAAGTATTTCCTTTTATCTGTTCTAAGACTAATGGTTATTAATTTAATTGAGTGCCCACAAGTTCTTGTTATCAATCACTGTATTTTCATAATTGTTTAAATTGAAAATGTGTTTTTTTGCTTATTGTTATATACTCATGTAAACTCAACAAAGGCCACAGGATTGGAAAAGGTCAGTTTATATTCCAAACCCAAAGAAAGGCAATGCCCAAGAATGTTCAAACTACCGCACCATTGCACTCATTTCTCATGCTAGAAAAGTTATGTTCAAAATCCTACAAGCTAGGCTCCAGCAATATGTGGACCGAGAACTTCCAGAAGTACAGGAAGGATTTGAAAGAGGCAGAGGAACTAGAGATCAAATTGCCAACATATGCTGGATCATGGAAAAAGCTAGGAAGTACTAGAAGAATATCTACTTCTGCTTCATTGACTATGCTAAAGCTTTTGATTGTGTGGAGCACCACAAATTGTGGCAAGTTCTTAAAAAGATGGGAATACCAGAGCATCTTATTTGTCTCTTGAGAAACCTATATGCAGGTCAAGAAGCAACAGTGAGAACCGAGCATGGAATCACTGATTGGTTCAAAATTGAGAAAGGAGTTCGGCAAGGCTGTATACTGTCGCCTTGCCTATTTAACTTGTATGCGGAGCACATCATGAGAAAGGCGGGATTAGAGGAGTCACAAATTGGGATCAAGATTGCAGGGAGAAATATCAACAAGCTCAGATATGCAGATGATACCACTCTAATGGCAGAAAGTGAAGAGGAACTAAAGAGCCTGTTGATGAGGGTGAAGGAGGAGAGTGCAAATGTTGGCTTGAAACTCAACATCAAGAAAACGAAGATCATGGCATCCGGCCATCTCAATTCCTGGCAAATAGATGGGGAAGAAATGGAGATAGTGACAGATTTTATTTTCCTGGGCTCCAAGATCACTGCAGATGGAGACTGCAGCAAAGAAATTTAAAGACGCTTGCTCCTGGGGAGGAAAGCTATGGCAAATCTAGACAGCATCCTAAAAAGCAGAGACATCACTCTGCCAACAAAAGTGCGTTTAGTCAAGGCAATGGTATTCCCAGTTGCAATGTATGGCTGTGAAAGCTGGACCATAAGGAAGGCCGAGCGTCAAAGAATTGAGGCTTTTGAACTCTGGTGCTGGAGAAGACTCTTGCAAGTCCCTTGGACTGCAAGGCGAACAAACCGGTCAGTCTTAGAGGAGATCAGCCCTGACTGCTCCTTAGAAGGCCAGATCCTGAAGATGAAACTCAAATACTTTGGCCACCTCATGAGAAGGAAGGACTCCCTGGAGAAGAGGCTAATGCTGGGAGCGATTGAGGGCAAAAGAAGAAGGGGACAACAGAGAATGAGGTGGCTGGATGGAGTCACTGAAGCAGTCGGTGCAAACTTGAATGGACTCAGGGGAATGGTAGAGGACAGGAAGGCTTGGAGGATCATTGTCCATGGGGTCGCGATGGGTCGGACACGACTTCGCACCTAACAACAACATATATTCATGTAAAATTTCTCCTTTTGTATTAATTGCGAATTTGTGGAATTGTTCATGAATAGATTTTCATGAACTGAAGGTGCATATTGAAACATTTTCAGTTTTTTCTTCAAGCAAATTCTGCTATTAAATATTTTTACTGAAGGAAGAAACTGTGACAAGTTTATTATTTGATATTTATTGTAATTAGCAATTTCCCCCCGTTGTATATCTATTTCTTTTTTTACACTCTTTGTTATATTAACTTCCAGGTGGTGGCTGGTCTCTGATCCCTAGGCAAAAGGTGACAGAAATGAGATCACCTAGAGAAAATAGCCATTTTTGTAGATGCTCTATCGCAGTGGTTCTCAACCGCCGCTGCTCCATGGCCCCTATAGCAGCAACATGCATGCTAATCTCTGTGGGGCATGTGCGCTCACCCAGCAATGCACATGCGCACACTGCTGTTGCTCCCACTGTAGGGCAGAGCGGCAGCGGCATGGTGCTGGCCTCTTCCATGCCACCTCAGTGAGCTCTGAGGTGGCACGGAGGAGGCCAGCGCCATTGTGCCATTGCCACCACGATCCCCCCCCCCCGGGAAAGGCCAAACAATCCCTCAGGGGGTTGCAACCTCTGGGTTGAGAACTGCTGCTCTATCGCATTATACTCTCTCCTGGAGGACTGCGTTGCTGGAATAACTGCTCCACTATATCAGCTCTGGTTCCATTATTCCTGCAGGGAGCAGGACACTGTGTCTTAGCATGCAACATGAATTGACAAAACCATAATTATTGCTCTGCTTTCCAGCTGCTGTTTATCCAGGAATGAGCATCCAGTTTATTGAGGATCCAGGAGTGAACTGATGAATTGTGTGTGAAGCAAAAGCAGACAAGTTACACTGAACTACAGTTCAAAGGTCACACTGTGGTTTGGCTTCTAAGCTCTGGTTAACCCATATTTTAAACAGAGTCTGTGAGTCTTTATAGTTGGCTCTGTGATATTGGGGTGCTGGGAAATTACTCGTATC
Source organism: Paroedura picta (assembly GCF_049243985.1). Taxonomy (NCBI): domain Eukaryota; kingdom Metazoa; phylum Chordata; class Lepidosauria; order Squamata; family Gekkonidae; genus Paroedura; species Paroedura picta. The sequence continues at coordinate 74,395,377 of NC_135375.1, read as the reverse complement.
TAGCAACAATAGCTTTTATTCCATCTTCTTCTTACCGTAACGTGGTATAAACTCTACCTGCCCCCCACCCCTACAGTGATGACCCAAGAAAATGTTCCTGGTTCTCTATTACATGGTCTTTTTTCTCTCTGTAGTCAAAAATTTTTTCTAGCATGTTAAATGTATATACAGGACTAGATCTGAGGATCTTAACTGGCATGTGGATTTATGTGGGACTGGATATTAACCTATATACAGATATTTAGCTACATCCACACAACAGGCACCCAGACACCTGAGGTGCTGAGTGGGAGGGTGGGGAGGGAGATTGGGTTTTTTAGCTTGCCACCGGTTATTGTGGGTTTTTATATTGTTTTACTTTTTATGTGGGGTTTTTATGACTAGCCTGCCACAAGATAGTTTCCAATAGCAACAGGAAACAAATCCCAATAATAAATAATTAAATAAATTAAAACATGCTGGTCTCAAGTCATGAAGGGCTTCAAAGGATATGGATAAGTAGCAGCAGTTCATACTGTGACACAAGAATACAAGAAATTTTATTTTAGTAACTAAGTAAACATATAATATTCAGAGTTTTGAAATAAGTCAATGGAATTTACTTCCAAGTAACTGTAGTTAGAATTTTTTGTCATTTGCAAGGTACAAATATTGATACACAAAAGGTTGGTAATTTTTTACTAGAAAGTTGATATTTAGCATTCAAGACTAGTAATCATATAAATCATGACAAAGTTATGCCCAACTTATGTTTCCAATTTAACTCTGTTCTTTCACACTGTATGTGATATGTTATAATTCAGTATCTAATGGTATCCCTCTATAACATTGTGTTTCAATTTTTTGCAATTAAAAAAACAATCAGATCACTTGCTAATTGTCAGAAATAATCTGATGAAAATCTCAATAAAAGCTGCTGGTTTGCAGTGTAGCCAGTTCACCTTCAGGGGTGCACTAAGGGGGAGCGCACTGCAGCATGTATCTGTGTGCTTGAGTGTAAACAAAGAAGAGAAAAAGCTAAAGGGATCTTAAATGCAGTTAGCTAAGAACTGGGGTACAGATTCGTGAGAGCAGCAGAGAGCAAATGAAGTGTTCCTTATGTACAGGATTAGCAATTGTACTGCCTGGTATTAGGAATCTTTATTCCAATAGGCTCTTTCTTTACATTCATAAATATCACTATAAATATCATCTACTTTCTTGTCCAAAACCATTTGTAGCTCTAACCATAGCATTTTGCACTGTTCAGAGCAATTGGGGCCATGAAATAATGATAGTGATTTTGGTACTCAAATTTTGATTTCTTGATATTGTAATTATTGGCCACAGTCTTGTACCTGATGTACCTGACATAAAGAATATAGGACATAGTGGCTCCCCAAGGACCTCTGTTTTAATTCACTCATCTGTACATGCCACTTTTATACATTACTATGACCACTGCCCCTTAGGTATTAGTTATCTTGCAGCTGGATCCCATCAGTTTGTTTTAATGGCCAGTCCCCTGAAATGTGCTGTTTTTCTCTGACAGGGGGAAAAGTATAGGTGTTTGGATGGGTCACTTCAGTGGTGGTAAAGAAGTATACTTCTCCAAACCAATCAGTAGCCAAAACATGCACAGGGAAGAAAGTCTTCCAAAGAATAACACAGGTAGGGATCCAAGGCCCCATTTCCTTCATACCCTTGTACAGGCAGGCAGCAAACACGGTGCACCCACCTACGGAATTTAGTAGCCCTTGATATCTAAACATAAGTGAGCACAAGCAGAGAAATCATCCAGTTTCACAACCCAAGTAACACAGACAGGGTGGGGTTACACTGATTAATAATAGTACCTGAACTCTACCTTGTACTAAATGTTGCCAAAAATATTGCCACTTATTCTTGGCATGAGGCAAACAATTGATTTGACATCACTATGACCAGTTATGCATAGGGAGAAAAGGCTGAGCTGGTGCTTGCATGGCAGCAGGGCTAATCCCCACTTATGCATGATGTTGCTGCCACCCCCTCCCCAGCCCTGGCCCACCTTATTATTATTATTAGATTTATTTCCCGCCTCTCCTGACAGGCTCGAGGCAGGTCACAGCAACTAACCCCATTAAAATTCCCATTAAAACCTCAAACTACCAACATGACGACTACAAAATCCTGTCCCTCCCTAACTATCAAAAAAAGGTGAGGAGAGGATAGAGGGGAGTAGCGTACACTCCGACTCCTGGGGGGGGGGGAATGATGTCCCTGATTCGCTGACCCCAGCCTCAACCATAGACCTAGTGGAAGAGCTCCATTTTACAGGTGCTGCGGAAAGCTGACAAATCCCGCAGGGCCCGCAGTTCACCCGGGAGCTCATTCCACCACGTAGGGGCCAGGACCTGGTCGAGGCTAGGCACACTTCCCTCGTGGCTCTGATGGTGCGTGGCAAGGGAACACTGGGTTTTTTGCATTCCCTTTTTTTGTTGCAGCCACCATCAGCGGCCCATGCACACGAGGAAGAGTCTTATGCTTATGGTGTCCCAGCAGGGACAGAAAACGCCCTGTTCAGCTTCGCGGCACCATGGAGCCAAATGGGGTGGTTTTGTTTACCTTCTATGAAAGTAACCTCTTGAAGTAACCTCCCGTCCCCTTGCCACTGCAGCAAAGCACAGCATAACCTCTCCACCCAGGAGTTGTGAATGCGCACGCACAACTCCAGGGCAGACGTGTGCGCTGGGGAAAATCTTCCCCCATCAGCTGGGCCACCATCATGCATAAAAGGTCCATATGAAGAAGTTTTTGTAGAGCCTACTGAGAAGGAAGAAGGAACTAAATGTGTGATTAATGTGATGTATCATCTTGGCTAGACGGTAAGATCATGATGCCAATTTACTACCTGTCATTTACATGCTTTTGTGCTGTATCAAACAGTATTCTTGTGAGACTAGTTACTTATATTCTCCAGTTGAAAGAAGTAATGTTGTCCATTAGGAGGGTCATCTTCTCTCCTGTGCTGTACGCTGAGCTTCTCCTTCGCATATAGATAATGTTTCCTATTTGCCGCACCGTGGCATTCAAATAATAAAGATCGTTTTCCACATCCATGCTTGATAAAAAAACATTGCTTGAGTTCATTTGGTAACTAAGAAAAACACATAACAGTCTATTGTTCAGGTTGCCTATTTTTTATTACATTTTATAATATATTATATTGAAAAGTAAAGAATTATATGTCCTAAAAGTGTATCTACAAGTGTAATTAAAATGAGCACTGGCATCATACTCAGTTTTGAAAACACCATGTTTCTCAGAATCCTTAAGGATACTGTATTTTGCAAAGGTAGTTTCAGAGTTAAATACCCCAAAATTTTTACTCTCCTTTTGGATTCTAGATATGCAGTTTATTTCACATGGCAGGTCTCAATATAAAGACATAATAACTGTAATTTCAAAATTTCACATCCTTGTGGGACTTCATCAAAATTTGAAACCTTATCTGAACTCAGACTTATTCCATGCAGCAGTTCTCAAGTGGTGTGAGTACACTTGGGTTTTTCTAAGTGAGCAAGTACTTCATAATTTTGGAATACAGAATACATTGATATTGAACTGAGCTCTGACACTATTATTTTTACTTCAGACCTATAGTGTATGATCACAAGACTGGTCTCTGAGATCTGGTCTATGGGTTGTGGACTGAAACACAACAAGGACAATGTGTTGCTCTGCTGACTCGATAAAGAAAGAAGGCAGACCTGGCCAGTCAACAAGCTTTATACTGCCTGCCAGTCATGGAGCTAACTATTCCATGCCAGAATACTTCTCGATACTAAAATAGTTTTGGAGCTAGTCTAACTTATAAGCTTCCTATTTCTGGTTAGGGTTGCCAACCTTCAGGTGATAGCTGGATTCCTCCTAGAATAACAACTGATTGCCAAGTGACAGATTAGTTCACCTAGAGAAAATGGCTGCTTTGGAGGGTAAAATCTGATATTATACCCCAATGAAGCTCCTCTTCTTCCCACACTGCATGCTCTTCAGGCTCTAACTCAGAGTTGGCAACCCTACAGATATTATATATCTGACGTTTTATGTGAGGAAGCAGGAATTATCCCCACACGCGAACAGGCTGTGATCACAGCCAAACCTCATGCAGAAGAGGTCCCTGTGAGGTAGGTAAGCATGAGAGAGCTCTGACAGAACTGTTCTGTGAGAATGGCTCTAACAGGACTGTGACTGGCCCAAGGTCACCCAGCTGGCTGCATGTGGAGCAGTGGGGAATCAAACCCAGCTCTTCCAGTCAGAGGCCACCACTCTTAACTACCACACCAAACAGGCTATTTAAAAAACCTGTTAGAGCAGTGGTCCCCAACCTCTGGTCCGGGGACCGGTACCGGTCTGTCAATCAGTTGGTACCGGTCCGCAGCTCCTCCTCCACAGCTGCTGCCTCGGGGGCTGCCCTTCCACTCTGCCGCTGGCTCACCTTTGGTGCTCTCCAGTGGCCGCCATGGCTGGGGCTCCCCCTCGGTGTGGCACTGTGCAGCGCCCCCCCAGCGGGTGGTGGGAACTCAGTGGCGTCGGCGGGAAAGCAAGTGGAGCAGGGGCTCAGGCGGTGGCATCCCTCGGCAAAAGACTACCCCCCCCGGGCCTCAGTAAAATAGTCAAGCATTGACCAGTCCCCAGTGATAAAAAGGTTGGGGACCACTGTGTTAGAGGCTGTTAAGCCACTCATTCACTGAAACATGGGCTTATTTGGCTTGGTAGTTCACAATGTGTGTAGGTCTGATAAGTAGCAGTTCTGTATCTTCATAACATGATTTTCAGAAATTGATATTCGTTGATTGCTCACCTTGTTGAAATTAGGTTCTTCATCATTCTGACCAAATGGAATTAGCTGGGGAAAAACAGACACCCAAAATGTTAAGACTGATATCCTATTTAGGTTTACTCTAACTGCTTCTTTAAGCTTTGATTCTGAAAATCATCGTGCAAATTAACTGGATATGAAAGACAAAAATTACCAGTTTACATTGTTCAGTATTCTCAGTGCACGTAGGTCCTAATCCCATTATGTTATCATTTGATCATGGAGCTTCAGGATGAAACAAGCCATAATGATATCCTTGTGGCTGTCATGCTGTCACCATTTTTAATTCATTTAAAGATGCTCCTGATTGGCCCTGCTTCTCAGTGTTCTCTTCTACCCCCCCCCCCCATGCCTTTTCATGTGCTGAAACAGCTGCAGAGATTGTAGCTGTTCTGGTAGCAAGTACCAAAGCAAGGCATGGGGGAGGGAACAAGAGCTCCCAGCACTGTGAGCCTATTGGACCATGCAAAACATTTTTCAATGATTTTTTAAATGGTGGCAGTGGAATGATGGCAGCCATGAGGACACAGTCATGTCTAGTTTGGCCTTTTCTTCTCCCACAGAGTGCCAAGTACTTCTGCTAAGGGTTTGGACTCTGGAAATAAACCATTAGTGTTGGGAAATATCATAGTTCTTATTACAGCTCTTTCATAATTAGGAACCCTTTAAATTATGTTGGGTCAAGATCGTATCACGAGGGCTGATTATCCCAAGGAAGCCTTAGGATACAGTCTACTTCGAGGAGGCAGTGGGCGTGCTCCACGGGGCCAGGAAACCGCGCAGCTTCTGTGGGGTGGGAGGGAAGGGGCTGGGGAATGGTTCCCTGCGGAGCACATGGCTTCGCCGGGGGGGGGGGGCGGGGAAGTCTTCCCCAAGTCCCCAGAATACACCCATGGTTTCCCTGGGCCGCTGGCTGTGCTTGGCAGAGGGGGGGGGCTTCAAATCCCGTTCTTAAAATATATAGTAATTATTTAATTCCTTTATATAGTTAGGGTTGCCAAATCCAGGTTTAGGGATTTGAGGGTGGAGCTTGAGAGAGTGGGGTTTAGGGAGCAGAAGAATGTTGATTGTGTATAATGCCATGCAATCCACCTTCCAAAGTAGCTATTTTTTTCCAGAACTGGAAATGTCATGCATACATACAAACATACATACATAGGAATTTATGTTGTTTGGAGATGAGTTGTAATTGCAGGTTTTTAAGTTTTGCAGCCCCAACCTGGTGGTTGGCAACCCTATTTATAGTCTGCTTGTCTCACTGCATTTGGCCTAAATTGGAAGTGTGTTATTGATAACGAAATAGCTACAACTATTTACATTCCTCTACTTACATTTCTGCAGTGCTCAATTTCCACCATTATCCCAGATATAAAGAAAAAATTACCTCCAACTTGTCCCTGACTTTTTTCATTACTTTAAATTCATTTCCTGATTTTTGGGTGAAAGTAACCAAATATTTCGTATTATTTCCATCTAAAAAACATAACAAGGTTTGTTTTGTAGTTTAAAACTTAAATTCTAGGAAAGAGCAGTTAACAACATACAATGGAAGACAAAATTTATTAATCTTCCCAAGATAATTTAAGGTCAAACTGAAGTGCATTACCCACAAATTCAACAGGAACAAGGGACAGAAATTTTCTTTTGAAAGGTAACACAGAATACTGGTAATTATAGAAGAAATGGCTGAAATGTCAGTTGCAGCAATTGAGAAGATAATTATTGCCATTCAGTCTTGAAGCTTTACTAATAGATGGGCAATGATATATTATGAATTATGGAGTTCTTCTGGTTCAACAAAGTGGGTTTAGGATACTTTGGAAGACTACATAATATGGCATTAGATACTAAGAGGCTTTATGCATTACTGAAAATATATATAGGTTTGTCGTGCCCCCTTGGTGCTTTCTGGGGAACACAGCCTTCTGCCATTTTGCTGCTCAGAGGGGAAGGGGAAGGGATTTGGTTTGCCCAGGTCTTCTTCCTCCTCCTGGCTGATTGATTCTCATTCTGTATCTTGGGTCGCCAAGCCCTAGTCCTGTTGCTTAAAGCTTCCTTTTATGCAAACCCTTTTCCTGCCAGGCCCTTCCCCTTGCCCTTCATTGACTCCTATTCTCACTATTCTCGTTGAGACCCTGCTCATTGGTCTAGTCCGAGGCTCCTACTACTTAATTCTCCTTGACGTTGGATTCACCCCCCCCCTGCACTCAGGCTTTCAAAGGATAGAGCCAGAAGGCCCAGGCATATGCCTGTCTTAGCTTCTCCCTCCCAGGAAGGCATCCCTACCCCCTGCACTGCTGTGACCAGAGCTTTTCTCAATCCTGCTAGCATGCTGGCTTCCATCATCCCTGGTCATGCTTCTGTGCCTGCAACTGTTGGAGCCATCCTGACTCAATGTTTCATCCCCGTTTCAATTTCGTGGCCAGAGAAAGAATAGGATTTTCTTATGAGGACAAGTTTTGAAAATTCATAAAACATACACATTAGAAAATATTATTTCCATATTCTATATTGTATATAAATACTTATGAATATCTTCATTTTCCTGTTATCAATCATACCACTGAAGAAAAATTTATTTGAGAACATGATTAAAACCAGTTCGCATTTTGGCATTGTGACAACCACTCAACATATGTAATTACTACTAGTGAACATGATTAAAGGACATTTCATTTTTTAGACCTCCACATAACCTTTCTGCCAATTGCTTCTGCTTTGGCTTCTCAGCTTTCCTGACAGGTTGTTCCTGTTTGCTGTTTCCCTCTGGTAGCTGACTCACCTGGGTGCTTGCTTGGTAAGTTGTTTGTCACCATGAAAGGGGGTGGAAGCAGTTGCACATATAGCCAGGGGAGGATGCCATCAATTTCCCTTGTGTGAAGTGATTGTGGGCAATAAGCATAGCCTCCCCCAGTTGAGGATGCCCCAAGCACATCATCGGAGGTCTCGGTGCCCACTTTCCCTGCTCTCAACTGTATTGCCACCTAAGCTGCAGCATGAAAATCTGGAAGGGAGGATAGTGACTTGGAGAGTGTTGTTGGTGGCAATGCATCCTCCCCTTCTATATCCCAAGATTCCCAATTCAATGTTGCTTCTGTTTCCATCAATATGCAAGGCAGAGGCAAGGGCCTTGTTTTGGAGAAGTCTGGAAGATGTTGTTTTGTTGGTGTTGTGGTAGCAGTGCTCCACAGTCATCAGCATTCATTTGTGATGCTGTCAAGGTGATTGCTTGCTGGTTGGCCAACTTTTGTCCCTGGGATTCAGGTTAGTTGAAAGGTCTTCCTCAGCATCCTCACTATCATCATCTCAGGGTCAAGCCATCCCTTTTTGCTTGCTCTCCATAGTTAAGGTGACATTGATTGCCTCTGTGGGCACTTGGAGCATGTCCAGGGGTTGTGTTTGGATGGATCCTCCTTTTTTGCCCTAGTTCCTGGGCTCCAAGTGTCTGGGGTCCTTCAACTTGTTAGATGGCTCCCTATGAATCAGCTTGCTGGTAAGGAAACATCAAGGGCCAAGTGTTCCTGGGTGCTGGCTTACCAAGGAAAATATCCTGTGATTCAGACTGGTCATTAGCTTCAATGCAGACACTCAGTCACCTGCTGTTTGCTGGCAAGCTGGCTGCTGGCACAGGGTGATCCTTCCAGAATGTCACGGGGGAGGGGGTCACCACTAAAGATCATTTCTCTTGTTCCAACCAGAAACTGGAGCCTGGGAGAGGGCATAGGATATACATGATGCACACAGGGGATTAAGTTGGGAGCCCTTCCATTAGTTCTGCTGAATTGAGTCCCAAACGAGCACCTTCCATTCACACTACGGGTGAGGGCATGGGCTCCCCAATCAAAGATGATTGTAGGATCGTATAGCACCCATGGCCAGACCAGCCCTTCCTGGAAATCTGAAGTTGTTCATTCCATGCTGAGTCACACTTTCCAGTTGCAATCTGTTTTCTTGAAGGTGGTCATGGAATGGGTTGGGTTTGGTTGTTTTATTGGGTGGGTACTAGGCCTCGAGCCATCCCCTGACTCCCCTGTTGCTCACATCAGCTTATGATGGCTCTTCTTCTCCAGAAGGGTCTTCCCTCTATTCAGTGCACATTGGCCAAACCCTCCCTCCCATACATATTACTGCTCCTGGATGCAGCCTTCACCTGTCTCAGCTGAGAAGATGTTGCTTACCAGGGCATAGGGCCTTTTGTATTTAGAGTCGTCATGTGGCAATCCTTGATGTTGTGGGTGGTCTCCATCACCAAACACACTAGGTACATTCCACTGTCAAGGTGATAGCTGGATAATATTTTATTCTTGGGACTTAGTTACATTTAGGATTTGGCAGGTCTTTCTCCTCATCCTTACTGCCATCATCCCCTGGCTCCAGCCATTCCTTTTCAATCAACTCTCCACTGTCAAGGCTACACCGACGGTCTGTCTCCGTGGACATGGGGGTGTGGTCTAAGAGGGTCTTCCTTCTTTCCCTCTCCTTGTTCTATGCTCTTCCCTTCATTTGATGGTTCAGTCCACAGTCCTATTTCACTCCCTTTACTGGCAAGGTAACATCACTTCAAGGCCAATCCAAGTCCAAGGAGTTTGCTCTTCAGCTGCAGTTACACATCTGATGGGCTGTGTCCCTCCTCTCAGTGGCAGTTCCATGTGTGAGGGTTGAGTTGAATCCACAAACTCATCTCTCATTCATCCCATTGTCAAGTGATTGGTGGCTGATTTGGAACCTTTTCCTCTGGGTCTTGCTCTGATGTGGCCACAGGTGAGATCTTCTCCCTGTGACATCCTGGAAAGATCACTCTTGCCAGCAGCAAGCTGTCTACTTGCCAGCAAAGAGGGGATGGCTGGGTGTATGCACTGAAGCTTACAACCAGTCTGAATAACAGGACATTTTCCTTGACAAGCTAGGACCTAGGAACACTTGGCCCTTGTCAGGTGTTTCCTTACAGGGCTCAAAAGCCAATACATTTTGCTAGCTCTCTGCTGTTGAATTTGGGCATGGCCAGGGACCTTATTTGAGAGATTCTTCCATCTTATCCTCCTGTTCTGAGGTTCCATGTGTCCTGGGATCCTTCCCTTTTTTACAGTTCCCCTCACTTGCACTGTTGGTGACTGTGAAGAATGATAATGATAAGTGCTAATTCTGTCACTGTGTGGGCTATCTGGGGCTGGCCAAATAACACTTCCTGTGTTCATGCTGGTTATGGGATACACCACATACTCAGCTACCCCCTCTCACTCTCTCCATTGGCAAGGTGACCACTGTCCACTTGCACAGGGTCATCCTTCTGTTTTGAAAATGGAGCCCACTTAAGTCCAGGTCCATGATTTTGATGAATCCATGCTATTGGACAGTCCAGTCATATGCTCCAGTGTGGTTTTCTGTATGCAGCAACCATTCATTCTAACCACTGATAAAGTGAACACAGAGCATGGTCAAAGCTTTCAGAGTTTTTGAGAATGATCATGGCCCACCAGAGTTCAGTTAACAAACTGTGGATCTAGGCTGTTGAACCAGGTAGTCATTATGCTGAAGATCCATTGGACCCTCTGTCCAGGGCCGGCATGGCCTTTTTGTCTACCTGTGGGCAACATGATTACAGGGCCTGGCTAATTTCCTGAGAGCTCACCCAAGGCTGGGTACAATACTGTGCATTCATGCTGTTGTACAGGGTTGCAAAGAAATTGGTGGTATAGAAATCTAAATAAATAAATAAATAAATACATGTTCCTGACCTGGGCCTTCTGTCTGTAGGAATGGCCTTTCAGTCTGTCTGCTGGCAACATAATCACTGATCATGGCCAAATCCTCCTAGGGTGTGTGAGCTGTATTGCTGTCTGTGTATCACTGTATCTCGATGTGGGTGTTTGTGGTGTGACAGCACGCTAGGGCACAGTCTGACTGCTACCCCCATCAAGGTGACTGCTTTGCAAGGATTTTAGCCAGGGACACATCCTGAAGTTTGGATCTTTCTGTTTCCTTTTCTTTCTCTCTTGCCTCTGTTTGGCCCCTGACTCTCAGTAACCTCCTTTCGTGTAGAGGTGTGGGGTGCTATGGTGTCCTAGTCTGCAATGGCCTAAGATCTTCATGGCAGCACATCATCAATGCATGTTGCTGGCCACCGGTCATTGTCATAGTGCAGAGGAGGGGGGGCATCCAAAGCCCTCATCGCCTTTCAGTTTGCCTGCTGGCAAAGTGCTTATGGGGCATGGCCAAATCCTTCTGGGGTGTTGAGGGGGTTGGCCTGCATTCCAGAACTATCTCTGGCTTCATGTTGCTTGGGCAGGGTTGGAATCAACAAAGGTCATCCCGGTGGCAGGATGTCTGTGGGGCGTGGGCTCGTCTGTGAGAGGATAGCAAAGCGTGCATGGCCTACCCTTCCCAAGAACAGGATGTGGTAAGCAGCAGGTTTGAGCTGGAATCCCCTCTTTAAATTGTGATTTATTCTCTTAAAAATGGCCGGCTATAAGGCAGTAACTGGGAACTAAATATCTATGCAGACCTTGTCCACAGAGGGAGAATGGGCCCTGGGAGAAGCAGCCATATGCAATTGTGCAAGTCTCCCAGGCCCTAGGGCAGGTGGGAGGGTTGGCCCTGCCCTACAGTCACCTTCACCATGGTGGGAGGGTAGTCCCAAGGAGACACAGCCACCTCCAACCATACTGGTGGCTCCAGGGCAGGGCAGGAGGGTTGGGCTGCCCTACAGTCACAGCACTGGGAGGGAAGGAGGGCCTGGGGAGATGCAGCTACTTGCATCAAACAAGTGGCTCCCAGTCCCTGAGCAGGATGGGAGAGTTGTCCCCGTCCAATAATCACCTTGACCATGGTAGGAGAGTGGGCCCAGGGGACACAGTCAAGCCACTGTGCAGGTGGTTCCCAGGTCTAGGCAGGGCAGAAGGGTTGGCCCTGTCCTGTAATCACATTGTACATCTGCAGAGGGAGGATGAGCCAGGGGGGACGGAGCCTCCCATAGCCATGCAGGAGGCTCTGAGGCCCAGACTGTATGAGAGGGTTGACCCTGCTTGATCATGGTGGGAGGGTGGGCCTGGGGAGTCACAGCCACCCACTTTGTGGGTAATTCCTGGGCAGGGTGGGAGGGTTGGCCCTGCCCTGCAATGCACTACAGCCACTACTATGTGGTGGCTCCCAAGCCAGTTGTGAAGGAGGTTGGCCCTTTGTATTTCTGGTTGTTGGAGAGAGAATACGACCACCAAGGACAGTTTTGGCAACAGTTGTCTCTGGTTGAGGAGGTATCCATCCCAGCAATGTGCACTGCAAGTTTGATTCCTCCACCTTTACTACGTTAGATAGGGTCCATCCTGTCTATTCTATCACCCAGAACCCACAATTGACAGTATTCTCCCAGATAAAATTGTAACTCAACCAAACTGCAACTGATTGATTCATAGTTCTGCCACAAAACCTTTTTATTATTATTTTTAGCAAAAATGTGATCTATAAAACTGCATCCAACAGTTCTTGGTTTTGTACTGCTTTCTTCCCAGCACAGATTATTTTTATGTTCTTATAAAAATATAAATAATTTTTTTTTTTATTTTTAACCTGCCCTTTCAGTGAGTGCTGTTCAGGGCAACATTTCATAAAACTATATATACAAAGCTAAAGCAGTATTAATTCATGCAACCCCAATTAATATTCCAGATGGGGTTTTGTTATCAGGAGCTTATCTTCCATTTCTCCCAGTGGTGGTAAGGCCAGCATTTACTGGTGGATATTATTTTGAGCCCTACCCAAAATAAGCTTTTAAAAGGATAAGATCACTTCAATTTAGGGAGTAGCAACGTTGTTGAAGATCCATTTAGGAATTGTCATTTGGGATTCATTTGGGAACTAATTTTATGAAAGGCCTAGAAAAAAAATCAACCTAGTAAATATTTTTAAAAGCTGAACCACTAACTCTTCAAAAAAAAATTTTTTTTAACTGTATGTATCATTGTCGTCAAATTCTTACCTCTGAAGTGGTGTATCCAAGTAATTGGTGGACTTCCTAAATATAATAGAAAATAAAACATTTTATCTCACTTTCTATTCCACTGCAAATTAGAAATGAGAATCTGTAAACCGCTCCGCGGGAGTGGTATAAATAAAGCCTTAAGGGCTAAGTGGGAGGAGAAAGGGGTGGGGCCTGTCCGTGATAAAAACTTGGAGGGGCCAATCAGGATTGGCCCCTCCAAGTGCCACTCGGGGGCCAAGTGGCCAATTGGCCACTTGGCCCGCCCTGGACTGGCCTTGCAGATGATTCGCCGCCGGGATGCGACGGGCCTGCTCCTTTCTCGGCAGCAAACCAGGGACCTTGGCCAGGGACAGGAGGGGCCAGCTTCCCCAACCGCCTTCCCCCCAACCCACCGTTGGGCCCTTGCCCGCCGCTACCCCCCCAAGCCGCCTGCCATCGCTGGCGGCGCCCACCTTCTGCTCCTGCTGACTGCTACGACATAGCTAAGCGCCCCCTAACCGGCCACCCCCCCACATTCACCTGCCCTCTGCGCTCTTACTTCCTCTATCCCGTCAACCCCCCCGCCACTGTCGCTGCGCCGCTACCTCACCACCCCCTACACCCCCACCCAGTGACCCAGCCTAACACCGAACGTGACACCCCCCCCCCCAACCTATCCGACACGGCGCCGCCACCCTCCCCCCTCTGCTGCGGTTCCCACGAACCACCCGCCCGTCGTGATATTCCACCCCCCAACCCCCCCAAAACTCGCCCCCACCCTCCATGCACTTAAACTGTAAGTGAACTGGAAAGAAGGAAGATCAAGGCAAGAAAGAAGATGGGATGGGTAGAAGCAAAGAAAAAATGGAGCAAAGAAGGGAATGAAAACAGGAGGAGAGAAGAAAACAGGAAGAACTGAAAAGCTAGAAGGAGGAAGGACAATTTAGAACATGGCAGGTACAGGTTGTAAGGAGGGAAGGAATGAATCAGGAAAAGAAGCAAAGCTGTAAGGGCTCTGATAATGGAGCAAAATGGAGCTACGTTGGGGAAGATGATCAGGTTTGAGGTCAAGTTCTCCCCTACAGGTCCTAGTGATTTCCCTGCTTGTAAACTCATAGACTTAGCTAGCCATTCATCTATATAATATTCCATATGTGTACTGAACACGTTAGTATAGCTTTTAACACAATATTAATAAGCAAATTTGCCATTTTAGAATATATATACTTGACAGACCAGGGAACAACATTTTTGGCACATTTGTTTGCTATACTGATCTAAATCTTCTCTAAATGTTTTTGGAAAACTTATTTTACAGTCAGGTTAGCAAAACTTAACAAGGAATTTATTCATCCTCAAAATGGATGTCACATTATGGTGTATTGGGGATTTTAACTTTCAATTACAGTAGTAGGAATGAGAGTTTGCTATTAGGTTTTTGTGTAAATCTGCAAACATGCATTTTCTCACTGTTTCAGCAAGTGTACAGTATTGTCCTGGAGAAGAATAACACATGAATCAATGGTTTCACAGGACTGCCCCTGCTAATGGGAAAATCCCCACATCTCTCCCAGAGCAAAAAGACTCACCTGACCTTGTTAGAGATGATCATTCCTCGTTTTCCCTTCCCTCACCACCTAAGGAGCAACCTCTTGGAGACACAAGCAGGGGTAGACACCTCTGTCAACTCCATGCTAGTTCTATAAGCCCACACTCCCTTGAGGAGCCCCTAATATGGAATTGATCCTTGTCACCCCAGCACCCAAAATGAGGCGCACCCCAGCTAGTCTTAGGTAAGGCCAGGAGAGGAGAAATAGACTCTGGAGAACAGGAAGGTTTAACTAAGTCTTTAGCAAAAGATGGACAAGAGAAATATAAACACTAACTTGTCATCTTCACCTGTGCAAAGATACGACATACCTTGTGAATCCTGAAGAGAGATTCCTGTTGGATCAAAGTGCACTACTTTGGAGTTTGCCTTCAATATACATTTAATAACCTATTTGTAGAAATAAGATTTCACTGATTTCTGCAAAAATGGACAAATCAGAGATAAGATTTCCGTTGGGGATAGCCATCTCTTCAACTAGCAATGTAATCTTAAAAGATAGTTTATATTAGTCTTTCTCAACCAGAGTTTCGTGAAACCCTGGAGTTTCTTGATGGACCTGGAAGGGTTTCCTGAATGGGTGGGAATTAATTAATAGTTTATATATTTTTCAAATTTGTTAAACATTTATCAGGTGATATGTCTATATATGGTCATATGACCCGCCTGCCCCTCTCAAAATGGCCAATGGTGGGTCTGGAAGGAGTGGGAAGATGAGGGGCCCTAGGTGGGCATGTGCACAGCTTTGCTTCCCAACCATATTATGCATAATTGCACCACTTTGGGGGTTTCTCAAAGCCTGAGGACTCTTGCAGAGTTTCTCAGTGGTAAAAAAGTTGAGGAACACTGGTCTATATATTAACAGCAAAGTCAGCCAAATCTGAGGGCACTTAAATCTGGTGATTAGAACTGTGCATGGGCAAGGCAGATCTTTCTACAACCTGTAAATGGCCCCAGGTTTGCAGAAAAAGCTGAAATCTAAAACAAGCACATGTTGGGGTTAAAATACCATTAAACGCTAAAAGAAGCAACTGTAGCTCTAAGAAATGGATTCCACCACTATCTGTTGCTAGTTTATCACAGGGCATTTCTGCACATCAGAAAAAGTGGTGATAAGGGAAGTGGAATTCTGACAGAGACCTGTATTGAGAGAAGACCATTCTGTATCTTAGCTGTTGAATATCTGAGAAGATTTTAGTCATAAAACACTTTTGACAAAAGTCTGGGTTCAGCCTAAAAGTGATAGATAGGCAAGAGAACTGGGAATAATATTTGCCAGGGTGATTTGGGTGGTAGACTGAGACTCCCAGTCAGGTCAGAGGAAAGGTGATATATCTTTTCTAGGGAGAGAGAAAAAAATCCCTGCCCAATTAAACATGGAAATTATTTCTGAAGATTTCCCTGGTCTGGTGTGAAAGGATACTGCTTTAGACAACTGAGGAGTTAGTGGGAAACGGGCGTTTCAGAGAAGGGGAAATTGAATACTAACAGTACTAGCCTTCAGAAAAGGAAACTCAAAGAAGAATATTGTAGTGTCTGGAAAGACACAGATAGAACAGCCTCTCATTATTAAGAACTAAGAAACTAAGACTCGTGATTCCATAAGGGGTGGTGTTCAAAAAGCACTATGCATCTAGAACACCACCCCTTATGGAATCACGAGTCTTAGTTTCTTAGTTCTTAATAATGAGAGGCTGTTCTATCTGTGTCTTTCCAGGCACTACAATATTCTTCTTTGAGTTTCCTTTTGCATCTATGATTAGATGCATAGGCATTTAAACGGGGAACTATTAATTTTAAAAAATTGGTGGGCATCGTGGGACCCTTAAAAAAGGAGAAAGGGTGCCTGGCTTGATTTACAGGCGGAAGAGTGTCATGTATAAACCACACTGCTCTTTTGCCGTATCCAGCAGCGCTTGTGGAGGATGAGAAGCACGAAAAGGCAGCAGACTACAGCGAGACAGCAAGAAGGTAAGGAATGGCTGGGTGGCACGTTAATATTTAGTGCTACACCATTCAGCTGGCGTGACGCTATTTTTAGCGATGTACGGAAACGCCCTATGTAAATCATGCTGACGGGGCTATAGATCCCTTCATCCCCAAATTGTGCAAGTGATCAGGCTAGTCCCTGTAGCTGGTAAGTGCAAAGCAGGAAGGAACAGAACCTTTAAACAGTAGTAAGGGTGCTGAAATGCTAGCCCTTCAGCAAGTGATAGTTTTTGATACTAGAAAGGTGGCAATGGAAATAGCCATGGAAAAGTGACCCGGGGGTTAGAGAAACCAGATCTTTCCAAACTCCCATGTAGACGGAAATGTGGCTGGCAAGAGCAGTGTTTCCTCAAAACCACTATTTTCTGGTCAGAACCCGGGGAATTATATATACTTCCACACAAATCAGGGTCTTTTGTTGCATTATTTCACTGTTTTAAATTCAATACTGTTTATGGTCATTTTATGAACTCTAGTACATTTCAACAAACTATTTCAACAAACCAAACTATTTCACAACAGATATATTCATCTTGCCTGAACAGAAAGTTTCTCGTTAGGGCACAAAGTCCCAAAAACATGCATAAATATTTAGATCTTTTTAAAAAATGCTTTAAGAATCTTATATGCTATATATAGTTGATTCATTCTTATAATAGATTGCATTCCTTGTTTTTTAGCTTTCTCTGATTGAGATGCTTTGGGAGGCTAAAGGAAAGTCAAATATTTATTTAGCCCGAATACATATTTCTTTTTTTTAAATTTAAAAGCTTTGAAGAATCTCATACTATATATAGACAGTTTATCCTTTCACTTACAGCTTTTGGTTGGGGATTTGTCATTTTGGGATTTTTCCTCGTTTTTCCAGTTTTCATCGTTGTGCCCAGCTATCCAAATTTTCTAGCTCACTTTGAGATGCTAAACAGAAATCAAACATTTAGCAAAACACATGCTTTCAATAGAAAAGCTTTAAGAATCTGTGGAACATGAGACCCATTCTCATACTTACATTACTGGTCAGTCTTTGGGATTGTTTGTCACCTGCTCTTTTGCTGGCTGCATACTCCAGCCTGATAGCTGACTTCTGTAGAGGAGGAGAACAATGCCTTGTGACAAATATATGTGAGATGGAAGCAGAACAGGATGAATGAATCAGGATATCCTGGGAAGGAGTCTCCAAACTATACCAAGTTTTGTTAATTCTCCGAATCAAGGACAAACAATGTACCAGTCAGTGATTATTTCAAGAAGCTGTTTTCTAGAGAATGCAGTCTGGGTGATGCAATTTAACCAACTTCCTTTCCTTTTTCCTTGGGACTTCGTATACTGAAGATCACCCCCCTCAGCTGTTTTTGTTCCATCAGGTTTTCCCAGTGGGAGCAGAAGAATCTTTGAGTTATTTTCCATGGGGGGGGGAATGGAATAAGGGGAAAAGGGGTAAGAAGTCACTCTTAAATAGCACACCCAGAGACTTCACCATGTATTTTTTACAGTTGCTCAGAAGATTCAGGGAACTGAATGCAATGAGCAGTACTGCCATTACCTCCTCCTCCATTCCTGCATATGCTTATCAGCAGCAACCACAAGCAGGACAACAACAGAGTCCACAGACATCAAAGAGTACAGTTTGAACAAACCCAGTTGGAAAATCCTGCAAAGTGAATACTGAAAAAATGTCCCAAATTCTGGAAGCTGCCAAACGCTGAGCTTGTGATTCCAAAGAAATAGGGCCAAAATATGCCATACATTTGTTCACTAGATGATTCTAAGTTTGTAGCAATACATGTATTCCAAGCAAATGCTGCTTCAAAGTTATGTAATTAAATCCTGTGAGGGTGGTGGTTTTAAGAAAAAAATGATTTGCTCTTCCTCCCCACTCCCAGCAGTAGTTCAAACCAAAGCCCCTCCCTCTTAACTTTAAAATGACATTCCTACATTTTATGTATGACTATAGCGGGAGAGTAATGTTCAAGAAACAGAAAATCATCCTGGGAAACAGTATATCATGTATTTTAGCTGGTAGCTCCTGTCATCAGTACTACAACTGTCAGAAAGAAAGCACTTTGATCTAATTGATTTGTAGCCTATTGTAAAATGAGCAACAAATAAAAGCATAGCTGAAGCAACTAGAGGTATAGAGGACATCACCTTGGTTCTGTTTGTTTTCAGAGTATCAATAACTACACTGGCTCTCTGAACCGAAAACAAGGATGAAAATCATGTAATTCATTTTATTAGAACCAACAAAATTGACTCCAGACAAAGCCCCCCACACGCACACATCCACCAAGGGTTAAGAAGTTAATTAAATTGCATCACCTAAGCTGCACTAACTAGGAAATTATTTCCTGAGAGAATAATTGATGGACACACTGAACAGCCTAAATTCCAAGAATTAACAAAAGCCCATCTTGCATATTTTTTGGTCATGGGTCACTATTCTCTTCTTTAGAAGTTAGCTTAAGAGCTTGCAGGGTTTCCTTCTTGTTTTTGGATCTTGCATGGACCAATATGGCTGTACAGCTGTTTCTATGGACCCAACTAGATGTTGCAGAACATCTGGATGATGGGCATGGATCATGGCAATTTCCTCTAAAACTGTTGTCATACAGAGGACAGTATTAGCAGGTAGGTGGCCGAAGAATAACCTCCCCTTTGTCCACCTTTGATTTGCCCACAAACCGCTTCCCCCAGGCTGTTTTAATCCTTGCAGGAGTTATTTCTAATACAAACCCTACTGAGAGGGAGGAAATACTAGAGCAGTGGTTCTCAACCAGGGGGTTGGGACCCCTTTGGGGGTCAAATGACCCTTTCACAGGGATTGCGGCAGGGCAAGCATCTTGGTCAGGGGAGCTCCATCCACACAGCAGCCTTGTGGGGTAGATCGAGATAGAATGTTCGTCTGTCTGGAGCAGCGGAAAAGAGTGAGATCGGCATGGTGGGACAAGAGGCAGAACTGAACTGAGAAACTCTGGGGGGAAAACAATTTCTATACAATCATGAACAATGGATTTCACGCCATTTTGGTTTAATTTCTGTGAAATAACACTTGCATAATTTATTAAAGGGTCACAGCATTGGGAAGGTTGAGAACCACTGTGCTAGAGGCATGGCCGGAGGTGAGAAGTGTGTTAACCATACATTTACTGGGGCTTCCTGATCACACTGCAGTTTAAATAGTCTCATTCCTACCCCCTTTCTTCATAACTACAGTTGCTCAAACGGTCACATGTGGGAGGGAGGACAAATCCAAACTTCCTGTTTCCTGGTGGGAATGCCTTCCATCTTCAGTCTAGAAACTGAGAGCTATTTCTATCAAACTGAACTAATAAACTTGGTAACAGGTAAACAGTATAAGATTGTATAAGAGTCATAAGATAGTGAGACAAAAATGATCCAAGCAGTTGACTTGTGACTAGGCTAATGATGCTTCAGAAAAAGGAACACCTCCATCCTATCATGTACAATCTGTATTATTCTGCACCCACACATCGTAGGAAACTAATGTGCAGACCTAACCATCTAGGCCTAGAAAACAGAATTTAATGTGAAATGGACTCTGAACTTACTGGGTGGTGCAAGATGTCTTCCTGTCCTCAGAGGAGAAGAACCCTTTTTGTTGAGTAACCAATGGTCATTCTCCCTCTGAGGCCAGGAGCACTTCCACCAGGTCTATGGTTGAAGCTGGCATGCTAAGGGAGATCATTCTACTGGCGAATGGAGATCCTTCTCCCATGTCCACCCCCAGAAGTGTTATTTTAAGGGGGGGTCTGAGGCCAGGAGGGTCTTAGTTTTTACGCTGCCATATTACATATTATATATTATATATGATAGTATATCTTGGACTGGATAAGAGATTCTGGATTGTATACTTTTTAGGGGAATTTTATCTGGGGTTTTATCTATTGTAACCTGCCACGAGCCTTGTGGGAGTGGCGGGCTAAAAATCAAATAAACGAAACTAACAAATGAAGGGAAAAGGTGTTTGTAAAGCATTTTGAGACTCTTTTGGGTAGTAAACAGCAGGGTACAAAAATCCAGCTGTTCTTCTTCTAAGGAACAACCATTAAAAAGCTACAAGTCACATGTCTCCAGCAGCAGATTCAAATAGCAAAGCAAGGTAGTATCAGACCCTTGTTTGTATGTCCTCTGACCTTGCACAGATTCCAAAACAGAGCCAGCTTCTATGACTGGACAAACATTTACCAAATCATATCACCCCCACTCCTGTAACCTTGGCTGAAGCCTGAAAAAAGCTTTGCAGGTATCTAGACCTCACAGCAATGCAAAATGCATTGCCAGGATTGGCTGTAGCTTCCCCTAAGAGGCTTCAGTCATTGGTCTAAAAAGATGCTTCTTTCCCATCCCTCCTGGAAACCAGAGCAAAAGGCACAAGGAGTTCTTGGAGAGCAGGGGAGTACATTCTTTTTCCTGTTCAACAGCCCCAATCACCTGAAATGAAAATCACTTGGAATTTCAGTGATTTGGGTAGTGCATTCCTCCAAGTTGGATTAGATGAATCTGAAATAAAACCCAAATCAGCATGGATTCAGGGTGTTTTTGTTGTTGATAAATTGAATTTTGTGAACTACAGAGAAATTGAGGGGAGAGAGTTGACCTCTTTCATTTCAGCCTTGAAGAAAATAATGGCAGGAACCTTTCTTATTACTTACCCTTTCCTTACACCTCCACAGTACTAGGGAAGGCAGACATATAAAGAGTAACTACAAGACAAACAAGTTCATATGGAAGAAAACTACCTGTCCTGCACTTCTTCATGTATTAGGATTGAGGACAGGAAGATATTGTTCTGGCAGTTATTTTGTCCAAGTGCCCCTATTGTACTGCTTCTAGCTTCTGCCAAGCAAAGCATAGGTGACCCCGCTCTTCCCCCAAGCTCTCTGGCGTGTTTAAAGGACATGCAGCAGAACAGACTGATAAAGTGAAAGTGTGTATACATATACATACACACACACATAGATATAATGTCCATATACCAAATTTCTGCCAGAAGAGTTACTTAACACCATCGATCGACCAATACAGAAATAACAGGTTTCAGAATCTCTGTGCTGGACTGCATGTCATAGATTTTTATTTATTAATCCCCCCCTTCCCCCTTATTTCTTAAAGTGAGCCACACCGTATGTATGATAAGAGAAAGGCAAGTGAACAAATAACATATTCCCTGATGGTAGTACTAGTTTATCTCACCTGTTTAAGGGAGATGATCAAGTTTCTCCCCATTTCACATAAGTTCATATCTCTTGGAGATTTTTATACTGCCCTCCCTTGCAGCTCAAGGGAAAGGTTGGGAAAACAAAAAACTTCTGTGAAAAATTTTTTTTAGTCTGAAATGCCGATTAAATTAATTCTACTCACTCAAAGTTATATTATGCAGATTTTCATGTGAAAATTTGTAGCACTGGAGAATGCCAACTTGTGCACACTGTAGACATTTAAAGATTCGGTTTAAGTGTAAACAATTTGGTCATAATTACATTGCTGTAATGTACATGACAAAACACTCTGGAAGAGTTCATTATTCTAACTGCTATAAACCTTAATTGGTATCCATATATGCTGTTATGTCTATTGTGTCTATATGAAACTTTGTTGAAATAATCTGTTTGCTCAACTGTGATTGTTTCCTATCCCCAGATGATAAACACCATAATAAATGAATTAAGGAAACATATGGCTCCTCCCTCCCTTTCTGCTAATGGAAAACATTTGGTTTTATACTTACAAATTGTGTATTATGTTATTAAAGCAGCAAAATAAATCTGGGTTTTATAAGAAATCAAATAGAGGTTCGTTTCAGTATTTCCTCTCATTTTTCTTCTTCCTAATATACAATTCTCAACCCTATTTTTGGCCATGGCCCTTTCAGGAGAGCTTCTCGGGTTCCAGGGCCTCCTGGGGTAGGCTGGCTGCTTACCCAATGAGCTAAGCTAAAAAAAAAAAAAAGCCTAAACTAAGAATGCACTGTCCTCGAGAGTGTATATATACACAAAAGCATGTGCATTGTTTTTTTTCTTGAATGTATTACTTCAATCACACACAAATGAATGGGTTACATGATTTTTTTTTCTTGACAAAGGTAGAATTTTCTAGCCATATTTGACAAAAGGATATTTCATCAATTCAGTTACCAAGGCATCCCATAAACCTTCTAACATTTTTCCTTCTAACTCCCCTTCTAACATTTTTCAGTCTGTAGCCCCATTGAAATGTGCCACCAACACCCTGCCAATACGGTTCCCATTGAGAATGACTGGTTTAAACCTCCAATTAAAAAACATAAAATGATTATAGCTTCATCAGTAAAAGTGACACGAACATCTGTTTTAATTTAAGAGCTTGGCCTCTAACTAAATAGTCTGCTTTAACCTAGAATATATACGCTGCAGGAATAATTCTCTTTTATGTAATGTTCAGGATCTGGATCGGGAATATCAGTACCCATTCACAAGAAATATAAAGATCACACTATCAAAACACAGAGTTATATAAACACTACAGCAATACGGAGTACATCCCATCTTTCTCCCAATCGTTCGTAGAGATACCTCTGGAACGGTACTACAAGCTGTCTTCTGAAGTTGTTTAAAGAGAACGCTAGGCTTGATCACTGCCACCTGCTGCACAAACAATCGTATTTCCAAAAAAATATTTCCACGCAAGTTAATATTCTTCTAAAAGCTCACATCACGCAGTGTCGTTCCGTTTCCCTTCATTTCCCAGAAGAGTGATTTTCAGGAAAAAAAATCAAAAAAACGTAATTCACGGCTCCAAAATGGAAAACCGTGCGGTACCTTCTACTAAGACCAGCCAAACGGGCAAAAGCCTTCTTGAGTTCTCTACAACTCGCAGTGCTCGCACGCAAGCATATGCCCTTTTCATGTGGCCTAGATCCCTAGCGGCCGCTCTTTTAAAGCCTCGTTCACGCCCATGTGCGCTTCCGCGCCTTCCATTGGCCATAGAAAATTGTGTGCGTCTCTGCAGCTGTTTTCCCTCCTCCCCTCTTCACCGTCACTCCTTGATGATGAAGCCACCAGCTGGCGTCCAAAACAGAGTGCGCAGCTCAACACAACGGGCATAGGCTGCTTCTGACGCGCACGCGCGGTTGTCCGCGAAGGCTCCCTTGTCTTCCCCCACCCCTTCCCCCTGTCTCTTAGCTGGGGGGAGGGGACAGCGAAGGTCTATTAGCGAACCCCCCCCCCCCAACTGACAGCGTGACCGGCTTCGGCCGCGTCCCTCGACAAACCCAGGAGGATTCAGGACCTTCGCCGGGCCAGGCGCCGTGAGGCGGCGGGAAGGCAGAGCGAGGCCTGGTCGCCGGCGAGCGGGGAGGGACGGAATGACAGAGGGACCCGGGCGGCAGGTCCTGCACCGGCGGTCCTAAGGGGGCGGTGGCTTCGCACGCCTCCCTCACCCCTCAGGGCAGCTCCGAGAGACGCCGGTTGGCCGCACCTGAGGCGCCCTTTATTTCATGCCCCACCCGGCCCTGGTAACCGGCCGCGGGAGGCTGAGCGGCTTTCCTCACTCCTCGGGCGTACAGCGACTTTCCCCCGCCACAGGTCCCAGCGGCCGCATCCCGGGCGCGGAGTGGGGAAGGCGGCGGCTACCTGGACGACGGCCGGCCTAGCGAGCGAGCGAGCTGCAGGCAGGGCGGGCTGAGGGGAAGGTGGGTGCAAGTTGTTGGATGCCCAGGGTGCCTCTGGCGGGACCCGTCCCCTACAACCACCGCGCTAAAGACGGCGGGGCATGAACGTGGCGCAGCCCGAGGGCCAGGAGGAGGAGGAGGAGGACGGCGACGAAGGAGAAGACGACGACATGGAGCCGCCGCCGCCGCCGCCGCCGGACGAAGCCCTGGCCGCGGAGCGCCGAATGGAAGTTGCCTCGGCCCCCGCGCTAGTTGGGTGCCTGCTGGAAGGCACGGAGAAAGATGCCACAGGCAGCTGCGGCCACTGCGGCCGGGAGCAGAACCTGAGCCCCGAACTACAGCAGGCTTATCGGATCCTGAGCGAATTCCTGCTGGAGAAGCACCGGCCACTCACGACGCCTTTTCTGAGACCCGCAGAGGGCCAAAGAATTGAGGACGGACTCTGCGAAGGCGCCTCTTCCTCCTCCCAAAACAATACCGGGCAGCCGCCTACTGAAGAACCTCAACAGCTGACGTTGCTGAAGATGGAGGAGAAGTTTTCTGCCGGGCAATATTCAGGGATCGCGGATTTCGTGGCCGATTTTCGATTGATGCTGGAGACCTGCTATCGGTTGCATGGGGTGGATCATTGGCTCTCCAAGCAGGCCCAAAAACTGGAGATGATGTTGGAGCAAAAGCTGGCACTGCTCTCTCGGTAGGTGTATTGGGCTGTAAAGAAAAAGTTATTTTGAGTACGCAATACCTGTATTTCTGAGGGGCCTGTCCCTTTGAATTCAAGTACTTTGGTGATGAGGCAATTATTAAGCAAATTGTGGCTTATTTCTGGGTAAGCGTATTTGGGATTTTCCTGCTGCTCTCATTATTTAGTTCTGATTCGTTATAAAACTCATTTGAGATGCTTCTCCACTTAATGTGTAGCATCAGAAGGATTTGTTTTCATCTATGCTGCATATTATGTTTTTATTTATATGGTTGAATTTGTTTTTAAAAGAGGGGTGCCAAGCTTTAATGTTCTTAGGGTGTACAGGTTCTACTTTGAAAGTCTCATCAGGAATATATGAAGCTGGCTGTTATCAGAAATCAGGCTGAAAACTTTCTCAGGTTAGCATTCACATGGCTGAGGTAACTCTTAAAGTCTGAGTGACTGTAGACTAATTATAGTGCTAAAATATAAAGTACAAAATCAGATTTTAGGTTTAATATTTGGTTTGTAGCTTTTTTAAAAAGCAGTCTATGAACTGGGAATTGAAATTTGTAATCATGATTGGTGGCGGTGGAAAGTTCCGTAAAGCAGCCAACTCCTGTACAGTTTTCAAGGCAAGAAATAAACGGACGTGATTTGCCATTGCCTGCCTCTGCATAATAACTCTGGATTTCCTTACTGCTCTCCCATCTGAGTACTAACCAGGGCTCACTTTGCTTAGTTTCCAAAATCTGATGAGATTAGGCTAGCGAGAGCCATTAGGGTCAGTGCAAAATCATGACTACAGAATATAATATTATAGAGGAAAAGGATGTGCTTCTGTGTGGCATTATTGGTCATTTTGGAGAGAGCATATACATTAGTGGAATGTGGAACAGGAAAACTTGATTTTTCTCCTCTGTTTTGTGTCTAGTTAAGATAGCAGATATTTCTTATTTAATGCATCTTTTATTTACTTTCCCCACTGAAGTTGTGTGTTTGGTAAGTAAGCCAGTGATGCTTTCCACAAGTGTGCTGGAGTTTCTAAATAACTAGGTAACTACATGGGGCATAAGTAAGTAAAGTTGGCTTGGGCTTGTTTAAGTGCAAAAAGAGCTATAGAAGTGTAAGGTAATTATAGTTGTATAAGGTAAGATAGAATTTATTGCAGGATTTTCCTTGCTATTCACTGGACTAATCTTTGGCCATCCTTACAGGACTGTTGAAAATAGGGGCACAATTAGCTGTGCCGACAGCATTTTGTAGTATAGGACTGTTTCTAGTAACTGCATGCTTTTGTTACTTCTTGCTATTGCTATATCTGCTTTTCTCTGCAGTTAGCAAGCTGGTTGGTTACAGATACCACCACACACAAGATCAGTCTTTCCAGGCTAAATTTAAGGTACTGATTTGACCTTTAAAGCCCATCGTGCCAGTAACCTACATATATGAATGACCATCTCTCCTTGTATGAGCATGTATGCAACTCCATTCCTCACAGCAATTTCTTCTCTGTTTGTGCTCCTATAGAGATAAATACTCCTATAGAGTTTGTGGTGTCTGGATCTAGTTTTTCAATTCAGAGTCTTTGGAACAGGCTTGTACAGATGTAAATAGTGTCCCGTCTGTAATTGTTTAAGTATGTAAGGCTGTGTTGTTCCAGGGGGCTTTTCTTTTTTGTGGTAATTTATATTGGAAATAGATTACTGTTGTGATGGTAACATATAGTTTGTTTTATCATTATGTGTGTGCACCTGAGCATTTTATTGTATTTTATTGTAATCTGCCTTGGCTTGCTACAAAAAGAAAAGCGGAATAAGGATTTTAATAAAATCAATAACATACCCCTGCTAGCCCACAGATTGAAGTGCAACAGTGCAGAACGGTCCTTCTGCGTGTTGGTCCTCATGACATCTAGAAGGTGGACAATGTCTTAAGAAATCAGGATGATTTCATCATCACCATTGGCCTAATATTAAATAGACTCCACAGTGCTTATGCTAATTATATCAAAGCTGCAGAGATGTAAGAGTTTTGTAGTAATTATACCAAAGTCACCAAAGAGATGTAGGAGCTTTATGTATGAGGATGGATGGGTCAATTTAGGCAGCTGAATGTTAACTCATATAACAAAATTTCTTGCCAGCTAACCATAGTGGGGAGAGAGAATCCTACATGCTCCAGAAGTATTTCAGTCATTGAAAGAGAAAAAGTATTAAGTGTGTGTGTTTGGAGGGTATTGCTGGGTATTCAGTAGTAACACGGCCCTTGTAGATAGTTGGAACTGTAAATGTGGCTCTCTGCAATCCTAGGAGTACCACTGCAATATGAAGATAGAATACCAGCAGGGGGTTGAAGGCTGTCCAGTGTACGGCACTTATTTTAACATATATGACTGTCTGCCAACTGGACAGAAGTCATGGATGCATGCTCAGTGCAAGGGGATCCTGGTTCTCAGGGGATGAGTTCACATCCCTGAGAACAAAGTGACTGATGTGGAGAAGCAGAGTTAGGAACATGGATAAAACTCACAGGGGTTTATTAGATGACACTCCAAGAATGGCAGCCCCACTGCTGTTGGGGAACATGCGGGTCAAGTGAAAATAAGGCACCATACTGATGAAATGGGAAATGTTCCCTCAGAAGGGACCCTTTCTTCACTTAGTGTGAATAGGTATCCTTTCACACCAAGGAACCACCACTGGGCAGGGAGGAAGGGAATCTCTTGGTAGCTGGCAATTTGATCCTTAGATAGATGGGCTGCAAATCCATGTACTGATCACACAGTGACTTGCCTGCCTGGTTAGTGGACATTAAGCATGGTCTAGAGCAGCCTTCCTCTATTTTTTTATACTTGAGAAACCTCTGAAACATTCTTCAGGCACTGCGATTGTGCAGAATATGGTTGGGAAGTATAGTTGTATACACACCCCTTGGTGTGGTTGGGAAGCATAGTTGTATACACAAGGGGCCTCCCCTTCCCATTCTCTCCAGGCCCATTTTGGGTGAGAAGGCAGGTCAACATGGCCATATGTGGTTATATCACCCAATAAATGTTTGGCAAATTTAACATGTCTTTAATCCGCTCCTGCGGAGCGGATTAAATAAAGGAGTAAGGACTGACTGGGAGGAGTTAGGGCGGGACTTGTCTGGGATAAAAACTCGGAGGGTCCATCCAGGCCCCAGCAAAGCGCTGCTACCCATTGGCTGCTTCCCCCGGCTGGAGACTCACCACGCAGACTGCACTCGCAGCCAACGCGGTGTGTCCTCCGGCCATGGTACTCCTCCTCCTCCTTCTCCTGGTTGCAGGGGCGGCCTCGCCGCGTCATAGACGCGGTGAAGCCACTCCTGCGGCAAGGAGAAGCGACAGCCATCGTCCTGGGTCCGGCGAAACCACTCCACCTTCTCCCGGCCGCTAGAGCAGCCGGGAGAAGCCGCCGATAGCCTCCTCCTGATCCGCCCGCATGGCACCACCCGTCTGCATTTCAGCGAGGGACCTTGCCGCCTCCCCCCGCCCGCCCAAGATGGACCCGCTGCGTTCAGGAAGGGCCGGGGCGAAGAAAAGGGGAAAAGTCACCCTGGCCACCACTGAGGTCGGTTTCACCAACGGCCGTCTCTCCTCGGAGCGGCCCGATGCCTTTCCCCGTGCCCCAGCCGTGTGGTTATGAATTCCAGCCCTCAGCCGGCCTGCTCCCTCACTTTCAGCCCGCCGGCTGCCCGTCCGCGCTCCGACCAGCCTGCACAGGGGCAGGACGCACCAGAGGACGCTGCCCGGCCTGGCCCGCTTCCTCCATTACCGGCCGCCACTTCTGGCCACTGCGCCGCGCCCGCTCTCCTCCGCCCTGCCAACTGCGCCCCACGCCTATCAATGGCTCGGGAACGGCCGCGGCCAGCGCTAGCCCGCCCGCTTTCCCGCCATTGGGGACCAGCCGCCCCAGCACCGGCGGCTGCAGCATTGTCGCCGTTCCCGCATCCAGCGGCAGCCTGTTACTTCAGCTCTTGGCCCTGGCCCACGCGGCCGCCAACAGGCCGCGCCGCCACCCGCCGCCGCCAGCAACCCTACCTCCACTGTTGCCGCCACCCGACCTGGATGCACCCGCCACACCTTGCCATGAAGGGCCCACTGACCCAGTAAGCCTCCCCACCACACTGAGTGCTCCAGCTAGCGCCCGCTGTATTTATCCCACAGCGGGCTTATTTTCTAGTGTATATATAAAAATAAATTAACTCCCAGACATTTAGGAAACCCTTACAGGGCTATCAAGAAACCCCAGGGTTTCATAAAACCCTGGTTGAGAAAGCCTGATCTAGAGGCTGGTATACAGTACTGGGAAAGAGCCAGTGGTCATTGTACATGTTGGCATGACCATGTGTGGAAATGTAGTCATCATAGTAATCATCATAATCTTTAATAAGAATTAATAACAATAACATCTTTAAAACAGAATAGATACAGCAAAATATATAGCTCCCAACTAAATTCAGGTTTTGATTGGGGGAAGAGAGTTCCAATTTTTCCAATTCATAGCAGTGAGGCCCGGTGGACTGTATGCCTGGTGTAACAGGCTCTGTCTTGCAGACCCTGGGGAACTGATTAAGGTCCTGGAGGGCCCTGACCTCACCTGGTAGAGAATTCCACCAGGCTGGGGCCAAGGCCACAAAGGCCATGGCCCTGGTTGAGGTCAAGCTCACTTCCTTCATGCCAGGGATCCCAAACAAGTTTTGGTCCAAAGATCTTATTGACCTTTGGTGGGCATGGTGGAAAAAGCGGCCCCATAGATATTGCTGGTCCCAGATGGTTTAAGACTTTAAAGGTTAAGACTAAAACCTTGAACTTGATCTGGTCTCCAATCTGAAGCCTATGCAGCTGAGCAAGTGTGTCCCCATGAGGATCTGCGCTACTGCATTCTGAACCACTTGGAGTTTCCAGAACAGATTCAAAGGAAGCCCTGCATAGCTGCAGAAGTGTTCTCTAGAGGTGACTGTCACATGCATCAACCTGGGTAGAGCGCA
Source organism: Paroedura picta (assembly GCF_049243985.1). NCBI lineage: Eukaryota > Metazoa > Chordata > Lepidosauria > Squamata > Gekkonidae > Paroedura > Paroedura picta. Next base: position 74,365,618 of record NC_135375.1, on the reverse strand, counting down.
AGCTGTTGTGTCTGGCACAGTTAGAAAAACGTTGGGAAAGTGGCATTCATGATCTGGGCCTCCATTGAGAGGGAGGTGCCAGAATCATACCTAGGATCTTGACAGAAGGCACTTTTGGAAATTGGACACCATCACAAGTTGGGAGGTGTGCCAGCTGCCTCTCTACATGCTGACCCAGCCAGAGGAACTTGGTCTTGGCTGGATCCAACTGTATAAACATTAAACTGACCAACCTGTAACTTTCAGAATCTCTGGGGTTTACATTAGCTACCTTCCAGTCCTTGGGGATGGAGGCAGATTTTAGTGATAGATTAGGCTTGCAACTTTCATCCTGAGGTACTGCAGGGCTCAAATAGGTCTAATGCTTTTTAATTAGTTCATTTATGATTTGTAGTTGGGAGTAAGCAGTGAAGTGGCTTAGTGCAGATGATACTAAGTTGCACAGGAACATGAGAATCAGGGAGGACTGTGAGACACTCCATAGAGATCTGCCAAGGCTAAACAAGTGGGCATCCACGTGGCAAATGAAGTTCAGTGTGAGCAAGTGCAAAGTAATGCATGTTGGAGCCAGTATCCTAGCTATAAATACACATTGATGGGATTTGAACTAGCAGATCTTGGAGTCATGGTAGATAGCTCCCTGAAAATGTTGACTCAGTGTACAACTGCTGGGGATTATTAGGAAGAGGACTAAAAACAAATCAACTAGTATCATAGTGCCCCTATATAAAACTATGGCGTGGCCTAATTCAGGATACTATGTACAGTTCTGAACACCTCAAAAAATATATCACTGCAAAAGGCACTACAAAGGGCAACTAAAATAATTAGGGGTCTGGAACGCTTTCCCAATGAAGAAAAGTTAGAGGCTAGGGTTCTTTAGCTTTGAGAAATGACATTTGCGGAGTGACTTATTTATTTATTGGATTTTTATTTATTTATTTATTTATTTATTTATTTATTATTTATTTATTTATATTTTTATACCGCCCTTCCCTACGGCTCAGGGCGGTTTACATAAAACATTTTTGAACATTCACATAGAACACTATCAAAATCAATATCAAAAATCAATATAACAATAACAACAAAATATCAACTGGAACAATTAGAACGACACTTCAACAATAACTTGACAATCCCTCAGTCGGTTCGTTCCCTCAGTCTGGGGGGCACCTGTAGGTGTTATTGCTCAGTCAGCCCCACCAAATGCCTGGTGGAAGAGCTCCTTTTTGTAGGCCCTGCGGAATTGTGGAAGTTCCGGCAGGGCCCTGATCTCTTCGGGGAGCTCATTCCACCAGGTGGTTCCAGGTAGGGCGCTAGTAGTTTGGCTTGGCAGAGGTGGTAAAATGCCAGCCGTGCTACCTTCGTGACCTGGGCTTCCATTGTAAGGGAAGCATCCAGGATCACGCCCAGGTTTCTGGCGGAGTGAGTCGCTAGGAGCTGCACACCATCCAGGATGGGCAGGCGCGCTTCCTCCCATGGTCCCTTCCTACCCAAACACAGGACCTCCGTCTTTGCAGGATTGCAGGACGACTCTGCTTGATCCATTTTGTCACTGCCTCCAGGCATCTGGCTAAAGATTCTGGGGGGAAGTCAGGGCAGTCATCCATCAGGAGGAAGAGCTGGGTGTCATCTGCGTATTGATGGCAACCCAGCCCAAACCTCTGCACCAGCTGAGCAAGAGGGTGCATGAAGATATTAAATAGGATAGGAGAGAGCACTGTTCCTTGTGGGACTCCATATGTGAGCTGGTGACAGCTAGATACTCTCCTATTGCTACCCTCTGTCCGCAACCCTGGAGGAAGGAGATCAGCCATTTGAGGGCTGTCCCCCGTATCCCAGCGTCGGCAAGGCGGTGAGCTAGGAGCTCATGATCGTGTCAAACGCTGCCGACAGGTCTAATAGTATCAGCAGCGCTGGCCCGCCTCGGTCCAGTTGGCGGCGGAGGTCATCCGTCAGGGCGACTAGCGCTGTCTCCACCCCATGGCCAGGCCGGAAGCCCGACTGAAATGGATCAAGGGCTGAAGTTTCTTCCAGGAATGCTGATATTTGGCCCGCAGCAGCCCTTTCAACCAACTTCCCCAGAAACACCGGATTTGAGACGGGGCGGTAGTTGTCAGGCTCCTGTGGAGCTAAGGATGGTTTTTTGAGCAACGGGCGTACCACTGCCTCTTTTAATCCCTCCCCTTTAATCACTTAATCACTTAATCACTCCCCTTAATCACTCCCCGAAGGCTCGTGGCAGGTTACAGAATATAATACTTGATAGAGGTTAACAAAATTATGCATAACTTGTGGGCTTTCAATGTAATAGCAGTGGATGGAGAACAGATAAAATGAAATATTTTTGCACCCAAAGGGTAATTAACACAGAGTTCACTGACACAGGAAATGATGGCAGCTACAAGCTTAGACAGCTTCAAGTGGGGACTGGCTAAACATATGGAGCAGAGATCCATCAGTGGCTATTAGCCACAAGATTTAGCTGGAACTATGTCTGGAGCAGTGATGCCCTGTCTTCTTTGTGTTTTTGAGGAGTATATTGGGAGGGCTTCAGGAGTTCTGGGCCTGTTGTAGAATCTCCTGACGGTACCTGGATATTGGTAATGGTTTGACAGAGTGTTGGACTGGATGGACCATTGACCTGATCTAGCATGGCTTTTCTTATGTTCTCATGTTTAGCAGTGTGCCTGATTCATTGCATGAACTTGTAGCCAAGTTCATTGTGAATATGTAGCCAACATATGCAGTAATTTCCATCAGCTGCCATGTAGTTATTATGCCCATAAACACCATATTCTTTTTCTGTATGACTGAGAATTCAGTGTTGAGTTTCAAAATGCTTTTCCATCTGAAAGAGGCTAAATATGCAATGGTAAAAAGGGCCTTTGCCCAAAGTGGGGAGAAAGGAGATTGAAATATCTGTTTTGGTTTGTGCATATGACAGACATACAAATGTCCAATACACTTATGTACCATAAACTGACTATGTATTCACATCTTCATTAGCAATATTGAAGTGAGCCAGTTTGGTTGTAGTGGTTGTAGTGGTTAGGATTGCGAACTTCTAATCTGGCGAGCCGGGTTTGATTCCACGCTCCCCCACATGCAACCAGCTGGGTGACCTTGGGCTCATAATGGCACTGATAAAGCTGCTTTGACCGAGCAGTAATATCAGGGCACTCTCAGCCTCACCTACCTCACAGGGTGTCTGTTGTGGGGGAGAGAAAAGGGAAGGTGATTGTAAGCAGCTTTGAGACTCCTTCGGATAGAGAAAAGCGGCATATAAGAACCAATTCTTCTTCTTCTTCACTGGATACAATGCTACCATAGCTCTAGAAATACCCTTTGTTTGTAATAATGATAAAACTTACATTAAAAGAAAGCCCTTTAAGCAAGTTTTTAATAACCATGATGTGACAGGACACAAAAGTTTGTTTCTACACAGATCCTGACTAATAAAGGGTTAACACCAGGTGGAGTCAGTGTATTGGAGTGACATGCTTAAAAGGGGCAGGGCAAGGGTTAAAGGGGAAAAGCTAGTCTGAAAGGTGACTCAAGTAATGGACACTCCTACAAGAGAGCTTAAGGAGGAAAATCTGGATTCAGTTGAGAAAGTACAACTCTCCCAGTAAACATCCAACACTCCAATACTTGCAAGAAACCTTCTTAAATTGCTATAACAGAGTCTGCTTCACAATTCAGGCATGTTGTAAGGTAAATGTAAAGGTATCCCCTGTGCAACACCAGGTCATGTCTGACCCTTGGGGTGATGCCATCTAGTGTTTTCATGGCAGACTCAATACGGGGTGGTTTGCCAGTGCCTTCTCCAGTCATTACTGTTTACCCCCAGCAAGCTGGTTACTCATTTTACTAACCTCGGAAGGATGGAAGGCTGAGTCAACCTTGAGCCAGCTGCTGGGATTGAACTCCCAGCCTCATGGGCAGAGCTTCGGACTGCATGTCTGCTGCCTTACCACTCTGCACCACAAGAGGCTCTAGGCGTGTTGTACTGAAACTTTATTTAAGAACATCAATCAATTTAGTAAAGTTCAGTTTCTTATTGTTATTCTCTCTTATCTCTGGTCTAGCCTCTGAGCTAAAATTGTGGTCTGTCAGAAAGAAGGCACATTATTTCTGGCAGCTGGTTCATAAATGTTTTTCTCTTATGTGGAACAATTTGAGAAACATCCTTATCCATGGTTCCTCTATATGTTTGTGAAACAGCCTGGGAGGTGGAACATGTCCAGCTGTCCAAGTTGGAATAGGGCCAATCAGGGTGCAAAGCTGGCTGCACCCTAATTGGCCCTGTCCCTGCAGCTCCCACCCTTTGTTCCTGGACTCTAGCCTCTTTGCTCTCAGATGCACCTCAGTGCCTGGAGCCAGCATCAGATAAGGGGAGAGGGCCCTGGGCAAAGGATCTGGTGGAGGGCCTGCTAATGAGGGCCTCCCGGCCTGCTGACTGCCTGCTAAGGAGCTCCGTCCCAGGCCTGCTAACGAGCTGGCCAGCCCCCTGTCCACCCCACTTGATCCGGCTGCAAGCTGCAGCCCAAAGCCTCCTTTGGTGATCCAAGGAAGTCAGCATGGATTTGTCTCCAACAGGTCCTGCCAGACCAACCTAGTTTCCTTTTTTGACCAAGTAACAGGTTTGCTGGATTGGGGAAATTTGGTTGATGTCATTTACTTGGATTTTAGTAAAGCTTTTGACAAGGTTCCCCATGATGTTCTGATGGATAAGTTGAAGGACTGCAATCTGGATTTTCAGATCGTTAGGTGGATAGGGAATTGGTTAGAGAACCGCACTCAAAGAGTTGTTGACAATGGTGTTTCATCAGACTGGAGAGAGGTGAGTAGCGGGGTACCTCAGGGTTCGGTGCTCGGCCCGGTACTTTTTAACATATTTATTAATGATCTAGATGAGGGGGTGGAGGGACTACTCATCAAGTTTGCAGATGACACCAAATTGGGAGGACTGGCAAATACTCCGGAAGATAGAGACAGAGTTCAACGAGATCTGACCACAATGGAAAAATGGGCAAATGAGAACAAGATGCAATTTAATAAAGATAAGTGTAAAGTTCTGCATCTGGGTCAGAAAAATGAAAAGCATGCCTACTGGATGGGGGATACGCTTCTAGGTAGCACTGTGTGTGAACGAGACCTTGGGGTACTTGTGGATTGTAAACTAAACATGAGCAGGCAGTGTGATGCAGCGGTAAAAAAGGCAAATGCCATTTTGGGCTGTATCAACAGAGGCATCACATCAAAATCACAAGATGTCATAGTCCCATTGTATACGGCACTGGTCAGACCACACCTGGAGTACTGTGTGCAGTTCTGGAGGCCTCACTTCAAGAAAGACATCGATAAAATTGAAAGGGTACAGAGGAGAGCGATGAAGATGATCTGGGGCCAAGGGACCAAGCCCTATGAAGATAGGTTGAGGGACTTGGGAATGTTCAGCCTGGAGAAAAGGAGGTTGAGAGGGGACATGATAGCCCTCTTTAAGTATTTGAAAGGTTGTCACTTGGAGGAGGGCAGGATGCTGTTTCTGCTGGCTGCAGAGGAAAGGACACGCAGTAATGGGTTTAAACTTCAAGTACAACGATATAGGCTAGATATCAGGAAAAAGTTTTTCACAGTCAGAGTTGTTCAGCAGTGGAATAGGCTGCCTAAAGAGGTGGTGAGCGCCCCCTCACTGGAAATCTTCAAGCAAAGGTTGGATACACACTTTTCTTGGATGCTTTAGGATGCTTAGGGCTGATCCTGCGTTGAGCAGGGGGTTGGACTAGATGGCCTGTATGGCCCCTTCCAACTCTATGATTCTATGATTCTATGATTCTAAGCTGCCTGGCCAGGGGAGAGAACCATTTCAAGGCCCATTCTTACGAACGGTCTTTGAAGCTGGTTTCAAATATAACATGTTACCAGGCTGACCAGCAAAAACAAGAGAGAAAAGATTAGGGAACTTCCATATTCTTCATGAAGACAACATTGTGTGTCTTAGTTCCCTGTCCCCTTCCATCATATTTGGTACAAAAGAACTTTGTCATACATGATTCAGTCTTAGGAGAGCTGAGACTCTTTATATGATTTATTTTATTTTATTTATTTGTTTTCTAGGCTGCCCCCTCTTGGGGCATCTTACAACTTCATAGATAAAAAACACAAATACATTACAAATATATTAAACCTAAAATATTTGTTTTAAATTTTTTTACACTGACTAGACACTTGCCCCATCCATTGACTCTCCCTGATGAGCCAAGGCACACAGCAGATGGAATTTCAGTTTCTGAGCCATCTTGAATGAGGGCAGGTAGCTTAGGCAGTCACCCATGTGAGGGACTAGGCAGGGGGCCCATATAGATGGTGTGGGTGCAGTCCTTGGCCTCAACCAAATGCCTGGTGGAAGAGTGCCATTTTACAGACCTTTTGGAACTTCGGGTTTTCACTGGCAGCTCATTTCCACCAGGTTGGAACCAGGGCTGAAAAGACATGGCTCTGGTCAAGGCCAAGCATATCTCTCTGGAGTCAAGGACCACCACCAAGTTAAAATTTGCTCTGCAGAGTGTCCTTCGGGGGGTTGTATATAGAGATCCCTCAGGTACCCAAGTCCCAGATCACATAAATCCTTAAAAGTTAAAATCAACACCTTTAACCTGATCCAAAACTCAACTGGCAACCAGTACAGCTACTGTAGAACAGGTTGAATGGGGCTCTCCATGGGGTCCTTGTAAGGACCTGAGCAGCCGCATTCTGTACCAGTTCTAATTTCTGGGTCAGGAATAAGGGAAGGCTGTCATAGAGTGAGTTACAGTAATCTAGCCTGGAAGTGACTGTCACATGCATCACCATGGGTAGGTGTTTTGAGGCTAGGTAGGTGTACCTGGCTACCAGCGTAGGTGGAAAAACATCTGGTGAGTTACTCTAGTGACTTGTGCCTCCATATTCTGGCAGGCATCTAGGATCACCCCCAGATTCCTGATGGTCTGTCCAACCTGTAGCTGCACCCTATCAAGTCAGGGAGACACACTTCCTTATATGAACCTTTCCTACCTAGCCATAGGATTTTCAGGGGGTTAAGCTTCAGGCGGCTTTGCTGGAGCAACCCAGTCACGGCTCCCAGACACCTGACCAGAGATTTGGGGGTATTCACCCAGCCGCTTATTAACATCCTAACACATAACCTGAGATAAGCTGGCCTAGAGGGTGCATAAAGATGCTGAAAAGTATCAGGGAGAGAATTGTGCCTTCCAGAACCTCGCATTGGAGTTCATAGTGGCATAACTGTTCCTCGCCAACAGCAACCCTCTGTATCTGATCTTGGAAAAAGGAGACCAGCTGCTGAAGAGCTGTCCCCCATATCTCCATGTTGGTGAGTGGTGAGCTAGCATGGTCTTCTACGTCAAACACCATGATGATCTTTAAACCGCCCGTGGCGCCATGGGCGCCACGGACTATATAATTCGGTAAGGGGGGTAGAGGTGGGATTAGTCCGTGATGAGGAAGGGTCCGGATTGGACCCTTCCTCACGATAGACAATCGGAGGGACCAATCGGCAGGCGCGAAGCGCCTGCCGATTGGCCCCTCCGATTCCCAGCTCCAGGAACTGCGAGCCGCGCGCAGCGTGGCTCGCAGTTCTTCCCGGTCAGGGCGCCGACCCAGGGAGCCCCCGATTCCCAGCTGAAGGAATTGCGAGCCGCGCACAGCGCGGCTCGCAGTTCCTCCCGGCCTGATGCGGTGAGAGGCGCAAAGCGCCTCTCGCCGCGTCAGCCCGCCGCCAACGAGACGAGCTTGCCCTAGCGCCTGCTGCATTCCCCTGCAGCGGGCTTGATTACTAGTATCTAATAATACCTCAGGTTAGTTGTCTTCAGAGGTCGTCAGAGCAACCAGTACCATCTCCACCCCATGGCCAGGCATGAAGCTAGACTGAAATGGGTCCATTACCAAAGCTTCATCCAGGTATGCCTTTAATTGGTCTGCAGCCACCTGCTCAACCATCTTCCCCTGAAACTCAAGCTTTGAGATGGCAACGTAACTGGCAGGGTCCTGCGTATCCAGAGATGTTCTTTTCAATGGGGAGCAACTCACTGCCTCCTTTAGCCTGCCTGAAAACATCCTTTATAATAGGAACCTGTAGATTATTTCCCAAAGAGGCCTCCTGATCTGCTTCCTGCCTGATTTAAGGAGCCATGAGATACGAGGATCTAAGGAACAGGTGGTTGACCTAATTGAAGTAAGCAGCCTGTCCACCTCAGTTTGCAAAAACTCCATGAAGCCTGCAAAGCATTCATCTGAAGGTGGCCAAGGGGCCTCCAGTCCTCTTACTGTATTAAGCATATAGGGTATAAATATTTAAAATTAATAAAATGTTATAAACCTTACCTAATGTGAACCATTTTTGCCTTCCATGTTATTTACAAGCCATCAGATTTCCCTACATTATAGTTATCCAATGGTAGGACATCTGAAGGACTTCTGAACTGTTGTCTCCTTCTATGATGCCATCGCATTGTGCACACGAAGGAAAAGAATAAATGTATGGGTTTAAAGGAAATTATGCTAGGTTTCCATATGTTCTGTATTACCAGCTGGTTAGCCAAGACTTACTTTGTCACTTATGAATATACCTCTCATAATTCCCAATGTGTTCTATTAAGAACTTGACTTCTAGCATGCTTGAAAGCATCTGTTGGTTTGAACCTCTCAGCCATAATGTATTGTTAGGAGAACTCTCTTGCAATATGTTCTCGTTTTGTAGTCATTTGCATTTGATGATTATACTAGTACTAGAAAATAAATATTTGGTATTTTAGTATTAAACGTCTTGGAGTTTGTGGGACCCTTTTAATATTTAAATAACATTTTAAAAGCTAATTGTATGAGTTACAAAACCTGAAAAATACTTAAAAGTATATTATTTTTATGATAATTACAAGAACAAAGATTGTCTTATAGCAGTGCTAAGCACTTAATTGCAAGGAAAATGTCTGCAAGTTGTTTAATTACTATTTGATTGGTGCTCTTTATGCTATTTCAAAGAATACACTTTTGGTCCTACAATCTGAGACTATAGTATTAGTAACTACTACCACAACTTTTTATAAATTCAACTATTAAAGATGCCACCCTACCTTATTTGAGCTTCATAATATAGAATTTCATGCCAGGCTTCATGCTTATGTCACATAATGCATACTTTTTAAAATATGACTTACCTATTGTAGTACTCTGTTTACTCTAAAGCCATCTACACTGATGTTATCAGAACTGGTAAGCAGCAAACATGCATTTGTGGGTAGGTTGTTGTAGTTAGGTGTGAAGTCGTGTCCGACCCATCGCGACCCCATGGACAATGATCCTCCAGGCCTTCCAGTCCTCTACCATTCCCCAGAGTCCATTTAAGTTTCCACCTACTGCTTCAGTGACTCCATGCAGCCACCTCATTCTCTGTCGTCCCCTTCTTCTTTTGCCCTCGATCGCTCCCAGCACTAGGCTCTTCTCCAGGGAGTCCTTCCTTCTCATGAGGTGGCCAGAGTATTTGAGTTTCATCTTCAGGATCTGGCCTTCTAAGGAGCAGTCAGGGCTGATCTCCTCTAGGACTGACAGGTTTGTTCGCCTTGCAGTCCAAGGGACTCGCAAGAGTCTTCTCCAGCACCAGAGTTCAAAAGCCTCAATTCTTTGACGCTCGGCCTTCCTTATGGTCCAACTTTTGCAGCCATACATTGCAACTGGGAATACCATAGCCTTGACTAAACACACTTTTGTTGGCAGGGTGATGTATTTGCTTTTTAGGATGCTGTCTAGATTTGCCATAGCTTTCCTCCCCAGGAGCAAGCGTCTTTTAATTTCTTTGCTGCAGTCCCCATCTGCAGTGATTTTGGAGCCCAGGAAAATAAAATCTGTCACTATGGGTAAGTACAGGGAGATATTTGCATGCAGTAGCATGCTGGCATTCTCAAGGTGAACTGTGGGAAAGAGGTGCATGATGTTTCCAGGGTCTGAAGTTAAAGAAGAGAAAAAATGGTTTTCTGTAGATCATCTGGGAGCTCAAAGGTAAGAAGATACATATAAACACTCATGAAGCTACTTTATACTGAATCAGATCCTTGGTCCTTCAAAGTCAGTCTGATTTACACAGACTGGCATCTGCTGCCATATATTTGAGCTGGAAAAGCCAGGGATTGAATATGGGACCTTCTGCATGCCAAGCAGATCCTCTATCACTGAACCACAGCCCCTCCCCACACACCAGCCAAAAAGAGTTTTCACTTCCAAGTGAATATCCCCAGTGAAGAGGTGCATTTGAATCAGGGTCTTTTCAGTTGAGTCTAAAGCCACTTATTGCACTAGAGCCATTAATCAGTTCTTCAAATGAATACATCACTGTTCCATGGTCTTACCTTCTCATGGCAATTAAATAAAATTTTGGCTCCTGTACTAAAAGGGTGGTTAAAGCTAATAATTCTATTTCACTTATATTTAAATGAAAATAATGACATAATACCCATTTACACCATGATTTATAAATTTAAATCATACAAATATAAAACATGCCAAATTAAGGCAGCACTTTGGGTGCAAACTATTAACTCTTTTATTATGCAACTTTACAGTTACATCAATGTTTTTACTAAATGTTTTTACTAAATTAAATGTTTTTAAAATGTTTTTACTAAATTATAAATTTAGTAAATTTAACTAAATAACAAATATACAACATTATATTAAGAAAACAATAAATGGGGGGAGACAAAAATAAAACAAGAAACATGTCAAACAAAACAAGACAAATAAAATAGTGAAGTTTCTGGCTTTCCTAAATGGGAGATAACTCATGTTTCTCAAAGGCTATCCAGCTGAATTTTTTCCTGTCAGATTTTGGGCTGAAAATTTCCTGGCTTATTTTTAAGGGTACCTTTCTGTTGAACACAATTAAAAAATATTGATGAAGGTCAATTTGATCAATAAAGAAAAGAAAAAATGTGATAAAAATTACATTAATGTAACTTTGTTTTAGTGAATAAACTATATTTATTTTAAAATTCTATTTTGAGAAAAGTGTGTGGAAATTAAAAATTTGTTCACAGTTAATGTTACAGTTCTTGCAAAAGGAAAATATTGTGTTTTAAGTTCCACAACAGAGTCATGAACTGAGGACACTTTGTATATCAACTTTATTATATACCAATTTTAGTGGATAGTTGCTTGTTATAAATATATTTTGGTATTATAAATATATTTTGGTATTTGTATCTGATAAAATACATATAAATATTAATATGTAATGTTCTTAGTTTGCTATGACAGTGACTCAAACAAAACTGCAGATCTGATATTTGTCTTTCTTGGAATGATATCAGGTAATAGTGCCCACAAAGGGAACTAATTATCAATCATTAGAACTGTGATTGAAAAATGGAGAGATTTCAAGAAATGCATTTATAAACAGGAAGAAAGAGTATACTATATCTTAGGAAAGAGAAGTAGACCCCATATTTTGAGAAATTCCCCCTTTCCTGCTTCAGTAACTGTTATTTTCCACAAAGGAGGTCACTATTTTTGTACAAAAATGTTTTCTAAAAGTACCAGCTGATGCACAGTGGAAAGTATCTTAGAATAGCCATCAGGTGTCCATTCTGATGAGAATTTTTTTTATGGTGGATATTTAGGAAGAGGTTAATAGAAAAGTGTGAGGTATTATAGATACATAAAATTTCCAGTAATGTCAAAGGGTGAGGGTTTTTAAAAATCATTTAAATGTTGAAATATATATTAGCTCACTGAATAACTTGCTTTACCCTTTACAGAATATAAAATGCATTATGTAAAGCTCAGTGCAGAAACAAAGCAAAAATCCGTAGTCCCAGTCACTAGATGTAACAATCTCATTATTAGTGTATATATCACAAGAAACGTTCTCTTTCAAACAGCTTTCAGCTCTGCAAAAACTAGTGTTTCAGTAGATCTGGTTGTTAAAGTAAACATTACTATACCAGAAAACTCTTGTTTGTTTTTTTAATTTATTTATTAGATTTCTATACCACCCTCCCGTATGGCTCAGGCCAGTTTGCATGAAACATTGAGGGGGTTACATGAATCATTGTGGGCATATATCACAATCTTTATAAAACTTTCGCTGTATTCATATTTGGCTAAGGGCTAAGTGGGCGGAGAGTAGGTGGGGCCTGTCTGGGTGAGGGGCCAATTGGAAGGCATGAAGCCCCTCACCAGGACAGACAGCAGTTCTAGCCAATCGGGTGAGGGCATAATCTAGGCTCTCACCAGCACAGGCCAGAAAGGCTTTTAGGCCCTCTCCAGGACAGGCTTTGAGGCCGTCACCAGGACAGGCCAGAAAGGCTTATAGGCCCTTACCTGGACAGGCCAAAATGCTACGGGGAAGCGGCAGGACACTGTGAGTAAAGACAGAGGCCTTCCCCTCGGGCCTAGAAGCACACCTGGGGCCTCAAAGAGGCACGGAAGGCCACACTCACGAACAGGCTTTGAATCTAGAAGAAGAGTTCTTATATGCCGCTTTTCCCTACCCGAAGAAGGCTTACAGTCCGCACTCCTAACCACTACACCAAACTGGCTCTAGTCTTTAAACCGTTCCGCGGAAGCGGTAGAAATAAAGCCGTAAGGGCCCTTGAGGTGGGCCCTGTCCGGGATGGGGAAGGGTGGCCATTGGGTATCTGGGGGGGGACCAGCAGATGTAGGGTCAGTCAGCCTCAAGCGAATGCCTAGTGGAGGAACTCCCTTTTGCAGGCCCTGCGGAATTGTGGAAGTTCAGGCAGGACTCTGATCTCTTCAGGGAGCTCACTCCACCAGGTGGGGGCCTTGTTGAGGTCCGATGTGCTTCTTTGGGGCCAGGAATAACAAGCCAGTTGGCGGTGGCAGAGAGTAGGGATATAGGCAGAGATGGTCTCTCAGATACATGTGGCCCAGACCGCATATGGCCTTGAAAGTAATTACCAAAACCTTAAGCCTAATCTGGAATCCGAATGGGAGCCAGCTGAGTTGTTGGATTACAGGTCAGATGTGGAATCTCCACGGTGTATTTGTTAGGATCCTGGGTGCGGCATTCTGAACCACCCCTGATTAAGGATAAGGGTGAAACTGCATGGTGAGTTGCAGAAGTCCAGTCTAGGGGTCACTGTTGCATAGATCACTGTGGCTAGGTGTTCTGGGGCGTAGGTGGCTTGGCGTAGGTGGTAGAGGGCCTGCTGCACTATTCAATTCTAGACCCATCTCAGTCAGGTTTCAGGCAGCTCTGCGCTCAGCTACCACCAACCAGCTAAGGATCATTAGCCTAAAAGAAGCTAGAGCCTTCTCTGTCCTGGCCCCCATCTGGTGTAATGAGCTCCTGGAGGAGATCGGGGCCCTGACAGAGCTAAAACAGTTCTGCAGGGCCTGCAAAAGGGAGCTCTTCCACCAGGCATTTGGTTGAAGGCTGACTGGAATCAATAACATCTGAAGGGCCCCTGAACCCATATACCTGAGCCATGGACCTGTTGAACTGTTATGAATTTGACTGGATGACACTGGATCTGGCCCATTTCCAGAGTACAGCAGCTCTGCATGGACGTTAAAGTAAGAATTAATAGTCTAGAGCAGTCATCCCCAACCTTTTTATCACCGGGGACCACTCAGAGCCGGGGACTACTCAACGCCTTTTACTGAGGCCCGGTGGGGGGGGTAGTTTACTCCTCTACTCTCAACCACTGTCCTAACGCTCTCTGATTGCTATGGTAATGTTTAAACATCCCTTCAAAATAAGATACAGACACTCCACAACAATGAACATAAGGAACATTTTATTTTCATGGAAATTTTAACTCATGGCAATGACAAATCAATGGGAACCCTGAGCTTGTTTCTCTGCAACGAGATAGTCCCATCTGGGAGTGATGGGAGACAATGACACCCGAAGTGTGTTGTAAAGGGCCGGGGGGGTGGGGGGAGAGAAGCTTCATTCGGGGCCCACCTCCAATTAGTCAAAGGACCACATGTGGTCTGCAGCCCACAGGTTGGGGATTGCTAGTCTAGAGAACTGTAGTGTCCAGGCAGCAACCATGTCTAGCAGACAGGCAGTGTATCTGGAAGTGCATTGGGTGCGCGGTATACCAACCAGATAGCCACGCTCTTGGTTGAGCCCTACCTGAGGCCAACGCATTAAATTTCTGTAACTGATCATGCAGGGAGAGCCCCGAAGGTGAAATACTCATGGATTAGGATTGCCACTCCCCCTATCCACATCACAGTTTGTGAATACACAGTCTGGAGAACACAGCAGGGGCTAGTTCTTTAAGGGCAACTGATTCACCTTTCCTGACCAGGTTTCCATCAAACACATGGGGTCCACCCCCTGTTCTGCAAAATACGCTTGCAGAGTGGAGGCTTTGTTGTTAATTGACCTGGCATTGTACAGCATCAGTGTCGGTGGGGGACCGTTCACCTTTGCCTCAACCCTAGTGGCCCGAGAGATGAGGCAGTGGATTGAACAGGCTCAAACATGATCCCTTTTTTTGTCCAACCTCCTCCCACTGCTGTCTCTGCCTTCTTCCCCTTATTATTGGTATCCCTGACTCCCTTGAGTCCCCCATGTAGTTACTTTACTCTTAATTATGCCCAATGATTAAGGGCTGTCCATGTCTGGTGTTTTGTTCCTGCTTGCCATGGACAACTCTCCCTTGGGGTTACTAATTGTTTATTTTCTAGGGTTCTTGTACCCTGCCTTCTTGCTTGAGTTGGTATGGATTTGGGTTTGGTGGTTTGACTTGGGTTTGACTTGGGTTTGGTAGTTTCAATTGAGTTGGGTATTTGATTCCCCAGTCATCTGCTATGACATCTCAGGGCTACCCAGTGTGTTGTTGTTGTTTTATTACTTAGGATGCCTTACACATTGTCTATTAGCTCCTGTTCAGGTAGAGGGAGAGGGCGCTTATTTAGATTAGATTTTATTCCAGCAATTAGGTGGGTACATATGAGGAGTTGTGGCAGCTGGGTTGTTTGGGGATTTATTATTGGTTAGAGAATTAATTGGTTGGGGGTTAATTATTTAATTAGAGTAGTTAATTAAAATATAGTCAATTAATAACAATCAGTTAGGAGATTAGTTATTTGATTGGTTAACAATTGATATTTGTGGTTGCTTTGGGTGTTCTTTATTGTATTTACTTAGCTAATTGGTTGTTGATTTAGAATCTTTGAATTGGTGCTTTGGAGAGAGCTGGATGGGATCCAGGGTTGCTAGGGGAGTTCTGGTGGTTGGGTGGTTTCCCCGCACATGGTTTCTTCTAAGGAACATCAACATCACATATCTAGGTATGGACAGAATGGTAGAACATCTTCATATGCAGAATGTCCCAGTTCAGTCTCCAGAATCTCCAGCTGAAAGGATCATGTCATGTGAAAGCTCTTCATATGACACGCTGTAGAATAGCCACAAGTAAGAGTAGACAATACTGGTGCTGATGGCACAGTGGTTTGATTCAGAGCAAGTCATCTTTGTGTATCTATATGATTTACAGTCTTGCAAAGGGGTAAACCTGAGGCAAGTCTCCTTCTTCCTCACTGCCTCAGTGACTAGCTCTGATGCTTCAAAGGCTGTTTTAGTATTTGATTACAAACAAGGCTGACGCGTTTGTTGCATTTACTGGTACTCGTGTACTCGTGCACTCCTCTACTACTGGTCAGTGCTGTTATATAGTCAAAATATAGAACCTAATGCAAGATGAAATAAGGTAAGCAGACACAAGGGGAAATTATTAAGTCATTTAGATTAGATTTAGTTATTATCATCTGTAATAAATGGTGGGATATATAAAATATTGGACCTAGAAATGACAGGTTCCTGTAGAGACCTAACTGAGAAGTAAGCTTGTCACTGTCTGAGACTAGAAATCCACTGCCAGCAGTAAGAGAAGAGCTCAACTCTCAATAGGAGGAAATTCTGTTTAAGCGAAAAAGTTGTTTCTTTTCTTTAAATAATTCAGTTTGTCACATGGAACAAAATACCACAAAGTTTAGAATTAATGTTTTGTGTGTCAAGGTTTTAAATCATATTGTACATTATATTTTACTGAGGGCCATAAAAGAACATGCTCCTGCTCAAAGAAATTTTCCCTCTACATTTCAGTAGCATGAAGATGTTGGGATAGGTGGGCAAGGGGAGGCAAAGTTAATGGATTAATATGATCAAGTGCAGTTATATATGCTTAGAATTTTTTTTAGTTGAGGTCTTGATAGCTGCTAATAAAAACTGAAAAAATACTTTATGATCACATTAAGGTTGCAACACTTGGGTTTCATATGTGTGTCTTAAAGCATAAATTTAGTTTCTTACTGTGCAAAATGCATAAATGGAAACCAGTTTCAGAAATCCAAGTTCCTTGTTCAGAAAAAGTTATTCCTAGGAGCTTATAATGTAAAACCCACATGTTTAAAAAAGTGAAAAGCACTTTCTGCTGTGGATAATTACATGGTCCTAGTACATACAGCAGTACCACTTGAAGTATAGCTTTATTCATTTTAATTCACCTTTTTATAAGTTTTAAAAACATAGCTAGACAATTACTGCTGGGCAGGAAAATATACTTGTGCATTGATTTGATTTTTCTTTCAAGGCACTTGAGAGAGAAGACAGCAATAGCAGTAACATCTAAAGGGTTCTATGGGCTGGAAGATGAGAAGGGAGCAGCTTGTGCTTCAACAAGGCGTCGTTCTACACCACGCAGTTTAGCAGGCTTGACCACAGGCGTGTTTGAATCCGTAATGGTTCAGGTTCTGAGACAGGAAGAGCAACAGAGAGCAAAAGAAGAAAAGAGGTAAAAGGAAAAAGTGGCTTGTTTGTAGCTATCCTTTTCATCCCCCTCCCCCAAACTTTGCTGTTTTGGGAGATCAAATATATCATGTCCCATTATTTCTGGTTCAAAATAGACTTCTCAACTGAAGATTGCTGCATAATTAATCACATTTAGGTAGTCTGGTATACATGATGTACCAAATATTTCTTATTCAACTCATTTTTAATGGAAAAATTTGTTAAAGTGGTGAAAGATTTCTTCTGGTTCAAAACAGACTTCTCAACTGAAGATTGCTGCATAATTAATCACATTTAGGTAGTCTGGTATACATGATCTATGAAATATTTCTTATTCAACTCATTTTTAATGGAAAAAATAGTTAAAGTGGTGAAAGATTTGAAATTAGTTTCAAATTAGAAATTAAATGTCAAGAATGTTAAGAATCTAATGATCCTGTTTTTGTTATATATTTATTTAGTGATGTTTTATATTACCGTCTGCAGTTATTCTTGTGTATGGTTTTGTAATGTATCTGTGTTTGTGTATCTGTTGAAAACAGCCATCTAGAGCAAATTGCTGGGAGCGTTCACTTTAATTTTAATTTGATTTTGTTTTGAACTTATTTTGTTCTCTTAATATGTTAAATAAATATACAATAGCATTTAAAATATTGTTTGAGTATGAGGAAGTTTGTGTGAGTTGGCAGGGAAAGT
Organism: Paroedura picta; assembly: GCF_049243985.1. Classification (NCBI taxonomy): domain Eukaryota; kingdom Metazoa; phylum Chordata; class Lepidosauria; order Squamata; family Gekkonidae; genus Paroedura; species Paroedura picta. The sequence continues at coordinate 74,348,094 of NC_135375.1, read as the reverse complement.
GATTAGGTAGAAAAACTGAAATATGGGGGGAGGGGAATCTAGCTTCCATTTTGTTGGGGAAAATTGGCCATTAAGCAAAATATGGTAGGACCCTGTGAGTAATGATGGGAAAAGGTTATCTCCCTCTGCCATCTGCAAGATCTCTCCTTCCACAATTCTGTAACCTCTCAGGGGTTCGAGCAGGCTAATTTTGCCTCTCCCCTTTTCTTTCAGCATCCTGTGCTCCTGGACTTTATGCAGGTCTCATCATACTGGTTGCTTTGTTTATTTTTGACTATTCCATCTTTTTCCTATTCAAGATGGAGTAAGGTAAAAACAACATAGTTTGAAATAATCTTCAACTAAAACAATGAAACCCAATAACTGCAGACTCACCAAAACAGACCTGAAAAACAACTTTCATTGTATATCCAGCTGTAGGTGAACTATTAAAGGGATGGGGGGGAGGGCTTTTCTTCCTGTTAATAATAATTTGCCAAGTCATATTTTGCTGCACATATGGAAATGCAGATAATACTGCTTTGTCTGATGGTGGCTCAGTTGCTTTTGTGATCTATGCAGAAGCCATACCATTTACACTGCCATATAGTAATTGACTTTTATGCTTGTTTTTGTTCATATTCTGCCTCTTACGAAAGTTGGATGTTGCTGGCATTATTCAGTTCTATTCTAATTCTTTATACAGTATTTGGTTGTTGGACTAACAATGGCAAATGATTAAGCATTTTTTGTATCAAAAGGTGTGATGTTTTGTATTTCTTCTATTTTTAAGAAAGTGGATTTAGTTGAAAATCTGCTTAAAGCCCCTTTTCATTTTGTAGATATGCCATTAATGATAACAATGTATAATAATGAAGAATACCCAGAGGAAAAGGGATTTTTTAAAAAGCAGGGCCATTATGTTTCTGTTCTGCTTTAACTGCAGTTTCTTGCATTGTCAGTGGCTTAGTTCAGATATAGAAGGTTGGTTTTTATACCCTGCTTCTCACTATGCAAAGGAGTATCAAAGCAACTTACAGTCACCTTCCCTTCCTCTCCCCACAGCAGACACCCAGTGTAGCTGAGAACGCTCTGACAGGCCTGCTTGGTCAGAACAGCACTATCACTACAGTGACTAGCCCAGGTCACCCAGCTGGCTGCAAGTGGAGAAGCAGGGAATCAAACCCAACTCACCAGATTAGATGCCGCCACTCTTAACTAATACACCAAGTTGGCATTAGTTTGCTATTACATGAATGAGCCTAAGAAATCTTTGGGCTTGTGCTTTCTCCCTCATACATGGCAAGCTGTTTGGCAAAATCTGATATTTTCCCCTTCTGGAAATCAAGATTACAAACTACATTTGAATGCTCCTTTGCTATGAAAGTGCAAGTTGACTTGCCAGTTGGATACAGTGGAAAATTGTGGTATGTGCATGAGGGGAGAAGGGGTGGGAGATGGTGAAAAGGGAGCCTGTGGACCTCTGATTCATCAAGGTTTGTTCACACAGTAGCAAACCATGGTTTGCTTGTTATATCTGAGTCAGGTCATTGAGTCATGAGAAAGGGTACAGCTTGGAAGAATGGCAGAAGCATAATTCTGTCAACTCAGACACAATTTAAAAGTTCGCCTACCCCCATATTTCCTCCAAGTCACATATGGTAATCTGTATACTTAAAAGTTAAAGAGATGTGAAAATTGTTTATGTATGGATTTTTTGTGGTTGTAGTTTAGTCAAGAATCATACCTGTGGTGCCCAAAATGAAGATCATGTACTGAAAGACCATGGATCCTTCTGATTTCTTTTTACATTGAAACTGGTCATCCTTTACTTAGTTTGAGTGGAATGTGTTGTTCTGCAAGAAGAATTCAACCTGTACAACAAGGCAAGGCATTTGAAATGACACCGTCATAGGAAGATGGTACTTGTTAAATGAATTTATTACAGTACATACACTTGTTTAAAAAGTGACTCAACACTCTATCACCAATGATTTTACAGTAAACTGGGTACACTATACTGAAAGGAAAAGTGGTTCAAGTTTTTTTTAGTTATATATTTATTTACTAGATTGTGAGACTTTCTTTTTTACTTGGTGATTTATTTGATTGTAGATTTTTTAAATCTCCAGTATATTGCTGATGTTCAGTAAAACCAGGAACTGATGACTATGAAACTAGCACTGTGTACCAAGTAATCGCAACTTCCAAGCCAACTTTTAATGTGCTTTTATAATTGTGTTTATGAATGGATCACCTTGGCTGTTGTCTATGCTAGAAAGAATTCAAAAGTATCAGTCCCACATCATGAGGCTTAATTTTTATTCTTCTTACTGATTAATGAGCAGGTGTGGTGGTTGCAATTTTAGGTTGTCATTTTAACTAGCAATCTGTAAATGGGTTCAGTTTGAGCACATGAACAGGTGTATGGGAAAGGTAATGGGGATAGATGAGGGGAAATAAATGCAAAATCAGTCTGGATTAGAGCTTTCGTCAGTGACACAGCCTGTGCTGGAGGGGATTGCACTCCTCCTAGAGGAACAGGTGCATTTTAGGAGGGTATGGCTGGAGCCTGGCTTACAGTTGTAGGTTCATTTCCTCCATGGCATATAGTCTTTTTCTCAGCTTAGGCTAATACTTAGAAAGCATCATTGAGTCATGGTGATCCATGGTCTAGACTCATCAGATTAAATTACTGCTTTACATGGGGCTGCCTTAGAAAACTATCTGGAAATATCAGTTGACCCAAAATATCGCAGTGGCTAGGTTTTTGCAGTAAAAGTGCTACACTCAATATGCCAGAAAATTTGGAAAACTCAACAATGGCCAGAGGATTGGAAAAGGTCAGTTTACATTCCAATCCCAAAGAAGGGCAATGCCAAAGAATGTTCAAACTACCGCACCATTGCACTCATTTCTCATGCTAGCAAAGTTATGCTCAAAATTTTACAAGCTAGGCTCCAGCAATATGTGGACCGAGAACTCCCAGAAGTACAGGCAGGATTTCGAAGAGGCAGAGGAACTAGAGATCAAATTGCCAACATACGCTGGATCATGGAGAAAGCTAGGGAGTTCCAGAAGAACATCTACTTCTGCTTCATTGACTATGCTAAAGCCTTTGATTGTGTGGAGCACAACAAATTGTGGCAAGTTCTTAAAGAGATGGGAATACCAGAGCATCTTATTTGTCTCTTGAGAAACTTATATGCAGGTCAAGAAGCAACAGTGAGAACTGAACATGGAATCACTGATTGGTTCAAAATTGAGAAAGGAGTTCGGCAAGGCTGTATACTGTCGCCTTGCCTATTTAACTTGTATGCGGAGCACATCATGAGAAAGGCGGGATTAGAGGAGTCACAAATTGGGATCAAGTTTGCAGGGAGAAATATCAACAAGCTCAGATATGCAGATGATACCACTCTAATGGCAGAAAGTGAAGAGGAACTAAAGAGCCTGTTGATGCGGGTGAAGGAGAAGAGTGCAAAAGTTGGCTTGAAACTCAACATCAAGAAAACAAAGATCATGGCATCCGGCCCTCTCTGTTCCTGGCAAATAGATGGGTAAGAAATGGAGATAGTGACAGATTTTATTTTCCTGGGCTCCAAGATCACTGCAGATGGGGACTGCAGCAAAGAAATTAAAAGACGCTTGCTCCCGGGGGGAAAAGCTATGGCAAATCTAGACAGCATCCTAAAAAGCAGAGACATCACCCTGCCAACAAAAGTGCGTTTAGTCAAGGCTATGGTATTCCCAGTTGCAATGTATGGCTGCGAAAGTTGGACCATAAGGAAGGCCGAGCGTCAAAGAATTGAGGCTTTTTAACTCTGGTGCTGGAGAAGACTCTTGCGAGTCCCTTGGACTGCAAGGCGAACAAACCGGTCAGTCCTAGAGGAGATCAGCCCTGACTACTCCTTAGAAGGCCAGATCCTGAAGATGAAACTCAAATACTTTGGCCACCTCATGAGAAGGAAGGACTCCCTGGAGAAGAGCCTAATGCCGGGAGCAATTGAGGGCAAAAGAAGAAGGGGATGACAGAGAATGAGGTGGCTGGATGGAGTCACTGAAGCAGTAGGTGCAAACTTAAATGGACTCTGTGGAATGGTAGAGGACAGGAAGGCCTGGAGGATCATTGTCCATGGGGTCGCGACGACTTCGCACCTAACAACAACAGGTTTTTGTCAGGGGCTGGAGCTGGGAATCCTATCAACCATGTACTGAAAGATCTTCACTGTCTCCCCATAAATTTCCAAGTACAATTGAAAATGTCTGGTTTGTACCTTTAAAGTCTTAAAGGGCTCAAGGATGGAGTACTAGAAGGATCATCTTCTCCTGTAGTATCCAGCCTACCAGTTAAGCTCCAATTCTCAAGCCCTGCTTCCTGTGCCTTCACCTGTAGAGGAGAGGTAGGTGGTGAGCAAAGAGGATTCAGCTTTGGAATCCTCTCCTCCTGTCGGCATCTGAAACATTATGGTAGACTGTATTCTACCAATCCTAGTGCCTAGCATGTTTATCCAATAGGAAAAGCAAAAGGATCAAAGTGCTGCCAAAAGTGTACGTATTGGATACCAGTAAGCTGGTTAAACATACCCTGCAGTAGTATTTTGTAGAACATAGACATGTTTTAGAAGATTTAGTACAAACCAGTAGCAAATCCTTACGTCAGTTTTTTTAAATTACTATTCTTACTTCCTAAATACTATAAAACATCAGAAGAAAAGTACTTTTTGTAGTGGTATTGTGCTTTGCCTTTCCTCTCTCTTTCCAATCTAGTAAATGTCAGGATAGAAATGGAAGCAGAAAAGGATCCCAGAGACAACTAGAGCTGCCGAGTCATGTAGTAGTATCCGCTGCAGACTTAGAGGTACAGCACTCTTGAAGAAATAGTGCAGAACAGACTTTTGCCTTAAAAGACAATAATAAGGGGGGGGGGGGTGACACAGCAAGGGCTTTCATGGATTGGTGCTCAACTTTTTAGAGATCTTTCAAAATGTATATAGTACTTGACTTGTAATAGAAATTATAATTAAGGGACATGGGAGGGAAGAGGCTTTAGGTACCAGAGAGGGAAAGCTGGAGGCAAGAGCTTTCATTAAGACATAGGTAGCAATTTTGGTTATGTTACCTAAACCTTCAAGGTCCTTTCACAACTTGTCTACTTCTGCAGTAAGAATTGCATATATCATATACTAGGTATAACATATTAACCCCAATAAGATTATTTTGTTTTAAATTTGGCCAAGGTGTTGTACAGTTTTGTTTAAATTACTTTAATTAATTTTGCTGCTGGGAAGACAAGATTGATTTCCTGCATCATGTGTAAATTGTTATTTTCTTGAAAGAATCAGTTCAGTCTAATTTAGTTTTTAGATGAGAATTTGTTGGTGAATTCAGAAGAATTTAAGGATGTGAGTCAGAATGTTTATAACAGTCCTAACAGTTGAAGGAGGTACTAAATAGAATGAAAACTTATAGCAGGATATTCAATTATATATTAAAATAAGCCTGAAAGTATATAATTTAATGCCATTATGAATAAGACAAAAATAAATATTAACTAATGTATAATCAAAGAAACATCTTCCAAGGTTTTATGAATCTAAAGTTAATCAATTATCAATTACATTAACTTCTTCTAGTTTCTTCATCTGCTTCCTCTAGTTTACTGAGCAGAAGAATGTTCTAAATTAGTGATCCCCAACCTGTGGGCTGCGGACCACATGTGGTCCGTCGACTCATTGGAGGTGGGCTGCGAAGGACACCTTCTCCCCACCCCCACCCCGGACCTTTACTTCATCCCCCCCGGCCCTTTACAACACACTTCGGGTGTCATTGTCTCCCATCACTCCCAGATGGGACTATCTCGTTGCAGAGAAACAAGCTCAGGGTTCCCATTGATCTGTCATTGTCATGAGTTAAAATTTCCATGAAAATAAAATGTTCCTTATGTTCATTGTTGTGGCATGTCTGTATCTTATTTTGAAGGGATGTTTAAACATTAACATAGCGATCAGAGAGCGTTAGGACAATGGTTGAGAGTAGAGGAGTAAACTACCCCCCCCCACCGGGCCTCAGTAAAATTGTCATGCGTTGAGTGGTCCCCGGTGATAAAAAGGTTGGGGACCACTGTTCTAAATAGGAGGGTAAAGGTAAAGGTATCCCCTGTGCAAGCACCGGGTCATGTCTGACCCTTGGAGTGATGCCCTCTAGTGTTTTCTTGGCAGACTCAATACGGGGTGGTTTGCCACTGCCTTCCCCAATCATTACCGTTTACCCCCCAGCAAACTGGATACTCATTTTATCGACCTTGGAAGGATGGAAGGCTGAGTCAACCCTGAGCCGGCTGCTGGGATTGAACTCCCAGCCTCATGGTCAGAGCTTTAGACTGCATGTCTGCTGCCTTACCACTTTGCGCCACAAGAGGCTCTTTAAATAAGAGGGTAAAACATTAAAATTGCTAGATTTGAAATGTGATAAAATTCTATGTTTTCATGGTCAGACCAGAAGAAGGTTGGGGACCGCTAATTTAAAGGGAGGTTGGGACAACTTTTTGAGGACTCATAGAATTGGATCCTCAGATCCAATCTTTGAAACTGGGGTGGGGGTGAGGGATTGAAGAGTAGTGCCAACACCTACGCTGAAGATACCAGAGCCCCTGGATCTAGTCTTTATTATACCTATGAGTCCCACTGAGTATAATGGTCCCTATAGGGCAGGGGTAGTCAAACTGCGGCCCTCCAGATGTCCATGGACTACAATTCCCAGGAGCCCCTGCCAGCGAATGCTGGCAGGGGCTCCTGGGAATTGTAGTCCATGGACATCTGGAGGGCCGCAGTTTGATTACCCCTGCTATAGGGTATTATGGAACTGGAAAAAAATGGGATTTCCAAAATCCTGAATCTGAATACCACACCTGTATTGTGATTGCAAAATGTTGGAAAATACTGATTGGGTGAGGTGGTATACCTAAACCCAAAAAATACAGATTTTCCCACATACAGTCCTATATAAAACTGCATAAGGAAAGATCTGATTTGTTTTCATTTTTATGCCATTTACATGAGGATTGATATAAGAGTTCATATGGTATGTCATAAATGACTCACTATGTTAAAATGAGAATAAAACATCACAAAGGTTTTCTGAATAGAATTGTTAACATGCTAGTTGATGCACAGCTGCAGTGGTAGGAGTCGAGTGATGCAACTGTCAGTTTCAGTATTACCATAAACCACTGTGATAGCCATTAAAACCTGAGTCCGCAACCTTGTTGAACTAGTGGCCGCGTTTGGATTTCTGAGGAAAGGTGTCACCACAAAATGATTATTGTATGATGTTGGGCTAATCACAAAATGACTGCCATTCAGGGTGGGGTAAACTGTTTGCTTTAGGGGAAAGATGCTGTTTTCTTAGTTAGAAATAAATGGGAGAGCCAAGCTCTGAAACATAAGCGTCTGTTTCTGCGACAGGCCAGGGATCCACAGTGGAGAACCATATGCTCATTCAGGACAAGGCCAGTGCTTTAGTAATGAGGGAGGGAGCATCTCAGCACACTCTTCCCCACCCCCCTGTTCCATTCAAGACCTTTTGGACTCAAAACTCAAGAAGCAAGCAGACACCACAAAACACCTCTGTAATGCATGCAATAGTGCCCATGGGCATTAGTGATTGCTGGATTTGTTCCTCGCACTGGGACTGGGGATACCCTCTACAGACAAGTTATCTTGGGCTACTCAGCTTGAATTCTCATTTATTTGTTTTGATGATAAAATGAAGAAGACGAGACTCATGTACTCCACTCTGAACTCATTGGTAAGATATAATTGTGATAGGGCTTTAAAAAAAATCTCAGTATTAACAAAATTATCCATTATTCAGTCGGAATTATTTTATTTTACAGACACATTGTATTCTAAATACTTCCAAAAGTCCTTAATATTAAAACTGATTATTTTATTTTATTCTATATTTTTTTGCTTTATCAGACATCGGGAACAAGAAAGAAAAGAAGCAGAGGAAGCTAGTCACAAAGAAATAGAAGAATGGGACAAATCCCTCCTAAGTCAAGCAGCACCCAGTCGGATGGAACACATGTGGGAAATTCCGGCTATTGGTCACTTCCTTTGTCTAGCACAACATATTTTAAACTTGCCCGAAATAGTCTTCTATGAATTAGAACGATGCCTTCTAATGCCACAGTGTAGTGGGTTTTTGTCTAAAATAATGACTTCTTTGTTAAGTCCTCCTCATCGAAGATCTACCTTGCATCGAAGGCCAACTCTTCCTTACAGGACTTGGGAAGCAGCACTTCGGCAAAAAATACAGCATTGGTATACATCTGTGGGGCAAACTGACAATCCTGACAGCTCTGCAGAAAAACTTGGCCTTTGTCCTCAATTTTTTCAAGTTCTTGGAGAAGTTAACCCTTTGGAGGAAAAAGCATTTCATGAGCTCTCATTTTATAAAAAAGTGTGGCTACTAAAAGGCCTTTGTGACTTTGTATATGAAACTCAAAAAGATGTACAAGATGCAGTACTTGGGCAGCCTATCCACGAATGCAGAGAGGTGATTCTAGGTTATGATTACTTAGAAAATGCCTATGTTCATTTTCCACAATTCTGTGGTGCAGATGTCCGGATTTACAAACAGAGGCCTTTTCATGCCCCTGAGTTTCCAGCTCCTCCAATCAAGGTAAAAAGAATCCCACGAATTAAACTGGAAAAAGTGAAAACTGAATATGCCACCAAAAGCAATGGGGAAGTTAGATGTGGTGCTAAAGAAGAGGTGCTGTCTCATGCAAAGACAGAACATGCAAAAGATCTTTGTTCAGCAAAGATCCATTTGGACCGTTTGAGTGTTGCTCCAGGAAAAGAAATTAAATCCAAATGTGAAGAGAAAATCCATAAGGGCTGTGACTTTACAACAGATTGCTGTAAAGAAAATAGGGATAAAAGCGTTGTTTTGGGAGAGAATGCTGGCTTTGGTGGACCTCTCAGTCCAGGAGAAATCAGGATTGTGGAAAATGGGGGGAAATGTGGTGAATCTTCTCTAGTGAAAAATGAGGCTACTCCGTTAAAAGAAAACACTCTTAAAACTTGCCAGATGCATGTCAATGGGAATCACAATGATAATCCAGATATGAATTGCCACAAAGTTGCTCCAGAAGTCAGTTCAGTAGAAAATAGCAAAACACTAAAGCTTAGTAAAATGAGAGCGAAAAAGAAGAAAAAGAAAAAAAAGAAACTGAAAGATATCCTGAGTGAAAAGCTCCAGAGGAAGCGTGAGATTCATCTCCACTCCCTGAAATCTTATAAACCTGAGATCCAGAATAAGTTGCTTATGATGAAAAAGAAAGTCAAACACAAGAAGCACAAATCTGGTAAGGTGATTTTTACATCTGATACAGGGAAGGTGATGTCAGTCCTTTGATACCTGGTTGCCCTTGTGCCTAAAAAATGTTTGCTGGTTCCTAATAATATGGAATTTATACTCTGGAATCTTGTGTTTTTTTTTCCAACTCTGTGTGATGAAACTGTAGCTCTTTAAACAAAGTTAAGGACAAAAACTCATGAACTACAAAAACATTATTTATTTATTTTTATGTATTTATTACTGGCCAGCCAGCAGTCACTAGGGAGTTCTTTAATAAATGGTTGCACTATGCTTCATAAGGGATTTTTTGGTCAAAGATTTATACATGCTATGCTGTGATATTGGCATGTTGAGTTTGTCAAAAGTGGACAAAGCTACATGAATGTGGTTTGTTGACATGGCTTCTAATTTTTTGTCAGTTTGTTGGAACTTCCACTGAAGAAATTCTGCAATTCATTGCATCCTGGGCAAGTGCAAATAACTTTGACTATTTGTAATTGATCTTAATTTATTTTTCAATGATTTGTAGCCATATATTGAGAAAGACTGCAATCATTTCCAGACATGGTAGCAAATTCTTTTTTACTTCAAAAGTAGATTATCCAGGGTGTTTTATATTCAGCTGTTTAATATTGCTGAGAAGCTAAACGGGGTGCAGAACTCAGTATCTTGCTTAGGGAGAGATTGTTTTACAGGAGCCTTCAGTTAATAGTGTCAGCAAAATGTATAAATACCAGTGAAGTTATAGATTCACTCTTTAAAAGTAGAATTGTGGCTTTTAGTTAGATCTCATAATACTCAGTAGTTATTAGACAGTTCATAGCACCTCTTACCTTAACTATCCCCTGGTTCTCCCCTGGTTCTAGGACTCCATCCTTGATGGGTGGTTCTCACCGCTGGTGCTAGGGAGGCAGGCCTTAAATTTACTTCCTCTTCCTGTCTCCCTGGTAGAACCGCCCTCATCTTCAGTTTTTCTCCTGCCTGCAGGGAGTGCGGTTGTGTGAGCATTAGCTCTTCACCTTTTTTTATAGAAGCTAGATTAAGACTGTTAGTTGGAATTTCTATACTAAAATCCTTCTACTTCTTTTCCTCTGTATCTTTCCCTCCCAGTTCATAGTTAATGTTGCCAGGTTAGAGTTTAAAGTTTAAAAGTTAGATTAATAGGAAATTTACTTACTGTTCAGAATGGCAACAAGTGTTTTTCAAGATGATTATTTGTTGGAGTCTCATCTCCCAGGCACGCATGGAGCTGCCGGTGGAGCTACGGGCCCGGCAGATTGCGTTCCATCGGGAACCTTACTGACCGTGGCAGCCCAGCAGCAGCCCGATAAGCCTAGGAAGGCTACTTGCAAACCAGCCAAAAGGCTGCGTGGAGAGAAGTGTGAACGGGCTAGCAGAGGCGTTCTGCCTAAACAAACAAGCTCCGGAGGCAATTCTGACTGCGTCATGATTAGCTCTGCAGGGAGCTTTGGCCTTGAGGGCAGCCATGTGCCGAGCTCTGAGTTGCACGTGGGGGAAGGAGTCCCCCTAGTGGCTGAATGCCAAAATGACTGCACGAGCTCTATAATACAAGGTGAATCCCAAACCTCTGTTGGCTCTCTGGGACACCCATAGCCTGGCACTTCTTCTGGAGACAGACCTGCAAATGTGAGTGAAGGGCTGCCTGCTGGCATGTCCTCTGAAATGTTCAATTTTATGAAGTGTATGTTAAGAAACGAAATGAATTCGTTTTATCAGCAGAGGTCTGCTTTAAATGTGCCTTCTTTACCGCCTAGGATGCTGCATCCTCCTGTTCAATATTATTCCCCATCGCATTCTGTTCACTATGAGCAGGTTCCTCAGTCCGTTCCCACCAAGGCGGCTAGAAAGATATGCTATAATTTACCTATGTCCTCAGGATCGTCTGTGAGCGATCCAGAAGGTGAGTTTTTGATGGATGAAGAACAGGGGACACAGGCGATGGAGGAAGATATTCAGGTCCCTGAGTCAACTCAGAGATTTTGTAAAGAGGAGGATTTTCAAGATTTATTACAGAAATGTATTGTGGCTTTAGCCCTTATTACAGAAATGTATTGTGGCTTTAGCCCTTATTCAGCCAGAGGCAGCTGAGGCACCGCCAGAAAAAGATATGAAGCCTAGAGTGAAAGGTAAGGAAGAATTTTTTCCTCCTGTGGAGGTCGTACAAAAGGTGTTTCCTATGCTTGAGTTTTTTGAAAAAAAAAAAAAAAAGATTAAGGCAGAATGGCAAAAACCTATGGCTAACAAGCAATTTCTGGCATTTATATATATATATATATATATATTAAAAAAAAAAAATTTACAAACTCTCAGACTATGTGGAAGAGTTTTACAGACATTTCTGGTCGATGCACCAGTCACGGCCTTGCAGTCACAGGGTCTGGTTTCTCAGAATGGTGAGGGTCACCTTAGAGACCAGATGGATAAAAAGGAGATTTTTCTCTCAAAAAGGCACATGAGGCTGTAGCTATGGCCATTAGAGCCTCGTCCACAGCTTCCATAACGACTAGGGCTTCAATAGTCTGGACTGGAAAGCTGGTAAGATTAATTCCTGAAGCAGACAAGAAGTCTACTGAAGGTGTATCACGACTGTTAAAGGCAGTTTGTTATTTAGCAGATACTACTTTGGATGCAGTTATTTTTGCAGCCAGGGGACTTGCGTCCTTGGCAGCTGCTAGGCGTGGTCTTTGGCTGAGGGCCTGGCCTGCAGACAATCATTCCAAATCCATTGTTATTGCCTACCCCTTTCAGGGAGATAAATTGTTCGGGGATGCATTGAATAGAATTTTGATCGAAACCCGAGATAAAAAGCAAATGATGCCAAAGTTTGTTAGACGTGGTAATGATAGAAAGTTTCAAGGCTTTTCTTTCAGATCACAGAACACCCTACCAAGATTTCGGGAGAACAGGAGAGGATCCTGGGGGAATAGTCGATATTCCCTTCGTAGGGGACGTTACTCCCGATATAGCAGACAAGGCTTCAACAGACAGGAGAAGCCGGACAGGGACTCCTCCCAGAATAAAGCATGACTCCCTAGAAGACAGGGAGATTCCGGTAGGGGGTCGTTTATCATTGTTCCCTTACAGATGGTTGAAGCGCAGTCCGTCTAATGGGCTGCAGAGATAGTTCAGGTTGGTTACAAAATAGAATTTTTTGCAATTCACCCCAACAGGTGTCTGGTGTCCCCATTAAGCGCAAATCGGCTCAAGAGAGATGCTCTGCTAAAAGCAGTCCAACATCTACTAAACATAAGAGCAATAGAAATAGTTCCTGCAGAGGAACAGAGAAAATTCTGTTTACAGTGCCAAAATCAAACGGGAATTGGCGTCCAATTCCATTTGTGGCATTACGCCAGTCAGGCGTGTTAATACATCATTTTCGGACGACCTCTTGATCCGAGCGTCATCAGCTCAGGAATCAACATCACACACAGAGAGAGTGATTACCACTCTGAAGGAATTCGGATTTCTAGTCAATCTGGAAGCGAGTTCCATGGTTCCTACCCAGTGCTTGGAGCATCTGGGAGTTTTGTTGAACACGGGAAAGAAAAAAAAAAAAAAAAAAGGAAAATTGGTTTTGCCAAACAAAAAGATCAAAAAGACCAGAGATCTGGTGGGGGCTGTGATACGAGAAAAATCAACTTCACTTATGACACTGGCAAAACTCATGGGAGTTCTGGTAGAAACACGGAAGCATTACAATGGGGGCATTTCCACCTGCGTCCTTTACAGTCCCTTCTAAGGCCATTTCAGGAGAAAATAACAGCCAAGTCAAACATCAGAATCAGGTTGACTCCTGCCGTAAGGAACAGCCTCTTGTGGTGGCTGAAGCCGGTGAATCTTGGTCAGGGACGCTTTTTCGTGAACAAGAATTAGTCCTATTCACAGATGCCAGTCTGTCGGGGTGGGGAGCCACTCTGGAGACTAGGCATGTTCTAGGGAAATGGTCAGCACAAGAGAGGGAGTTTCCAATAAACCTATTGGAAATCAGAGCAATTCGACTGGCCTTGGTACACTTCCAAATCAAATTACAGCAAAAGCATGTCCTGGTAAGAATGGACAATGTTGCAGCCAAGGCTTATTTAAACAAGCAAGGGGGGACGAAATCTCCCTCAATTCACAAGGAAGCGTCACTGATTTTACAATGGGCAGAGAAGACTCTTCTGTCCCTGAGAGCAGAACATATCAAAAGGATCCTGAATGTACAGGCCGACTGGCTCAGTAGACAGGAGATTTCTGAAGCAGAATGGTCCTTGAATTGGGGTGTATTCAAAATGATTGTGGATCACTTTGGCAATCCAGTGGTAGATCTATTTGCCAGTCAGGAGAATGCGCTCTTACCTCGGTTTTTCACCAGGTTTGCTCAACTCAGAGCAGAACAGATAGATGCCCTGACGGCTCAATGGCCGCAGAGTCTGTTATATGCATTTCCTCCAGTCCCAATCATTCCCAAGGTACTCAGAAAGGTCAGACAGCAAGGGGCACAGGTAATCCTGGTGGCTCCTTATTGGCCACGCAGACCATGGTTCGCAACAATCCTGCGTCTAGCGGTGGGGAAACACCTGTCATTACCGGTAATACCAGATCTCTTGACACAGGGGCCAGTTTGGCATTACGAGCCAGGCTGGCTACAGCTGACCGCGCGGAGACTGAACGGTCAGCTCTGCTAAAATGCAGCCAGTGAAAAGGTGACTAGCACCATACTGGCGGCCAGAAAACCTTCTACTGTTAGGATATATAATTATTCTTGGAAGGTATTTGTCAGGTGGTGCAGACAAAAAAAAAAAAAAAAAGGACCCTTTAAAGACTGGGTTATGGGTCATCTTGGAATTTTTACAAGGATTGGATAAGGGTTTGAAACCATCCACATTACGTAGACAGGTGGCAGCCTTGGCGACAGTTATTCCAAAGGTTCAAGGGTTTCCCTTAGCCAAGCATCCTCACGTTACTAGGTTTCTGAGGGGAGCCACGGTAGTTTCTCCCCCAGCCGTGCATCGTTTCCCAACTTGGAACCTGAGTGTTGTACTATCAGCGTTGCTGAGACAACCTTTTGAACCTTTACAGGATATTTCATTGAGACATTTGCGACTCAAGGTTATTTTCTTAGTTGCAGTAACGTTTGCTAGACGAATTTCAGAATTAGGAGCTTTATCCATTAGGAAAGATCTTTGGGTGTTCTACAAAGATAAGGTGGTTTTGTGGACAGATCCTATATTTAGGCCCAAGGTGGAATCTAGATTCCACAGGATGCGGGAAATCAATTTGCCTACATTCTTTCCTGACCCTAAACATCCTAAAGAAGTTTTGTGGCATAGATTAGATGTACGAAGGGCCCTCAAGGCATTCCTTATACGTACAGAGCCATTTAGGAGATCAGAGTCAATGTTCATAAGCATTTCTCCGCCTAATAAAGGGGAAAGGATGTCTACTGTGGCTATTGGAACGTGTCTCAGGGATTGTATTGCTGAAACATACAGTTCATTGGGTAGGCCTGTGCCCTCTGGCATTACAGCGCATTCAGTTAGGGGGGCTGCAACAAATGCTGCCATGATAAATTCTGCCTCTGTAGAACAGATCTGCAAGGCGGCTACCTGGTCTTCAATTTCCACCTTTATTAGGCACTATAAGCTTAGTATTCAATACAATACAATACGTTTATTGGCATAAAGCAGATTAGGAGGCTATACAAAGATAGTCAAGATGCATCGGACAGTTTAAGTTTAAAAAACTGAGGACAGAAATTTAGCCATATAAGCTTAGTGATTACAGTGCAGCGGAGGCTGCCTTTGGCAGAAGTGTTCTTTTACAAGGCTTAGATTCAGACGACACAATCCCGCCCGGGACAAAGTAAGCTCTTGCATATCCCATCAAGGATGGAGTCCTAGAACCAGGGGAGAATGCCCATTGGCACTTAACGTGAAGGGTACTTCTCCCTGGGTTCTAGGACTCCATCCAGCCCTCCCTGGGCATCGTCTGAAATTTAGTCCAGTTATAGTCATTATGGGACAGGAAAAGGGGGGAATATTGGAATTTAGTTGTTCGGAACTGTTTTTTCTGCTTCCTCTTCCACTATTTCATGTTCTTATTATAAAAAAAAAAAAAAAGAAAGAAAGAAAGAAAAGAAAAATTATTACAGAGAGTTATGGTTACGGTAGTTTGGAGTATTGTTTCTCTGAGCTTTGGAAGGATCACAACTGAAGATGAGGGCGGTTCTACCAGGGAGACAGGAAGAGGAAGTAAATTTAAGGCCTGCCTCCCTAGCACCAGCGGTGAGAACCACCCATCAAGGATGGAGTCCTAGAACCCAGGGAGAAGTACCCTTCACGGTAAGTGCCAATGGGCAATCTCATAATACTCAGTAGTTATTAGACAGTTCATAGCACCTCTTACCTTAACTATCCTTTTTTTTAAGTAATGATTTTCATGTTCTGGATTGCTCCATAGCAAAAGGAAGAACAGTAGCATTAAATGTTAAATTGCAAAAATGTCAGCTCTTCCTCATTCAACCTTTGCATACAGTTTGATGGCAGCTAGATCCCATGCTTTGAATCACTTCAGCATATTTTAAAGACAAAATAAGAAAATATGAAGAATCATCTAAATTGATGTGTTAGCACTGGAAAATGCTAGGAAAGAATTCTATCAGCAGTCAAGGGGAATGTTATCCGCACTCACCATCTGGTGTCGCTTTCAGTCAGTTTGCCTGCATTGAGATCTGACCTTTGTCTGACTCAGCTTCATGCAGATAGTAGTGTTTATGCTCTTGGGTGTGACCTGGTAAATCAGTATGTGTGTACATCTGAGTTAATGTCCCTCCTATATCTGTTCTTTTGCAGTGAGGAAAATAACCTAGAGCAGGAATTCAGCTGCATTGTGATGCTGCTTCTACCAACAACACATTCCCAGCTATTAGTCATGTTAATTCAGCAAAGCATGAAAGATCTATAAGTACAATTAGTGCTGTCCCAGGAAAAATTCCTTGCACTAATGCCTTTCCATTTTTTGCTACCATAGGTAAAGCCTCCATTGGAACCAGTTCTAGGATTCCAGACCTTTACCTGTGTTCTTGTCATTATCTCACTTTCATGGTGCTAGTGTCTACCATTCCATATTATGTACTGCCCACTAGCACTTTTTAGTAGCTACTCACATCTAGTCTTTTTAGCCCTTTAGAGTCCTCTTATCCTGTGATCTGGTTAGAAGACATGTGGCTGCTTCAGTATTTGCAAGAAGCCATGTTAAAGTCTACCTCCCAGACTATCTCAGGCCTTTTTCTCTTTGAATTTAAGCCATGGCAGAGGCAAAGCCCTTTTCTTTTTTCTGTCTCATGAGGCCAAACCTACAAGGAAGCATTGCTTATATAATTGCAGGCTAGAACGGGAATTATCTTGGACTTGGTTGAAATCCTTTCTGTAGCAAATTCAAGCAAGAGTTTACTGTTTCTAGTAAACAAATAAATGAATCTGGTAAACTTTCTAGATCAATGGAGCTACAGATATTCTGTATACTGTCATCCATGATTTTTTAATGTTTCTGAGCAATATTTAATTTCTGTAGTTATAATGGTACCGAATTTGTGCTTAGATCTTGTTAGATCTTGCACAGAGAGGACACATTCAGCCTTGTATAACATGGAGTAAGATCATTCAGCTATCCTGTTTCACTCAGATTGGAGGATACCTTTCTGAATGCACATGGACTAGGCCGGGTGCGTGGAATAGATGAGCAGAGCTTGTTCCATCTACATTTTTTTTAGCAGCACAATCTACCACAATACAGTTGTATGGTTAGCCCTTTCATTCTTACTACTTTCTTTAAAGAGCCTTGATTTCTCAAAGTAAAGGGTTGTTGGTAGGGTTAAAAAGGTTTTCTGTTCTTTTCAGTTGTGCAAACACAGGAGACTTGAGAATGTTCATCTTCTTTAAAAGTTTTGGGCTTTGTCCGCTCACAATATTATTTATGTGAGTCTAATTTTATGTAAGTACTATTACCATCAGTTTGGCAAAAGTAATATTGTTTGTGAAGATACTTAAACTATGGCTTTGAAACAATCACATGAACTGTTGAAGTTCATTTTCCAACTCCAGTTTTTAATTATAATAATGCTATATAAATCATTAAAGATTTATGTGACTATTTTTCATTCAAGGAAAGAAATCCATATCTAAAAAAGCAATTACAAAGAAGAGGAAATCTGTTATGAAACCAGCTGTCCCAGAATTTCAGGTAAATAGCAATTTTGTCTGTATTAACCTAAACATCCGGAAAGTATAGAAGCACCAAACTTTTAGGGTATAAATACAGATTTAAACTGATTACATGTTCAGTCATGGATATTTTACTATTAAGTGAAATATATTGTTATAATGGAATTAATGTAGCTAAATATTCTCACAAGAGTTGGATGTAAACTGAAGGATAAGTGGATCTTAAATACACAATTTCTTCCACAGGAAGAGCAAGCTTAAATCTGAGGTTTGCTCCCCTCATACAAGGAATAAAAAGGTAAAGGTAAAGGTATCCCCTGTGCAAGCACCGAGTCATGTCTGACCCTTGGGGTGATGCCCTCTAGCGTTTTCATGACAGACTCAATACGGGGTGGTTTGCCAGTGCCTTCCCCAGTCATTACCGTTTACCCCCCAGCAAGCTGGGTACTCATTTTACCGACCTCGGAAGGATGGAAGGCTGAGTCAACCTTGAGCTGGCTGCTGGGATTGAACTCCCAGCCTCATGGGCAAAGCTTTCAGACGGCTGCCTTACCACTCTGCGCCACAAGAGGCCATACAAGGAATACATGTTATCAATTACCCCTTTCTTTCTGCACCTCTCATGCTGCATAGTATTTTGTATGGGAAGGGTCTTCAGCATCACCTTTTCAGGGGCACATGGAGCTGTCAGGATCAGAGGAAGGTGAGGAAGAACTACTTCTGCAAAGTCCTTCTGTTTGCCGAAGTTTATTCCAAGTCACTACTTTGTTAAATATTTGTAATAGAATCATAGTTTGAAGGGGACCTCCAAGGACATTTATTCCAACCAGAATGCAGGAACTCACAACTACCTACCCACCCACAGTGACCGCAATTCCATGCCAAGATGTTACTCCCCCCCCCAAAAAAATCCTTGACAGGTCTGGCCAGGCCTGGAAGAAATTTGCTTCCTGTCCCCAAGTGACAATTTGCATTTCCCTGGGCGGACAAGAAAGGGCCACAAGAACCAAGCACTGACACAATCTCTTCTGCCCTCTGACTCAAAATCTGCCTAAGTTCACAGAATCACATCTCTGTCGGCTATCTAGGCTCTGCTTAAAATCTTCCAAAGAAGGGGAACTCACCACCTCCCAAGGAAGCCTGTTCCACTGAGGAACTGCTCTAACTGTCAGTCACTTCTGGATGTTTAGCTGAAAATTCTTTTGAATTAATTTCAACCCATTAGTTCTGGTCCGTCCCGTGGAGGCAATAGAAAACAACTCTGCTCCATCTTCTATATGACAGCCAAGTATTTGAAGATGGCTATCATATTACCTCTTAGTTGTCTTCTCTCCAGGCTAAATAGTCCAAGCTCCCTCAAACTTTCCTCATACTACTTGGTCTTATCTCACCAAACCCTTACCATCTTCATTGCCCAAAACTGAACTCAGTACTGTAAGTGAGATCTAACCAGAGCAAAGTGGTCACCTCATATTATCTGGACACTGTACTTCCTTTTATACAGCCCAAAATCCCATATGCCTTTTTAACCACCGAATCACACTGCTTACTTACGTTCAATATATGATCTACTAAGACCCTTAGATCCTTTTCACACCTACTACTGCCAAGACAAGTGTCCCCCTTCCTATAATGATGTATTTGATTTTTCCTGCTTAAATGCAGAACTTTACATTTATCACAATTTATATTCATTTTAGCCCAGTTTTCCAACCTGTAAAGATCATCCTGTATCCTGATTCTGTCTTCTGCTGTATTTACTACCCCTCCCAATTTCATATCATCTGCAAATTTAATAAGCACTCCCTCTATTCAGGGCCATGCTTACCCCAAACAGATTTTTTTTGTGCAAACTTCGGTGATTCCCCAAGTTTGCAGAAAAACCTGAAATACAAAAGAGGGTTGTAATTCCCCAAGAGTAAAATAATTATTATTTCTATAGCCTACCCTTCCCAGTTGGCATTCTCTGCCCAAGCAGTTGTTGGAGGAGCCAAGGAGCCTCTCTGGGCCCAGTGGTGGCAGCACACCCCAGGAGCTACTCTTGGCTTCACAAAAAAAGTGCTCAGAGGAATTAATTTCCATGAGTCTCTCAGGGCCACATTATCTATAAAGTCAACTTATTTGAAAAATCTGAGTGGGGGGGGAAGACAGTTGCAAAGGAGAGGACTAACTAAAACAGTGTCACGGGAGATGTATTTTACAAGAACACTATTCATATTTATTCTAGACTACATCAGCCATGATCCAGTGGTCTGATCAAGCAAAGCCTGAAAATTACTGAGGAAGGCAATGGAGAAAAAAACAGCATTCTAGGGCCAGTGTATGTGTGGGCTCAAGATGCTATATTTGTAGCCAATATAAATTAAAGCTTTTTTAATGATCCTCTAATGATTAATTATTGTAATTTTGCCAATACAAAATATCTGTGAACATAATTTTAAAATGATAGGCTAAAGATACAGTTCCCAGCTCATCACCATTACAATACTCTTGCTTTCATTAAAACCTATTTCATCCTAATGGGTTGGATCCAGTCTAAATTTTTCAGTGACAGAATGGAATTTCCCTGCCTCCTGGGTCTTCACAAGATGCTGTTCCTGGAGGATAGGGGATCCAAAGGAATAACATAAAGGGGATCTACAGTGGGAAGGGCAAAGTGGTGGAAAATGTCAATTTAGCCTGGATCTAACCCGCTGGGTATATGCCATGTAAAGTACATGTGAAATGAGTTACACATGATTTTGTGAATGGCACTTTTATCTTTACTTTTTGTAGGGAAACTAGGGCTAAAGATGAGCAAGTTGTCTAAAGAGCAAATAAAAATGTGAAATTATAGGAAATGTTAGATTTTGTTGCTCTACTATTAAAATTCTGAATAGTCTGTACTTACACAACTTCTTTTCTGCAACAATTAGAAGCATTCCAAATGAAGCCAGCAATTCTAAATTCTTACTTGGAATTTCGAAAGAAGAAAATCCTGGATGACAAAGTTAAATTCAGCAATTTTAATGTAACCTTTATTTGTATATCAGCCCAATGAAATGGCTTCTATCTTAGTCATAGTTGCTTGATTGAATGGGTTTGGAGTGTCTGAGGACGTGAGAATTACTGAGGTCAGAAATAAAATATTTGTGTGAGTAACCTTGCACTTTTAGCTAAAATATCTATGCTTTTGTCAGATGTTACAGTAATTTGGTGATCATATATGTGTGTTAATTTTTTAAAGCCCCGTTTAATATGGATGGTGTGTTTACTCTTATTTTAGCTTATTTGCACTAATCTTGATGAACTCAGGGATTTAATTAGAAAAATTGAGAATGAACTCAGAGATGTGGAAAACATTAAAAAGAAATCGGTATGTGTTTAAACTTTATCTTACTGCTGTTTAATAAAATATATTTAAGAGGTTTCTGTGAGGATTGTCTCTTCTGGATGTATTTAATGAGTTTTCTGGAGCTATATGAATCATGGAAAGAATTTTAACATTTACACTTTGTCCTTCCATTGGCTCTCAGTTATTACCAGCTTTCAAAGAAAAGCAGCATGTCAATATTTGTTTCTAAAGGTGTTTTAGTCAACTAAAGTTTAACATGACTGATGCCACTGAAAAATATAGCTTGCCTCTCCCCCTCCATTCTCATTGTTGCTTTATCAAGCATTGTTCTTTCCTCCTTCAGTTGTAAGCCAGCAGGGCAAGGACCATATTGTTCCTACGCTGTGTCTAGTAAATATGCTGGTACAGCTATAAATTAATAATAAGACCTACCCTTGAAGTATTTGAATAATTAATCCACGATAGAGTACAATGAGTTAAAATAAACTACTGCCCAATCTAACTTCTATTGTGCAGTCAAATCTTAAATATATGTCCTGTGGTGCTTGAATAATAAATATACAGCGGAACTGTATTTAATTATTATTATATTTATAGACCACCATTCTTGGCCCAGCCAGCTTCTGGTGGTTTACTTAAAAACATAAAATCAGAATAAAACTGATGGCGGCAACCATCTACATTCCCCATGTGAACCCTTAACCCTCCTGATAATAGTCACCGTTGCCCTAATAGAAGACCATAGGTGATGTTCAGCTGGGAGCGGAGGCTACGGGCTAAAGAGGGGTATGACCTGGTCTTACTACCCCAGCTTCAACCACATGCCTGGTGGAAGAGCTCTATCTTGCTATTCCATTCAGTAAGATTCAAAATGACAAAACTTTGTATGGTTTTGCCTTCTGTTAGGGCAGTCATTCTCAATCAGGATTTTTCTTATTCTTAGCCTAACAGAATGCAAAACCATGCATCCATACATACATGTATGTTTAATATTTATTTTATATATATATTATGCTCTGCGGGCACCAATCTGTTGGTTATTCCCAGCCCCAGAAAAGTCCAACTGGCCTCAACCAGGGCCAGGGCCTTTTAGGTCCTAGCCCCTACCTAGTGGAATGAGCCCCCAGAAGAGCTGTAGGCCCTGTGGAAGCTTACATCATTCCGCAGGGCCTGTAAAATGGAGCTCTTCCACCAGGTCTATGGTTGAGGCCGGTATGACCAGGGAGATCTATATGGCTCCCCTTCCAGGTAGTTCTATGACGGTTTGCAAGTGACATCTGCACCCTCCTCCCTCCCACTCCACTATGAGTTATTGGGGGTACTGAGAATAGTGAGGGTTTTTGTTTTTCCGCTGTATCTTCTTTTTTTTTTATTTGATTAATGATTGTGATTTTATGTCTGGGATTTTATGCAAATGTATGTAATAAATCATATATTGTTGAATTCAAACACAATGGAAAAGGAATGGGAGGAAAGAGCTGAATCTGCTGTTCTTCTCCCATCCCCCCCCCCCCCGTCTCAGAATTTCTTCTCAGAGCCCCACTGAAAGAAAATGGCTATATTCAACCAGGAGAAGAATGTGTCCAATGCCACAGAGTCCAGCACTCCAAAGCTGCCATTTTCTCCAGAGAAACTAATCTCTGGAGTCTGGAGATGAGCTGTAATTCCAGGGTATCCGCAGGTCCCACCTGGTGGCTGGCACCCCTATATGAGATTTACTATACTTGGATCCGGTGCAAGGACTGCACAGCCTGCACAAGAATTCCTTTCTTGTCAGGTTTTCCATTGTCCTTGCAGCCATTTCTGATCCTGGCTCTTGCTAGGATTGCTAACCTCCTGGTGGTACCTAGAGATCTCCCAATTTACAAGTGATCTCCAAATCACATAGATCATTTCCCTTGAGGAGAGTTGCTGCTTTTTGACAGCTGACATTAATGCTTCCATGTTTTGTTCAGTCAAGCTACTGCTCACACAAAAATGAAACTAACTTTTTAACAAGCATTTTATTTTCAGTGATGCTATGTTCACTGTAAACACATGATGTCAGGGATATGGCAGGGAGACTTGGCCAGCTGGCATCACTTCTGGGGTTACTTGGAGCCTGAAGAATATTTTAGGGGTTACTCAATGGTCAAAAGATTGAAAAAGGCTGTGTTAAGGTGCAGTTCAACAGACTGAACTAATGCATGCCAACTCAAATATGATTCCTACCACTAGACCGTGCTCACTGCAATCTTAAGCGTATTATGTTATTTTCCTAAGCAATAGGGTGTCCGTTCATATGACTTCTGCTTGTTCTCTGTTTGCACGATAGTATGAATTGCAGGCTTACTCCAGTTAAATATTCACCCACATTAGCTCTGTATTATGTTTGTTTTCCATTCCTAACCTTTCATTCAGGCATCAGTATTTTTCTTAACTTATATTCCTGCGAACCTTCATTCAGAAATCTTTTTCTCAAGGCATTCCACTTAAAAAATGAAGCATGGACTTTAATTTATTTAAAGCCTCCAGGAATTATCATTAGATTTCTGCAGGAGCTGAAGTGGTCTGCTCTTAAAAGTCAAGTCAGATGTATTTATATGCGTAAATCTGGGTGCTGGAAATTGACAGTTAATTTTTATTTTATGTTTTATATACAGAGCAGATTACAGCATTGATTTGCCTTCCTCCATTTTGACCCCACAACCAACTTGTATAGTAGCTAGGTCTGAAAGAGTGACTGATCCAAGCTCACCCACTAATTTTTTTTTTTTACCAAGTCAACACTGGTTCTCTCAGATCCAAGACTCACCACCAAAGTTAGGCTCCTCCTATATATATTGCTATGCTAACTTCTTTCAGTATAATGTTAGGTTCAGAGTAACTGTTCCCAGTAAAGTGGCTTCATATACCATTTGTACTGAACTGAATTCTGTATTTTTCAAAAAATGCATCCATGTTTCTATATTAAAACCGAACTTTTGTTGACTTCCTTCCATTTCCCCTCCCCCATTTATTTTATTTATAAAAGTGCTGGGATACACTTTAGCCAGTAGCCTTCCTTTCTGTTCTTTATTTTTGATGTATTTTTAATTTTTGTAATTAGATTGAAAAGCCTCCTCTCTCAGGCCAGCCGTCTTGGGGCAGTGTACATCAATATAAAGTCACATAAGTTAAAATCAGCCTATTTAAATATCTAAAAGAACATTGGCATGCCTTGCTTCTAGGCCTTTCCCACATTTCTCTCCTTTGTTGATTGCCAGGTCCAGATGTTGCAGGGGAGAGTGTTTTAAGGGGGTTTCTTAGATGTTTCTTAGATACCAAGATCCAATAGGATCAGGTATGCCTGGGCTATCGTCATCAGTTCACAGCCTGGCATCAACCAAATACCTGGTGGAAGATCTCTGTTTTTCAGGCCCTGAGGAACTGGATGAGCTCCAATAGGGCCTATGTCTCCTTCAGGAGCTCATTCCACCAGGTGGGGACCAGGACCAAATCTTATTGTATAGGTGCACTTGACAATGTGCTATACATTCTTTGTTTCAATGACTGAGTAATGAATGCTATGTAAAGTTACTGCTTTTTTTCGATGTGATTATCTTATTCATCATTTTTCTGATGAAAATAAAAAATAGGTTCACATGGGGACTGCACAGACCAGCTGTGGAGATTAGATTTGTTAACCTCTAGAATCTTCTTTGTGCCTAGGAGGGCTCCCTCTGCCCTCAGTCCCAAGCCAAGAACTATTGCTTTCCTGTACAAACAGTAATGTGACAGAGGCAGGGAAAATGTCTTTGTCAGTTCGCTCTTTGCCACTGTGGAGAGAGGACGCCTTGCTTTTAGCTTCTGTTCATTGAGGTAATTTTCTCTGTCTAGTGTCAGGATCATGTCTCTTTAAGAAATAAAAATGGTGACCACTTATTTTCCCTTGGGGAAGGACATAACACTGCTACTTGGCAGGTATGCTGGTTGTTCACGTCTAAGGCAAAGCAGGAGAGGTTGTCAGTATTAAAAGAAGCTTTATCCCTTAGTGCAATAGAATATCCCTTGTTGCAACAGAATAATTGGCTGATGAGTCTTCAAAACAGGCTTGTATGCCTTCAGGAACCTTGGTCCCAGCAGCATCTTCAAAATTTTCCTCAGACTTAGCAGCTAATACCCAAAGAGCTGCCTCAGAGCTTCTCACCAAAATGGTGAAAAAGAAATCAAAACATACTACTTTGAAATTGCCTCAGATCATAGTTCTCAGTCTCCAGACTCCATATCAGCGCTGAACCTCTCCATCAAGAATTGCACTCACTACAAAGTTGGGGCCAGATGTTGCCTCAGCTCCATACTTTGGCCTATTCCTGATGCCAAAGCTCTTCTTCATTTCAGCATTGTTCACCAATGCCACCCTAGAGCTGGTCACCATTGTCTTGGCAACAATCACCATCTCAACTTCAACATCAAAACCCACTAGTTTATCAACACTGAAGTCTGTCACCAGAGAAAAGGAGAAAGCAGCAGGAAATTCCAAGAACACATTCACTTTTGTTAGGGCCAGTGGATTCACAATCTTTGAATGATGATGTTATGGAGGTTTCTTTATCAGCACAGAACCAGTGAAGTCAGGCAGTGCCTCCACATCACTTTCCTGAGGGACCTATGTTAAGAGCTCAGTGGTTTCTACAGGGATCATGGAAAGTTTATGCCACCATGGGCCCTGTGGGGCGAATTCCAGACTTATGCACCTTGGCAAACCCCACTGCTCGACCAGTATCAACAGGAGAAACCCAGCTGCCTTTCCTTCTGACCAACTTATATCAGTACCTGAGGAAGAGAAAGTACAAGTTTCAGAGGAAGAATCAGACCAAACCTCCCTGCCATCAGCAGGTGAAGCAGTGGGGGGATCCTTTACTGGGTTCTCCTGCAGAAGACCTATGACTCTGAACAAGTAATTAGTATGGCTAAAGCTCTTGAACTAGATTGTACTCCCTGACCCCATATTGAATGTGTTGGATGCTTCAGACCCAAGACAAGTAGCTTTCTGTACAGTGAAAAGAATACTTGATATAGTCATATAGCTATTAATACATAGGGCAGAATATGTGTAATATAGCCAGAAGATCTGGCTGCCAAGCAAGGAACATTTGGAGGTGGTTTGGCATTTCCTGCCCCAATGTCACAAACCTGGTATTCCTTGGAGGTCACTCTTCCAAGTGCTAGCCAGGGCAGACCCTGCAGAGCTTCCAAGATCCAATAGGATCAGGTATGCCTGGGCTATCGACATCAGTTCACAGCCTGGGACTGTCTGCCTGCAAAGCAGATACTGAACCGCTGAGCCTAACATTCACTTTAATATGTTGAGTGTGGTCATTGAGTTCTTTTTATTAGAAAAACAGGATAACTTTCTTTTAATCAATAAATCTTGCTGGAGAGGTTGTGAAGGCTCTACAGGTTTCACATACAGATGGGAGAATGAAAAAGGAATCAGAAGTAAAATAAAATCTGGTCCTCCAGATGTAGAAAAAATACAGCATAGTTAAAACTGTATTTTGCAACAAAGAAAATAATGTTTAGTCAAAAATGTTTAGTCTAATTTTGTTCAGTCATGCAATCAAATGGGTAGTTTGTGTGATATTCTATTGATTGTCATTTTTATTATATATATAAATATATACATTACCCATTAAGTCAGGGTAGAACAGCACATCTGAGAATATCCCCTAGAGAGGTCGAAGTGCACATTACTCCTCCATTTTTCCGTCACCTTGGTAGTAGGGGTGGGAGTGGGATATTTTTCTGCCGTGTTGGGAGTTTTTAAGTCTTTTAATGGGGGGTTTAATTGGGTTTTAAGACTATTGTTACCTGCCACGAGCCTGTCAGGGAGTGGTGGGAAATAAATCAAATTATAAATAAATAAAAAATAAAAAGGTGGTTCAGAATGATATAACAATTAATATGTGAAAATTTAGTGAATACCTTTTTCTTTATATAGTAATCTATTGTCTTGTGTGGTGATGACAAAACATTATGCTTGCATCAATATGAACAAACTACCTTTGATACAAATGTATTGTAATAAATACAGTATTTTCATATTTACAGGGAAGGTGGTATCATCGAAAGCAAGCTGTAAAGGAGCTACACTGTACCCTGATACGACTGCTAAATGAATTGTTACCATGGGAACCAAAACTAATGAAGGCCTTTCAAAGAAACAGGTAATTTTTTGGCTTCTTTTAATGAATGTGTCCTGTAAGACTTTATAAATAATATTAAGTTGCTTACTGCTAATATGGTTATGGACAAAGAGCCTGTTTTTATTTGTACTACCTTCAAGATTGGAAGCTGTCCATCGATAATTAACCAAATCTGTACTTCCCTAGTAAATCATTTCTTAAGTATTGCTGATCTCTGACGTTTTGTTAAAGGTCTCGATTGAAAAAGGATTATGATGACTTCAGGAGGCAACCAGACTATGACAAATTTACTAGAGAACAGTGGACTAATGAAGACTCTGAAGTAAACGCTGGTAAAGAAATCTCCAGTATATTAACCAGTGAATCTTCAGAGCACTCTGAATTTCCGAAAAGGGATTATACTGATGCAGGTAGGTATTGTGTTTTGTTATCACGTCTGTGGTAGGGGTGTGCATTCAACTAAACCAAGCAGAAAAAATACTTGAAAAATACCAGTATTTTTCAGATAGACTTTTAGGTTCCGTAGTAGTATTTATGAATATAGTCTTAGACCAGCAAAATAAAAATATACAAAACAGATGTATACATGAGTAATCAGCAGTTATAAAAATAATGTTATAAATTAAAAGAGGACAAATAATTAACATAAAATGTTAGGTCGGGTATTATTTAAGCTGATTATAGATTCTTTGATCAGCTACTAGTGTAGCTGACCTGAATACAAGAAGTTTGCATGCACATGAAAGCTTATATACCTTGAATAACACTTTGCTAATCTTAAAGGTGCCACTTAAACTTGGTTTCAAATAAAACCCAATTATTTTATTCAGGCATATTAAGCTATACTCATCAGCTGGAGTGGCAGGAGCTCTCAATTCCCACTACTACCTCTTTGGTCTGCATGCTATGGTGAAAGATTTCCCCGCCATACACAGATTCTGGGAACAGGTCCTGCTGCGTAGTAATTAAAACTGCCCAGCAGCAAAAGCTGTCCCAGCTTAGTCTACATGTGGTGGGGAAATTTATTCCAGCCCCATGCAGATCCTGGGGACAACTGTTGCATAGCTGTTTAAGCCACCCAGCAGCAGACATCCTCCCTACATGTGGCAGGGAAATTTCTCCTGGCCCCACACAGATCTTGCAGACAGCTTCTGCTGCTGGTTGATTTCAGCCACCTGGCAGCAAAAGCTCTCCTAGTCTGCATGGTGTGGAGAGAGACCTCTCTGATCCATGCAGATCCTGGAGATAACTTCTGTGGCACAATTTAAACCCTGCTACAAGAGAAACCAAGCCAGCCCCAGGGTCGGGCCTTTTAATTTATTTTAATTTCTTCTTTAGTTTATTGGACCCGGAAAAAAGATAGTATTCAGACCCAGGATTTTTTAAAACTACTGATTTTTTTGGGATCCAGTAGTCCCATATATATATATATTTGCACACCCATAGTCTGTGTAGATATGTTCTAGCAGTCGATGTATGTTCTTTCTTATTTAGAGCAGAGATGCTCAGTGAATTGGGAGCCACATGTGTTTCTTCTGAGCACTTTCCCCCAATGTAGCACTTGTCCTGTTCTTCATGAAAATGGGCAAGGCCTTTGCTGTTGGGGCTTCTAACTGGCAGGTAGTTTGAACTCTGAAACAGTTGCTGCCAGAGGAACAGGTAAACTGTGAGCTAATCTGAGGTACAAGCATCATGCCAGTGGTAGAGTTACAAGTGGCTCTTTTGGTTAACAGTAACAGCAAATGTAGCTCTCTGAGAACCTTAGAGTGAGAATCACTGAGTTAGAGAGCTGGAGACGTAGAACACTGGAACCTTTAATCCATCCTGTTCCCATCATGAAATTTGTGGAGTAGGAATACATCTGCTATATGTAAAAATAATTTTTCTAGGTTTTCCACATACATATCTTATGTTCATATGAAGTGATCATATACAAAGTCAACATTGCCCTATTTGGGTCAATACTGTCTAATCTGTCTGGCAGCAGCCCTCAAGAATCCCAGGTGAAAGTTTTTCACATCACCTATTAGACCTTTTCACTGGAGATGCTAGGAATTGAACCTGGGACCTTGTATATACAGAGCTTGCAGTGAGCTAAAGTGTTACCTTGTATTTTAAAATCCAGTTGTCAGTTAAACTACTTGTGAGTAAATTTCATTCCTTCATATCATAAACTTTTATCATGTTGGTTCCTAATGATTTCCAAATAAAATTTTATGCCTGTTTGGTAAAGGTTTGGAAATTAAATTGTGTATACTTTTACTATGTAATTAGCATGCACTAATTGATGAACTAATGCAGCTTTTCTCAATTTTTTTACCATTGAGAAACCCCAGAAATATTCTTCAGGTTTTGAGAAACCCAGAAGTAGAATATGGTTGGGAAGCATAGTACACACCAACCTGAGGGCCCTCCAATTCACAACCTATCCAGGCTCATATGGGAAGGGGGAACAGATTGACATGACCATAAATGGTCATATCATTGGACAATGTTTTACAAATTTAAAAAATATATTTAAAATTATGAACTCCCACCCATTCAAGAAACCCTTCCAGGGCCCTTGAGAAACCACAGGGTTTCATGAAACCCCAGTTGAGAAAGTCTGAATTAATGAATAGTAAAATTCATTTGATGCTCTATTAGTTTGTGGCTGACATTCCAATTGTATATTGTTCATCAAAACACTAGTAAATTTGTAGATACTTAGAAAATGTTGACTTTTAAAAAACATTCCCTTTTCTGTTTTTCAGAAGACATGAAACTGTCAGAAACGGATCTTGCTGTAGGAAAAACCAGACCACTAAAAAAAGAATTATCTTGTAAAGAAATACAGAAGACACTGCCTAAATCTGTTAAGCGTCATTCCAAGCAAAACAGTTATCTGGATGATAGCACAAAAGAGTTCTTGCCAAGAAAGAAACTGAAATTAAGCACAAGCAATATTGCAGTCCATGGCATAGAAAATGAGCTATCACTTGATGGCTCCCTGAATAAACAAAAACAAACAGAATCTCCATTTTCAGAATTGTTGGATATGACAGACTCCACAGCATCAACCTCAAGCATAACAAAAGGGACCAAACCTATCCAGGCTTTGCTTGCTAAGAACACTGGGAACAAAGTTACCTTAACTAGTCAGTTGGTACCATCTGCCGGTAGGAGCATTGCTGCTTCTGAAAAGTTAATCATGTCCACTGTTGGTTCTTCCCCAGTCAGTCCAGTGTTGTCCTGCCAGACCAACTCAAAAAGCCCTTTGCAAGTGTTGTACAAAATGCCAGGTGGCCACTGTGTGCCAATAGACCTGCATAACAATTCAATGAAAATTCAAGTTCAGCCAGTGGTTGACTATAAACAAGGAGACAAAGCCACAGGAGAAAAACTCATGCAGCAAGTTCTGATTTTGCCTAAAAATTTTCTCATCCACCATAGAGAAACTAAAAATGTTGGGAAAGATATCCTGTCATTGCAGCACAAGACTACAGATCAGCAATGTACCTCTCTTCCACAGCCAGTGGCTGTTCACACTACTTTAGCAACCTCCCTTTCAGCGTCCACTGTAAATGCTGCTGCCACATTTCTGACCATCCCCGACTTCAAAAAGAATGCTACACACTTGTCCCCTGGGCCAAGTATAGTAAAAAGACTTCCAGTGTTGCCGTCCATAACTTCCACAGGTAGTGTACTGACATCAGTGGCAAAAATGAGTGAAAGTGAGACTATTAAAACAAAGACTGTAGTTTCAGCTGCCTCATTCTCTGTCACTTCACCCACTGTTTCCTCAACAATTCAACCTTTGACACCACCTCTCCCACAAAACATTTCTGCAGGCACCAATAGTTCCTCCCCAAGATTGGCATCACCACAAAAAAGCAATGATACTGGTGAAGCTAAACAAGAACTGAAAACAGTCTGTATCAGAGACTCACAGTCTATTCTTGTTCGTACACGTGGTGGGAACACAGGAATTGTTAAGGTACAGACCAGTGCAGACCACTGTTCCACTAGTAACTTATCTCCAGGTTCTGTATTCACTTATGCACCTCAACTTCAGGCATTTTTAGTGCCAAAAACCACACAGTTGACAACCTCTACTTTTTCAGCTAGTACAACAACCATACCCAATTTCCCAGCACTTGCGCAATCCTCTTTAACAACTTCAGCTTCCACTGCAACTCTTCCCTCTGGTATAAGTCATGTATTTGGAGAAAACATGCCATGTGCTTTTGGGCAGTCTCATAACAGTGGCACTGTGGGCCATGGAATGCAAAAAGCAATGCATGTGTCCTCACCTACCTTCTTGCCTCCTGCGTCATCATCTAACATTGTCATGCCCACATTGCCAAACAGCTCTGGAAATGCAGTTGGCATTCCTCCAGGAAATAATGGCCCCAGTACCTCTGGTGTAACCCAGACCCCTTTTATCAATCAACAGGTTGATGGAAATAATATGCAACATCTTGTTACTCAGCCTGAGACCTCAGCTACATCCAGTGGAAATCTAATGTGTGGTGCTCAAATTCCAAAACTTATGTTGGTAACAAATCCACCACTTCTTTCTTCCTGTGGAACTACAGGAGTCAACCTCATCCCCCCTCCAACATCTACTGGCCTTAGTGCACAAAAACTGGTGTTTATTAATACTCCACTCGCCAATATCCAGTCAACCTCTAATTTAACTGCAGAATCCTTTAAGCAGACCTTCCCTCCCAACATAAGCAAAACATATGTTAAAAGCACAGAGCAGCCTCAGTTAGTCCTCATTCCTTCTACTATGGGGGCATCACTAAAAGTAAATGCATCACCAACTGTTTCTCAAATTAAAGATGTAAAAATTGGTGTTAATATTGGTCAGGCCATTATAAATAGCACATGTAATGCTCAGAATGTCCCTCCGGTGTCTGCAGCTCCTAAAGAAGTAGAGGAGAAAAATAGCCAGAGTGTAATTTTGCCAATGTCAACAAGTGGGGGGTTGCTTCCATTATCTTCAGCTTTGGTGAGTCAGAGTATTACACCTGTCAGCGAGTCTCCAGTTGTTGCAGCGCAAGCACTAAATATGTCTACAGCAGCAAGTGCATGTTTAGATTCTGCTTCAGTAGCAAGGAGTGGAGCTTCTACTGGAACACTGCCTACTGTCTTGGTTGGAGGAATAGATACATCAACAAAATTAACACCTCTTTCAGCTACCAGATTGCGTACCTCTAATGCTGGAAATACTGTGGCTATATCAACTGTGAAAACAGGACACCTGGCCTCGTCTGTGCTGATTTCAAGTACTCAGCCAACAGTATCTCATCCAAGTATATCTACTTTTCATTTGCCAGTTACAGTTGCCTTGCCTGGACCTGTGAACGGTGCCCCTAAAATGATACATACGGTTCCTCAGTTACCAGCTGGACATTGTATACCCCTCTCTAAAAGACAGCAGTCTGCACTGGTCCACTTTCAGTCTCCAGGAATTTCAGCTACTGTGCCAACAAATGGAAGTGCGCAAAAACCTCAGACTGTATTGCCCCCTAATCTACCAAATGCAGGTAAAGTAATTAGTCTTTCAAACTTAGTTCCCTTGTCTTGCCCACAGCTTTCCCCAAATTTTATAAAGCCAGCTCCTGCTCTCAGTTGTACCCCAGTTGCCTCTACCACTCATACGGTTCCAGTCTCATCTGTAGCAGCAGGACAGTTGAATGAGTCTTGTGTGCAGCAGAAAATAATAATTAACACTTGTACACCTTTGGCACCTGGAACTCAAATAATGATCAGCGGCACTCGGTTCATTGTTCCACCTCAGGGCCTTGGAGCTGGCAGCCACGTTCTTCTCATCTCTGCAAATCCAAAACTTGGGCCTCTGCTGACTGTTAGTAATGGCCATGGATTTCAAGGAGTGCCCCATGCTCCTCCTGGTCCCCAGAAGATTACACAAGTATCAGATAATACATTGAGTTGGCAACCATTGAAACAACCTTTGAAAAGTACTACCAAAATTGTGAACTCTCTAGGGGCTGCAAACATTCTGCCTATCGTACATGCAACACCACAGATAGTAAACAGTGCTGCAAAACCATGCACTCCACCTTCGGCAGCAGCCCTGTCCCCATCTTTGGTTACAGCCTCCTCATCTTCTGCTATGTCTAAGACATCTTTGGTTTCTGCATGTCTCACAGACAACTCCCCAGTACAAGATAGAGCATCTGTACTGCATTTAGACACATCTCTCAGAAAACTGATGGTCAGCCCAGAAGGAGCTATTCTGAATGCTATAAATACTCCAAACTCAAAAACTTCCTCTCTCCCTTCATCTTTCTCTCCTGACCCAGTGTCCACAACCAGAAATCCTGCTGTTATCTTCCCTACGTTTCTTAAATCCAGCATTGGTGTACCTGATACAGCTGCATCTTGAATTTAAAGTAAATGAGCCAAGTTAAAATGTTGGGGCATTCTTTTGTGTATGAAAGTAATTTATAATTGTTAAATGTTTCCTTATGCTGCTTGAAACATACCATACAGAGGCTGGTGTACATGAATTTAAGGCACGTCATAAGCATCTTTCAATTTGAGCAGGTGGCAGCTCTTAGATACAGGATTGTTTTGCATGCCACCATGCACAGATCTGTATCAATTCAAGATTTTGCATGTGGCAGCTTTATATTATGCCCAGCCTCTCGTTGCATGCTTAAATGCAAAACTCTCAGCAGCAGCCCAGGGTTTGTAGATTCAAGCCCCAAGTTTTTTTTTTTAATTGCTTCATGTTAGAGTGCAACTGCTTTCAGTTTTCCTTTTGGTTTAAAAAAGTGAGGAAATTCCTCTCTAAGTACCATTCAGAATTGTGCTTTCAAAGGGTTGCTTTATTAAGTGGTTAGAAAAAGGCCATCTGTTAAGACTTGTTATAAAATGCAGCGTTCAGTTTCTGATTAGCACACTGACAAGGATATGTCCGTCCTGCCCCCCCCCCCATTTAGACCTTTCCAATCTTGTTTATAAACAGTATAGTAGTTTATTGCAAAATTTCCTTTGCATTGATTTTTGGGTTTCTAAAAAATAAGCCTATTTATACATTGTAAAAATGCAGCCAACAGTGTAAAATTGTACATATCCCTGACTCCCTAACAGTATGTACTAAATCTACGTGTAAAAAGAACTACTCTGTCTTATTTATGTTTTATTTACATAATGTATAGTTTTTTAAGTATTTTAGTAATTTTGGACAAGTGTACTGTTTAGCAATAATGCAGATGGATCTGCATGTAATAAACAAAGTTGCTGTATCTCTTCCTTGATAATACTGTATAAGTGACCCCATGGACCCTAAAGGAACACTTAACAGCACAAAGTTTATTTGTTTACTTGCATTAAGAAATTGTGATGTTGGGAGTTTGCAAAAAGACTGTGAACTTAAGCACATTTAATTTACACATTCCATTAAACTAGTGGGATTTACTTCCAAGTAACTGTGCTTAAGGCTGTGATTTTTCAGGCCTTCAGTTTCTTCGTGCAGCTCTTCTCTGCATCATTTCTAACTTTTCTAATGTTTATAGAAATTGCAGGCTTCATACAGTCCCTTGTCCGCTTTTCAATTGCCATGAGATGTTGAAAGTCTTTTATTGTCCAAAACGCTTGCCAAATTTGATGTGCTCATTGGTTTAATGATACCAGCAGATTTGTAAAAAGTTGATGAATATTTCCTTTTTTATTATTTCAAACCACAAGATTTGCCTTGGACTTTTAAAAAAGTGGGCTATAAATATATGTTAAATAAAATAAGACAGAGAAGCCAAAATCTGAAGTATGAAGCATTTCTGGCAGAAATAAATGATGGAATGTGACATGCTGAAATTGTTAGGAGTCAGAAGGATTGGAGAATAGTGGGAATTGTTTGCAAGATTCCTGAGATTCAAAATTGTTTCTTTTAAATCTTAGGTCCCTGTAGTTGTGGAGAAAGAATTTAGCAGTACATGGGAGAATAAGGAAAGGGATTTAATTGCCTAATGGCCATATTAGAATTATTGAAATATTATTTCTGAATGAAAGTATGTGAGGAAGGTAGCAAACCCAAATGTATCTTGATGTTTGTTTACTATTTTAAAATTTTCTGGGCTGCAAACTCTCCGCCAGACAAAGTTTTTTTAAAATTAGCTGAGCATCAGAAAGAATAAACACAAAGTTTAAAACAATGCAGGAAATGAAGAAAGGTCATCGCTGCTTATTCTGCTCCTGTAATTTTTGTTTGGACAGATTTTAATTTTTGCAGGCATAGGCTCTTGTGTAGAGCATGACTGTGGAACTGTAAGTGGACTGGCCTAAATAATTTTCTCTATCAGCTGGTTTTCTTTTCATCTCATACTAGGTAATGAGCAATTAGTAGCCATTGGATCTAGTGGCAGTAGCACTGTAGTTAGCACAGAGGTTCATGTTGTGGTAGATGACTCATTAAATAAATGTTTTGTGGAAGGTCAAAAATTAAAGATGAAAGGTACAAGAGAATGTTTAGAACCCCATACTGTTTTGTGCCAAGAATAGCTTTTTAATATAGGTATTTCAAAGATTTGACTCTGTGGCTGGAACATTGCTGTGCAGATCCTACAAAGAGGTGGATTTTGAACTCAGTCTTCTGAATGTATGTGTTGCTCTTTTTGGTCTTTGCTCCTTGTTTATCAGAACTTGGAGAAGAAGCTCAGAAAAGTGCCTTCCGTCTTGCTATGGACTCTGGAAAACCTTGGCCTGGTGCTTCCGTCTTACTCTGCTGTACTGTACTGCCCTCACTACATGACAAGACTTTTACTGTTATCCAATTATATTTAAGGTGGAACAAAGTGCTGCAACTAGTCACCTGTCTGTGACTGCATCAGAATGAGGGATAATCAACCGTTTCACTAATATCCAGCCCCTCTTGTTCTTTAATGGTGTACAAAACATTATTGTGGGAGAGAAACATTTTGGCTTAGCACTAGTTAACATGTAGCTAACTTCTCTTGCCTAATGACTGCTAAAAACCTATGGGATTCAATTACATCAGTGTGATTTTACCATATGTATGATGTTACTTGATTAATTTGTACTTTCTACCTGATCACAGAAGAGCCTCTTGTGGCGCAGAGTGGTAAGGCAGCCACCTGAAAGCTTTGCCCATGAGGTTGGGAGTTCAATCCCAGCAGCCGGCTCAAGGTTGACTCAGCCTTCCATCCTTCCGAGGTCGGTAAAATGAGTACCCAGCTTGCTGGGGGGTAAACGGTAATGACTGGGGAAGGCAGTGGCAAACCACCCCGTATTGAGTCTGCCATGAAAACGCTAGAGGGCGTCACCCCAAGGGTCAGACATGACTCGGTGCTTGCACAGGGGATACCTTTACCTTTACCTTACCTGATCACAGACTTAACAATAATCTTTGTTGGGCTAGACCTGATATAATTTCCATTCAGTTTTTTTTTATTGTTCACCAGGATATATACAATAATTTACAACTATGGTGGCAAGTAATGATTGCAAAACAGTACGTCCTAAAATTAATCTAATAATAATTTTCGTGTTTTGATTAGAATCCAATCTCCAGTTGGTCAAGGCAACTTGAGTTGGTCAAGGCATATTCCATCAGTATAATCAACAGTAGCAAACAATCAAATTAAGGGAATGTATTTGGGGAGTAATTTAGATTTCACTCAGGTATGTAATAATTTTCTGTAGAGTTTGTTTTGCAGGACATCCTGGTAATGTCACACTAGGCACGGTGTTGAATACTGATTCAGAGGCAGTGTTGTCAGACAACTTGATCATTCAGTTTTACCAGAGGACAATTACACCAGACTCTGTAAGAGATCACTTTGTTTATTTGCTGCCAAGCTTCAGTGAATGCTGGGATTCCTGACAATCAGATGGAGTAGGTGTGTTGTGCCTTGCCATTTCTACATAGGTTATGCTGACTTCACAAGGCAAACTGTGCTGCCAAATCTGATGATACTAATCACCTGATGTGAAAAGTGGGTGTCCAGATGGTTCAGATCAGTCAGATGGAGCTATCTGAAACTCCATGCACCATCAGTTGGTTGTGGATGGTACTTTTCTTCATAGCACTAATCTGGAGATGATGGCAGTGGAAAATAATCTGTAAAGTGCAGGAGGTAAGGTGGGAATGCTACACTCATGCTTTCTTAAAGTATTTTTTCTTCCTAATATTGATAGAATGGAAGTAATCTTGCTGGGATTAAAACAACTGTAAGAAAGTGTTTTTTGGAGGGAAATGCATCGGTAGAGATTAGATTTGGCATGCCTGGCATGCTGTTTGTCTACAAGCATTTTCTTGTGCTGCCTTAAAATCTATTCTAGTTTGACCCTCAGAGAAGTGCTTCTGGATTCAAGAAAGCACTATAGGAACTGCTACTTAGTATGATATCTGAGCCAGCAGAGGAGAGGAATTAAAGCACAAGAGGTGTAATAAGGGTTCACTTCCAAGTGTATTTCCAATATCTGATGACAAGCAGGTCTTGAATTCATTTAAAATAGAATTATATTGCATCTTAGTAAAATGTTTTTCAGCCTAACATAATAATATATGTGTTAAAATAATAATTCACAAATTTGAAGAATTATGGTTCTCGCTCTTCAGTCTTCAATCTGCTTAACAGAACACTTATATTACCGTATACCTCATTCTAAGTGAATCCCAGCAAATGGAATGAAGGTACAAAGGATAGGACGTCAATGC
This sequence comes from Paroedura picta, assembly GCF_049243985.1. Classification (NCBI taxonomy): domain Eukaryota; kingdom Metazoa; phylum Chordata; class Lepidosauria; order Squamata; family Gekkonidae; genus Paroedura; species Paroedura picta. The sequence continues at coordinate 74,310,327 of NC_135375.1, read as the reverse complement.
AATAGGTAAAAGCTAGATTTTCCTAGGCAGTAATGGTTTCTGGAAAAATTAATAGTCCAAGCATTTTTCCCCCTTCTGTAATGCTAGAAAGAGAAAAGCATACATTATAACCAAGACCCTAGCTATAGATTTCATTCTGATTTAATTGTTCTGGTTTCATGGTGCATAAGGTGGTGGCAGAGGACTGGCAGAGATCTTGTCGTAAGCTGGTGGAGCATCAGGCACCTGTGTTAACAAAGGTGGTAGAAACATTAAAACTATGCACATAAATATTGGAAGTACTATAAAAAGTAAGTTAATATATAAAATGTGTCTCAGGATTTCCCATCAGTGTTGTAGGAAACCATACTTATGTTGAAAGCAGTTATATGTCTTTTAACTTTTTGGTCTTAATATTAGTTCATACATTCCTCTGCAGGTTTGCTTGATCACAAGTACCACCAAGCCTATGACTTGTTCCCCAATAGAAATGTCCATAGAAATGTAGTCTTTGTTCAGTTGATCAGACCTGATATTTTCCAAGAAACCACTAACAAAATATTCATGTATCTGATGAACTGGATTCTAGTTCATGAACACTTATGCCATAATGCAATTATTAGTCTTTAAGGGACCACTCAGCTCCTTGTTTTTTTGGCTACAGCAGAAATGTGGATTTCCACGATCTTTGTAATTATTTTAAAAAAGGCACTCACTGTGCAATCGGATTAATGTCCAATGCTCATAAACTTCATTAATTACAAAATGCTGTTTTGATAGGACAACCTTTTATTAATGATACAGTATTTAAAATCAAGTGCCTCAGAGTAGTTTAAAGCAGTTCCCACTTTAAGGCTCTGTACCAAAGCAAAGGGAGGGTACTGAACCCATCCTCTGTTTACCAATTCACTGGCAGAGTTTATTTAAGTCTGAGACCCCCCACAAAGAGCCAGCTTGGTGTAGTGGTTAGGAGAGCAGACTTCTAATCTGATTTCCCACTCCCCCACATGTAGCCAGCTGGGTGACCTTGGACTCGCCACCGCACTGATAAAGCTGTTCTGAATGAGCAGTAATATCAGCGCTATCGCAGCCGCATCTACCTCACAGGGTGTCTGTTGTGGAGAGAGGAGAGAAATGGATTGTAAGCAGCTATGAGACTCCTAGTAGAGAAAAGTGACATATAAAAAACAACTCTTCTAAGAGAAAAACAGCTGATAAGAGAGACATTTTTGTATTGTAAATTGCAGCTACCCAATGATATACCACTACTGATGGCTATAGGTCAGTTTCCTCTGGGGGGCTGGCTTCAGGTTGGGAATGGGTTTACAGTCACAGTCCCAATCTGAATTGGACCCACGTATATCTGTGATTTGAGTTCCCAATACCCAACTCCTGTTGCATGCCTGCCCTATGTATTTTGTAATAAGTAAACCTGCCCTAAGGATAAAGGGATGGATAGTGCTGTCAAGTTACAACTAACTTAACTAAAGAATGGGCAGTATACAAATCCAAATAAATAAATAATTAATAACTTATGGCAATCTTGTAGGGTTTTCAAGTCAAGAGCTGATCAGAGGTGGTTTGCCATTGCATGCCCCTGCAGCTTCCTTGACACTGTCCCATTCAAGTACTAATCAGGAACAACTCTGCTTAGCTTTTGAGATCTGAGGAGATCAGGTTATTCTGGGCCACCTGGATCAAGGCATAGGATAGGGTAGCTTTGTCAAACTGCATATCCCCAAACTATAAAAAGGAATAGTTCTCACTTTATACACCTCAAGCAACATGTTGTGGTTTATTAACTACATAAAATGGCTTTGGATCTGGTTTGAAAAAACATGCTGAATTAAAAGCAAAGTGCTATGAACATTTTACAGTTCATTTAAAACTCCAGGAGATTTTTGTATGAACATGCTGCATAAAACATGTTCAGGTTATGCACACACAAGCTCAAACAATTCCTGACACCAATGTTTTAGTTATGAGACAAAACGGTTTGTATTTCATCAGCCTTTTCATTTGCCCCTTTTCCTCCAAAACCAGTGGAGAAAATGGTTTCTCAGGCTATTACATCTTTATTAGCTTTAATGAAACACTCTTACCACATGGTTGAAATTGGTGGTGTATTCTTGTAAGGGGAGTCTTGATTCCAGCAAAGTTCTTTTGCCTTCTGAGGTCTTCATGGTGGCCCCTCTGAAACTTTTGCTCTTTGGTAAAATGAAAGAAAATGTGAGAGATGAGAGGAAAATGAGGCTGTGGTCATGGCAATAAGGAATGAGCTGTCTGTGAGTGTTTCACAGGTGAGGTTTAAATCTCTGCTTACCATTGTCTATAATGTTTCTATAAGAACCACATTGACTGGAAAGTACTTTCAGTTACTCTTCTACACACTATCCTGCTAGGACCATATTCCCACATGGCAGAAATGTGATTTCTGAAGTTGCATCTATATTCAGGATTCTCCGTGCTCTGACATGGTACAATTAATACTGTTTCCTCTCTACCTTTATGCAAAACACATCATGAGCCATTGGGCTCTCACATGTGTAGTCTGTATGTTTGCTAGCTGCATGGCTGACCCCAGGGCTTGGTTCTCTACATCTGAGCTCAGCTGTGAAACCCCAAACTCAAGAACCAGTTCAAGTACCTCTGATTAATTTCATGATTAATAAATAACAACAGTAATATTGAATTTATTTTTATATCCTGCCCTTCCTTAGTTAGCTCAGGGCAGGTAACATCAGAGTTTAAAAACCTTCAATTACAAATAAATTACAGGTGTACAATAAAACAATCAATTACTAATGTTTAAATTTTAAAACCATATTAAAAGCCAGTCTTATGGGGGTGGCGTTAGGCAGTGTTTGGGTGGACTTTTTGGGGAGATGGATGGTTTTCATACATCAGGAGCTCTGGGCAGGCATTTTCTTGAAATTAAGCACCAGCTGAACTATAGAGATCTATGTATCATGTGTATGTACTTGAGAGCCAATGTAATTATAGGAGAGGAAAACTGGAGAGACCAGAGTTCAAACTCTCCATTCAGCCATGAGGATCATTAGGAGAGCTTGAACCAGTCCAACTCAGCCTAACTTATAGGGTTGTTGTGCAGAAACACAGAATAAAAATGTGATTGAAACTGGACACAGCTATAGTAGGATTAAATGCAATCTGCACCAGTAGGAAGCCACCCACAATTCTTACCAGAAGGCTTTTATAACCACTTCGTCTTTTGTAATACCAACAGCCAAGAATCAGTAAAGCACCAAGAACCACAAGGAGAATTCCAATGCCTGCAACCCTGTTGCAAAAGAAAAATTGAGATTATGCATAAGCAAAGGCACAGAGCATTCTGTTTTAATTTCAGGGTGTGCATATGGAGAAGGGATTTTGGTGTACCCTAATATAAAATCTCACTTTGCAAGAGAAAAAATATGGAAACAGCTATTTTTGTTTAAATCCCATTCAGCCTGTTCAATTAGCAAATCTGAGACATCCTTATCTATATATTTATGAAACAGCCTAGGGGGTGCGAGGTGTCTGGCTGTCCAAGTTAGAATAGGGCCAATCGGGGTGCAGCCAGCTTTGCCCTGATTGGCCCTGCCCCTGCAGCTCTCGCCCTCCGTCCCTGGACCCTAGCCTCTTTGCTCTCAGACGCCTCAGTGCCTGGAGCCAGATGCAGGTAAGGGGAGAGGTCCTGGGCAAAGGGTCGTGGTGGATAGCTTGCTAACAAGGGCCTCTTGGCCTGCTAGGCTGGGCCTGCTGACGAGGGCCTCCCAGCCTGCTGACTGCCTGCTAAGGAGCTGCCCAGCCCCTGCCTGTCCCACTTGATCCAGCTGCAAGCTGCAGTCCAAAGCCAACTTAAGCTGCCTGGCTCTTTGAAGGGGGCTCTTTCAAGGCCCGTTCTTAGGAACGGGCTTTGAAGCTAGTCTTTTATAATACAGAAAGCAATGAAGGTTAACCAGAAACAAAGAAGTGTTCTTGATCATTTCCACTGACACCACTGGCACACTATACAAACTTAACTGAAGAGAGATGATGAAATTATTGCATGCTGTCACAAATAGTGTAAAAGTTTTAATGTAAAATCTTTAACTTTTACATGTAACCTTCCAAGTTCTATGCATATCTGCCACTCAGTCAGGCTGGATGGCACAGGTAAGCACAACTGAAGTTACATACAAATAATTGGCAATAGGTTTGTGTTTTCATGATGACAGCTCTATCAAACAGTCTCCATAAGTACTAAGTAAAGAAAAATCCTCATAGCACCATTTTCATATGTATCTATGTCAGTTGGGACATCCTTAAATTTAATCACTTGGGCACCTTTATTGCCATGAAAACTTGAGACAAATTCAGATTGTTCACCTGATATGTGGTATTTAGGAAGTAAGAATAGTAATTAAAAAAAACTGACTTAAGATTTGCTACTGGTTTGTACTAAATCTTCTAAAACATGTCTATGTTCTACAAAATACTACTGTAGGGTATGTTTAAGCAGCTTAGTGGTATCCAATATGTACACTTTTGGCAACACTTTGATCCTTTTGCTTTTCCTATTGGATAAACATGCTAGGCACTAGGATTGGTAGAATACAGTCTACCATAATGTTTCAGATGCCGACAGGAGGAAAGGATTCCAAAGCTGAATCCTCTTTGCTCACCACCTACCTCTCCTCTACAGGTGAAGGCACAGGAAGCAGGGCTTGAGAATTGGAGCTTAACTGGTGGGCTGGATACTACAGGAGAAGATGATCCTTCTAGTACTCCATCCTTGAGCCCTTTAAGACTTTAAAGGTACAAACCAGGCATTTTCAATTGTACTTGGAAATTTATGGGGAGACAGTGAAGATCTTTCAGTACATGGTTGATAGGATTCCCAGCTCCAGCCCCTGACAAAAACCTGTTGCTGTTAGGTGCGAAGTCATGACCGATCCATCGCGGCCCCATGGACAATGATCCTCCAGGCCTTCCTGTCCTCTACCATTCCATGGAGTCCATTTAAGTTTGCACCTACTGCTTCAGTGACTCCATCCAGCCACCTCATTCTCTGTCATCCCTTTCTTCTTTTGCCCTCGATCACTCCCAGCATTAGGCTCTTCTCCAGGGAGTCCTTCCTTCTCATGAGGTGGCCAAAGTATTTGAGTTTCATCTTCAGGATCTGGCCTTCTAAGGAGTAGTCAGGGCCAATCTCCTCTAGGACTGACCGGTTTGTTCGCCTTGCAGTCCAAGAGACTCGCAAGAGTCTTCTCCAGCACCAGAGTTCAAAAGCCTCAATTCTTTGATGCTCGGCCTTCCTTATGGTCCAACTTTCACAGCCATAGATTGCAACTGGGAAGCCTTGACTAGACGCACTTTCATTGGCAGGGTGATGTCTCTGCTTTTTAGGATGTTGTCTAGATTTGCCATAGCTTTCCTCCCCAGGAGCAAGTGTATTTTAATTTCTTTGCTGCAGTCCCCATCTGCAGTGATCTTGGAGCCCAGGAAAATAAAATCTGTCACTACCTCCATTTCTTACCCATCTATTTGCCAGGAATTGAGAGGGCCGGATGCCTTGATCTTCGTTTTCTTGATGTTGAGTTTCCTCCTTCACCCGCATCAAAAGGCTCTTTAGTTCCTCTGGAATAAAAGTCTTTACTTTTCGCCACCAGTTACTTCCACAACTGAGAGTCCTTTCGGCTTTGGCCCAGTCGCTTCATTCATTCTGGTGCTACTCGTACTAGCCATCTGCTCATCCCCAGTAGCATATTGGACACCATCCGACCTGAGGGGCTCATCTTCCGGCGTCATATCGTTTTGCCTTTTGAACCTGTCCATAGAGTTTTCATGGCAAAGATACTGGAGTGGTTTGCCATTTCCTTCTCCAATGGATCACCTTTTGTCAGAACTCTCAGCTATGACCTGTCCGTCTTGGGTGGCCCTGCACGGCATAGCTCATAGCTTCATTGAGCTACGCAAGCCCCTTCACCATGTCAAGGCAGCGATCCTTGAAGGGAGAAGCATCCAGAATCACTCTCAAATTCCTGGCTTGGGGCACAGATGACAACTGCACCCTGTCCAGGCAGGGAAGACACGCTTCCTGTTCCTGCTCCCTTCGGCCTAGCCAAGGGTCTTGGAGGGGTTGAATTTCAGGTGGCTCCTCCTGATGCATCCAGCCACTGCTTCCAAACAACTGGTGAATCGTTCTGGGGGGGAGATCTGGCCGGCCATTCATCAAGAGATAGAGCTGGGTATCATCAGCATACTGATGACACCCAAACCCATAACCCCATACCAGCTGGGCCAGAGGACGCATATAGATGTTAAAGAACGTGGGGGAGAGCACCACTCCCTGTAGCACCCCACGTGGGAGTGCAAAGGAGTCGGATAACTCCTTCCCCACAGCGACCCTCTGTGACTTGTTCTCTAGAAAGGAGGTTAGCCACTTAAGAGCCACCCTTCCAATCCCAGTATCAGCGAGGCGGTGAACCAAAAGCTCATGGTCAACCACATCAAATGCAGCTGACAGGTGTCTAATAACACAAGAATGGCTGACCCTGAGAACCACCAGGGGCGCCATAAAGAAAGCTGGACTTCAGTTCAGCTCTTAAGCCATGCCGAGGGTCAGGGGCTTCTGCACCTGGCTGACCTGAACAGATACGCAAATCTGCTCACCGGTCGCCCCAGGAACCGGGAACGGTGACCTGAGGGTCCTACAGATCCGTAGGGAGAAGCAAGACCTCCCTGGATTAATAGCGGCTTGAGCTCAAGGTCAAGATGGCGTCTTAGTCGCAAACAACTTTACAAGCTTGAAACGACCAGCCGACCTCACATTCTTCCCAGATCATCATTTACCAGATCGATAGGAGCAGAAGTTGACAGCTGGAACCTACAACAGTAAGAATTGAAAGCTTTCTGGCTTTTCTCTCTCTCCTCTCACAAGCTCTTCCCACCCCCCCCTCAACCAATTTACAAGCAAATTCCTTCTTTTCCCGAGTGAGAGACTCCCAGCTAATTACACCCATTAACCAAACAAAGAGAGTGCCTTGAAGATTTATGGGTGAACGTTCAGTGGGAGAATTTGACTTGATACGGAGATCGACAAACTGATAATTTGGGATCGCTCGTGCTCCCGCGAGACCTCACGAGACTTTCTGTTTATAGTTTGTGACTGACTAGAACTATGGAAGAATTAACTAAGGCACAGCTTTTTCATTTGTTATGCAAAGGAAACTCAGAGATACTGAAAGCAGTCAATAAGCTGGAAAAGGAAATTCGTGGGACTAAGGGGGAGCTTTTGGATGGAGCCCAAGATCCGGAGAGACCAGCTGATGACGCAGCTCAGCTAACAGTAAATCAAGTGAAACTTCAATGTCTGGAAGTTAATCAACTGGAGGGAGAGAGTGCCAGAGATGTAAAAACCCAAAGTATTTTTAAAGAACCTGGGAAAACAGATTCATGGAAGGAAAGCACCAAAAACCTGGAAGTCTATTCAGAGCAGGAAATGACTTGGATCAGCAAAATAAAAAGAGTCTATTCAAAAGCGACAGCAACTAGGAAGCTATCAGGAGATACTTCTGTGCGACCAGAGGAAGAGATCCAGATTGACAAAGGATTCAGAGCCCCCTCAAAGGCGATTACAAGCAAGAATCAAGCAAGAGATTTCTCTGGCCCTGACAGAAGGACAATCAGAAACACTCTACTATGGAAAAAAATACAATTTCATTTTCTGCGACCACCTGAAAGATGAGCTGAACAATGGAGTATTCTCCTGGCTTCTTGTGAGAAAAAAAAAAAAGCAGTAGCAACCTTTAGGACAGGTCTAATATATGAAGGGAACTGACTTTATATCACTTAAGACAATAATAGAATATATCCTTATAATAGATTATACCTTCCTATGTATCAACAACTACTCTGTTAAGAAAGATGGTAATAACTCCTAGATCAGGATTAATATGCGATGGGAATTGAATATGTATGTTAATATGTATGCCAAAAGAGGATGACAAACCATATTTTATAGGCATTAACAAGACAACAGTAGTAATTCTTGGGTTAGGGCCAACTTATGAAGGAGACTGACCTAATATCATTTAAGATAATAACAGAATGTATTCCTATAATAGATCTCATATGTACTAACAATCACTTGGCTAAGAAAAATGGTAAAAACTTCTAGACTAGGAATAATATGTGATGAGAACTAAATATCTATGTTAAAAGAGATGGCAAACCATATCAACTGGTCGCTTTCTCTTTACAACTTTTCTGTAAATGCTTCATATAATAATAAACAATAAAATTATTATAAAAAAAAAAAAAAAAAAAAAAGAATGGCTGACCCTCCCTGGTCCAGCTGGCACCGGAGATCATCTGTGAGGGCAACCAGCACAGGCTCCACCCCATGGCCAAGAGAGAAGCCAGACTGGTATGGATCAAAGGCCAAAGTTTCCTCCAAAAATGCTAGGAGTTGGTCCACGGCGGCCCTCTCAACTACCTTACCCGGGAATGCAAGATGCGATACCGGGCAGTAGCTGGCGGGGTCCTGCGAATCCAGCGATGGTTTTTTCAGAAGAGGGCGAACCACCGCCTCCTTGAGCCGCTGAGGGAATTATCTCGATGTAAGGGAGAGGTTTATAATCTTCCTCAGGGGAACACCTATCCATGGGTCGCTGGTCTTAAGCAACCACGATGGACAGGGATCAAGGGGACAAGTCGTCACTCTCAGTGACCCTAGCCATTTGTCCACTTTGGATAAAGAGAGTCGAAGTAATAATCTGTAACCCGCCACAAGCCAGCTCTTTTAAGACCAACAAAGTTTTATTCAAGGTATAAGCTTTCGTGTGTAAGCACACTTCTTCAGATACAGTCTTGTACATGAAAGCTTATACCCAGAAGTAAACCTTGTTGGTCAGACTCATACTTTATCCTGTTGTATCTGGAGCTTCAGTTAAGTGACCCATACGCTTAAACAAGACACAAAATGGAGAAAAACACATCTCACAGTTTAAAAGATGCATATTTGTAAATGAACCAGAATTTCTGTTCCTTAAATAGACGTTATCCTTACTCTTCAGCTGAAAGATACATGGACCCTTTCCCTCTGCCATATTTGCCATCTAGAGAATGCTGTCCCTTGGGCATCTTGTTCAGTCCAGTTCACTCCTATAAAATGAACAGAGTTATGGCCATTCTGTACAATGCACTCCCACAGCCTTCTCTTGCTCTCTCCTTCTAATGTGGCTGCCTTTTAGCCCTTGCTGGACTGTACCCCCAGAAATGCCTTCCAGTTTGTTTCATTCATATCCATCTTTCCTGTGAAGCATTTGGCGCAACCCATTACTCATAATTCCTTTCTGTACTTGTAACTGAAACAAATATATTTTTAAAACATCATTATCCCTGTCTCCCTTCCCTTGATGGTCTTCCTTATCGAGATTTTTAGACACATGAGGCCAGAAGTCTGTCTCCTAGTGCTCTATAAACAATCTGACATAACTTCACCCACAATCTCACAAGTTGGTAACACAAAAAAACTGCATCTGATGAAATAAGCTCTTAATCATAAGTTTATACTGCAGTCAGTTTTGTTAGTCTTTATTCCTATTTTATTTTACAAATCCTCTGTTAATGAACAGAAGGACATACTTTAGCAGCCCTACTATAGGTGAAGTCTTCCGTGATATTGACCTAAAAGAACAGAAGATGGCTTGGTAAGTTTGCTATATTTCAGTTCTTGGAAAGGAATTACTTAGAGCAATAGTAATATTTTCTTGGATTGTACTGTAAGTAACACTTTAAAGCTGCTTTAAACTGTGGGAAAGGTGAGCAAAAAGTTTTAAATAAACAGGGTTGCCAACTTTGGATTGGGAAATAGCTGGAGATTTTGTTTGGTGGGGGGAAGCCTGAGGAGAGTGGAGTTTGGGGAGGGAATGGACTTCAGTGGGGTCTAATGCCAAACAGTCTACTGTTCAAAGTGGCCATTTTCTCTAGGTGAACTGATCTCTGTTACCTGGAGATTAGCTGTAATCCAAGGAGATCTCCTGTTGGCAACTCTATAAATATAAATAGATAAAACTATGAACCTGTATTAAGTTTTAGTGATTATCTGGCATAAGAGTAAATCCTTCAAAATGTGCGAAAACTAACAAACAGTGATCCTTGAAAGGATTCCTGTTGACTTAATCCATCTATTTATTAAAATGTTTTTTGCCTTCCAGCTTCAGATTTTAAAAAACCCTATGCTTATTCAATTTGTATACAGCTTGAGAGAAAAAAATGTCATATGTATTTTTAAAGTATGTGGTAGAAAGCAGATCATATTTTTGCACACTTGCTCTCTACTTTAAGGAGAAAAGATATTTAAAAATTGGATGAATGTGCTACAGATATGCACATAGATGACTAGTAGTCCATAAAATACAACCAAAAAAGCTTTTAACTGGCCTTTAACAAATGTTACAATTTTTTAACTCTGTCGTTTAAAAATAAATCACTGACAGTTTAATTTTAAAAGAAAATAAGAAGCTGGTTTCAAAATGTAGTCCACATGATAAATTTGCATCATTTTTCAAATTTGTATGTAAAGTTACTCTTTTTCCACGTTTGTATATAAAGCTATATATGTTCTCTAACTATTTCCTCATAAGAATTTTATTCTAGATGGCATCAACTTTATCACTCATGAGAGGGGTCAATTTGTAAAAAGAAGAAAATATAAATTTAAATAAACGTCTAGCCCCTAGAACACTTTCTGAATAATAGGGGCTACAGAAGTTCGCCATTCTTGATTTAGAAAAAAGAGACAGAAGACAATGTGATTTTTTAAAAGTATATATCTACACTTTTCACAAACAGCAAGTTTGCACAAGCTGTTTCTATTGCTATCCCCCAATAGTCTGCAGACTCATCCTGAAAGATTTTTCTGAAGGTCAGGGGGAACTTCACAAAGTTTGTTCCATAGGAAGCTGTTTTTCATGATTGTCACAATGGCTTGGAAAGGGGCACAGGGGAAGTGCTGGGGGAAGAGGAAGGTAGTAAAAGTTACTTCCATAGACTCACTCTGTATTCAAATGTCCGGATCCAATTAATGAATTTTATTAAAGGAATATTAATTTAATGTGTATAATTTTACGAATGAGGCAAACTAAAACACTATTTTATTTTAATTAAGCCGATCAAATCTATGTCTGTACTGTGGTTTGTGGTTTTCTTAATGTCACACTTAAAGCTTTCCAATGGATTTGTCCTGTTTCCATTTGTTTAAGTGCCTAAGGGAATTTAAACTATCCAAACCAAATCAAATCAAACGGCTTAATCTAGTTTATACCCTCAAGCCCTTAGAAAAATACACAAATAAATATTTGGCTGCAGTGCTACCTACAGTTGAGCTGCTGAGATTTTACTATGAACAACAGGATTTAATCATTTTAGCAGTGTGCAGGATCACAAAGACTTGTTTCCACTAAGTAGCATTTTACTGTGAACCAAAATAACTAACTGACTACTTTCAGTTAATAAAAACATTCCATATTTTGAAGGCATGCCATATTTTGTAATTCGTATTTTCTAGAGACTAAACACCCTTTCCCAAGAAATATTGTGGAAAGTAACAAGCGAAGATTGAGAGAGATAAATATGTGAAACATACCTTCCTCACAGACCCAGACTGCTTGAGCACTGAAGGCGTAACCAGATATTCCCCCCCTTTTTTTTTTTACTTTTTCTTCATAGGCCTAGCTCTCATGACTATCACGAGTTAGAATTCCTGCTGGTGTAGCTTTTGATCACTCTAATTAGCATGAAAAAATAAAACTCCTCTTTCTATTTGTGCTATTTCCCCCCATCTGCTCATAGCTAGAAGAGCTAGCTACTAGATATTTGGGTCCTCCTGGAATAAGTGGATATATAAGTGCATTGTTTATTTCTAACTTATTTATGCAAATAGTGAGATTTCTAAAGCTAAATAGCAAAAAAAAAAAGGTATCCCATTCATCCGCCATGTTATCATTGTCATATCTCTTCGTGAAATTGACTACATAACTTCTTAATGGCTCTATCCTGCACAGTCAAGTGTCTATCCCATTCCTTACAATTTTACGCTGGAAAAGTAAGCAGGCTTATCAACCGATAGGATCACAGGATTTAAAGAACACATTATGCACAGCTCAAAGCCAAAATCATTATCCAGTGAAACAAGAATCCATACAAGAATGCCTGTCTTCAAAATGTGCGCACTTCCTCTTTAAATCCAGTATTTTAGTGAGTTGTAATTATAGCTATACAATCATTGGTAGTATGAATATAAGGAAGAAACCCGATCTTGTTAGTAGCAGCCAGATCCCTCCTCACTCTTGAGGGGCAATTTATAGTCAGCCAAAGCATAAATGGCCTTCCACTAAACATTCAAATATCAAATTGCAACACCCTATCTGACACAAATTGACTTTCGAATAGATGGCAAATACATCCATGCAAAAAAGGTACAGTTTGCTCTAAAGCAGCCATCATGGATATCAGCTAGGTGACAAGTTTACAGACCCTCCCTGGACTCTTTAGATTAGATTAGTGAGATGGCTAGCTTGCTTCTCCCTACTGAAAGCCAGGAAAGATATGACTTGTTTCACCAGTTCCCATTCTTTCTTTCCCTGTTGTTAGAACCCAGATCCCTCCACACTTTGAGGGGAAGTTTTCCTGCAAACACCCTTCTCCAAGATCGTCTGTGTACATTGCTTTATAATCATATTGCCTGGCTGAATGTTCAAAATGATGCCAGTTGCATCCAAACTGACCAAATTGCACAGTCTGCTCTCAAGCAGAAATGAAATTGTCCATGCCACCCTCATGCCATACTTCCATGCTGCCTGGACTCCTTTAGTCAGGCCACTATGAGCCTGCAGAGAGCTGTTGACCACTCACTCTTTCTCCCCATTCAAAATAGCAATGCGTATCAGCAGGATAATAGGGTTCCTAAGAGCTTCTAAAAGCTATGGCAAATCTAGACAGCATCCTAAAAAGCAGAGACATCACCCTGCCAATGAAAGTGCGTCTAGTCAAGGCTATGGTAATCCCAGTTGCAATGTATGGCTGTCAAAGTTGGACCATAAGGAAGGCCGAGCGTCAAAGAATTGAGGCTTTTTAACTCTGGTGCTGGAGAATACTCTTGAGAGTCCCTTGGACTGCAAGGCGAACAAACTGGTCAGTCCTAGAGGAGATCAGCTCAGACTGCTCTTTAGAAGGCCAGATCCTGAAGATGAAACTCAAATACTTTGGCCACCTCATGAGAAGGAAGGACTCCCTGCAGAAGAGCCTAATGCTGGGAGCAATTGAGGGCAAAAGAAGGGGACGACAGAGAATGAGGTGGCTGGATGGAGTCACTGAAGCAGTAGGTGGAAACTTAAATGGACTCTGTGGAATGGTAGAGGACAGGAAGGCCTGGAGGATCATTGTCCATGGGATCACGATGGGTCGGACACGACTTCGCACCTAACAACAACAACAACAACAATAAAGAACTTCTTAGGAGCTATTAATGTTATCATTGCTAAAAGCTTCCTTCTTTCCTTTGCCTGGCAAAATTCAATTAGGAATATTGCTAACAGCCTGCCACACCTAGCCAGCATCCTGTCCCATAATCTACGGCTTGTCAAGAAACCACTTACACTTTTAGTCTCACCCAGGCAATGCAATCATGGTTTTGTCCCTTTTCCTGGGAAACCCACTGAGGAGCTACCAAGGGCAACCACAGGTATTCTTCATATTTTGGGAACCTCTGGAGTTCTTCCCAAACCAGACAAAACCATTGCATGCGTTGCAGTTTTTTTATCATACAAACAATTACTACAAGTGCATTGTTTAGGGGCTACAGTGTCCAGCCTTAGCTTAGAGATACAAATTTGCTATTTAAGCCATACTCCAGAACCCCTCTGCATGTGTGTATTCTTGAATCCAATATACACATCCCTACACACTTGTAGGCTTCACCTTTTGCCAGAGATGTTTTTCTCCCAAGGATTTTTTTCTTTACATTTCTTTTAATGAAAATAAATTTCCTTTATTTTGGTCTGGAATACACTGGTGAGCCTGTTGTTACCCCTCTCACTAGCGAAATTCCTCAAGTCAGTCTAATTTGGGTAACACTGTCACACCCGTTAAAAATTTCAAGAGATAACAGCTATTTTCATTTCAAGTACAGGATCCCTTTTTACCTCAGAGCTAACCCCATATGCCAACCATTCTGTCTTTCTACCAAGTATAACTAATCCATTTGTTCTTTGGCTCAACTAAGTCTAAGACAAGGGCCTTTGATGGCAGCAAATATAAGTAGGAAACACTTAGGAAGGCAAAGAGGCAACATAACACTCATCATCTCAAAACACTACAGAGCAATGCCTTACTGCCTTTACATGTGTTACATTTTAAGGGGTTCCAAAAAGAAGCAAAACTTATAGCATTTCACTCTCCATAAAGGTGCAAGTTTGTAGTTTGGGGATGTTTCTGGGCTTTGAAAGGGGAAAAATAGCTGGACCTCAAAGTCATTAGGTATCCCATTCATATTTCTATGTCTGAAAACTACTCAGGTATACTTTCTTCCCTTTCAGAAAAAAAATGCATCACTGCATAGAGAGGGGGTGCTGTATGAAAGAGTTCTTTGTCAGCACCATAGTCACAACTAATGCATGTGATGATGAATCCAGTCTATTTTTTTGCTTAACCATAGCCTTACTGGCCATTCAGGATACTGAATGTCAAAGGTCAGTTATTCTTGTGGCAAGAAGGACAGAAGACATCTGTGTGGAAGTATTAACAGAACAGGCAGTTACAGAAAATAGTAGGAAGAAAATAATTGAACTGCTTATAAACAAAACTTGAATGACTGATCTTGGTAATGCTGGACCACAAAACGGGGCCTCAGTCATTTATTTCATATACTTGTATCCTGTCATTTAACCATTCAGGTCTTCAGGGTAGCTGACAACATCTAGATGACAAAATCTTGGTAGAACTTTCATAGGAATATGAAGGAACTTAAAAACAACATCTGGGGCGGAAGACCAGGTCTTCTCCCACTAGAGATACCAGCCTTCTACTTGGGACCTGGTAATCCCCTGGAATTAGAACTCATCTCCAGACTACAGTGATCCATTCTCTAGAGAAAAGGCATGTTTTGGAGGGTGACATTGAACCCCACTGAAACCTCTGTCCTCCCCAGGCACCACCCCCAAATCTCCAGGAATTTCCCAACCTGGAGATGGCAACTCTTTCCCCAATCCCCAGCTAGTGGTGCAGGGGGACCTGACAACCCTACCTGCCAACAGTCTTTTCATACACTTCTATTGTGCTTGATAGCCATCAGCATGACAACCCTCATTGATGATCAGTCCACACTTGTTCCACTTACATTCCATTTTTAACACCAGTAGCTGTTTCCTGCTGTTTACTTATTTCTGACTTTAACACATTTTGCATATATTTTTTGTTGTTTTTGTCCCAGATGTCAAACGAAACAAAACAGAAATCAAATAATGTCTTAAAGGCTAACATTGTTTTCCAGCATAAGCTTCTGAGAACCAAGAGCTCACTTTATCAGACAATTTTGCTACAACAAATAAACAGGGTGTGGCAGAACAGGCCTGCTTCAGCTTGCAGGCTCTACTCCACCCAGCCCGCTCCAAGGAGTTGTCTTCTGTGGCAATCTGAACATTTATATTATGTTCACAAAGGACATTGACTTGATTGTCCTCTTGTGGTGCTAGGGTATCTGAACAAATAGATACTATCTATAGCATTTTACACCTGTGACAAATACAAATAATCTTTAAAAGTTACTAGTCCACGGCCATTTTTTCAAATCTATTTGCATATCATGGAATCATAGAGTTGGAAGGGGCCATACATCTGTCCAACCCCCAGCTCAATGTAGGATCCTGTTAATTTTGTACACAGCAATGGCTATTTCCCTTATAGGCAGTTTGTACTCAGCACTGATGATTAGGCAAACGGCTATTTCTGATCCTGTCTTACTAAACTTAAAAGGATTTGTAATAACTAACACCATAGAGTGACTCCATAAATATAAAATACATTGTCATGGAACCTGCCCTCCTGAGTTCCATGGGCTGATGTGTGCAAATAATCAGAGACTTTGGTAAAATTAATGTTTATTATATTTAGAAGAAAAGTTTAGAAATAATTCAATGTAATGCAACACAACACAAAAATAATTAAAATCTAACTTTACTTGTTTCCATGTGGTCCTCTTCTTAGTTACATGAAACAAAGCAAGCCTCAGCTTAAAACAATTCATTGCACAGTTATTTTTATAGCGCTGTGAGGCACATGAAATTACAGTTAGCTTCTAAATTCTCTTCAAGGTCAAGGTATCCCCTGTGCAAGCACCGAGTCATGTCTGACCCTTGGGGTGACGCCCGCTAGCGTTTTCATGGCAGACTCAATACGGGGTGGTTTGCCAGTGCCTTCCCCAGTCATTACCGTTTACCCCCCAGCAAGCTGGGTACTCATTTTACCGACCTCGGAAGGATGGAAGGCTGAGTCAACCTTGAGCCGGCTGCTGGGATCGAACTCCCAACCTCATGGGCAAAGCTTTCAGGCGGCTGCCTTACCACTCTGCGCCACAAGAGGCTCTAAATTCTCTTAGCCAGGCCCAAATTTAACTCTACAGCCCAGGAAGGTCAAATGGTCCCCTAAGACCAATCCAGTCAGGACTCAGACAGGAAAAGCCAGATCATTGCACACACCACTCCTCTCCCATCTTGTAGTTCATAGGTCCTGTCCATAAACAAGATAGTGTTTGGGAAGCTGGGGAACCAGCCACAGGTTTGACACCTGCATCTTAAATCATGCCAAATTCCAGGCAATAACTCTGAAGGGGAGGAAGGGAGGGATTTCCCTTCCAATCAACACTATGGGTCGGTATGATATCTATCACATCTTTCAGCTGTAAATTCTCTACTAAAATAGGAAGGAATTGGGGTAAAAAGGTGTGAACCCTGTCATAAATCTTCCAGATGTTGATTCTCTATGCAATTTATTAGAACAGAATTAGCAGACCCCTCCACATTTTGAGAGGAAGTCTGCCTGCAAGCACCCTTTCCCAACATTGTCCCTACATGGCACCACATTGCCCTGCAATAGCCTCACCAGGCTGAAAGGTACAAATGGATGTCAGTTGCATCTGAAGGAACCAAATAGCACTGTCTGCTCCCAGGCTGAAATGGAACTGTATGCACCAGCCAAATGCCATGTTTCCAGGAGCTGCCTGGGTTCTTGGGATTCAATCATTGTGGGCCCCCATTACCTGACTAACCACAGACTTCTCTCCCTGTTCAAAATAGCAATGTATATCTGCAGGACAATAGAGCTTCTAAAGGTGTTACTAATTCTGTCACCCCTAAAAGCTTCCCTTCCCTCCTCTTACCTCCAAAATACACCTAGTTAGCATCCTGTCCTACAATCTCAGGGTTGTCAAAAAAACCATTTCATTCAGGTAATGCAATTATTACTTTGTCTCCTTCCCTGGGAGATCCATCATAAGTCCACCAAGAGCAATAACAGGTATTATTTCTATTTTGAGAAACCTCTGAAGTTCTGCCCAAGGTTTTATCTCAAACCAGACAGAACCATCACATGCTTTCCAGTTTCTTTCTTATACACACCTGAAGTGCATTGTTTCAGCAGCTCAGACACCTAAACTTAACCTAAATACAGATTTCCTATTTAAGCTGAACAGCAGCACCCACCTGAATGTGTGTGAGAGAGGGAGCCAGTGTAGTGTAGTGGTTAAGAATGGCAACCTCTAATCTGGAGTACTGGGATTGATTCCCTACTCTTCCAGATGCATCCAGCTCTCTCAGCCCCACCTACCTCACAGGATGACTGTTGTGGGGAGAAGAAGATAAAGCAATTATAAGCTGCTTTGGGACTAAATTGGGTAGTGAAAAGCAAGGTATAAAAAACAACTCTTCTTCTTTCTTGGATATCCTACATACACTGCCTGCTCAGGCTCTCCTATTTTTCCGAAGCATTGTTTTTTTCATCCATGGATGAAAAAATGATGATAGCTATAATTCCCTTCTATTCCCTCTCTCATACCTGTTCAACCCTGCTTCCTTTAGTTTAAGTTTGTGTATGTGTGTTTCATTGCATTTTTGTGTGCATGTTTGTTAGTTACCTTTAAAATGGCTTTTCTTAATCGAAAACACTTTTATTTATTTTGATGATCTGGTTCATTTTCAGAGCTGCATTTCAGAGAGCCAAAAAGAGTATAGCAACAAGAGGAATGTAGTCTGCAGCGGAGAGAAGAGCAAGCAGAAACATTTAAGTACATTTCTTTGTTCTCCTTTTTTGTTTCATTCTTCTCCTTTGTTTATTATCTATCTACATTCAATTGTCAGCCTGTGGGCAGTGCATTTCTCTGTGTCTCTCCATAGGGTGCCTAGCTTTCAAGCCACATAGAAATATGTAATTATTTCTTAAAGGCTCTAGAGGGAGCTCCAGTATTACTTCTTGTTTTCTTTCTACATCTTAATAGGATTGTAGGAAGTTTAATTACAAAGTTGTTAGCTTCTGGAATGCCTGGCTTTTCCAGGAATTTTAAAAGGCTGCAATATAGACTCTTATTCAGGTAGGGCCATGGGTGAACAGAAAGAGGTTTAACCTTTTTCCACCCCAGATGGTTACACAACTGAAACCAATTCTTCACAGGTCTCTTGGGATAGTGTGTTATAGTCACAGTGGGTACTTAAACATCAGATGTTATCACAAGATCAAATACTGCCCTAACCACATTTCAGATTCTCTCAGGATTCCTTTTCAATTGTATTAGCATGATATTATTTCTGTAGGTAATAGATTGCTATGGACTACCTGCTGTCTCCTCATCTAGGTTTACCAGCTGCCTGAAGAAAAATTGCCTTGTCTCTTTAATGTGATGTTATTCACTAGATGATGTTCTTTCCCTCCATGCCTTGATAAGCTTCTGTTTTCAATTTCCACACTGGAATCCCCTACAAAATAGACAGGAGTTTCTTTTTTTTGCCAAACCTTTTAGCAACTTTGCTAATTAGCTTTGTAAAATATTAGCCACATGAACAATCCAGGATGAAAAGAATGTATGCAACTTTCAAGAGTATTAGGATTAGGAATAAAACTTAGTTTATAAAAATTAGTTCAGGGTTAAACATTGCTTATGTTTGCTATTTTTACAAATATAAAAATCTCCCTTTCTGGAGCTGTGTACTAGAGATAATGTATAGCTTTTAATTTTTAAATAAAACCAAGAAAGTGAAGATTAATAACATTATATAGGATGTACTAGTAGTACTACTAGCAGTACCTGAAATTCTGAACCCCTATTCAGACCTGTATTTGCAAGTAAGTGATTATTACAAAGATACCAAAAAGTGCTTTGTTATGTAAAACAAGCTCACCCTTCAAAGACTGCCTTGATCTTACCATCTGTCAAAGAAGGGGGTCATATTAAAAATTTTAGATTTGCCAGCACCTGAGTTCTGACTGAGTTCATTTCATAATACTGTGATACATCAGATGCCATCCCACTTCCCACAGCCATTATAGGGATTGCTGGTCAGCTCAGAGGGGTAGCCAAGTTGGTCTATTGCAGCAAAACAAAAGTTTAAAGGTAAAGGTATCCCCTGTGCAAGCACCGAGTCATGTCTGACTCTTGGGGTGACGCCCTCCAGCGTTTTCATGGCAGACTCAATACAGGGTGGTTTGCCATTCCCTTCCCCAGTCATTACCGTTTACCCCCCAGCAAGCTGGGTACTCATTTCACCGACCTCGGAAGGATGGAAGGCTGAGTCAACCTTGAGCCGGCTACTGGGATTGAACTCCCAGCCTCATGGGCAAAGCTTTCAGGCAGCTGCCTTACCACTCTGCGCCACAAGAGGCTCTTAAACAAAAGTTTAGTAGCACCTTAAAGACAATATTTATTCCATCATGAATCTAGACTAAGGTGACCATATTTTAACATTGGTAAAGCGGGACACCACTGACTGGGGGGGAGGGGTCTTGATTAAAGATTTGGTCTGTATGGAGCAGCAAAAAAATTTATAGAATGCATAGAATGCAAAAATAGTATTGTAATATATATTTTTAAATTTCAACATAAGTACAATTTGCCAGGTGCCCCCAGATGTCCCTCTAAATGTGGGACTATCTGGTCACCTTAATCTAGGCCTCTAAATCTTTTTTGCCAATACTATTGCCAAGACAAGTCTCCCCCATCCCATAATTATGCATTTGAGCTTCCCTACCTTAAATGCAGAACTTTACATTTGTCTGTTGAAATTGATGATGATTTTAGCTCAGTTTTCCAGCCTGCCAGATCATCCTGTATCTTGACTGTGTCTTCTGTTGTATTCCCAATTTAGTATCATCTACAAATTTAGTAAGCATCCCGTGTTCCTTCATCCAAGTCATTTATAGAGATAGAACTGCACAGGGCAGTTCACAGAGGCACTCTGATTGTCGTTCCTGTTCAAGAGGAGGAAGAACCATTAACAAGCACTATTGGGGAGAGATTTGTCAACCAGTTACAAATCTTCCTAGTGGTAACAGAATCCAAATTACATTGTACCAACTTATCAACAAGTCTATCAAAACCCTTACAGAAATAAACTATGTCCACAGCAGTCCCCTGACCCAATGAACTAGTAACTCTCTGAAAAAAAGGAGACAAGGTTAATCTGACAAGACTTGGTCTTGAGAAGCCCATGCTAGGTCTTAGGAATCACAGCTCTCCTTTCTAAATGACAGAACAATGCTATGCACTCAGAAGTAAATTCTACTATGTTGTACAGTATCTACTTGCAGGAAAATGTACTTAAGATTGCATCGTATGTCATTCTACATACAACAAAAGAACGTGGGAAAGCACAGGATTACTACCTAAACTCCAGTTCAGGTTTGACTGTTAGGTCTTTTGCACAAAACAGAGTACCCAACACGCTTAAAAAAAAAAAAAGCAGATTGTGACAGGCTGTTTTAATCAACTTTATTGTGGGGACATCTTATTGTAACCTGCCATAAGCCATTTGTCCAGGAGCAGTGGGTAATAAATTACATAGCAATTACAACAACTGAGAGAGCACAAAATCTCTCCTCAGATTTTATTCAATCAGGTTCTTTTAGCAAATAAAACTTTCCCCTTAGTTATAAGTAGGGATGTCAGTCCTGCTTTTGCTCTTTTCGCCATCACTTGGCTCATTCGTGCAAGCAAAGTTTGGTGTAGTGCCAGTGAGAGCCAGTTTGGTGTAGTGGTTAGGAGTGTGGACTTCTAATCTGGCATGCCAGGTTCGATTCTGCCCTTCCCCACATGCAGCCAGCTGGGTGACCTTGGGCTCGCCATGGCACTGATAAAACTGTTCTGACCAAGCAGTGATATCAGGGCTCTCTCAGCCTCACCCACCTCACAGGGTGTCTGTTGTGGGTAGAGGAAAGGGAAAGTGACTGTAAGCCACTTTGAGCCTCCTTCAGGTAGAGAAAAGCGGCATATAAGAACCAACTCTTCTTCTTCTTCAAAATTCCTAGTGCAATGGGGGAAATCAGCATAGGCTCCATGATGTCACATTGGTTGAACCATTGGATTTTGGGCACATAATAGAGCTGTCCCCAGCACAGTGACATTACTTGCTTGTCTTGCCCAGTGATGTTGCTGCATTGCTGACAGTGTCATGATGTCATTGTAGAGGTCTACCCTCCCTCAGGTAAGCTCTCATTGGATGCCACCCTCAGGTTGGCAACCCTAATTATCAGAAGTGGTTTAAGGATTTGTGGGGCCTGTAGCACCAGAGCCAGTTTAAGGATTTGCAGGGCCTTAGGAAAGTACAATTGTGGCAGAAGCAGCCAGACAGGGGGCAGACAGGCCCCCCAGTGGAAAGGGGTGTCACTCCAAGTGTCCTTAAAGAGGGAAAAGGGGAAAGGCCCCTGGAAGCGCAGGACCTGTAGCGTATGCTGCATGTGCTACAAGGATAAACCAGCCCTCCTGATTACAAGGTATATTTAGGATGATGGATGTAGAAGCTTTGGGTTCACTGCTGTAAAGTAAGTTTTGTGGAGAGCAACTGGAACACCGAGGGTAGAGTCAAATTTTAAAAAGAAACATTTTATTCATGTTCAGAGAATGATAAGAACAGCAGCTCAGGCTTACCAGAAACAGTCACAGGAGAAGCCTGCCTGAAGCACTAGAGTTAGTTAGTGGATATAGCAACAGGTTTCATGTCAAAATGCC
Source organism: Paroedura picta (assembly GCF_049243985.1). Classification (NCBI taxonomy): domain Eukaryota; kingdom Metazoa; phylum Chordata; class Lepidosauria; order Squamata; family Gekkonidae; genus Paroedura; species Paroedura picta. Next base: position 74,288,093 of record NC_135375.1, on the reverse strand, counting down.
TTCAGTTATGCAGTCACAAGACAAAATTATACCAGGTCTGCTCCTCTTCCAAGATAGGCCTCACAACTGGGCACTGTGTCCTCTCCCAGAGGTAGAGTTGACCCGGTTTACCACACTACCAGAGCTGCACACACAACTGCCTGTTCCCTTGTATATCTACAGTCTCTTCCAACGGATGAGAGTGCTGGTTCCTGAGAAGGAAAAAAGTGACGTTCTTGAACACACACTGAGCATCTATAGGAACTGGCTGATAATAACTTTGGAAGTGTCTTGCACGGAATAAATGTGTTAGACTTTAAAGGTGCCACTAGCCTTTTGTTTTATTTTACTGTGGCAGGTGGCAGACGAGAGCAGCTGCCTCTTTGTATTTTTATTGCTGTAAGTGGCCTCATATAGGGATATATATGGGATATAAATAAAATAATTGACATGACAATACTATGCAGAGCAGCTCCAGTCTAAACTCATTGACTACATAGAATTTTATTGTAAATATCTTGTAAACATTTCATTGTAAATAACTTGCCAAAAGGCAGTCACCTGACCTGACTGAAAACGTTTTGTGCAGTGAACAGTAAATGGAGGGTTATTGAATCACAAAAGAAAAAAAGCACTCTGTGTGTGCTCAGATGTGCACTTTAGCGTTGGAGCCAGGGGTGGGCATGGCTTCATGGGGTATCTCAGCAGGGTATACGTGCCAACACAGCCATTTTCTTCAGGAGAACTGATCTCTGCCATGTGGAGACAGGCTTACCAGGTCCCCTTTCCACTGACAGGGGCTGCGGGGAAGGGTAGGGCTACCAGATCCAAGTTGGGAAACTCCAGGAGATTTTGGGGGTCAAGCCTGAGGAAGTCAGGGGCCACAGTGGGATGCAGTGCCACAAAATCCATCCTCCAAAGCATCTGGAGATGACCTGTAATTCCAGGGGATCCCTAGGTCCTACCGGAGCCTGGCACCCCTGTGTGGAGATCAATTGTAATTCTGTGAGATCATCCAGGCACCCCCTTTCGACGTTATGGTAGTACATATGTCAGAACTCTCTGGTGTTTCCATGCTGAACCCCAACATAAAATTAGTGATGGCAGTTACACTCTAAATATTATTTAAATAGGGGACAGGGTAAAAGACGGAATGACTCGGAACAGGCTGGAATGGGCATTAAACAAACAAGAGATTTTTGGTGGGGGGATCACTTGGCCATTAAATTAGGGTCACTGTGGGGAGGCAGGTAGTTATGAGTTCTGCATTGTGCAGGGGATTGGGCTAGATGAACCTGTGAAGGTCCCTTCAACTCTATGATTCTCTGATTCCAAGTGTACCACAAAAAACAGAGGGATGACTTACAGACACTTGAAAACAATATTGTAGAAATGAAGAAGTGGAATTCTTACCCCTTTATTATCCCCTTCCAGGCCAAAATTCCCCTTGAACACCCCGGAATGGACATTAAACAAGCAAAAGTACCACAAAGAAATAGGGGAATGCATTACAGACATTGAAGGACAATATTTTCAAAATGAAAAAGTGGAGTTCCCACATCTTTATTAACCCTTTCCGGGCCAAAATGTCTCTGGAACTGGCTACAAGGGGCATTGAAAGAATAATAGCACCTCAAAAAGTTGTGGGATGTATTTAAGGCATGCCAAAATAATACTTTGGAACTCCAAATGCAGATATATTGTGCATATTAACCTGTTTGGGGCTAAAATACCTCCAGAAATACCCCAAACATGCTGGAATTAGCATTCAACAAACCATAGTACCTAAAAAACATTGGGATGCATTCAAGGCACTCCAGAACAATATTTTGGAAATCAAAACAGAGAAACATTGTGCACACATTAACCCTTTTCAGAAGAAGACAAGTTGGTTCTTATATGCCGCTTTTCTCTACCTGAAGGAGTCTCAAAGCAGCTTACAATCACCTTCCCTTTCCCCTCCCCACAATACCCTGGGGGTAGGTGAGGCTGAGAGAGCCCTGATATTACAGATTGGTCAGAACAGCTTTATCAGTGCTGTAGTGAGCCCAAGGTCAACCAGCTGGTTACATGTGGGGGAGTGCAGAATCAAACCTGGCTCACCAGATTAGAAGTTTGCGCTCCTAACCACTACACCAAGCTGGCATAATCAGGCCAAAATGCTTCCAGAATGGAGGGAAGGGGAGTAAGTATTCCATAGTTAAGTGGCTGCATTCCAAATTGAGTAAAGGTTTCCAGAGTACTGCTGGATAGTTGTTGCTCATGGGTTCAGAAGTGGACAGAACAAACCTTGGGCCAGCTTGAGGCTTCAGATTCTAAGTGCCTCTTCCAGGAATGCGAAGCTTCACAAAACTTGCTGGGCACATAGGGAGGCATCCCAGGAAGAGGAGCTGCAAGTTCCAAAATGCCTTTAACACATCCCAATGTTTTTTGAAGTACTATTTATGCAGTAAATCACTTCAATGGTTTTGCAGATGAAGGTCCTAGGACATACTAAAAAATAACATAGTAATTTTGTTTACATTTGATAGTGCAGCATCAGAGCTATTAAAGTAGGTAAAGGTCCATCAGTATGGAGATGTTTGTGAGGTATGGAGCTGGAATATTTCCTGACCATCCTTTCAAAGTGCTATACATTCTAGGAAGATCTGTGGATTCCTCCTGAGAATCTATATCATAATCATGAGCAACATAACTTAGGGCATTTCCACACATTGAAAAATATAGTGTTATGCCAGCAAAATTGTGTGATGCTAAAAATAATCGCGTCTCCAGCCATTCATCACCTTCTGTCTGTCTTGCTTTCATCTGCTGCCTTCTCACGCTTCTTGAACTCTGCATGCCTGCTTGAAATGGTGGAAGAGAGCGAAATGCTTTACATGGGACTCTCTTCCGCCTGTCATTAAGGCCAATCACCTTTCCTCAGCGTTTTAGGCTGGGGAATCCACTTTATACCATTCCCCAGCGAGCACTTTAAAATGGAGGATGTAGTTTGCTGCTTGGATGCTGGATGTTGGCAAAAATATGGCGTCTAGATAAGGTGAGCATTTCACTATATTTATTGGGTGCAGAATGGCCCTTAGAAACAGTGGGGCTGCCTGACAGGGATGGATCCAGGCTGCAGGAGGCCCTCCATCATTGATCTTCAGATGAAAGCCTGGTGGCAGAGCTCCATTTTGCAGGCCCTTCAAAACTGTTTACATTCTGTTAGGGCCCTTATCTCATTGGGGAGCTTGTTCCACCAGGTTGGGGCCATGGTTGAAAAGGCCCTGGCTCTTGTCAAGGCCAGGTGGACCTCTTTGGGGCCAAGGATCACCAATGTGTTAGAATGGATGAAGCGTACCACTCTTTGGGAGATGCAGACAAGCAGATGGTCCTTGAAGTACACAGGACCTGGACCATATATGGCCTTGAAGGTAAGTACCAGTATCTTAAACCTGATCTGGTACTAAACTTGTAGCAACTGCACCTGTTGAAGGATTGGGTGTAATGTGTTCAGGTAAAGAAGCGAGCAGCTGCATTTTGCACCAGTTGTAATTTCCAGAGCAGGGATAAGGGAAGACCTGCATAGAGTAGGTTACAGTAATCCAGCTTAGAGGTGACTGTTGCATAGATAACTGTAGTGAGGTGTTCTGGGGCCAAATAGGGCACTAGTAGCTTGGCTTGGCAGAAAAGGAAGAATGCCACTGGAGCTACTTAAGAAGAAGAAAAGTTGGTTCTTATATGCCGCTTTTCTGTACCCGAAGGAGACTCAAAGCAGTTCATAGTTGCCTTCCCTTTCCTCTCCCCACAACAGACACCCTGGGAGGTGGGTGAGGCTGAGAGAGCCCTGATATCACCAAGTTGAATGCATGTGGGGGAGCACAGAATCGAACCTGGCTCGCCAGTTTAGAAGTCTGCACTCCTAACAACTACACCAAACTTGAGCATCCATGGTTAAGTAAATGTAAAGGATCATGCCTAAATTACTGATTTATTGTGCAGTTTTAAGTTGCACACCATTCAGGTTTGGGAGGCGTGCTTCCTGATCTAATCTTTTCCCACCTATCCAAAGTCTTTGATGAGCTGAGTTTCATGTTACGACACTGAAACCTTTCTGCTACAGCCTCCAGGCATCTGCCTGGGGAGTCAGCCACATAGGATAAACTTTAAATATTTGAGATCCACAAGACATGAACAAATACATACATTTTTTTTCAAATTGCAATATGCACATTTGTCACAGCCACTGTTGACGTACTCCTTCTAGATGGTGGGAAGTTTCTTCTCTCTCCATAGTCAAACCAACCAGCTATGGTCTTTTTGTTAGTAGAATAAATAAGGCAGTGAGGTTGCACACCCTGATTAAGAGTAGGTAAAGGTTCATATAGGAATTACTTTACTTGAAAGTGCAGAGGAGAGACAGAGATAGCAGGTGACTACATGCCTAACAGAGAGAGAGAGAGAATCTGTGGTTTCTGAGAAGCAGGAAGTTGTCCCTAAGAGTAACAATCTGGAGACAAAGAATGACACTTAACAGAAGAGAAGGTCCTGACCTCACTTAACTATCTAACAGTCTTCTTGCTGTCGCATGCAGGATCTTCTTCTCTTCTTTGTACATCAGACATTGCCTAGCCCTTTTCCCGGTTTCCTCTGGTGTGAAGCTATGGCAAACATGGAGGGTTTTGTTCTATGCAGAGTGGGAGTTTTGTTGCTTTAACCTATGGATACAGCTGCAGGGTAGGGCACTCCATTGCCTCAGCTGCCATTGTACCTGAGTCCTGTGACTGGGTCAATATATTTTAAAATATTGTTCTTGAGTGTCCGTAATGCATCTCACTTTTTTCTCTTTTTTTCTTTTTCGCAGTTCTCTTGCTTGTTTAATGCCCGTTTCGGGCTCTTCCGGCTTTCATCCTGTCTTTAAACAGGTGACAGGTGATTAGTCGTGTTGGCCTGAGGTAGCCAAACAGAGTCCAACGGCACCTTTAAACTTTGCCGGCCTTAAAGGTGCCATCAGACTCAATGCTTGTTCTGTTGAATTGGGGCCAGACACTGAGAACGCGAGGGATACCTTGTCTCCTCCTCCTTACACAGACTCACCGTAATCCTGGTAACTGGCGGGAAGGAGGAGCAAGCGACACGCTTTCTTTCCATGTGACCTTGGGAGCTCGCTTCCTTTTAACCGGAGCGCGAAGTGAATGTGGGCCGGTCCCAGTCGAGCACATCTGTCCCTCCGTCGCCACCGTCGGCGGCGCCCAGCTGCAGCAGCCGCAGCAAGCCTGCCCAGGACGACTTGGGTGCGAATCAGCGGGGACCGGCGCTCGGGGCTCTATGGAGCGGAACTCGGCTGCGGTCGGGGCCGTGAGGCGCCTCCGCAACCAGGCCCCGCAGCAGCATCACTACCAGCCGCAGCAGCAGCGGGGACCTCCGGGAAAAGACGAGGACGGATGGCGCGGGAAGAAGCCCGATGCAGGCGGTTCTCCGAGGCTGCTGCTGCCCGAGGCACGCGCCTCGCTCGTGCTGCTGCTCTACTTGCTCGGGCTGCGCGTGCTCGTGCACGTCTCCTTTCTGCGGCTTCTGCAGCCGCCGCGAGACCCCAGGGAGTTCGATGCTTTTCGCGCCAGGTACTCGGCTGTCGGCCCAGCGCCCGCGCTCCCTGCTCCTCCCCTGCTAGGAAGGCGGGTGGTGGTGGGAGCGCCTGTCTAGGGCTGCAGGCACAAGACAGCTGCGTGTGAAATAGTGCGGGAGAGACGGGGCAGGTGACAGTGTCACCTACACAAAATCCATGTAATACCGGCCTCGTCAATTCTGGAGAAATGGAAAGTCTGCGCAAGGTGTTTTGTTGGTCTTAACGGAAGGTATTACATGGACTTCGCCTCTTTGGGTGTAGAGGGTTAACACAGCAGGACTGGGTTTGGTCGTTTCTCCCTGGTGTGATAATTTGTTTAGTTTCTGGATTGTTTTTCCAGAATGCTTTCCCCTCATTTTGCTGTCTGCGTTGGCCAGATCCTATTCACTCGTGTGGTAATATAAAGAAGGGCTTTCCCCTCATGTGGATGTTGTGGATTTTCTTAATGTACATTTTTCGAAATCATCACAATATAAGATATTTTCCTTTCTGCATGATATACATGCAGGAGTTTCTGTGCTCCTTTTTTAGAATTATGTAGAACAAAGGCTGGATTACTTGGGCACTTGGCTGGCTTCAATGTTCTGTTCCTATGGAATGGAAGATCTAATCCTAGGAAATGTATTTGTTAGCATTTTATTTGTTAGCATTTTATTTGTGTTTGTTAGCATTTTATTCCGTTATTGCATAACTTATCTAAGAAGAACAGTAGTTCACTGTTGTAGTATCCATTTGTCAAAAGGTTGTACCATCACATTCAACTCTGGTCCAACTTCAATTATATGTTACTCACAGTCATTTCAGTTATTGTTTTACTTGTTTGTCCGTCTGTTTCCGCTTGTACTCAGCCATTTATTTCTTTCCTGGGGCTGTACCAGGATGTGGGCTGACCCACTTCATTGTACTTGAAGAAGAGAGCTCTAGCGCACAAAGGTGACCATTAAGCTAAAATAAAATTTTGTTAGTGTTTAAGGCAGGCTTTCTCAACCAGGGTTTTATGAAACCCTGGGGTTTCCTGCCAGCCCTGGAAGGGTTTCCCAAATGGGTGGAATTAGTTCATATTTTATATAATTTTAAAATTTGTTAAACATTTATTGGGTGATATGACTATATATGGCCATGTTGACCTACCCCTGCCTCCCAAAATAGCCAGTGATGGGCCTGGAGGAGGTGGGAATGGGAGGGGCACTAGGCGGGCATGTACACAGCTATGCTTGCCAACCATATTCTGCACAATTGTGCCACTTCTGGGGTTTCTCAAAGCTTGATGAATGTTTCAGGGGGTTCTCAGTGGTAAAGGAGAAAGGCCACTTTAAGGTGTCACTAGGTTCCTGCATATTTTTCTGCAACAGACTACCATGGCTACTCCTCTGGAATTATCTGTCTGTGCATGTATGTGTCATATCAGTATTTCCCTAAGGTGTAGATATGAGGAAAGCATTAACTTCAGTTACTGAAATATGGCTTTATTATGGCAAGTGGTGTCATTTTTAGGTGTAAGCATTTAAATCTGGCACCCTTCCTGTAGAAGAGCCTGTCTGGATAAATATTTCAAAGTCCTAGTTCAGTATTATATTTCTATATGCCAGGCTGAGAAATGAAACCCATTAAAATACTTGCCAGTGTTTCTGCAAATAAATCCTATTTTCATGGACTGTTGTTTTTAACCTTCCTGTTAGGCACAGTGACTCTTTGAAGTTTTGTCATTTTCTTGGCTCTGTTGTTTCAGGTTGTCTTTTCTTTTTTCCTTTGCCTTTTTTTTTCTTGAAAGTTTGTGTTCAAATAGAGAAGCCACCAAGATTTTATTGAATGGGCCCCATTTCATTCTTTCAAAAACCAGGAAGGTGGGGTCCTGATTCAGAACAGAAATATGAGAAAATTAGACTGCTGTTAAAATGTTTGTCTAGACATATATTACTGAAAATATGGATATAAGGCCAATATGGGGTCATGGTTGGATTGCTGTCTGCTATGAAGTGAGAATAAATGAAGTAACCTCATGTATGCTGTCCAGGATATATGAAAGCAATGCTGGTAGATTTCCCATGTAATGTGAAATGATATAGATGATGATGAAATGGGCATAAGCAAAAGAATCTTTAAAAATATTCCTTCATGTAATTTTTCCTGAATTTCTGATATCATCCCTGTATATATATATTTAAAATATAAACGTCAGTCCTATGACACATCTTCTACACCAGTGGTGGCCAGACTGTGGCTCTCTAGATGTCCATGGACTACAATTCCCATGCTTTTAGGGTCTCATGGGAATTATAGTCCATGGACATCTGGACAGCCACAGTCTGGTCACTTGTGTTCTACACTGTAGTCTATATTATCTTCTTTCTTGCTGCTAGAAGTTCCAGGGAATGTTAAATACTGGACCTTTATCCTATGACCCTAATACTGTAAGGAATGCTATTAGACTTATGTCATTGTACTAATTGATTTAACTCTTTTCTTGGTTTAGCTAGGAAGCAAAAGTTGTTTGTAAGAACTAGATGTTGTAGCACTGTTTACATGCATGTATATATATTTTTTAAATTCTATTTCCAATTTTTTATATTGTTTCCTATAGGGCATACCTAGAAAATATTACTGCAGTTGGCCCCAGGGTTGTTGGAAGTCCAGAAAATGAAATCATTACAGTCAACTATCTCTTACAACAAATTAAAGCAATTGAAAGTGAAAGCAATAATATTCACAAGATATCTGTAGATATACAAAGGCCTACAGGCACTTTCAGTATTGACTTTCTTGGAGGCTTCACCAGTTACTATGATAATATTACAAACGTAGTGGTTAAACTCGAACCCAGAAGTGGGGCTGAGCATGCAGTACTGTCCAACTGTCACTTTGACTCTGTACCAAATACCCCAGGTAAGTAGGTAATAGAACACCTTTGTGTATGGTAAGAAATGTCTGTGTGTTCACGTCTGGCTTTAGGACAGGGGTCGCCCACCTTTTTGAGCCTGTGGGCAGCTTTGAAATTCTGATATAGGGTGGTGGGTGGAACTATGAAATGGCAGCCACAGGAAATGGAGCGAAGCACAAAATGTCAGACTGAGGTCATGTATAACTCTTAAGGTATATTGAGTCATGCAGTAAAAATTGTTGTGTTATTATTGTTGTTATTGGATTTATTACCCGCCACTCCCAGGTAAGCTGGCTCATAGTGGGTTACATACAAAATAACCACAATAACAGTCTCCAATAACCCCCCATTAAACCCCCATAAAATTAAAGAAAAATACAAAAGCCATATGGTGGAAATAATAACACATTATCTAACAGGCCCCATTAACAGCCAGGGTGGCTGGAGAGGGGTGTGACATCTGACCATGCCAATCTACCAGGGAGAAAGCATATCTTCCATGGGAGAGCTCCATCTGATCTTCTACTAGCACTTACCTTGACCTCAACCATAGACCTGGCAGAAGAGCTCTGTTTTGTGGGCCCTGCGGAAAGCCAAAAGCTCTCTTGGGGCCCGCAGCTCCTTTGGGAGCTCATTCCACCAGGTAGGGGCCAGGACTGAACAGGCCCTGGCCCTGGTCAAGACCAGGCAGCTGGTAATCAAAGTTAATCAGATTTCCAGTGGCCAATCAGAAGCCCTGCAGTAGCCCCACCTGACTCTGCTCGGATTCTAAAAATACTACTTATATTACTTTTGGAGCTATTGGCTAACAAATTAAGATAGAATTAAGACATTAGAGGAATAAAATGTGGAGAAAAAGAACATCTGTTAAAAATGTATGTTATAATGCTATGTTTAATACATTTTATGGAAGCTATGCAATCTTTAAAGAAAGAATATTAAAATTCAATGACCATTTCTGCACAGAGGGGTAAAACACAAGTGGCTTCCTGCTTGCAAACGCAGGATGGTAAATCTTGCATTTGCAGCCCTCCTCACGGGGAGATGCCTCCTGCATTTTCCCTCTTCCTTGTCATGGCTTTTTGCCACCTGATGAGGCTGCGAGGGAAAACAAGGCAAAGTTCTCCCTCTGTTCCTTGGCTTGTCAATCACAGCACACCACCAATCACAGCACAGAAGTTTTCTAGTTGACTGCAACTTTCTCCCCTGCTCAGTTCCCAAATTATTTTTTAAATTATTTTTTAAAGGCACTTCCATGTTATTATGCAGTAATGCCACAACACGGATGCATTTTTAATAAAAATCAACACTGATGTGTTGCTATGGAGAAATGCCAGAATGATACAACATTCCCTCAGGATGCAGGTAGCGTCATGTGGAGGGGGCTCTAAAACCCACCAACATTCTAAGGCTGTCCGGGAACAGATTGCTTGTGCGGAATGGTGAATCAATTTTTTGCTCTCTGTTAATTTCACTAAATCTAATATGTTTATTTTATTTTATTTTTGTTTACTTTTTGATTCTTATACCACCGCTCTCCAAAGGTCTTGCAGTGGTCCGCAACATAATAAAATACAGTTAAATACCATAAAACCCGTAAAAAAACCCCTTACAAACAAACGGCCAATTTCTAAAGTGAATTCTAATCTCCCAATCCCCTCCAGTATTGTAATATTCCCACATAATGCAGTTGAAAGCCTCCTATACCAAGAGTATACAAGAGTTTTAGATATTTTGGAATATCCATTCCAGAAAATTTAACAAAATATACCATTATGACTATAGATTATTATAGAGGCAGGTAAAAATGGATTTGATTAGATGGACAAAGCAAAAACCAGCAATAACTACTTTGTATTTTGATGCCTATCAGTTGAGACACTTAATTCCTTGTTTATCCACTTCTATGGAAACAAACTGGCTATAATGAGAAAGACTTAACTTCAGAGAAAAACTTCATTTAGTATTTGGTAATGCTTCTGATAAAAAACTAAAAGTGAACTCATTGTCAACACTTCATGCCCCACTTGGTATGGAGGAAATGGGTATTCTTCTCAGGTATTTCTCCTTTGATTCCAATTTTATATAATTAAAAACTGTCTCAGTTAAAAATTGTAATTCTTGGTGTAGAGATCCTATAACCAATTAACACTAACAAGTGCAAATAGAACACGATTAAACAATAATAGTCAATTCTCAACTGAAGGAAGAGTTCCTGAAGGCACAAAATGGCTGTTGAAATATCAGATCCTAAGCTTTCTTCAAATTAAGGAAATTAGATCAAATAAACAGACCATTAACTGCTTCCTCCTTCTCCTTCCTTTTCTGTATGAAGTGCATGTATGAATAACCAGTGAAGTCGTCGTGGTATAATGGTTAAAGTGTCAGACTGGGAAATCCAGGTTCAAATCCCCACTTATGCAATAAAAGAAGGAGGAGGAGGAAGAGGAGGAGAAAGAGGAAGAGGAGTTGGTTCTTATATGCTGCTTTTCTCTACCCGAAGGAGTCTCAAAGCGGCTTACAGTCGCCTTCCCTTTCCTCTCCCCACAACAGACACAGTTTAAGGTGGGTGAGGCTGAGAGAGCACAGTTTTATCAGTGCCGTGGCAAGCCCAAGGTCACCCAGCTGTCTGCATGTGTGGGAGTGCAGAATCGAACCTGGCATGCCAGATTAGAAGTCCGCACTCCTAACCACTACACCAAACTGGCTCTCTTTGGATGACTTTAGGCAAATCATACACCCTCAGACTATCCTATTTTATAGGGTTATTGTGAGGATAAAACAGAGGGGAGAATTATGTAAGCCACTTAAGATCCCCATTGAGAGGGGAAGTAGAAATCTACAATAAATAAATACAGTTGTGCAAATTAATTGCAGCTTTCCCAGAGAATCCAATATTCTTAGAGTGCAGTCCCAAATACACCTGCTGTTGAACAGGGTTCTGCATAAACTTGCTTTGGACTGCATAGACTTGTTTTGGACTGTTCTTTAAATCACAGATTGATCCAGGCAAAGAAACTTAGTTTATGGGCAGAAAACTAATTCTAGTTAACCTATATGCCTGCTTTCATTCCTTATATGTAACTGGACATAGTTTCTAACTGGGATTCCTTCTTCATGCTGCATGTGAAGAGTGATTATTAATAAACCAACAAGACAGGTTTGTGTATATTCTGGCTTAATTTCAGCTCATTGTCAGATCTAGATGTTGTATCATCAATATACATATTTATGCTGGCAAGTCATCTGAAAATTAGTTGATTACTGTTCCATTTCATGAATGGGAAATTGCAGTTCTGTAAAATCTGCCAGGGAAAAACACAAAAGAAATTTGGGTCTAGATAATCAAAAACATTGATCTGTTACAAGTTGCATTCTGGTGCTTTACACTTGTAGTTTACTTATATATCATTCCATAATTTGACATGAAATATGGTACTACAAAATATTAAGCTACTTTAACTTTTTACATAGTTTATGTTCAGTGGCATGCTTTGTGCTTCATGGAAATCATAGTATCTGTGCTTAGTGTGCACAACTGGTTGAAGGATTACTCAATAAAATTTGAAAGTAACTTTAGAAATTAAAGTTGCTGTGATTTACAGTAAAGTCCTAAGCAAAATTATGCCCTTAACCAGTTGACTTCAGTGGATTTAGAATCTTAATTAGGATTGCATTGTACCCTCCCCTGTGGATCCCATGGCAGCTGAAAAATCTTTTGTTAAATAAATACAGTTTGGCAGAGTTCAGACATCATGAGAAGCCAAAATTTCTGTGGTTAGTGGGTCTGTCTGTTTGCAAGCCACTCCTTTAACTGTGGTTAGCAATGGTTCTTCAGACCGTGTTTTGAATCCAGGATCTAAAGTTCGTTTATTAAGTATAGTTTTTAACTGTGGTTTTGCATGAAGTCTGAAATTGTGATCTTAGCTGGCAGTGCTCTCTGAGGCAAGAGAGAGAAAGAGATCAAACCAGCATTTATTGTAGCAATCCAGGGCTGATTCTGCACTTACTTTGTTTATTCCGTTGTGGATCCTGCTGAATTCAGATCGCTTTGAACTCGGGTCTTCCTCTATCCCCCCCTTCCCCATTGAAACCAATCAATCAATATTTATTTACAGTCATTCAGACCAAAATTCAAATGCAATTAAAAACTAAGACAATTTAAAAAGAGAAAAAACAGTAATAATACTATAAAAATGTTAAAAGATTGACAACATAAAAACTTTCAGATGTTAGATTCAATATTTAAAACATAGTGTAAGTTGCCAGTGACAATTGGCTCTTTGTACTTTTGAAATTGGATCAGAAAATTTCTGACCCACATACATAGTATGCAATTTCATGGCGGCAGTGCAAAATTTAGCTGTGCAGAGAGTTATTTCCCTGTCTTCATCTTGAAGCAGCACCTTGACTTTCTCCTTTGGGGAAGATCTTGGGTAGGTGTTCAAAATTGGCTGAATGAAGTTACATCTAATTGCATCATAAATGGGGCAGAACAGAAGCACATGGCTGGCACAAGGACAGAGTTGCTGAGCAAGGTTTGTTTTTTGTAACGCCCCTCCAGCACAGCTGTAGGTAGAGCTGAGCATCTCGCTTTGGTGAAGGCCCTTTTATGGGTGTTAAGTTCTAGGTCTGACAAATATGGGGCTGGAACAAGCTTGTATCGGATCCTATCTGGACACAAACTCTGGTGTTTTGGCTAGATTGCTTTGTCGACTAATGTCCTTGCCCTTTATTTAATTATGGATAGAGCTTGATTTTGGTGTAAGTTGGCTAGCTGTTGTTCCATAAAGCCAAGCTGTGATAGTTTGCACGTCACAGTTTTTAGCCACATTGACTGAAAGTTGTCTCTTAAGATCAAAGCAGACATTGAAACAGAAAAGTATTCTGCACGTGATTAGGGAAGCTGAGAAGGGGGGGGGGAGTCAAGTGCAGCAGGAGCTTCTTTCTTTTCTTGAAGGGCGGGAGGATTGGAGATAGCAGAGGAGGAGGAATAAACCCAAGAGGCAAATCTGTGCCAAGAGAAGTTAGAGCTTCTGGAGCTTCTGTCGAAAGTAGTTTGGGCTTCCCCTTAAAGGAAGCCTTGCAGCCTGGGAACAAGGAAGCCTTTGAACTGACACCCTGGCCAATCAGGGCCTTTCTACAACGTTGGAGGGGGGGGGACAGCAGACAGCTGCACCTTTACTCATGCCGATTTTTCAAATATCAAGGGTTATATCCATTCCAGGATATCGCGGGGGAAAGATAGGGTCACTCCAGATCAATCATGCTTGTTGCAAAGGGAAAATTTAAATTGCCCCAAATCAAAATGGAAATTGCATTCAGTGTAGATGGCAGGGATTGAATCAACGTAGGATTAGAATAAAAGCTCAATGCAAATTCATCCCAGGATTCCAGTGCCTGCCTGTAAGCTGAATCCTGTTTCACATGCTGATTACAAGTAAATCTTGGTTTTTGTGTGATGAGCTATTTTCATAATAGTATTACAGATTGGTGAGGAATAGCTGGCATGCTTGTTCTAAATACACAGGGGTTGCGTTTCTCTCTTTGCCTTTTGTCTTACACCTTGATCCTAAACAGGAGGGAGCACTTGGGGTGGGACAGCCACCCCGAGTGGGTGTTAAGCGCTGAGTGGAATTGAGAGGGCCGGATGCCATGATCTTTGTTTTCTTGATGTTGAGTCTCAAGCCAACTTTTGCACACTCCTCCTTCACCCACATCAATAGGCTCTTTAGTTCCTCTTCACTTTCTGCTGTTAGAGTGCTATCATCTGCATATCTGAGGTTGTTGATATTTCTCCCTGCAATCTTGATCCCAATTTGTGATTCATCTAACCCCGCCTTTCTCATGATGTGCTCCGCATACAAGTTAAATAGGCAAGGCGACAGTATACAGCCTTGCCGAATTCCTTTCTCAATTTTGAACCAATCAGTGATTCCATGCCCGGTTCTCACCGTTGCGTCTTGACCTGCATATAGGTTTCTCAATGCTTATAGGTTTCTCACTATGCTTGCAGTATTTTAATTCAATGATGACATACCTATCTTGCAGTTAAGCTTCTTGATATGCTAAGCCACACAAAGAAGCATTTTGTTACAAGTGGTTTCATATATTCAGCCTTGGGTATAGAAATTAATCTTCTATATTGGAATCCTATTCCAATATATTGGAATCCTTCATGTAAGTATATAATTTTTCAAAAAATATAAGCCTTTACCCACACGTCTGACTGAGTTTAAATATTGCTCTAGTAGGATAATTGTATTAAATGTATTGTACTACATATCTTTATTTATTATAAGGGGCCAGTGATGATGCTGTCAGCTGTTCTGTGATGCTAGAGATCCTGCACACTCTTTCAAAATCTCCTGAACCTTTGCAGCATGCTATTATATTCCTGTTCAATGGTGCAGAAGAAAGTGTTTTGCAGGTAAGAATGCAATACATAGTTTTAGAACAGAGATACAAACAAACTCTTGGACCAGGATGCCAAAAGCTTCTTGGGTTCTAAGGACTTGGAAATGCTGAGTGCAAATTTTTTACCTCTTTGAACAACGGGCCTCTTGGCATCCTATTAATAATTTCTGAAGTTGAGTTGCCCACAGTCCTGATACTAGAGCAGGTTACACTTTAGCCTCCCTATTTCCCATCAACATTTCTTACCATTATATCCTAATTAGCTTGGGGCTGATGCTACAAATAATAACCTTGTATTTGTGATAAACATCTGCATTCCAACACTACATATGTTTAATAAAGGTACTTATCTAAACACCAAGGTGTATGGGTATATTTTCCACCTGGGGATGGAAAGCCTGGTTCACTACAACATTTTTCCAAGGTTTTATGATTTATATTATCAGATGAAGGTATTTGTCATTTTTAAAAATGGAAAATGACTAAGACTCAAGGCCTAAGCAGAATTTTTTAAAGGCCATTGTAGTTTTAGAAAGGTATAACTTGGCTTAGAATTATACTGTAAAATATGTATAAATCACATGTTAAATGCAAGAAAGTTTTCAGTTATCAAACTGCAAACTCTTCTAGTAGAAAACTGGTCAACTTTCACCCATTAAAATGATATGGTAATTACTCAGACACATTCAGTATTCATATATAATCATGGTTTCAGTATATATATTCACAACAGAACCTTCGGTATACTGTGGATATATTTGCACTGTGATATATTTTAAAGTTTGTTGAGTAGGCTGATCTTCATGCTAATTGTCTGTTTTAGTAGAGCTCGATTTGTACTTTACCACTTCAGATTGTATGTGGGCAGGGGCCATAAAGGAATTCAGTTCTCCTGGGCATTATTCTGATATATTATATTTATTTATTTATACTTATATTTATATACTGCTGCTCTCAAATGTCTCACGGTGGTTTACAAAATTCACAAGTACAACAAAATCCCGTAAAAACCCATTAAAACATAATTAAAACACAATATCATGATGGCAGATAATAAATATATAACCCACTCCCCTCCCCCCGTATATATAGACATGTCAGAGAGGTATATTGTATTACAATTCAGGAAAAATGTTTATGGTCTCTTGCAGTCCTCTTGCTTGTGTATTGTGCTACTGCATTTGGTAGCATCTTGTCATAGCCAAGTATCTTGTGCACTGGGATAATAGCTGTCATACCTTCTGGGGAAGCTAGTGGAATGGGCCGCAATGGACAATCTCCTGGTATTCTTGGAAGAAACTTCGGCACTCGACCCATATCAGTCTGGCTTTCATCCTGGCCATGGGGTGAAGATGGTGCTGGTCACCCTATTGGATGATCTAAAGCTGGATCGATAAAAAGGACTCCAGGGAATGGTAGAGGACAGGAAGGCCTGGAGGATCATTGTCCATGGGGTCGCGATGGGTCGGACACGACTTCGCACATAACAACAACAAAAGCTGGATCGAGGCGAGTTTGCTGTGCTCGTTCTATTAGATCTGTCGGCCGCATTTGATGTGGTCGACCATGAGTTTCTGGCACACCGCCTCACCGGGACGGGGATAAGGGGCACAGCTCTTAGCTGGATATGCTCCTTCCTCCATAACCAGATCCAGAGGGTGGAAATTGGGGAGGAGCAATTGGCTCCCTTGTGGGGTCCCTCAGGGCTTGGTGCTCTCCCCCATGTTATTTAACGTCTTTATGTGCCCTCTGGCCCAGCTGGTAAGGAGTTTTGGGCTGGGTTGCGATCAGTACGGAATAGATTTCTGTATCTCGCTCTACGCTGGCCTACCCTTGTGCTTGATCCAGAAGCTTCAATTGGTGCAAAATGCAGCTGCTAGGGTCCTCACAGGTACACCTTGGAGGGCTCATATCCAGCCTGTACTGAGGCAGCTGCATTGGCTGCCGGTTACTTTCTGAATCGGTTCAAGGTTTTGGTTCTGACCTTTAAGGCCTTACGCGGTCTGTGGCCTGGCATATCTGAGGGACCACCTGTCGCTCTATGCCCCCCTCAAGGCCTTACACTCTGCGGATATTTATTTTTTATTTATTTATTTATTTATTTATCATATGAATGTATTGGTTGTTCCCGGCCCTAGAGAAGCGCGCCTGGCCTCGTCTAGGGCCAGGGCCTTTTCGGTCCTGGCCCCAACCTGGTGGAATGAGCTCCTGGAGGAGTTGCGGGACCTGCGGGATCTTTCAGCATTCCGCAGGGCTCTTCCACCAGGTCATTGGGTGAGGCTGGGACGCAAGGACGATCTGGCCCCCCTTATAGCAGCTGTAGCGCAGACCAACTTGCACCCTCTGTCTTCCCCCCGTCTAGGATGGGTTATCAAGGGGTAATATAGATAAGGCTTGAGTTTCTTTTTGATGCATCTTGCTTTATTGTTTCATTAATTGCATGTATTGTCATATTATGGGGTTTACTGTATGGGTTTTATTGGGTTTTATGTGTTGTCACTGGGTTTTATGTGTTGCCTTGAGCCTCCGGGGGGAGGCGAGAAATAAATCTAAATATAATAAAATATAATAATAACAATAAATAAAAAATAAATCTAAATAGAATAATAACATAATGATACCTGTCTTCTTTGCTTCTGAAGGCGAGTCATGGCTTTATTACACAGCATCATTGGACTAAATCAATTAGAGCATTTATTAATCTGGAGGCTGCTGGAGTAGGAGGGAAAGAGCTTGTATTCCAAACAGGTAAGAAACTTAGTACTTCTCATGTAACTGCAAGTGGTTTTTAGTTTTCCTTGAAAAAATTTAAAATCCCCTCCACTTGAATGCAAAAGAAATTTTAAGGTAGGATATATTTTGATTCATGATACGTCATTTATTGTCATGTAACTTTAACATGTTGCTGTCCAGTTGAATTTTTGTCATAGTCCTATTGAAGAGGTGAAATCACATTTAATAGTTTTCCCAACTAAACCATTTGCCTCAGCTTTCCGATCATTTACCAGTTATTTGTTCTGCTTTTCCCCTGGAAGCTCCGAGGTAGCATACAGAAATGCCTGTAAGAATCAATAACATTAAAATAACATCAACATGAAAATGTAGTTGTGGAAAATGTTGTCAAGTTACTGCCGATTTATTATTTATTTTTATTATTATTTTTTATTTATCATACTTCTATACCGCCCTCCCCGGATGCTCAGGGCGGTTTACATTATAACAGAGAACAATACATATAACAGTCTGTAGAACATGTATAACTGATAACTAATAATTGTAACCAAATAACAACACAGTATAACAGTAAACAATATAGTAATACAAACAGGTCCAGGGCTTATTGATGGGATTCTGAGGGGGGGGAGCAAGGGCCCTTGGTCGCTGATTGATTACGTCTGGTCTCGGCCAAATGCCTGGTGGAGGAGCTCCTTTTTGCAGGCCCTGCGGAACTGTTTAAGCTCCGTCCGGGCCCTGATCTCCTCTGGGAGCTCGTTCCACCAGGTAGGGGCCAGGACAGAGAATGCTCTGGCCCTGGTCGAGACCAGGCGGACTTATTTAGGGCCAGGGATCCTTAGCTGATTGGAGGCAGTAGAGCACAGAGCTCTTTTGGGGGCATAGACGGGGAGGCGGTCCCTCAGGTACACTGGGCCCTGACCGCGTATGGCCTTGAAGGTAATTACCAGAACCTTTAGTCTGATCCGGAATTCAACTGGTAACCATTGCAGCTGATGGAGAATAGGCCGGATATGAGACCTCCACGGTGTTGCTGTGAGGATCCTGGCTGCTGCATTTTGAACTAGTTGTAGTTTCCGGGTCAGGGCTAAGGGCAGGCCTGCGTAGAGCGAGTTACAAAAGTCCAGTCTAGAGGTGACCGTCGCATGGATCACTGTGGCTAGGTGTTCCGGGGCCAGGTAGGGCGCTAGTAGTTTGGCTTGGCGGAGATGGCAACCCCACAGGGGTTTTCAAGGCAAAGAGATGTTGCAGTGATCCCGGACTTCCTTGGGAGTCTCCTGTCTAAACAACTAACCAGGACTGATCCCGCTTAGTTTTTGAAATCTGATGAGAGAGGGCCATCCAGGTCAGGTTCAATATTAAAATCACACTCCACAAAGCTACCTCTAACCTGTACCATAAAACTCAAAAGCAAGAGCCGGCATAAGTATTAACACTGCAGCATCCTCTGGAATTACATCTTTATGAAAACCAGAAGAGATGGTGCTTTCGTGACTTCCTTTAGATGTTACATATCTGAGGAAGATTGAATTTCCTGGAAGGGAGGAACAGGGCATCGTGAGTAGAAGCTAATAGGAAGAACACAATGGGCTTTGTTGTTTAAAAATGATTAGTCCTGATGATTACTTTTACAGTTCTAGTGAACTGTTTTCTTTTGCTTTTTCTTATGCATCTATTAGGGATTCTCTTAAGATTAGCTACGTAACACGCCAAAGGGAATGATTTATTATATCATTGGTGTTTTGTAAACGCTCATGGCGGTAATTTTCTTTCACACACCCCTCCCTCCAGTAGTCTTTAGAATTAAGGTCCTCATTTAATTCCTTACCAGTGGCTCACACAAAGTTGGTTCTGTTCATGTGAGCAGTGTCTGTCTGTCCTTCAGCATACTAACATGTGCACAAGTATGATGTACAAAGCAAAAAGGCATGGATTTTTTCAGTAGCAATTTCTATGATCACCATACCACTTTTTCACACATCCTTAACTGTGGCAGTATTTGTCATTGTTCATATCACATGGATGAACATCCTGGGAAGATTTGGACTCATCATACAGACAAAAAAAGTGTTAACATGAACCCGTTATAAATAAGGTCCTCGTAGATCTCTCAGTTTTCATCTTTGCCAATGGTGTGGTTAATACCTATAGACAGATCATGTAATTTGTGCCCCAATTTGAAGGGCAAATATATTGATAAATAAAATTCTATGTAAATGCAACCATAGCTTCAAAATCCATGTGGGTTTAGGGGTAGGAAATTCCAGATGAATTTTAGCAATATGTTTTTAATAGCTGAAATCCATTGTATCGCCTTGAATGAAAATTTGGTGTAATTTGTGAACTAAATATTTAAGAGATAAAAAGTCAAATGAACTTTCATATGCTGATGTAAACAGACTGAATAAGCTAATGGCAGTTAGGCACTAATTGTTGTCATACCTAGGCCCATTATGCACGGCTGCCGAAACGGCGATTTTGGGTTACATGGGAAATGGGGGAAGAAGCGAAGCAAACCGCTTATGCACGGGACGGGATGCAACGGCGGCAAAACCCAGAATAACCGATTATGCACGTGGCGATCCCGGCGCCACTTCTGGTTGGGCCCCGGTTACCTGGAAGTTGCGCTTTCTTCCGCGTTTCGTTAATGCGACTTTTTTGGCGGCATGCACCGAATCTGCGGCCGGTTGCAGCCGGCACCATGCGTTATCTGTGATTTTAGTCGCCGCCATTCCACCTCGAATGTGTGCTATTCCCCCTGTGCATAATGGGCCCTAGTGTCACTAATTTTTTGTATTAGTATTGTTTGTACATTTTAATTTTGAGAGTAACATGTGAGGGTAGGGCTGCCTTCCACCTCACCAGAGTCTCTACAATATCATCCCTTGCGGCCAAAATGGAGGGTCAGAACGTGAAAAAAATTGTGTGAAATGTGTGAAATTGTCTGAAATGTTAGTTACTGCTTTCACCAGTAGGTGGTTCTGTCAATGCAATTCTGTACAGCAGGGGTAGGCAAACTGTGGCCCTCCAGATGTTCATGGACTACATTTCCCATGAGACCCTGCCAGCATTTGCATCTGGAGGGCCACAGTTTGCCTACCCTGCTGTACACACTTGCCTGGGAATGTCCCACTGAGTATAGTGACCTCTGAGCGAACATGCTCAAGAACCAGTGATTACTTGCTGTGTTGGGCAAGTGAGCCATAACGGTTTGCATTGTTGCCTTTCCTGTGGGTAAATGGCTTCTTGCATCATAATCCTTATCTGAGTTGGTGAAATAAGTATTGCTGAGACTCCAAGAGCTCAAAGGTAGACTCTCAGAGACCCTGTTGCTGCCACAAAACTGGTTTTCTATCTTATGCAACCTGAACAAAGTGTAAGAATAAGTTACCTCAGCTGTATTGTGAAACATAACAGAGTTTGTGTTTTCCCCTTTTTCAGTTGTGGATATCTGTGCAATTGGTAGTTTTACTGAAAAGTTACAGCTACTACCCAAAACAGTAGTCACGATGGTGCAGTAGGTTTCCCTGACCTGTTCCCCAGCATAAACGGCCACTGACAGGAGGAGGGAAGTGTAGCAAACTGAGAGGGTGGGGCAGAAGAAACACTTGGCTGCTTTTTTTTTTTTTTTTTTTGGGTGGCAGCTTTGTGTTTCAGCTGAAGTACAGTTCTTGGCAAAAGTGTTAAGAGTTTCTTTTTCTGTAATTGTTTATGATGAGAGCCTTTAGCTTCTATATAAACATGGATATTAGTGTTTAAGTGAAAGTTTTGAATGAAAATATAATGACTGGAATAATGTCAGCTGAAATTAAGCATAGTTTTGTGGCCTTTATTACAATTTCTTTTTTATATAAAAATGCAATATTAGAAAAAGGGAAATACTGGAGAAACTTCCTGGTATTGCTCATCTGAAACAGCTTCAGAATTTTACAATAAACATTTTCTCGGCTTAAACACATGCAGAGAATGGAATGTGCAAGTACTTGGAAGAGAGGAGGAATGGGTAATTAAGTGGAAGAGATTCAAGAGCACAGTCCACCTGGAAGTTTAACTGTCTAAGCCTTATTGCAGCCATAGGGGAAGTTTTAAAGTACAGCATTGCACTTGTGTAGATTTGAATTATTTTTTACAACCATCCTACAACTTGGTTGTTCCCAGTGTACTCAGCAAGATATTGGTCAGGCAGAAAGCTCTTTTAAAAAAATTGTTCCCTTTCTGTTCGAGTGGTACTGTGAAAAACAGAACTGGGGAACCAGTTATTGGTTTGTTTTCTTACCTTATTTATTTCATCTGTGAGGTCGAAGCCACATCAGATGGTGAGGGCACTGAAAAATACATTTTCTGTATACTGATTTTCCTAAAGTCTGCCAACCGAGAACAGCTCTTAAACCTAAGAGTATAATTCTGGCATTGCTGTGCAGATTCTTGTGCTCTGAAAATGTATTGCATTTACAGTAGTTACAGGCATAACCAGAATCTATTATCTCTTAATAGCTGTACCTGCCCTTCTGGTCCCAGAGATTTTGGTTCTCTAGCGCAGTGGTACCCAACCCCAGGTCCGGGGACCGGGACTGGTCCATGGATCAGTTGATACCAGGCCGCAGCTCCTCCTCATCCTCCTCCCCGGCTGCTGCCTCAGGGGCTGCCCTGCCACTTTGCTGCCGGCTCACCTTTGGTGCTCTCCAGCGGCCACCATGGCTGGGGCTCCCCCTCGGCGTGGCACTGCACAGCTGCTGCTGGCAGCGCCCCCCAGCGGGCGGCAGGAAGTCAGGCACCAGTGGGAAAGCAAGTGGAGCAGGGGCTCAGGCAGCGGCAACGTCCCTCGGCAAAAGACTACCCCCCCCCGGGCCTCAGTAAAATTGTCAAGCATTGACCGGTCCCCGGTGATAAAAAGGTTGGGGACCACTGCTCTAGCATACACTGATGTTTGGAAACAGGAAGGGTGAGAAATTTTTCACACTTTTCTGACCCCAAAATTAATGCATCTGGAGTCTTTAACTAATTTGTGCCCTTGGATCTTGAATTCTTTTAGCAAGAATATAGCTTTTTCAGACATTTGGGTGGGGGAATGGAAGGAATAAGCAGTTATTCAAAATCAGCCTTCCGATATTGCATACTTTACAATGTTGCATTGACGTATATTCGATATTTCACTGGCATGTATCTCAAAGGATTTACATTGTCTGTTTTAATTCAGATTTCAAGGGTATCTTTGCTAGTCAAGTTGCATTGGAAATAAACCATTAGTGGCTTTCCTCAATATTATTTCTGTTCTCTGAATCTTTTTGGTAGGGCAGTCTACAAACTGAATTATATAAGGATCATTGAACAAATGTTTATTATTGTTTTCTAATGATTTCAGGACCTGAAAACCCTTGGCTGGTGCAAGCATATATCTCTGCTGCAAAGCATCCTTTTGCATGCATTGTTGCTCAAGAAGTGTTTCAAATGGGCATTATCCCAGCAGAGACAGATTTCCGGATTTATAGAGACTTTGGGAACATTCCAGGTACGTTGTTTGACTGTGTTAATTAGGACTGTTATTGGCTTGCTGTTATTCATTTATTTCATTTATATATTCCACCTTTCTCTGCAATGGGAACCCAAAATAGGTCATATCACTGTGCCCTCTTCCATTTTATTATCATAACAGCCTGCCAAGTAGGTAATGCTGAGACCGACCCATGGCTTTCATGGGCAGTGTGAATTCGAATCTTGGTCTCCCAGATCTAGTCAGGCACTCTAACCATTGTACAACTACTAAAATAAGACTTGGACATAATGACAGCCTGTGATGAATATGAACCTGGGTTGTGCTCCTTCCTCTTTTTCTCCTCTCCTCATGCTTGATGCATTTTTCAGGCTTCTTTGTTTTGGACCCCCGCCCCCCCAGTCAAACTCAGGGCCTTTTCGCACGGGGATCTTTGTTGCAAATTGTTTGCGGAATGAAAAATCGCCATTTAAAATAGTGGAATTCGTCGTTATGCATACCTGCCTTTGTAGTGGAATCAGTTGCGTTTTTTAGCGTTTCCCACAGGCTTCCGGTCTCGGCAGAAATCGCTAGAAAGGAAGCGCTATTGCCAAGCTCGTCCCGCCCCTGGCCGTCAAGCAGCCAATGGGCAGCCATTAGCATGCTCCCAAACAGCCCCTTTCCCTTTAAGAAAGGTTTTTTTAAAAAAAAACCGACCCATAGCAACGAATCTAGGTAGATTCGTTGCTACGGAGAGACCCATCCAGCTGCCTAACGTGAGCTGTCGTTTGATTGTATGATCGTTTGCACGCTGCCTCGAGTGATAAACCCCCCCCCCCCTCACGGGCCCGATTTTCGGCTGAATTTATGTGTAAAAAATAAAGGGACTTTATTTCAGCAAACGGGCTTTTATGTGGTTTGTGCTTAGTGACTAAAGGTGAAGGACTGAAGCCAGGGAAGCCTCTAAACAGAAAGAGGCTCGCTGGTGCGTTTATCCCCGCTCGCTCGGAGAAAAAAAAATGGCGATCGCTTCGCCGGAAGTTTGGAGGAGAGAGCCAGGGGGAGGGACTTTGAAGAACCAGCAACAATGGTAACGCACAGGTCTTTAGCGCTACTGTTGCAGATTGGTTGCAGGAGTGTATCGCTATCCGGAGGGTGAATCCACTTTTCTGGATTCCCCCGAAAGCGCTACAACGAAGCGCTTTTTGCGGGTCGGTTTCAGGATTGTTGCAGATTGTCTACGACGTCGTGGGTTATGGCAAATTAGTAGCATTTCCAATTAGCAACCATTGTGCTATTTTGAAGCCGTGCGAAATGGCCCTCAGTTTGCTGTGCTGTCTGAATGCAGGTGCTTGCGCAACAATTTGTTTCCTTCCCACAAACTGGAATCCTAAACAAATGCAAATTTTAATATTAAATTTACTTTGTTAACTTGTAAGTTCCATAATTTAAAAGTGATTTGGTTCTGTAAATAATTGTTTTATTAGAAATGTTGATTTATGACTGTATTGTTTTGATAGGAATAGATTTGGCTTTTATTGAAAATGGCTACATCTATCATACAAAGTATGACACGGCAGATCGAATTCTAACGGATTCTATTCAGAGAGCAGGTTGGTATGTAAGGTTTTAATGGATTTATTGCAAGCCTAAAATATTACATTCCATGTTGGCTGCTACGATAGCTCAGAACCACAAGCCCTGTCTTAATGATGGTAGAGAGTTGTTTGTATGCATGCTGTCACAGGTTGAATCCCCATCATTTTCAGCTAATAGGATACAATGTGCTTACAGTAGTAAAAATGGTTAATAGGTCTTATAACCATTTAACTTGTATCATGTTCATGTTTAAGCAGCTTCAAATTCCCAATACAAACGAGAGATTTTTTCCTTAAGATTTACTTTGCATAACATGTAATGGTGAAATTTTATCTGAAGAGGTTGAACAGAAAGTCAAATAGTAAATGTATGTTTGTATTTTTCTAAAGGAGACAATATCTTAGGTGTGCTGAAATATTTAGCAAGATCAGATAGCCTGGCCAAATCTTATGAATATCGGCATGGAAATGTTGTCTTCTTTGATATCCTCGGTATATTTATCCTGGCTTACCCAGCTCGTGTTGGTGCCATTTTGAACTATGTCATCACAGCACTGGCTGTACTATATCTTGGCAAAAAAATATTACAGCCCCGAAAGAGAGGTAAGTCCAGGTTCATAAAAAATGTTCTGATAAAGTAGGCCAGATTATATTTTGAATTTTTTGGGAGGGGGGGGGGTTAAAATTCAAATTCTTTACTTCATTTTCAGTCTTTTTAGCCACAGGTTGGTGGGATTATGGATAAAACAGAGCAAATCCGTAAAACAATAAATACTAAAATCATTTAATAATTTGTACAAGAAATCTAGAAAAGACTTCCAGCCAGTCCACATGATTTAAAAACAAGTTTCAAAATAATATAATTACTAGAGAACTGAACATCCGATGTGACAAGAAATCCCAATATATCCCACCCAGCTTCAGTAAACAAAGGATGGTGTAACAGCATATGTGAGATGGTTCCTATTGCTCTGGACACATAAGAACAATTTCTTGTTAAAGGAGATACCTTTAAGTCTTCCTGTATATTCAGCTGTTGGGTGTGAATTACATCTTGCCAAAAGTATTAAACTTCTGTGTTCGGTTTTCAGCCAGGAAGGGTGGGCTATACAAATATAGTTGTTATTATAGTAATGGCAATTATCCCTTCAACTTCCATACAGTTGCTAATTATTTGATTATATTTTATGGTTTATGCCAAGCATATAGGAATGAGGCCTCCTGATACAGCTTGAGCTTGGTCTTTAGTTTTTGTTGTTGGGTCACCCATAAACCTTAAAACAAGCTGCTGTTTGCTTTCTACGAAGGGAAGTGAAGTACTAACCCCAGTTACACAAGGTTGCTTTTGACAAGACTCTTTAGCTTGGATCCAAAGTCTGATTAATGAATAAGAGTTTTCTAGATTTCTTCTACCAATTGCAGTACCTTGTAAAGTTTCAGAGGCTGAGGATCCCCTAATATAACGGAGTGCCTTGGTAGTTGTGGAAAGGAAGCCTTTAGAGCAAGCTTTCTCAACCAGGATTTCATGAAACCCTGTGGTTTCTTGGTGGACTTGGAAGGGTTTCCTGAATGGGTGGGGGTTAATTAATTTTTAAAATTTGTTAAACATTTATTGGGTGATATGACCACATGGTCATGTCTAATTCCATGCCCAAATGGCCAATGATAGCCCTGGAGGGGGTGGGAAGGGGAGGAGCTCCAGGTGGGCATGTACACAGCTATGCTTCCCAACCATGTTCTGCACAGTCATGTCACTTCTGGGGTTTCTCAAAGCCTGAAGAATGTTTCAGGGTTTCTGAACATAAAAAAGTGAGACTGCTTTAGAGGATCTGGTGGCAACTCCTTGCATTCTAGAGTTTAATATGTCATGCAAGGGAGAATGTTATGTAATACTCTCCTCCCATTGTCTCCATTTAACTGTTTCATTTCTAGATCTCATCCACTCTTGCCTGTAGAAGTAGATTTATCTATTATACAGCATTTATACATTTTCTGAGTTATTTTAAAACTTGCCCCAAAGCCCATTATATCTGAAAATACATCAGACGCTACCACTGAGGCCTCAGCGGCCACTCTTGGTTTGGCAGCAGGAAGTGCAGGCAGGGATGTCATTCCTCCTCCTGCTGTCCTGGGCAGCCCTGCTGCAGCCTGGCAAGCCTGGAGCTGCTCGGGGCAGCAGAAGCACTAGCAGGGACTTGCTTGCCCTCCCCCCCTCACATAGTGCCACCAAGACCTGGCAAGGCCGCAGCTGGACTACTTGGGACAAGAGCGAGCACTGGCGGGGGCTCCCTTCCTTCTTCTCCATCTCCTCCCCCATGGGGCTCGCAATCCCAGGCCCCACTGACCAACTGGCACTTCTTCCACATGGAAGAAGCTGGAGGGGGATGCGGCTGGGGCAGGATACCCTTCCTGATTGGCCATTTGTTGGATGGGCGGCCTATCGAGGATGGGGCAGCTGGGACAGCGCACCTGATTGGTTGGCGATGAGTGCCAACTCCTCCCAGCATCTTCTTACCATTTTATTTATATGGAAAGATCATTCCATCCCCAAGGACTTGGGTCCTAAACCTTATTTCTGTTTCCACTGCTCTCCATACGTTGAGGAGACAGCCTTCTGTATTTTTCTGAGTGCTTTTTGGATCATTAAAAGATGTTTCTCCAGTATGTGTAGAAGCTTGTATCATCAAAGGAATATATTTCATAGAGGAAGTCTGCTCTGTCCTCAGTGGAAGCAATCATGGGTTTAAGGTCCAAGGTATACCAGGTTATTGGACAGGTCCTTGGAATTATAGGAAAACATCTAACAATCCTGACCATATGTGCTCAGAAGTAGCTTCCATGGCTTTCAGTGGGAATTATTCAAACTTCTTTAAAAGTGTGGTTGCACACTTGGGAATATCTGTATGTTTCTTTATAACATTGGAATTATGGGAAGTTTTTTCAGTTATTCCATCACAGGGTTTCCATCATTGGCTCCAACAGGTTCAGTGAGTTCTTGGATCCAAAGTACTGTGACACTAGCTTCTGTCATCCATTTTGTGATAGCTTGGGGATGTCCTTTATATCAGTGGTCCCCAACCACCGGGCTGTAGCCCAATGCCGGGCCGTGGCTCCCTCTCCTCGCCCCCCCCCCCCCAGCAGTAAGAAAATTCCCAGGTTGCAAGCAAATTGGCTGCCAAAGCGGCCGATGAGCTTGCGGCCCGGCAAGCTTCTTTTTGTGGGGGGGGGGGAAGAAGGAAGCAGGGCCGCCAGCGCAAATACGCATGCTCAGACCTGCTGCGCATGCGCACATGCACGAAATTGTTATTCATGTGTGTTTGTGGCAGCACATGGCGCAAACGCACATGTGCGGACCGCCCGCACATGCGCATTTGCGCATAAGCGGCATGCGCAGCCGCCAGATCGCCCTCCCTCCCACTCTGGTCCGCAGCCTTAGAAAGGTTGCGGACCACTGCTTTATATGCTCTAAAGGTAAAGGTAAAGGCGTCCCCTGTGCAAGCACCGGGTCATGTCTGACCCTTGGGGTGACGCCCTCCAGCGTTTTCATGGCAGACTCAATACGGGGTGGCCTTGCCAGCACCTTCCCTAGTCATTACCGTTTTACCCCCCAGTAAGTTGGTTACTAATTTTACTCGGAAGGATAGAAGGCTGTGTCAACATTGAGCTGGCTGCTGGGGTAGAACTCCCAACCTCATGGACAGACAGCTTCAGACAACATTTCTGCCGCTTACCACTCTGCTCCACAAGAGGCTACGTGGTAGTCTACGTTTAGGCAAATGGAGCTATTGCAGTTCTGTGCCCCACTGAATCTGTGGTGCTGCAGGGGATCTTAAAGGTGCACCTTTTGGCCCATGTATGAAAGGTGCCTTCTTTTATCCTTTTTAACTGGATGCTGATGCAAAGAATCAAATGCGATTGGACTGCTTCTTGGGTCACCCATAGTTGTCAAATTGTAGGTGCCAAATGACAGCTTCTATTTATTCATTCAGGCTAATACTTGGTGGGACTTCTCCTCCATTATGCTTATTCTAGCTCAGTGGTCCCCAACCTTTTTATCACTGGGGACCACTCAACGCCGGGGACCACTCAACGCCTTTTACTGAGGCCCGGTGGGGGGGGTAGTTTACTCCTCTACTCTCAACCACTGCCCTAGCGCTCTCTGATCGCTATGGTAATGTTTAAACATCCCTTCAAAATAAGATACAGACACGCCACAACAGTGAAGTGTGTTGTAAAGGACTCGGGGGGGGGGGGATGAAGTAAAGGACCGGGGGGGGGGAGAAAGCATCCTTCGGGGCCCACCTCCAATTAGTCGAAGGACCACATGTGGTCCGCGGCCCACAGGTTGGGGATCGCTATTCTAGCTGACCTCTGGTTTGCTGTTTGGTAACTGATTTTAGGTGTTTTGATTTAACAATGATCTATTATTTTATTGCATTTTTAAAAAGTTTATAAGCCAACCTCAGTACACTGTGTGTTAGTTTGGGAAAGGGATAAAATATTTGATATAAGAGGGTGGGGGCCATTCTTGAGCTGCTAATTTATAGTTGTGACCCTTCTGGTTGTGGGCTGTTTTATGATAGAAGTATCTCACTGTAAGATAATCATGATCCCACAGACCATGGTCATGTCTTAGTGGGTCTGATGGCATGCATGAAGCCTCCTCACTTCAAGGGTCTGTGTAAAATGAGAAATGGAAAGTTCCCAATAATCTTATAGAGGATTACAGGAAACCACCTGAGTGTGTAGATCTATAGTGTGGCCTGTGGGGAAAAATCTAGATTAAATTGAGTCTGTTTGAGATCCACTGTTTTAAAACTGCATTCTTTTTTCTTGCACATGTCTTTATGTTTTCAAAATATGTAAGGTTAAAAAATATAAAATTGCTTTGCAGTGCTTAAATGGCAGAAAAGGCTAACAAATCTTCATGGCAACCTAAATATGTGTATTAAATACATTTGCTCACAGATATGCTGTTCTAAAACAAACGCCAAAAGATGAGTCATGATTGCTTATACCCAAACCTAAAAACAGAGTTCAGTGTTTTTATATATTAGCTGTTGCCACTTTCTGTTAGATAGCATTATTGCTGCTTGTTGTGGGACCCATTGTAGTAGAGGTTGTCTATTTGACGGTTAATTTATTTTTCCTTCTTTTTCAGGAATTAGTTATCTAAAGGAACTTGCTATTGCATTTTTCTTCACATTTCTGAGCTGGCTTTCTGCCTTGCTTGGCAT